>NC_134872.1:38672830-39358921 GCF_049852395.1 Peromyscus maniculatus bairdii | reverse complement strand
CAAACAAACAAACAAACAAACAAACAACAACAACAAAAAAAACCCAACCAGCACAGATCCAAACTCGTAGCCCTTCCCATCTTTGTTGAAGTGAAGGTCTTGCTGTGTTGCTCAGTCTAACCTTCGACTCCTGTTTCCACAGCAGCCTCTCAAGAAGCAGGGACCAAAGGCACATTCCACTGTTTGAAGCCCAATTTTTTTTTTTTTTTTTTTTTTGTGTGTGTGTGTGTGTGTGTGTGTGAGAGAGAGAGAGAGAGAGAGAGAGAGAGAGAGAGAGAGAGAGAGAAATCCATGAGGAGATGATTAAGCCTAAGCCTAGCTTTCTTATAAATAGATGTTTGTTTATTCTCCTCTCCCAATCTTACTCCATCACTATCTAATTGTGAAAACACAAAAGGGTGGGGATCTAGGTCAATGATAGATAAAGCACTTCCCTAGTGTGTGCAACAGCTCTGGGCTCAAACCCTAGTTCCTCCAAACACAAACTGAACAAAACCAAGAACACAGCAGGAGGCTATAAACACAAGCTTGTAACCTAAGTTCAACTTTACACAGGGCAGTTGGGGCTGTCTCTGAGCCTGGCATCTCCCCACAGGAGTGCTTACTGGGACCCTGGAAACCTTGGCTTTGTAGTATCACGGCATTGTGAGATGGAGAGGCCTTCAAATCAGGGACACAAATCTAGGCTCCCTGCCATCCAGTCACTGTGACATCTGTCCTCTTGATGGGACAGCATGTCTTATTTCTTCTCACTTGCCAATAGATTGAAAGATACCTTCCTGTTATCCTAGAAGTCAGACCTTTGAGTGAGGGCCTCTCCTGGACCCCAGTGATAGAGTAACAATATAGCAATTGGCAAGCATAGAGGGTTGGGCAATATCTAAAAAGGGGCATTGCATAGTTAGACTAATCCTAGGCACCTAAGGTGGAGGTTAGAGCCAACTTTCACTACAAAAGTAGCCTGCTGCTGCTAGAGCCGCATAGCTCCCTGGAACCATCCATTCTAGCTCAAAGTGGAGAGCCATGTTTAAGTGAGACATTTAGGTGGAAAGGTGGGATAGCAGCCTAAGTTTTAAGAGCAGATGATGAGGGCTGGAGAGATGGTTCAGTGGTTAAGAGCACTTGTTGCTCTTCCAGAGGACCCGGGTTTGATTCTTGGCACCCAAATGGTGGCTTACAATCCTCTATAACTCTAGTTCCTGGGTATCCAACACCCTCTTCTAGCTTCCATAGACACTAGGCACACATGGTCCACAGGCATACATGCAGGCAAAACGCCCATACTCATAAAATACATATTTCTAAGCTGAAAAGTGAAACTGAAAAGCTGAGACCAATGGACAAGGCCCTCATGACCTGTACCTTTACCCTGAAGAAGCTTCAAGGCGCTGGAATTACATCCTCAGGCAAAAGCTCTTAGCTAGCTGGAAGCTCGCACAGTGCAAGAACTATGTTTTAACTAGCAACCAGAACTCCATTCATGGTTTTTGCCCTTGGGTTCTGTGACTGTGAGTCATGTCTTCAGTGGTCCACCCTTCAATGCATGTTGGAAGTTCTTTCTTCCTTTCCCATCTTTATTCCTTCATTCTCTTTCCTTCCATCTGCTCCATCCTCCTCTTGCTCTCTCTCTTCTTCCTCCTCCTCCTTTTTTCTATCAGACAAAATTCTCCTGACCCTTGCTTTGAGACAATGTTGAAGTCTCAGGGGACAAATGTTATAATCTATAATTGAGTCCTAATGTGGGTCATACAAAAGATACTCTATGTTCAATTATGTATTTGGGTCTCTACTTGTGGCTCACATGGCCATTTCTTGGGGTCATCTACTGTTTAATGCTTTTAAATGGTCAGAAGATCTATTAAAGAGCATAGATTTGACTTCATATCATCAGCAAAAATGTAATCAGCCATGTTATATATTTTATAACATTGAATATTTATAACAATGGATATATTTTAACAGCCTTAGCTATCAATTATGCATACATCCATATTTATACAGGAAAGATAAAGACCTGAATTAAAATCCGCTAACAACTCCTGCTTCAGCTCTTGTCATAAGGGGAGAGTCAGCACCAGGATGCGTTCCTAGGGCAAAAGCTTCTCTAGAAAGATCAGGCAATGATGAACAAGGGATGGTGTACACTCTAGAAGCGGAAGAGGCAATGCCCTGGGTACAGAGACACGTGCAGATGCTTACTGTAGCCTTGGTTCTAAAAGCAACCAAAAATAACCGAGTTATCAGAATGCAAGAACAAAGGGAAACTATATGACACACTAGGTATTCTACCAAAGAGAATTTATCAGAGGGAACTGACGCTGTAGACAGACTGAGACAGCAGAGATGGGGGCTAAGGTTATTCAGGGGTGGTAAGTGCGCAGAGGAGCTGTCCACCCCCAGGTCTGGAGCTGAAGGAAGAAAGGTACCCAGAGGAATTGCCCCAGTAACTAGAACTCACACCTTTGAGGGCAAGTTACTGTTGGCCACGACTGATAGTCCAGAAACTTAGAGACGTCTGTAAACAAAGGGATTTGTACAGTATTTAAGGAGTGGCATTGCTCTGTGGGAGAGGTTCTAGAGTCTCAAAATGAAGCTAGAAGCAGCTGCCTCTGCCAGATGAAGTGATACTGCCTCTGCACCTGGTGGTACTTGGGCTCTATAACCAGAGAATCATGCAGACAAGCAGATGAAAGCCCCCTCTCCCCTCTTTCTGCCCTCCAGTCTCCCCCAGTTGCCTCTTAGAGAAAGTTCTAGAAGAATGAGGACAATGAGAAGAACTTTGGATTTGATTGATAATATCTTCCACATATGGTCCCACCTTCCATGCACCTGGAACACGCCCAGGAAAGAGTCCTAAATAAATAATTCAGTAGTCAAGCTGACTAGTCACATTTGTACACAAATGTTTATAGTAGCTTTATTTATAAACACACACACACACACACACACACACACACAGATTCAACCATGGTACCATTCAGCAGGTGAAGAACAGAAAATCATATCCATACAATCCAGTACAGCTCATCAATAAAAGTGAACAAGCTGTTGTACTGATTCATGCAAAAGCATTCTGTTGACATAGCATTCTAGAGAAAGTAAAACTTAAAGATGAAAAGGATCTCAGGGGTTGTCAGGAGCTGGGAGAGGCTGAGTAGGTGGTTACAAAGGAGGTAATTTGTACTGTGACTTGCTTTTAATGGTACTCGTGTTGTAGATACATGACTTTGTGCATTTGCCTGAACTCACATTAGCTATACATCATAAAGAGTATATTACACTTAAGCCAGATGTAATGATACACACCTGTAATCCCAGCATGTGGGAGATGGAGGCAGGAAGATCAGATTTTCTAGACCAGCCTCAGCTACACATAGAATGTGACAGTAGCCTGAGCTACATGAGACCCTATCTCAAAGAAAAAAAGCAAACTTTAGTGAAAACAAACTTTTCGACATTAACAAGGATGTAGGGACATACCAGAGAGGAGAGACGATTCTAACAAATGAGTCTATCTGTATTACAAACACAGGGCATACTCTTATTGAAGATACAGGGTGAAATGATGGCTAAGTACCTTTTAAAACTGTAAAATAAGGCCAAAGACAGAAGAGAGTGGCATGAAGACACAGTATAGTTGTAAATTATTTAACATGGTGGTATTGGTGAATAACCCTGAAATTACATGTGTACTATGTATGGGTGAGTGGGCAGATGAATGGATGGAGAGTGGTAAAAGTGGAAGACAAGCTTACCATGGAGAAAGAAGTTTCAAATAAGTAAGGGGATATTCTAGTTTCATTTCTGTTGCTGGGATAAAATGCCCTGACAGAAAAGCTACTTAAATGAGGAAGGGATTTATTTCAGCTTACCATTCCAGATTAGTCAAGGCAAGAACTTCAGATAATCAGATCCCACTCACACACCAAGAGCAGAGAGAAATGGATGTATACATGTTTCCTTGCTCACTTGCTTGCTTCCAATTTGACCTCTCCACTCGTATACAGTTTAGATAGCCTGCCTAGAGAATAATGCCACCCATGGTGGGCTGCATCTTCCCACATCAATCAACCAAGACAGCCTCCCACGGACCACAAGGCAACCCAATATAGACAGTCCCTTATTGAGCCTCTTCCTCAAGGTGATTCTACATTGCCTGAAGTTGACAATTAAAGCCAACCACCACATGAGGCAAGAGCAAACCATTTGGTAATTTTATATATATATATAGTATGTGTGTGTATACAGATACAGAGATCATAATGTATGTATGCACATAGATATATTCCTAGCTCTGACTAATATCTATTGTAAACAATGCCCATTTTGATGTCTAAGTATCTTTCTCCAATAAAGGAACCAGGATGATTCTAGGGCTGGAGCAGAGAAAATAAACCATATACCTGGTCCATCTTGTAGTGCTAGAAATTGCTGGAAAGAACCAAACGAGCATGTCAAAGAGACACAAAAACTATACCAAAAGATATTCCCAGTGACTGAAATGAAAACCATCTAGCAAAAAAATTTTAAAAAATATTAGATTGTAATCTAAACTATAACATGGATCAAAGTGGGCAACTTACCCAGCAATATTAACCAATAGCATCATTCTGTAAAAAGATGAGATAAACCAATCAGGTCACACCATCAGGGGTTTGAATGGAAAATCCAGCAATAACTCGACTCTCAGCTGATGACACGAACAGAAGTCATGGGCTGAGATAGGAACCTGATCTGGACAAGTTGAAGTTGAGAAACAGTGAGGAGCCAGTGGCTGTGGCCCAGAAACTCCTCTAGGTTCACCCGCCAGAGCCCTTGGACCTCCTGTAGTGTGGATGTAGCTCATCATCACCAAAACTCGTGCTCAAATCCCTTCTTCAATTATTCATATTGTATATGAATAAACAGGACAGTCCAAAACAGTAGTGTTAACCAATAAATGAAATATTAACATTGTTCTGCATCTTGTAGCATCTTCATTTGGTAACACCTGACGATTTTTCTTACTCCACATAAGTATTTGCTTTGGTTCATGCCTTTAAATGTGTAATCGAGTGTATCAGAGTTAGTACCTCCAAATCCCAGGCCCTGCTTGAATCAATAATGTCACTTCTGAGGCTTCTAGTGGAGAGCTTGTAGTAATGAAGTTAGGACAGGAAAACTTCCTTTTGTGCCTTTAAATACTTAGATTAGGTTCTCAACATTAAAACCTGTGCTACCATTGCCCCCTTGATAGAGTAGCTTCAGATGCTAGTGAAGGTAAGAGGTTACTCTGCAGAACCTGAGCCACTCTGAGCATGACTATCCACTATGGTAATCTTCAGTTTGAGAGTTCACCATTGTGCCCTGGCTCACCCACAATCATGCTAAAACAGAAAAGACAAGCTGGAGGATTTCCTTACCCAGCAATAGACAAGGAGAACTCATGCTCTGAGCTCCAAGGACCCAGACAACTGAATGGAATGAGGTGCTTGGACCCTGTGGTAGTCAGAACGAGAAATGTCCCCCATAGTCTTGAGCATGTGAACACTTGGTCCCCAGTTGGTGGTGCTGTTTGGGGAGGTTCAGATGTTGCAGCCTTGATGGAGGAAGTATGCCACTAAGGGCCAGCATTGACATTAAAAGCCTCATGCCACTTCCGGTTTGCTCTCTCTGCTTTGTGGTTGGGGTTCAAGATGTGAGCTCTCAGCTTCCTGTTCCTGCCACTGCCTGCTGCTTGCTGCCACAGTTCTCTGCCACAGTGGACACTTAATGCCTCTCCCAAACCCCAATAAACCCTTTCTTCCACAAATATACTTGGTCATGGTGTTTTATCGCAGCAACAGAAAAGAAACTAATAGAGACTCCTTAATGTAATGATGTTGACCTGCAGGTGTATCGAGTCCCCCTTTAGATCCCAGTGTATGCCGTATACTTCTTCCCCATTGCCTCATCCCCTGAAATACCATCCTCTGCAGGCATTAGACTCCAGCTTCTCTGGCTTTCCAATGTGAACTGAGCACAAGCAGCTCTCCAGGGAGCTCTCAGGGCTCCAGTGCCAGATGAGGACTGCTGAGGCATCTGGCTTCATGGGCTGAGATGCTAACGGGTTCTCAGCCTCTGTAGCATGCAGCATGCAGACAGTCACTGTTAGAGCAGCCAGCACCTAATGTGCAATGTGTGTGTGTGTGTGTGTGTGTGTGTGTGTGTGTGTGTGTGTGTGTGTGTGTGTGTGTTGGTATATTATATATTCTATCAGTTCAATTCTTCTAGAGAATCTTGCCTATTATACTTTTCCTCCATAACGTTTGCTGAAGTCTCTGTGTGGCATCCCTAGTTGGCTGCCAGCAGTTGAAATGTAAAGATGGTGCTGGCTGCCAGAATGAATGGATCCCAACGTTGGGTGATTGATGCAACCTGAGTTCTGCAATGAGGATGCTGGTAGCTGGCCCAGGCCCGGGCACTGCTTTTGGTTTTATTTTCCCCTTGATGTCAGAGCTCTGCAGCCTCTAGACAGAGTCCAGGGGTTGGGAAGGCACTTTTGCTGCATCATCATCTGGCCTAAAAGAGTACTCACTCTCCTATTGGTGAACATTTGACATGTCTGGTTTCAGGGTGGAGGCACAGGGGATGAATGGGAAAAGGGAAATGGAAACCATAGCCGTCAGCTAAGCAGCTGCTTCCTGTATAAGTACATTCAGAATAGACAGCTAGTTGTCCGTGAAAAAGTAAAATTAAACATACAGACCCTCAGGACTAATATTTAACACACCCTTTGGTGTTCATGCTTTCTCATGGATTTGACACTACTTCACACAATGGAGTCAGTCACGTTTCTCTGCTTGCTAACCACACCGAGGAACAGTCATCTCCTATGAAAGTTTTCTATCTAGGGAGAGTATTTGGTGCCATCAAGTTACCCCAAGGACTCTCTTGATTGTTCACTGCATACAGTCTAGAATGTCATTAGAAGCATGGACAGTGTCCCCTCCAATTTGGCAGACTGTTCACTCTTTGGCTAGGAGCCAAAGGAAAAGTTAACCATTCTGGTTCAGGGATACCTCGTATGACTACTCTAGCTGGCACTTCCATCAAAGCCTGCCTTTGAAAGAGGCTCATATGTTCTTGCTTTCTCAGATTGTTGTGTTGTGTGGATTATGCTGATCCGATCCTCCGGCAGATGGCAGTAGAGGGTCCTCTTCTAATACGGTGATTCTAAGCAGTTTGACAATTTTCACCAAAAATTGTCACCAAAAATTTCCCTGAAAAGTCTTATCAGGACACAGGGTGACTGTGTATTGTTCCCTTTCCCACAGCAATGAAGGCAGGAGTTGGTCTTCAAAACACTTGTCTATTTTTATTGTATGTATATGGGTGTTTTGCTTGCCTGAATTGTGTGCCTGATACCCACAGAGACCAGAAGAGGGTGCTGGATCCCCTGAAATTTGGAATTACAGATAACGGAGACCTACCATCTGAGTACTGGGAATTGAACCCAGGTCCCACGCAAGAGCAACAAATACCCTTAACCTCCAATCCATCTCTCCAGCCCCAAGACAGGGGTTCTTAATCAGATGTCACTGTTCAAACATCCCCCCCAACTCTTTGCAATAATGGATTCCATTTCTGAGCTCTTCAGGTTATATTTAACTTTGACAGTACCAGTTGCTAGTAGATAGCTTAATGTCTCAAAATTAGAATTAGTTTAAAACTCCTTAAAATTTACAATATTGCAAGGAAAAATAATCAAGCTACAATTTCCATAGACAAAGGAATGGTGAGACACACATGCCTCAAAGCTGTCAAAGAATTTCATTTTCAAAAAAAATCAAAGTGTTTGTTTTTACACAAATTTACATATTTTAATGACTTTACATTCCTAACTGTGACTAGGAATTCAAAATATCACTTTCGTATTGGACAATTTGTTTTCCCTCATTTTAAAGAATGGTTTTGTTCTTTATCAATATTTGTACCTAGAAATAAATATTGCTGGGGTTAGGGAAGTAGAGAGGCAGGAGGATGGCAAGTTTGAGATCAGCCTGGGCTACTTAGTAAGACCTTGACCCCATAAAGAAAAGAAAAAGAGCAAAGGGGAGGGAAAGGAACGGGATAATACATTAAAAAGTGACATTTGCCCTGTTGCTAGGGGCTAGCCATCAACATGACGAGCTGCTGAGATGCCCACTTCAGCGCAGAACTGTGCAAGGACTCTCCCATGCTGCCCCGAGAAATGGAGGCTCTATGTTCCTGGGCTCCTCCTCAGTGCATTCAGCCAACCTTAGACAGGAAATAGTAGCAGAACACTTTGTCTGTTCACACTTAGGAGGAATGAGCAAAGCTGCTGTTCCCAGAAGTTCCGTCAACAATGTATCCTGGGCTCCGGCTCTGGGGCTGTTGTGGGCTGGTGATGTTACAGCCAACAGGTGACCCCAGGACAATTGCATCTGGCGCTGGGCAAAGAATCTCAGGGCAAGGGAGTCAGTTCCCAAGGCTCCTGTAGTTCTGCCTGGGATCCTACCAGTAGAAAAGGAAGTGAAGGAGGGTGGGGTGGGGTGGGGTGGGGCAGTGCCCAGGAGTGAATCACACCTGTACTTAGCACTGTCGAGGCTGAGGCAGGAAGATCACTGAAAGTGAGAGGCCAGGCTAGGCTGCACGGAGGTTTATTTCTTAGAGCTCTGGGGGCTAAGTCCAAACTCCAGCTTATTGATTCTGGTGGCCAATGGCCCTAAGGTTGCGCTGACATTAAAAATACGTTCATACTGGGAGGAAACAGGACCTGGGCTGGTTCTAAGGGTTCACTGCCAGCACGTTTGAGATTGTCATGTATACAGAGAGTGTCACACCGAGGACACTGAGCACCCGAAATCCCTTCCCAGACACTTAAAAACAAATCATACAAGCATAACGCTCCAGCCACCTTGACAACCCAGCCCGCCTTCTACACAGCTCCAGAGCTCCCTAGGTGCTGGTTGTCCTTCACAGAGGCAGTCAATCTCCTGCTATTTTTGCCTAGCCTGGCCTCAAACTCACCGGAGTTGAAGTTGTCCTTACATCCTCAGTAAGCTTCCTGTCTCTGCCTCTCGAGGGCTGAAACTACAGATGAGCCGTCATGCCGGACTCATTTAGGCAGGGTTTTAACAACCAGTTAGGGGAGGGGCAGTTCATTGATTTCTGTAGTTCTAATTAGATGTGCCTTGCGTAGTAAAGAATTATGTCCTGGTCATTCATTTTTGTTCCCACAAGCCATTCAATTATTCATAGTAAAATGTCCTGAAGGCTGGGTGTGGTGGTACTTGCCTTTCATCCCCACCCTCAGGAGGGAGAAACGGGTGGGTCTCTGTGGGGTGGAAACCAGCCTGGTCTACAGACATAGAGAGTTCTGAGTCAGCCACGCCTTCTAAGTGAGAGTCTGTCTCAAAAAACAAACAGACAACAAAACATTCTTAAAATATGGATACTATTTTCAACGAAAATTCTTACCGTTTGGAGCATTTATCCACAAGGCCTACTTATTTTGAATAAGAGGGAAATCCACAGGCATGGGGCTATGGGGGAAGGGTGGAGGAGGGATTGTAGGTGGAGCCCTCACTACCAGCTTCGGTAAACCCTAGGGAAGGGAGAAGGCCCTCGCTGGACAGGGGCCCCTTGACTTTGGACTTCTTAGCCTCCAGAACTGTAAGGTATGTGTCTGTGCAGCCTAGGCTGGCTTTGAACTTGCGATGTGCCTCCTTCCTCAGCCTACAGAGCACTTGGAAACGTAAGCATGAGTCACCTTGTCACCTCTGCCTCCTCCTCCCCTCCTTCCTTCATTTTTTCCTTTCTGCCCTTCCATTCTGTTTGGTTTTTGATCTGCTTTGAGATGGGTTTTTGCTATGCTGCCTGAGTTGGTTTTGTTGTTGTTTGGTTGGTTTTTTTTTTTGAGACAGGGTCTCTCTCTATACAGCTCTGGCTGTCCTGGACCGCACTGTGTAGATCCGGAACTCTCAGGGATCCACCTTCCTCTGCCTCCCAAATGCTAGGGTTAAAGGTCAATGCCACTATGCCAGGCCCAAGCTGTTCTTCAAATCCTGGGATCAAGTTTTCACCTGATCTTCCCACGTTCTTTACAAATTACCCAGTCTCCCGTATCTTCTTCAGCAACACAAATCAGATTAAGACAGTGACCCTGAAAAATACTCTTGTAGTCAGTCTCATTCTGTCTGTGCTCAGTCTACTCGCCTTTCACGCTAGGAGGCGTGGGTGTGGGAGAAGATGTACAGCAAACCTTCACACCATCATCTGACCTTTTAACTTTTGTCCTTCATCATTCATTGGTACCTTCCAGAGAATTTTAATTAGAAGCCCGCATTCCTTTTGTGATTATTTATTTCTTCACTGTACCTGAGTGTGTGTATGTTTATGGAAGATATAAAAGAGGCAGAATCCTGGACCAGGGGCCCTCAGTACCTTTGGTGACCAGATCTGGGTCCTCCCCTTTCTGTCCTGGCCAGAGAAAACACTGTGGATTTGTTATTCTTTGTTTACCCAGTCTTCTGTTTTTGCTGCTTTGCCTTGAGACCGTACCCTGAGCATTGGCAGTTTGGCTTTCTATGTGTGAAAACCACATCCAGGTTTGACACCATTTAATTAGCAAGAACAGGATAGGCAGAGCTATGGAGGCCAGGGCAGCAAGATTAACACATTTAGGGACTTTACTAGAACTGTGAACTAGGATGGATTAGGTGTTTCTTTTCGTTTGGCAGGGATTGGGGGCTGCATGATGGTTTCCTAGGTCAGCACAGTGCCTCTAACATGATGTCAGTTGTTTAAAGTCTGAGGGCCTGTTACAGTCTACACTGCTTCAGTGGCCATGAGTCAAATTGGACTCTTCATGGGGCAGTGGGTTATTTCATCCCTTCAGCGTTAACAATTTAAAAGAATTTACACTGCCTTACCTAGTTAAGTAGGCAGTTGAGCAAGCAGGACCCTACAGTGAGAGCTTGGAGAGCTTAGAGCAAAAGGATTAGTAGCCCAGCCATGGCTGTGAGTAGAGCATTAGAAGGGCTTAGAGACACCCAGGCAGCTAGGGCCAGTGCAGAGACGTGGACCTTCTTCAAGGCCTCGAAAGCTCTTTTTCAGAGTCAGTCCACTGTAGGCTGGGTGACCTGTAGTCTGTCTGACTGTAGTGGACTACATTCCACTGTAGGCTGGGTGGACTGTAGTCTGTCTGACTGTAGTGGACTACAGTCCACTGTAGGCTGGGTGACCTGTAGTCTGTCTGACTGTAGTGGACTACAGTCCACTGTAGGCTGGGTGACCTGTAGTCTGTCTGACTGTAGTGGACTACAGTCCACTGTAGGCTGGGTGGTTGTAGTATGTCTGACTGTAGTGGACTACAGTCCACTGTAGACTGGGTGACCTGTAGTCTGTCTGACTGTAGTGGACTACAGTCCACTGTAGGCTGGGTAGACTGTAGTATGTCTGACTGTTGTGGACTACAGTCCACTGTAGGCTGGGTGGACTGTAGCATGTCTGACTGTAGTGGACTGCAGTCCACTGTAGGCTGGGTGGACTGTAGCATGTCTGACTGTAGTGGACTGCAGTCCACTGCAGGTGGGTAGACTGTAGTCTGTCTGACTGTAGTGGACTACAGTTCACTGTAGGCTGGGTGGACTGTAGTCTGTCTGGCTGTAGTGGACTGCAGTCCACTGTAGGCTGGGTGGACTGTAGCATGTCTGGCTGTAGTGGACTGCAGTCCACTGTAGGCTGGGTGGACTGTAGCATGTCTGACTGTAGTGGACTGCAGTCCACTGTAGGCTGGGTGGACCGTAGTATGTCTGACTGTAGTGGACTGCAGTTCACTGTAGGCCGGGTGACCTGTAGCATGTCTGACTGTTGTGGACTGCAGTCCACTGTAGGCTGGGTGGACTGTAGTCTGTCTGACTGTAGTGGACTGCAGTCCACTGTAGGCTGGGTGGACTGTAGTTTGTCTGACTGTAGTGGACTGCAGTCCACTGTAGGCTGGGTGGACTGTAGCATGTCTGACTGTTGTGGACTACAGTCCACTGTAGGCTGTCAGTACTGGTATACAATGGCTTAGCTAGCGCCACAAACCTGGATGTCCACAAGCAATAATACCGACTGCTCCCAGAAATACCTGCTTGTCTTAGGCACAGGGATCCATCGGATCTCTGAGATTTGGCTCCGGTATATCGTTCATTTTCCTCCTTTCAATTGTACCCCAAGTAGGTGACACACAGTTAGGCCCTTTGGGCTGAGCCTGGTACCCTAGGCCTGTCGTGTCTTTAGTGGGACTCTTGTGGCCTTTTGCACTTTCTCTCTGTTTTTGAAGCTATGAGGAAGTCATCACATGCTGAAACCGGATGTTCTCCAGATACGTTTGTTGGAAAGTCAGGAGGTCAGCATTTAAAGCCTCATCAAAGAGTGTGTGTGTGGGGGGGGAAGGGGTGTTAAACCCTTGTGGCAACCTAGTCCAGGTCTGTTGGCCTGTAAATCCTCTCTCAGAACCAGTCCATTCAAAGGCAAAAATGGGTCAGCTTCTAGGTGCCCACTGGAGGCAAAAGAAAGATATCCTTTATGTCAAGAACTGTATATACTTGCTTTTGTGGAGGCAGGAGACTCAGGAGGGTGTGGGGGTTAGGAACCTTGGGGTGGATGATCTCTATCCACTTGTTGACCTTTCTGAAATCCTGTACTGGCTGGTCATTTTGGGTGCCCAGCTTTAGGACCAGGAGCCGGGGACGTTCCTAGGGAAATGACATGGGATGAAGATACTGTAGCCTGTTAATGTGTTTGGTAGTCCCCTGTTTGGCTTCCCAGCTCATAGGATTCTGTTTGATCCATAATGAGGCAGCAGTACTCAGTAACTGGGTGACAATTGGTGCTTGGCCAATCCTGGTGGGTTGTTTTCAAACCAGACTCTGGGGTACTGTTGTTGCCAATTCTGAAGGTATCCCAAAGTTTGAATGCTCGTTTCAGGTGTCAGGTCACAGGAAAATGAGTTGGGGGCTGAGTGGGACTCAGGGTAAGACGGGTAGTGGTCTTTCCAAAGGATATGGTTGTCTGCAGTTTTGTAATAAACATCTCCCAATTAGGGGATAGGGCCAGTCTGGCATGACTAAGGAGTCTGTCATGGTACCTTGTTCCAAGTCCACCATCCGGGAGGTTGGCCATGGAAAAAGAATGGTCTGTCCAGTCACCCACTGGAGGGCTGTCCCTTGAGACATTGCTAGTCAGAGTGGTTCTGTCTGGAATGAATAAGCTGTCGTCAACTAGAAATTTAATAGATTTGGCCCCCACCTTTAATGTTATCTTAGTGTGGTGGTCTGAATGAAAATGTCCCCCATAGGCTCATAGGGAGTGGCCCTATTAGGAGGTGTGGCCTTGTTGGAGGAAGTGTGTTACTGGGGGTGGGCTTTGAGGTTTCAGGTGTTCAGGCCAGGCCTAGTCACTCTCTCTTCCTCCTGCCTGCCAATCCAGATGTAGAATTCTTGGTTCCTTCTCCAGCAACATCTCTGTCTGTATGTTGCCATGCTTCCCGCTGGGATGATAATGGACTAAACCTCTGAACCTGTCAGCCAGCTCCAATAAATGTTTTCCTTTATAAGAATTCCCATGGTCACGGTGTCTCATGAGAGCGATAGAAACCCTAGCTAAGTAAGACACCTGGCCCCTGGGGGTTCAGTGGAATGGAGCCCCAGCCATGTCAATTGTCACCCAAATGAAGGACAGGGCATCTTTCCCTCTTCTTATTTAGGCATTAATTTTTTAGTGTCCTTTTCGCTTGTAATAAGCATATTTTTGTTGTTGTTTTGCCTCTTACCTATCTGTCTATCTATCTATCTATCTATCTATCTATCTATCTATCTATCTATCTATCTATTTATCTATCTATCTATCTATTTTCAGCAATTTTGGCTTCCTCTTCTGAGATCTTTCTTATCAGTCTTCCTGGGCACTGTCATGATCCCTGGTTCCATCTTATACATATCAACTTTATGTATCTGTGGCAACTTTCTGTAGTTGCCCCTGCCCTTGGCCAGAGGGCAGCTTTTCTACTCTCCAGCCAGATTCTGTGCCACTCCTTAGCAATGAGGAGGGTAGCTAGGAGCTGTTGGCAGTGCTCCCAGGTTGGCTGTTGGGCGTCAAACACCACCTCTAGGAGCCTAACGAGAGCCTGAGGTTTTTCAGAGAATGGTGGGTTCTGAGTTTTCCACTAATACGGATCATTTTCCCTAATATGGTTGAAAAGATAACACAAATCATGAAAGGGGACAGAGAAGAGGAGGGGAAGGAACTTCTCAGTCTTGAGCCCACCATGAGAGCCTCCCTTAAAAGGAGATTGGGGGCTGCCTCTGCCCCAGGGAAATTCCTCCTGGAGCCTCCAGAGTCATAGCTGTGTGGAGGGAAGAGGGGATCTGAGGTAGAAGAAACCAGCCTCCCTGTAAGGCCAGGGGAACTATTTCCCCTCCCTGGGCACTGCACCTGGACATACAGTGAGGGAAAGTCAGCTTCCTCCCTCGGAACCGAGAAAACAGCAGAGGTTTGGGTTTCTCTGAGTGACCTAGCTGAACCAAGATGACTTGGGTCCCCAGCAAGAGGTCACAGGTCCTAAGTCCTAAGTCAGAGCGTGGGTCTTGCACCAGAGAAAGCCACTAGTCAATATAGGGAAACTGGTCAGGGTGATTGAGGTCTCCAATCACCACATTCCAGGTGACCTGAGCTATCTGTGGGTCCAGGAAACCTTCACTGGGCCGCCTAACTCCAAAAGAGGGCCGATCAATTTCACAGAAAGCCCAGAGTTTTCCAGTCATGAAATGTACACTATACCCAGCCTGGTCTACAACATACCCCCTGGAGTGTTTTAACCTGCACTTCAGTGGTATCTTGGGACTGCTTGGGACTCCTACCCCATTATAGATATGTTCTCCAACCCACAGGATGTCCAGAGACACACAGACAACAATAAAGATGACCAGGGGTAGTCACCACACAGACTTAAAACTGGGGGTCTGGTGAAGTCTCACATGGCTCCCAGACACTGGAATTAGGGATGCATCCGGCCTTTCCAAATATTCTATGCAGAAGACACCATAAATAGACACACTTCCAGAAGAAACAGATCCAGGTGACTTTCTGTAGTTTCCTATTTAGGGTGGAGGCATCAGAAACCTCTAGGTCAACAGGGGCAGAGGTGGAAAAAATTCCTGGGGCCATGGAATGTCTCAGGGTACATACCCTCTAAGAACTGTCCATCCCCATGCTATCAGGCCAGGGGATCCAAGGCCCCCCAGTGTCTCTTGGAATCTCACTGGGGCCTCCAGGATGTTGCAGGGTATTTCTGCCAAAGAATATATGAACACATTTAAAGCCAAATAGAAAGTCTCTACTCTAACAGGCCAGTGGCTAGACAGGGAACTTGTCCAAATCATGCAGCCCATCACAGTTTGAGGGTGCAGTCCATTGTGGTGGGAAGGTGTGGTTAGCAGGAGCAGGAGGTGGCTAGTCACATCTGCAGCCAGGATGCAGCAGAGTGATGAATGTTCATGCCCAGATAGATTTCTCCATTTTATTCCATCCAGTGTCACCCAAATTGAGGTTGAATGTTCCCACTTTAGTCACCTAATCTAAGTAATCCCCCACAGCCAAGCTCAGAAGTTTGTTTCCATGGTGATTCTATATCCCACAGAAGTTTACAGTCAAGATTAACTACTATTGCACTCATGTGTCTGGAAGCTCGAAGTCCACATTAGAGCCATCGGCAACTCGGGTGAGCCTCTTTCCTGGCTCGTGGCACCTGTGTGTATGATATCCATGAAGTATACTGGCTACTCGACCCTAGCTATCATGGCTTCAGATGTGGATAAGTGTTTCCTTTGGAAACGAGACATCTGTGGTGATATGAAAACTTCAAATCTCCTTTGACAGCCCTTTGAAATAAACCTGAGTTCTCTTTAATAAGGCAGCGGTTGTTAGATGAAAATTGTCTTAGGAAAATCTTTTCACTGTTAAAAATAAAATTTACTCTATATGTTCACAGAACTCTTAAGTTCCCAGGAAGTTTTCTAAGACAGTGACAAATGACACGTTGTAAGCCACCTGTGACATTTTCCCAGGGCTTTTGGTACAGTCACTGAAGAAAGAAGATGCTGTTCGTCAGGTCTTCCTGAATAAAGGGGACAGCGGTGGACCCTAGATTTGGATGCCTGAGTCTACACTGATGAAGTGGTTCAATTCTTCTAGCAACTTCTTATGGTTATGCACAATTCACACTGCTCATACAACCCAGCCTTCACAGATTTGGGGGCAATGCGGGGCTTCCAGTTGGTTGAGGCACAGCCCTAGACTTGTCAGAGAAGACAAACCGGTGTGTGTGTGTGTGTGTGTGTGTGTGTGTGTGTGTGTGAGAGAGAGAGAGAGAGAGAGAGAGAGAGAGAGAGAGAGAGAGAGAGAGAGAGAGAGAGAAAGAAATGGAGGTGTGTAGAGAATGTCTGTCTGCCAATGCATTGAATGTAAGCAAGGGGTCTGGCTGTGCTGTGCATATGTTCCTACCTGAAGCCTCCCCCTGTGTAGGGAGCGTGACTGAAAGGCAGATATGAAGAGGCAGAGTGGGAGAGCTGCTTTCCACACAAAAGCGCTGGAGGCTGGTAGCAAGGCATTGTTTGTTCTTTCCAGTAATTAAGTCAGGGTTGCAAAGTAAACATTCTGGCTGATGTTATTTATAAAGTTTAACATGCGATGCCTGAGAAGAAGTAAATACCTAAGTATGTGTCCCTCTCTGCGGAGGAGATGGCTTTTGGTGATGGTAGTAGTGGTCGCTTCAGCTTCTCTTCTCCCTCCTATCTTTGTGAGGCTGGCCCTCTCTGCCCCTCAGCCAGCCTTGCGGTTAGGCACCTTGGGTCACCGTCCCTGACCGGTAGACTGGGGGTGGAAGCAGTGAAGGTGTTTGAGTTTGTGGATACCTGCCATTCTCCCTTCTGGTAGGTGAGCTTGTGGGTCTGGTACTGAAGAGCTGGGGTCTCTGAGCCCTTGCTGTAGTCCTCAAAGATAAGTGTGATTTGGGGGCCGGCAAGATAGTTCAGTGGGTAAAGGCTCTTTCTACCAAGCCTTATGGCCTGAAGTCAATCCTCGGGACCCACATGGTGGTAGGAGAGAACCACCCCCCAAAAGTAGACCTCTAACCTCTACAGATGTTCTGTGACACTGGCACACACGCACACACACACATGCACGCATGCATGCACGCATGCACGGAGGGACAGAGAAACAACAAATAAGTAAATAAATGAACAAATATAATAAAAAAGAAAGTATGCAAAGTGGGTGGGAAAATAAACCTTCATTTGGGAAGTCAGTCATACTTGCTGTTTGTAACTTTTTTATTTATTTTAGGTGGTTATTATAAAAAATGTTAAGAGTCATTGCAGGAGATAGGCAAGCGTATTGCCTTGAGGATGGTATTATCATTATAGGCATGTTTATATATGCAAATGCATCTAATTGTATCCATTAAACACATGCGCTTTTTGACTGTCAGTTTTACCTCAAAAAAGCTATTTTAAAAATCTGCCTTTTCACATGAAAAAAAAAAAGCACATCCTGTGCCAATGAGTAAGGGATATATTTATAGTTAGACAGTGTCATTTTCAAACCCGCCCCCCATTTTGGGTATGGTGGCTCATACCCATGATCTCAGGACTTGGGAAGTTAAGGCTGGAACATTGGTTTAAGGCCATCCTTGACTACATAGCAAATTTGAGGCCAACCTGGGGTACATGAAACTCTATCTCATAAACAAAACCAAACCCAAACTTGCTTCCAGGATTCTAGTGCTCCTGAGGGCACTGTCCTTGTCCTTAGGCATCCATGGCACACTCTGCCTATTTCACGACATCTAGAGTCCAGGGGTCTCTGCCATTGTGATATTCGGGACAGCCAAGGGTGAACTTAAGTGGGGAGAGGGATGTGGGGTGAGGAGGAGGGAGCTTTAATTGTGCTCATTTTCAGGTGAAAAACAGTTCAGTTTGGTTGACAGCCTATGCCCTCAGAGTCAAATGAGGATTCTGGAGCCCATATCTGTCACCACTGTGCTAAATGATGCTCGCTGAAGCAGGATCCACTTCATAAATCTAAGCAGAATACATCCAAATGCTTTCCTTGCAGATTTACTATGATTCTACCGAAAACTTAAAAAAAAAAAATGTGGGTTGCAATTTCTTTTTTGAGTCATGGAATCAATCAAAATTACAAGCTTGGAGGGAATAAAATAGAAAATAACAGACTGCATTGACACTGCTCTAGAAGCCCCACGGTGATTGTGTTTGTTATACACACATGCCCACATGTGTTTGATTAGTACACTAACTGCACTGTGGCTGGAAGGATGGTTCAGTGGGTAAGGGCGATTGCTGCTTTTACAGAGGACCTCAGTTCTGTTGCCAGCACTCACATCAAAGCTTACAACCATCTGTCACTCCAGTTCCAGAGGATCCTATGCCCTCTTCTCACCTCAGAGAGGACCAGGCACACACACGGTACATAGACGTACATGCAGGTAAACACTCACACATTAAAAAAAAAAAAGTTTTTAAAGGTGTCAACTGCAGCTTCTGCTCCATATTGTAGCAATAGAGTCTAAACACACCTCAAGAAGTATTAGTCTTTAAATGTTTGTGAAGTTAGCAAGAATGGAAACAATGTGATGGAGCTGGGTTGTAGCTCAGTTAGTAGAGTGTTCTTTTCTGTGCAAACCCCTGGGTGTGATGGGTGGTGGTGGTGGTGGTGGCGGCGGCGGCGGCGGCGGCGGCGGCGGCGGCGGCGGCGCATGCCTTTAATCCTGGCACTTGGGAAGCAGAGGCAGACGGATCTCAGTGAGTTGGAGGCCAGCCTGGTCTACAAAGCCAGTTCCAGGACTGTTATACAGAGAAACCCTGTCGCAAACAAGCAAACAAACAAACAAAAACAAAAAAACCTTGGTACAATTCCCAACATCCATAAATCATGCATGTAACCCCAACTCTCAGAAATCAGAGGCAGGGGGATCAGGAGTTCAAGGTCATCCTGGACTACAAAGCAAGTTCAAGGCCAGCTTGGAATGTAGGAGGCTCTACCTAAGCAAACAAACAAAAATAAAAACAACAACCTTACAGTTGTAGGAAATTCAGAATGAATAGCCACTGTTCTTTGATAGCAAAGCATGAGTTGACTGAAGCTGCTTTATTTTTAAAAGCACCAATGTCAGCATGCTCCCTGGTAACGGGATCTGCTTCAGTGTTCCAGCTCCCAGGGCTGTGGCATCTCTCCAGCACACCTGGACCATTCCAAAGGAACTGAGGATACCAGGAACGACATCTTCTTTTCTAAGCAACTCGCCAAAAGACTGCTGGGTGCTGAGCCACAGAGACTAAGAAGTGTCCCACCAGAGCCCTCCTCCTCCACTCCCTCCATACTCCGGGACCCCCCTCTCTGCCCATCTCATTCCACCCCCTACCTAACCTCAGCCTTTTTCAGACTGGAGGTTCCGTTTTACTTTCGAAGAGAATGAACTGTGACACACCCTTTGAAAGGAAAGCAAAACAGAATGGACCGAAGAGGAAATAAAATTTGTACCGAGCAAGCAATTAAGTATCATGTGGCCCCTTCTGATTCTTAGGCGTTAGCATGCATGGGACTCATCTGGGGATTGTATGAGCAAGACAGTGTGTCAGTAGGATCAGGTAGGGCCAGACATTCTACATTTCTAGCAGGTTTCCGGGTGACATTGACCTGCTGGTCCCATAGCACACCTGGAGTAGCTCTTTAGTACTGAGATTGTTACATAGTTGGATCGTGAAACTTAACTCTAAAGCCATACACAAAGCTCGCTATAGTCATATTGTTTCTTACATACATTGTATCCTTTTTACATAATTAATCCATCAGCATAGGCTTATACTTACAGTTTCATTTTGTTGTTTTATTTTTTTAATGACAAATATTTGATTTTACATGTATGAGTGTTTGGCCTGCATGTATGTATGTGTACCAGGTGCCTGCCTGGTGCCCTAGGAAGTCAAAAGAGGGTGTCATATACCCTGGAACTGGGGTTATGGATGCCTGTGAGCCACGTGGGTTTGGGGAACTAAACTCGATCCCCTGCAAGAGCAACCAAGTTCTTTTAATCTCCTAACTGCTAGACCACCTCTCTAGCCTCTGTGGCATTTTACAGAGAAGCAAAACATCATAAACTGAGGTTACGTGTGTGTGTGTGTGTGTGTGTGTGTGTGTGTGTGTGTGTGAGAGAGAGAGAGAGAGAGAGATTTAGTTCTTAATGTCTTTTCATTTACATTTATTCATTTATTTGTGTGTGTGAGAGAGATTTAGTTCTTAGTGTCTTTTTATTTCAATCTATAAAGTTTCCATTAGTGTTTTTTATTTTTAAATTATTTATTTATTTATTTATTTATTTATTTATTTATTTATTTATTTATTTAGTGTGTGTGTGTGTGTGTGTGTGTGTGTGTGTGTGTGTGTGTGTACATGTATGTGTGAGGATATTTGTGTGGAGGCCAGATGACAACTTGTCAGAGTCAGTTCTCTCTCTCTACCATGAGGGTTCTGGAACATTGGACTGAGGCCGTTAGACTTGGTGGCAAATGACTTTACCCACTTGTCTTGTTAGAGTTTCTATTGCTATGAAGAGACACCATGACCACGGCAACTCTTATAAAGGAAAACATTTAATTGGGGTGGCTTACAGTTTTAGAGGTTCAGTCCATTATCGTCACAGTGTAAAATGGTGGTGTGCAAGCAGACTTGGTGCTGGAGAAGGAGCTCAGAGTCCTACATCTTGACTCCCAGGCAACAGGAAGTGGTCTGAGACACTGTGTGTGGCTTGAGCATATATATGAGACCTCAAAGCCTCCATAGTGACACACTTCCTCCAAGACCACACCTACTCCGACAAAGCCACACCTCCTAATAGTGTATTCCCTTTGGGGGCCATTTTCTTTCAAACCACCATACCACTAAACTATCTTACAGGCCCCTTTAAGTCCTTCCTTCCTTCCTTCCTTCCTTCCTTCCTTCCTTCCTTCCTCTTTCTTTCCTCCTTTTTTTTGTTTGTTTTTTTTGAGACAGGTGTAGTTTTGGTGCCTGTCCTGGATCTTGCTCTGTAGCCCAGGCTGGCCTCAAACTCACAGAGATCTGCCTGACTCTGCCTCCCAAGCACTGGAATTAAAGGCATGCGCCACCACTGCCTGGCAAATAGTTAAGTATTTCTTATAAGGTGGGTCTGCTAGAAATAAATTCAAGTCTTAATCTCCCCCTTTTTTGAAGGCTAGTTTTTCTAAAGGTAAATTTCTAGGCTTGAGGCCTTTTCTTTTCACTTCTTGAACTGTGCTTATGCTGGATAGTTTTATATCAACTCCGTACATGCTAAAGTCATCTGAGAGGAGGGAACCTCAATTAAGAAAATGCCTCTACAAGATCCAGCTGTAAGGCATTTTTTAAAGTGATGTTTGATGGGGGAAGGTCCAGCCCCACTGTGGGTGGTGCTGTCCCTGGGCTGGTGGTCCTGAGTTCTATAGGAAAGCAGGGTGAGCAAGCCAATAAGCAGCACTTCTCCATGTCCTCTACATCAGCTCCTGCCACTAGGTTCCTACCCTGTTTGAGTTCCTGCCCTGACTTCCTTCAGTGATGGACTATGATGTGGAAGTGTAGGCCAGATAAACTCTTTCCTCCCCAGCTTGCTTTTGGTTATGGTGTTTCATCATAGCAACAGTGAACCTGACAATGTTGCTGTCTTCTTATTGTTTCCTCTGGGAAGAAAACAGCATCAGTTTTATTGAGAATCACTTATGTGTGATAAATTGTTTCTTTCCGCTTTCAAAGCTCTCGCTCCATCTTTGGCTTTTCACAGTTCATAATGCTGTGTCAAGGCATGAATCTCCTTGAAGTCATTCTAGTTGAAATCTACTGGACTTCTTGGACATTGGAGGTTAATCTTTTCTCACCAAATTTGTAAGATTTTAGTGGTTATTTCTCCAGAAATTCTTTCTCCATTTTTCTGTCTCCTCTCCCCCTAGAGCTCCCACTGTGTACAGCTAGAATGCTTAATGGTATCCTATCAGTTTCAAGCTCTTTTGATTTGATTTTCCTCTATGGCTTTTCCTATGTGTTCCTCAGACTATGCAATATCAACAGGCCAACCCTCTCAGTTGCTAATTCTCTTTTTCTGGCTCAATCCATGCTTGTATTTTTGGAACAGAATTTTCATTTCAGTGATTACATCTTTCACTTACAGCATTAAAGTATAATTTCTACATCTTTATATTCTGTTTTTGACATGGTATTGCTCTTATATTTTTCCTTAGTTTTTGAAAAATGGTTTAAGTTAATTTTTTGGCTATATTTATAACAGCTCATTCGAGATATTTGTCTGGGGGACAGCTGGAGAGATGGCTCAGTGGCTAAGAGCACTGACTGCTTTTCCAGAGGACCCAGATTCAATTCCCATCACCTACATGGCAGCTAACAATTGTCTGTAACTGCAAGATCTGACACCCTCACATAGATATCCATGCAGGCAAAACAACAACGCGCATAAAATAAATTGTTGTTTTGAAAACAGATACTTGTCTGGTAAGCCCAACATCCCTGTTATCTTTGGGTCAGTCTCAGCCACCTCTCGGCCTGTCCTTTCTTGACCTGTTATGTATCTTGCAACTTCTTGTCAACAATGAGACGTTTATAATAATATGACAGCTCTGGAAATACTACTTCCCTCTTTCCCAGGGTCCATTGTTGCGACTATTGATTGCTGTTGCCCGTTTGCTTGCTTAGTGGGTCTCTTGGGCTAATTCTATAATCTATATATTTGTCAGGTGACATCACCAACAGTCATCTATGTGTTGTATTGTAGTCACTGTACTCATCCATGTAGTCACCTATGGTCTGTATTGATTACTTTTCTTGTCACTCCGATCAAATGCCTGACAAGAAGCCACTTGAGGGAGGCAGGGTGTATTTGGCTCACAGTTTGAGAGGCGTACAGTCTATCCCGGTGGAGAAGGCATGGTGGGTGGCTGGAGCAGCTCACGGCTGTGGCAGCAGGGACAGGTAGCACAGATTGCTCACGTCTAACCAGCAGACCAGGAAGCAGAGAGGGATCCGTGTCTAAATGGAGGGTCTACGCCTCAACCTGTAAGATCTGCCCCTGTGACCCACTTCCTTCATCAAGGGCGCACCTTCTAAAGGGTCTGAAACTTTCTAAATCAGCACTACCAGCTGGGGATTAAGTGCTCAAGCATGGAAGCCTTAGTGGGCATGGTGGCTTACACCTGTAATCCCAGGAGGCCAAGGCGGGAAGATTGGCAGGAGCTCCCAGTCAGGTTGGGTTACATAAAGCCTTTCAAGGCAGCCATAGCTGCTGTTGACTGCTGTGGAGATAGGAAAACTGAGGCATATGGTTGGTCATTCCACCCCACCCCCATTATTAGTATTTATTATTATTATTATTATTATTATTATTATTATTATTATTAGAGACATGGTCTCACTGTGTAGCGCTGACTGGCCTGCAATTCATTATATAAAACCAGACTGAACTCTAACTCAACGAGATCTGCCTGCCTCTGCCATGCAAGTGCTGTGATTAAAGACATGTGCCACCACCATCCAGCTGGTGGCTGGTACTGCGATCAGGCCACGCCCCGAACAAAGTTACCCCTTATGGTGTAGAAGAATGATTGTTCAGACTGCGCCTTACAAGGACAAGCAGCCTTTGACTCCATCTTGAGGATGGAGGATGACTGTGCACCTGGGTGAACACGTGAAGGGCACCATCTGTTGGCACAACCTATGCGGCACAGGCTGATAAAATTACCTATTTCTGGGAGCAGAAAGCATGTCACCCTATAAATTTATCAGGGTGAATTGGGACTGCAGGAACACATGAGAGTGTTAAAATTATCTCAGGGAAGCCAGCCTTGAGGACTATGGGACATACCCTGAGGAAAGAGTATACACTCGCTCATCAGGGTTTCCTAAGGAGGAAGTCGCATAGCACTTTGAAGGTAATGTCCCCCACCTGCTGCCCTCTGACCCCCTGACCTGTGCAGCAAGGGACTAATAGGCAGAGAACTCTGCCTATATCGGGGGTCAGCCAAGCTTGGTTTCAGCTATTGACATCTCCTATTCCAGTTGTGACTACTTGTCCTCCTGTTTGCCTGTCCCAGCCTGTTCTCCATTTAGCTGCCAGTTAGTTCCTCTGGGCTGAGTCCCACCCTTTTGCCTATGCAGTTGGACTCTGTAGCCCTCCTCAAACCTATGACCCCCATCAGCCCAACTGGCAAACTGTTTCTTCAGAAGCTCTCCAAGTCTGTTGTCTGAATTCCTGTTATGATGGATATTTTGGTTGTCAACTTGGCTACATCTGGAATTAATTAACCACCACCACCACCACCACCACCACCCCACCCCCCACACCCCCACCCCCGTAGCTGGGCACACCTGTGAGAAATTTTTGCTTAATTAAATCTTTTGAGGTGGGAAAACCCACCTCTAATCTGGGCCACACCTTCTGCCGGAAAGCCTGTATAAAAGGACATAGAAGAAGGAAGTCTCTCTCTTTGCCTGCTTGCTCTTTCCCTTGTTAGCAAGTCCACCCCCCAATCACTGGCATTAGAGCCTACATCATCGGCATTCCAGCAAATGCTGAAGACCAGCTGAGACATCTAGCTGTGTGGACTGAACAACTTCTGGATTCTTGGGCCTCCTGTTCATAGGCAGCCATTGCTGGATTAGCTTGGCCACAACCTATAAGTTATTCTAATAAATATAGAGAGATTCATTTTTGTAAGTTCTATTACTCTTGAGAACCCTGACTAATATACCTGTGTTCCTTACCTTTATGTCAACATGACACAATTAGAACCATCTGAGAACAGGGAACATCAACTGAGAAGATGCCTTCATCAGATTAGCACATAGGCACATCCATAAGGCATTTTTTTTTAAATTAATGATTGATGTAGAAGGGTTCAGCCCATTGGCAGTTGTGCCACCCCTGGGCAGGTGGTCTTTGGTTGTACAAGAAAAGAAATTGAGCAAGCACCATTCCTCCATACCCTCTGCTTTAGTTCCTTCCTCAAGTTCCTGCCTTGAGTTCCTGCTCTGACTTCTCTCAGTGAAGAACCATGATCTGGCTATGTAAGCCAAATAAACCCTTTCCTCCTAAAGTTCCTTTGGTCACATGTTTATCACAGCAACAAAAGCCAACTAGGACAGACCCCTCCCTATGCCTCTGCATCCCTCTCCATTTTCCAGGTTTGACCTCTCAAGCCTCTTTAACCCTTTGTAGTCATTCTGTAACCTTTGTATGTACAATAGACACATTTATTGTTGTGTAATATGTGATCAAAGAGTTAATATCCCTTTAATCCCAGCACTCAGGAGGCAGAGGCAGGTGGATCTCTGTGAGTTCGAGGCCAACCTGGTCTCCAAAGCGAGTTCCAGGAAAGGCACAAAGCTACAAAGAGAAACATGGTCTCCAAAACAACAACAACAACAACAAAAAAAACGAGTTAATATCAGTAATTAAGACTGGAATATTTGAACAGGCGTTTGCCTTTGCCAGGGCTAGGAAGGAAAATGGGACCATATGGCAAATTGCTGCCAATGAAAACACTGTACCTTGTGAATTTATTATTCAATAAATTATAACATTGTAGAAAGACATATACACGTTTGTCTCCTTCTGACAAAGCACACTCATAACAGCTACGTAGCAATACCCTCTTGAAATAAAAATAAAAGCAAAAACAATAGCAAGCAAGCAAACAAGACCCCACAAAATCAAAACAAGAGGAAGTCTACGTGAGTGTCTGGGGGTATGCCACATCCAAACCATCACAGGTCCTTGCTTGGCTCCCCAGTGATTAGAGACTTCAAGTCCTTCCTGTGTTTAGAGTTAGGACTGTGTGTGCATGCTGGGCTTGTCTTCAGCTTTCAGGCAGGCATTGGCAACGTCCTTAAGCATCACATCCTGCTTGCTCTAAGTCTCAAGATTTGCTTGAAGGTGGACAACTGGGGGGCTGTTTCAAGTCTTTCCTGGGCATTAGCTTAGCTGCATTCATGAGAAAATCCTTTTAGAATTTCAGAAATATTTATCTTTTCAACTTCTTCCTCCATGGACATCTCATTCCCCATGTATTTTCTTTTAAGATTTTTATTACTTTTATTTTTTTTATGTGTATGGATGTTTTGCCTGCATGTATGTCTGCATGCCACATGCATGCCCGATGACTGTGGAGGCCAGAAGAGGTCATTGACTTCCCGGAAATTTGAGTTACAAATGGTTGTGCCCTGTCACGTAGGAGTTGGGAATTGAATCTTGGTCCTCTGGAAGAGCAGCCCTATGTGTTATTAATTGCTGAGCCATCTCTCCACCCACTTCCTTTAAAGTTTTAAAAATGACTATAACTTTTTTAGACTTTCATACATGCATATAATGTTTCGATCAACCCACTCCCAGTTTCCATCCCCTCCAGTTCCTTCATGGTCCCTTCCCACCACTACCATTTTCTCTTCCTTTTAAATTCTTAGGTAAGCCTTTGTTTACTCCAACCAGCTTAGGCAGTTGCAATATTAAACACTTGTGGCTGCTATTTTGTTTTGTTTTTTAAACCTGGCAAATGGCTTCATTGCCTATAAGAAAGTTCTTAGTCACGTTATTTAAAGACCAGCCCGATCAGGATGCTATCAGACAAGTCAAATAATGCTAAGTCTTGGGGAACAGGACTTTTTGAGGTGCTCAAGTCCTTTTGATCCTTTTGGTGGACACTAGATCGACTTTCCACAGCTCTCAGGGCTTTAGAACCATGGTGCTCCAGTCTACATTTATTTCCTTACAAAACTAATCATACATGTAAACATCATACCTAATGATCTGAGAGAAAGACTCATGTAGGATGGCTCTAGTCCCAATGATAATGCTGCCCACCCCTTAATTCTTGTATGTGCTCTTTATCATACATAGATGGTTTAAGTTGGTATGCTCTTCAGCACCCCCATAGGGCTTGTTAAAAACCTGGTTTGAGGTGGGGCTTGGAAATTTACATTTCCAGCATTTTTATTTGTTTTTTATTTTTAAAATAGTATATGTGTGCATGCCACAGTGCATCCATGTTCGGGTAGTGAAACTCAGAGGACAGTTTGTGGAAACTGGTTCTCTTTTCTCACCATGTGCAGCATGGGTTTGAACTTACGTCTTCAGGCTTGATGGTACGCACCTTTATCTGCTAAGCTGTCTCGCTGGATCCTTAGTAAACTTTTGAGTGAAAAATTGAAGCTGTGTCTGGAGTTATGAGGATCAGAGCCTGAGTAGCCCTGGTAGGCTAGAATCAGCCGCAAGTCCTCAATAGGCCAGTTCAACAAACAATAGTGAAGAAAAAAGAAAGAAAGAAAGAAAATGTATCTAGTGGAACTACACTGGGAGAAGGACAGAAAGATCCAAAGGCACCCTCTCCCACCCTTCCAACACCCCCCACCCCACCCCCCACCTCCGCCATCCATCTTCTCAGGTCCTAACATGAGGATTCTGTTTAACTATAACAAGAGTTCTGTGTAGCCAAGCAGACCCACTCAAGTTCATGCATGCTCATCATCATTTTCTAGTCTCTGTTGCAGAGGGCGCCGACAAGTTGTGAGTTACGTGTGAAATCTCTTTCCAGCTGACACCAGATTTCTCAACCTTTTCCTTCACCCAGCATGAGAGATTAGTCTGAGTCAATTCCAATTTCGTGGATTGTGTTATCTCAGTAGTTTGACAGTTAGGGGGAAGGGCACTCCTGTCTGCTTGGAATAATTCCATTCCTACCAAGATGTTTTCATTGCTGGTGTTTGGGGCCCCAATGTCGAGAATGTTAGAAAACTGGTACGTTGTGCCCAGGCTAAATCTTCTATCATATTGTCATGTGTAGGGAACACACATTGCCATGTATGTCCACAAATTCAGCTTCCCCTTTCCTTGCTAATTTTCTTTGTACAATGGGTTGGGGGGGCGCCCATCAACAAAGTGAAGACTTGACCGGTCTTTTAATATTACTCAGAAGCGTTTAAGAGTCAAGGAGAAAAAATGGAACTCTGATCAGATCTGTTACTGTCTTGAATGGCTTGAAATGAGACTGATATTTATTTTTAAACTTGGGAATTAAAAAATTCACAAGGCTATTGATCTGAAACTCTCCTTAGCTTGATTATAAATAGCCTGGCTATACTGGTTAGTACATTGTTGTTGTCGTTGACACCAGCTTGATTCATCTAGGAAGAGGAAATCTCGATTGAGAAAATACCTCCATCAGATTGCTCTTTAGGCACCTCTGTGGGGCATTTTCTAAGTGGATGATGTAAGAGGGCAAGACCTATTGTGGGCGGTGCCACCCCTGAGCAGGTGGTTCTGAGTTGTATAAGAAAGCAAACTGAGCACCCCACCAAGGAGCGTTCACCTATGGCTTTTGTTTCGGTTCCTGCCTCCAGGTTTTTGCCTTGAGTTCCTGCCTTGGTTTCCCCAATAATAGACTTGTAAACTGTAAGCCAAATAGCCCCTCCCCCCATATTGTTTTTTGTTAGTGGTTTACCACAGCAATAGAGAAGCAAACTGGGACTCTGGCCATAACAGTTATTGTCTAAATGGGGATGCTTTTGAGAGTGAAAGGGGATTGCTATTAATAGGAGAGAGGTGTAAACTGGGACTTCCTTGAGAAGACCAGGTATACCACTTACTTGGATTTAGAAAACTGGATTTAGAAAAAAAAATACCTTTAGGAAGGTATTTTTCATTTTTGCAAGCATGTTTGATTTACCCAGCTTTTGGTCGTCTTAGGGTTAAGGTTCTGTCAATATTTTCTCCCATTCATCTGAAGAAATAACAAAAGATAAGCATTTTGTTAATAAGTGACTCTTTAGAAGATAAAAGTGGGTGTGGCGGTGCACACCTGCAATCTCAGCATTTGGGAGGCAGTGGCAGGAACACGAAGCACTCAGAGCTGCCTCAGCTACCTAGCGAGTTGGTGACCAACCTGGGTTACATGAGACCCTGTTTCAAAAAACAAACAAACAAACAAACAAACAAAAAAACCCAAAACGAAACAATGCAAGCAACAAAAAACGACCAGTGATGTTCAAAAAACCTGAAAATAAATGTTTGTGTTTAGCCCAGTAGTTTTCCTTCTTCAGACGGAAACACTAACGCTATAGTCAAGTTAAAAAAATTATCCGGCGGGGAGCCCCTGTCCCTGTTAAGATAAATAATAATAAAATGAAATTAAAATATAACCATCTCCCGAAAGTTCTGACTATTCTTCTTCCCCATGGAAGAACAGAATTTTGAGGAGGACGTGTTAGGACTGTTGTCTCTTGGGAATCTATGTAAAGGCGTTATCTGTACACATAAACTAGAACGGGTCTGGAAGGACATTCAGCTGATAGCAGCTTGGTTGATAACCACGCCCACCGAGTGACTGATTAGTTACACCTGCTCCTCGGGCCTCCAGCGCTTTTCTCATCATTACCCTGTCCTCTTAGCAGAAGCCCCAGCACATGAAGGGGGTAAAACTGCCCACCCCTGATGACGTCACAGAAGAGGGTGGCACCTTATGGGCGGTGCGACCTCCTGGGGGCGGAGTCAGCGAAGGAGGGGGGGCAGGGCGCCCCTCGGGCCAGGAACGCGCATGCGCGGCGAGGGGGCGGAACCGGGGCGGGGCTGTGCGCTGTGTTCTGAGTGAAGGCGGCGGCAGGGTTCGGGCTGCGCGGGGACAGCGGGTTCGGGTCTGGGGTGGACGCCACCGGCCGGAGCAAGGCGGCCAGAACCGAAGTCCCGGCCAGTCTTCAGGACCCGGCAGAGACCGTCAGAGCCAAGGCGGGGGCTCGCGTCCCAGAGGACGGAGGCTGGGGCTGAGCGGAGTGCCCGGGTCGGGGCGCGCCAGGTAGGTGGGCCGAGCTGGGCCGAGCTGGGTCCGGTGGTGCGGGGCTGAGCTGAGGGGCCCGGCAGCTGGGAGCTGGAGACACTGGGGACCCGACCGGATGGCGCCCGCGGTTGTCATGGCAGTGGTACAGCCTAGCGGTTCGCTGGCTGCGTCTTTGGAGAGTGGTCCTAGACTTGCGATCCCCTTGCCTTGGGCCTCTTAGGGAGCTGTGGGATGCTATACACCGCGCCTGCCCGGTGCATCTCTGCTGGATCCCGGGGCATCCGACTCTGAAGGCCTCGCGGGTATCTTCGGTGTCAAAACACCGGATAAAAATAAACATGCATCTTGGTGGAGGACGCCGACTGCATCCTCGCAACTCTTCAAGCATTTTCTGTCCGCGCATCGTCCCGGACAGGCTCTCCCCTCACCCTTGCTTTATATATTTCATATCCCTCTGCTTTGCTAGTTAGCTAATTGAGGCCTGGGAGGTTTGTAGGATCCGTGGTCGTCTTTTGCAAAGCCAGTCATCAATGTGTAGGCCACCGAAACACTCAAAATGTCAGACACAAATTTATATCTTTGTGGGCGAAGGAAGGGAGCATTGATGGGCCTTGGCTTCTCTTGCCCCTCGTCGCTTGCCCTCTGACATTACATAATGGTGGGTTCCTCCTGCCCGGAGTTGACAGCTCATGAAAATGTCCCTCTGGGTAAGAAGGAAGTATAGGCCGTTGTAAATCCCATCTTCTTGTCTTTCGCTTTGCCTCTGAATGTGTTTTGGTGTTGAGAGGTTGCCTGAGAGTATAATGTGATTTGTCACCTGCCAGTTAGGGCATCTGAGCCAAGGGGATGGGGGGTGGGGTGGCACCGAGGTTGAGATGTTGCAGTGATAGTCTGCTTGGTTCACGCCTGTGCCCAGTAGGTGGTGTGGACAATGGGGACATCCCGAGGACCTGAGGACAGAGTGGGCTGATCTGGGTGTGAAGACTGAAGGTTCTGTCACTTGCTAACTGAGGTTCTCAATGTTCTCATCTCTAGAAGGTGAAAACCGAACCTCATTTGCTGAGTTTGTTTTGACATCTGAATGCTAGTGTCTGGGCAGTGAACAGTTATGGATTGTTCTACTTACTTAGCCTTATTGTCTTTGGCTGAAGACAGGAAATTTTGTTTTTGGATCTGGGCTCAGGCCCTTGTTTTTTTTTTTTGGGGGGGGGGGCTACTTTGACAAAAGGTCTCTCCTGGAAAATTGAGTTCTTTGAAGAGAGCTGGTGCTCACTGGATGAGGTCCGAGTGTTGGTTCTGTACAAGTGTTGGTGTCAAGAGATCACAGTGCTGTTTCTCGGGTGGCGCTGAGCGTGAACAGCGTTGCCAAGGCGGTGTTTCTCATGTGTGTTGTCAACATGATGTAGAGATGAACCAAGTTCACTGGGAGGGTGGGTCGTCTTAAAGACTGGGCTTACGGGAATGGGTGTAGGACAAACAGAGAAAAGCGAGGGCTGTGTTTCTGCTGAGCTCTGTGAGAGCATTTCTCTCTCATTCTTCCTTAGCTGCTTTGCCTTTCATTTGCCACCACCCATCTCAGAATCTGCTTAGGTGATCCCAGGCTCTCGAGCAGACTCAGAGTTTAGGGCATACATTAGAGTGTATTCCATTGCTTTGGAAACCGGGTACTTTGTAGTATTACTGTTAAAATGAGTATTAGTTGTTAAAAATCACTTTAAGGAAATACACATAAATAATAGAACACTGGAGAAATGGGGTGTATATGATAAAGAATTGTTGACCCTGCTCAGCTGCCTACCTAGGAGGATTCTCAGCTAGCCTCAATGAATGCACCAAAAGAAAGGACTAGAAGAGTACTGGGATCAGGTCACCTCCACCCTACAAGTTAGCATCTCAAGAACTCCGTAGGGCAGAGTGGAGGGGGAAACTGTCCATCAAGGCTATTTTGTCTTGGTTTGACTTTTTAATGAAAAGCTCTTCCTTAGCTTCCATAGTCCAGAGAAGTTCTCAGAATCATCAGGAGGCTTTGACTTTCACTGAAGAAGTAAACAGCACAATTCTGTGATGGAGAAAGCTGGATAATGCTCATGCTTCTTTTACACAACTTGATTGATGAGCAAGAGACTGGTCCTGAAGCAGAAGCTCTGAGCAGAGCACGCGTTAGGGAGACCAGTATTAACTAGACCCTTGCTGGCTTGCTTCGCTTTGCCTGTCTCTCTGTGCTTGAAAGAAAAGGCCATCATGAACCCAGTCCTCAGAAACCCCTGGAGTGCTCCTAGCTCTCTTAACTAATGTTTCTTTTGGGTTTTGATGTCCTCTCAGCAAAGTTGTAAGAATAGTACTAATATAAATAATTTTCGGAAAATCTTGGTCCAGCTTCTCCTAACGTTGGCATTTTCCTGCATCTCTGTTACTCTTCTCTCCTTTTCATGCGTCAAACAAACAAACAAACAAACAACTTAATTGTACCTTGATGCTAAGTACCCTGTACCTCTAAATCCATTGAGGTGGTGGATTTCTTAAAAACATTTTGTACATACAGTACTTAAAACCCAGGAAATGAACATTGACAGGATCCTGTTATTTATTCTTAGAAATTGCTCCAATCAAGTCCTTTATCCCAAAAGAAAACCCTAGCTTATTTGTTGCCTTCAGGTTTTGTTTGTTTGTTTGGTTTGTTTTTGTTTGTGGCTACAGTCTCTCTTAATTAGTGTTTCTTTGTATTTCATGTCATTGACATGTTTGAAGACTACTGACGGTTTCAGATAATGCCCCTCAGTTTGGTTTTCCCGATCATTTGGATTCAGGTTTGGTACTTCTTACGGGAGCAGCAGAGGCTTGCCGGGCTCGGTGTGAGACAGATACTGCCCACTATCTCATAAGACTCGACACTAGGCTTGTTAGCTTTGATATCTTGATTAGGTTGGTGTAGGCCTCATTGAAAAGTTACATTTTTTCCCCTTTGAGATTAATATGTATCTCGTAGGGATGCAGGACATGTTACTCCTTAGTCTGTCCAGCTGCAGCTCGAACCCATTGATGCCTCTTATCTGAATCATATAGCGTTGACAGATGCGGTTTTCTAATTTCCTGTTTCCTTCTACACGTGTCAGTTAGAACTGTACTAAAGAGGACACCTTGTCTTTTCCCTAGAATGCCCTTACTTTTTGATTTACATCCCTGGAATGTGAAAATCTTGCCGTATTCATGAGACTTGAGTCTGTTGCTGTCAATATTTCTTTATTACTCAAAGTGTCCCAGATTTGGCCTTTGGGAGCCTCTTTCTTTGAACACGTTCCCATCATTCTTTAAGGACTTCTTTTCCATTCTGGTACAGAATCTTTGAGACTCACTTTGTATTTTCCTTGCCTCGGCCTCAGAACCAGCCGTTTCCAGAGCTCTGTTTCATTCATGGAGAGCGGCTTTAGACTCCAGAATGCCGGTAGTAGTTGGGTGAGTGGAGGTGGTGTCGTCACATTTATTTATGTACGTCTTGCAGTGTAGGAGATCAAACTCAGGGAGTCGTGCATGCCAAAGAAGCCCTGTGCCGCTGAGCTACCCCGACAGCTTAGGCCTTTTCCATGGACTGGTGTCTTGTTAGAGCTGGCAAGGTGGCTCAGCAGGTGGAGGCACCTGCCTCACAGCCTGACACCCCGAGTTCCATCCTTGGTGACTCAAAATGAATGAAAATGTAATGCATGTTTAAATTGTTCACATAAATGCAAATAGAGTTGCGTTACATACCGTTTTCTCTGATTGGCTTTTTCAATTCCGTGCTGTTTGTGTACTGACATGATGAGTTTACCCTTTTTTTGGAAGTGGGAGCCGTAATCCAGGGTAGGGGTGTGCTGTAATTTATTGAACCATCTTGTAATGGTGGGCATGTAGGTCCTTTCCAATGTTCTGTTGTAAAAATGGCCAGTTGTATATGGACCGACCCTTTAGTGCCTGCCCTTCAGTCTTTAGGGCCCCTGCAGTAGGACAAGGAGTAATTTTGAATCAACAGTTTTGCCAAATAACACCACCAAGAAGGCCTCGTTAGCTCACACCTTTCCATTACTTATTTCCCGGCAGCACTGACATTCTTAAGTTTGCCAGTCTAATGGCCCCAAAGACAGTCTTCTTTTAATTATGTTTCTCAAGTGGCCAAAATCATGGAATTCCTTTTATGTTGAACTTTTTAGTTTGTCTGAATTACCTGTTCATATCCTTTGTCTGTAATTTCTCATACTAGGTTGGCCTTACATTACTAGAGATGGTTTCTTGGCAGCTTGAAGTATAAATTGTTACCCCAAGGGAAAGGAACCCAACCTTTCATGACCACACTGCTTGCCAGACCTAGGCCATCTTTCCTCAGGCATCCTCTGAGGTCCTGTCAAGTGGTGTCGATCTTGAAGAGTCGTTAAGGGCAGGCGTGGTCAGGCACCTGCAAGATGGTGTTGACAGAAACCAGATGGGGTCAGAGCCAGGTGTGTCTGTTAAGATTTGCTCCTAGGACTTAACGAGCTCTCTCGAGCTGGACTTCCAGAAGCCTCCAGGTAGCTGTGTGACTTGGGGCAAGTAGCATACGTACTCCCTATGCCCGCTTTTCTCATCTGCAAAGCTGGGCTGATGGTGTTTGCCCAAACCCTGACCTGCATTCGGTCTTTTGTTATGGTGTTGTTCAGTGAGGATCCCCTGGTGAGGGCCTCAGAAGTAGGAAGGTAAATTACATGTGTGGGGCTGGGTCGCAGAGGCTCATAATAAGAATGAGACGTCTGTTTTCTGGGACAGTCAGGAAGACAGAGAGGTGTCCTCTGATCTCTTGAAGGAGGGTTGAGGACTCTGTGGAGAAAGGGTTTGCCCCTTCAGTTCTCTTCCTTGGCCTCGCCTCCCCCTCTTTCACACACCTGGAACTCCTGACCTCAGTTTCCCACAACACCCCTCTTGTACTTGATTAGATAGGGTGCTGAGGTCCCCTGAAAATCCCCCGTGTACTTGCAGCTCTGGCCAGAGCCCGTCACATCTGGGATGGGCTGTTGCAGAAGCTGTCTGAGTTAATTCGCTGCAGGGTGTGGGCCACTTTCTTTGCCTCTCCTGTGTCGCTTGCATTTCAAATGATTTGTTTTCTAACTCACCGACTCAGGTTTTTAAGACTGATGAGCCAGGCATGTAAATTCTGGACATCTGAAGGAAGTATGTTTAGGCAAGTGGACATTTCTGGGAAGAGTGTCCTTTTGAGAAAAGAGGGGAAGTCCTGGATTGGAGGGTATCTGGCTGGGATGCTTTCAGCTGCCAAGTAAACACAGGAGTGTTCCTGCGTCAGCAGCCTAGCAGTCTTGTCAGGGACCTAGATTCTTCTGTCTTCAGCCCTCACTAATGCTGTTGCCTCATGATTGCAGGATGGTTGCTAGGGTTGGCGGGACTAAGTGGTTCGTTGTTTTTGTCCATCAGGGACAGAGAAGGAAACAAACAAGCCAGCTCCTCAGTCATGGTGCCCTGCGGATCTTCTCTCTGCTCTGCGGGGGCCCAGGGTCTTGTGCCTTTCTTAGACCAGTAGCTGGAGAGTGCTGTGTGCTGATTGGCTTAGATCAGTATTCCCCTAGGTGTTCCCAGACCATCAGCATCAGCATCCCCCAAAACTTGTTGGAAATGCAGTGTCAGCCCCATCCAGCTCCTAACTCAGAAGCCCAGCATTGGGACCCAGAGAGCCTGCTTCCTTATTTTAGCCAAGACTACCCTGACTCTCCAGATGGAGATGAGACTAGCTGTTTGTGAAGGGACAGTAACCTTGGGTGGTCAGCTCATGATGGGAACTGGGAAGTGCTTAAGGACTACGGGAACTTAGCCCTTCTGAATTTCCTCTGTTCTGTGCCTCAACTTACCCACCCAACTGAGTTTCCTCACTTCGAGCCTGTATACTTGCCAGCTCCTCCGAGTGTGGGCTAGGTCTTCTCTGTAGAAGAAGCGGTGTGGACTACATTCTAGCCCAGGCTCTGTCTTTGACCCAACAAGCATGGAGTCCACTGGGCTTGGTCCAGGTTGGCACTGAGATCTAGGCTCCCTTTTCTGACTCAGTGTTCCACATTTCTGAGTGTGTTCTAATATATAAGGCCCATTGAGCTCTGCTGCTGCTTGTGTGGTTAAAAAAAAAAAAAAAAAAAAAACCGAGAGCAGTGTAGCTAGCAGGGGCTGGGGAAACATTTGGGGAACCTGCCTGGAGTCAGCCCAAGTGACGACTTTCGGTGGTGGCTGGTAGCACTCTGGTTTCGCCTGATGTGACCTGCTGTGTGTCCCCATTTCACCAGGACAGTTCCCGCTTCATGTTTGGGTGAAGGAGCAGCCACCACCAAGTCCAGCTGTGCTTAGAACGGCCCACCCTTTCACATTTTCCCTGGAGCTAGGGAGCTGACGGATGTCTAGTTTTCTTGACTTTCCAATTTAATGTCTCATCTCAGTTCATAAAAGCAATGGGAAGGGCAGACTTACAGCATACTCCAGGCCCTTTGCACTGATACTGAGGAAGGAGGTGGCCAGAGAGCCTGGAGAAGGAGCCACAAGTGTGTCTCAAAGGGTGGCCCTGTTGAAATCAGTTGAGGTTATGACCCATACTTCAAGCTTTTTGGAAATAAAATATCAAATATTCAAGTGTTTTTTCCTACAAGAAGGGTAAGCATTTTAAATAAAACATTTAGTTGCATGTGGTGTACTTTAAGTATTGTGATAATGCGAATGTCTCTTGCTGGGTTTGGTAAGGAGCTATCAAACCTTAGGAGTGAGTGCAGGAGACGCTAATTTGCATCGAGGATGAGGCATGACCCCATGTGCATACACCGGCCTTTCTTAGGGAGAGGGTCTGTGGCTTTCATGAGAACCTGGGTGTCTGACCCTGGTGTCCAGTAGAGAGCTGAGAGGGTAGGGCAGTGGGGCTGGTGAACTGGTGGCCGCCCAGAGAGCTCTGACACTTTTAGTCTTGCTGTGGTCTGTGGGAGTTGACCGCCTAGGCCAGATCCTCCTGATGGCTCTGTGTCTTAGCCTGACACTCAGAGAGGCCACAGAGTCTGGTTGTGAGCTTCTTCATTCAGCAGTTTTTTTTTTTTTAAATCTACTTATTTAGAGTGTGAGTGTGTGTGGACACACATGCTATGGCACACGTGTGGTGTGGAAGCTCACTTTTATAGTCTTGGTAAGTATTTTCTCCACAATGTCCCATTTTAAAAGGTGCTCCAAGGGCTAGTTATGGTGGAGGCAGAGACAGGCAGATCTCTGGGAGGTGAGCCTCGTCTACTAGTGAGTTTCAGGCTAGCCAGGGCTACACACTGTCTAAAAAAAAGTGCTAACAGGGCTGGCATCTGTCCCATCTCTAGGTACCACTGGGGACATAAACGTTGAAAGAGGTGCGGAGAAGTGGAGACAGCCAGCAGAGGGAAATGTGGGTGATGGGAGAAGGAAGGGGGAGGAGCTAGGTCCACCAGCTTGTAGTTAAGTGGCTGCTGGCCCAGCTATTTTCCAGGAACTCTGTTTAAGGCATGTAAAAGTCTGTCATTGTGTGCCATCAAGTGTCAGGTGTTTTCACATTTCCCACATATTACTTTGTGTTCTACATACAAAATGTCAGAGGAAATAGTCCCGTCACATGCCTTGGTGATAATGACACAGGGCAGGATGACTGACTGGCAGAGCTTAATTAGGATGAGGCTGGATGCCAAGAATTGTCGAGGTACCTTGTTTGGAAGAGAAGAGGAGGTGGTGGGCGGATGGGTTGGTGTAGGGTAAGCACCCCACTAAGACAGTGCTCACGGTGGGGGACTGGCTTGCACTTTGTGGGTTTTGCCCTCAACTTGCCTGTGACTTGGAGCAGTTGTACCAGATGCCCAAATAGGGTGTGGTGACTGAGGTCTGTGTGGGTGAAGTATTGCGTGTTCTTGATCTGGTTGACAGTGGGCCGACACACATGTGCACATGTGCACACACTCATGCACACACACTCATGTTTGGGGAAGTTTCTCCTCTTCTCCTTTCACTTTGTCCAGCAGTCACTTTCTAGAGGAGAGGAAGCGCTCAGAGTCTTCGAAGCTGGAGTGGCAAGGGTGAGTGGTGGAGAGGGGAGCTGCTGTGAATCGCGGACTGCCCTCCCACCTGCTCCTCATCCCTGCACCCTTCCTTCAGAGGCCCTTTCTGACAGTTCCCCACTAGACATGGGCCAGGGCTGCAGTCCAAATCCCCGGGACGGACAGAGACCACTCTGTCCCAGCCTGCATTTCCCTAATAATATATGCACACTTGACCTCTGGCCAGGGTCTGTTTCCTCCTGGTGGACGAATGGCGTTCCCTGACTTCTCCACCCGCCTCTTTTTGACCTTTTGCCCCTATTGTGGCCTAGTTTGCATCCCTTCTTATTGTATTGTTTTTCATTGGCACCAAGTATACAGCTCCACGGGGTACGGACATTTCAGAAACAATTCAGGTGATCAGATGAGGATACTGGCATGTCTGTCACCTTGGTGTTAGAACATTCAAAGTCTTGTCTACTAAGTATTTTGAAATACTCAGTTAATTGTTGTCAGTCACATTAGCGAATTAGTGTGTTAGAAGCTGTTGTTCTTGTCCAGCTGATTAACCTTCTACATTCTAACCATGCTCATTAACCTTCTACACAAACTCTTCCCAGGTTTTAGCCACCATTGGAGTATTGTCTACTTGAAACATTTTAAAATAGGTTTATTTTTTATTTTGTGTGTATGAGTGTTTGCCTACTTATATGTCTGTGCACCAAAAAATGCAGTGCCCATTGTGGCCCCAAGAGGATGTCGCATCCTCTGGATCTGGAGTTACAGATGGTTGTGAGCTGCCATGTGGGTGCTGGGAACTGAACCCGAGTCCTCTGCAAGACAGGCAGTGCTCTTAACTTCTGAACTGTTTCCCCGGCTCCATGTTGTCTGCTTCTTTGACATCCGCTTTGAGGCTCCTCATACACGTGAGAACATACATGATTGCCCTTCCTGTGTCTGATGTTTACTATAGTGTCCTCTAGTTACACTCACACTCTTGTGAATGACAGTGTGCCAGCACTTGTGTGTGCGTTCAGTCTTGAACTCCCAGGCTCAGCTGATCTTCTCACCTCAGCCCTCTGAATACTGGGACTTGAGGCATACTTTCTGTCGTTTCAATGACTAATTGGGGTGAGACGATATTTCATTGTGGTTTTGATTTGCATTTTCCTGATTAGTGATGTTGAACCTTGTACATATGCTTGTTGGTCATTCATACATCCTCTTTTGACAAATGTCTGTTCAGATCACTGTGTGTGTGTGTGTGTGTGTGTGTGTGTCTGTGTCTGTGTCTGTGTCTGTGGTATCTATATAGCTCTGTGTGTGTGTCTCTCTGTGTGTATGTGTCATATATATATATATATATATATATATATATATACACACCTGTGTGTGTATATGTGTGTGTGTGTGTGGTATTTATATACCTCTGTGTGTGTGTGTCTGTGGTATCTATATACCTCTGTGTATGTGTCTGTGTGTGTGTATGTGGTGTCTATATACCTGTGTGTGTGTGTATGTGTGTGTGTGTCTGTGGTATCTATATACCTGTGTGTGTGTGTGTGTGTGTGTGTGTGTGTGTCTGTGGTATCTATATACCTCTGTGTGTGTCTGTGTGTGTATGTGGTGTCTATATACCTCTGTGTATGTGTGTGTGTGTGTGTGTGTGTGTGTGTGTATATGTGTGTGTGTGTGGGGGGGAGAGGCCAAAGCCAGATGTCTTCCTCTACTCCTCACCTTGTATTTTTTTGTTTGTTTGTTTTTGTTTTTGAGACAAGGTTTCTGTGTAGTTTTGGTGCTGTCCTGAATCTCACTCTGTAGACCAGGCTGGCTTTGAACACACAGAGATCCGCCTGGCTCTGCCTCCCGAGTGCTGGGATTAAAGGCGTGTGCCACTGTCACTCAGCCTCACCTTGTATTTTAAGACAGGGTCTCTCACTGAACCTGAATCTTGCCAATTTGGCTAGACTGACTGGCAAGGATTCCCAGGATCCCCTGTCTCCCTCCCAGCATGGAGATTACAGGTTCAAGTTTCTGTACCTGGCAATTATGTGGGTGCAGGGGATCTTAACTCAGGTCCTCATGCTTACATGAAAATACTTTACTTACTGAGCCATCAAACAGCCCCTCTTTTGCCCATCTTTAAATTGGATTATTCGGGTTGTTAGTTTTATTTGAGTTCCTCTGGACAGCAGTTCCTGTTTAGTGTGAGTTTGCAATATTGTTGTCCACTGCCCAACACTTCCTTCACTCTGTTGAAATGAGGGAGTTTGATGAAATCCTTTTGGTCATTTTTGGCTTTTGACATCAAGTAAAAAAAAATTGCCTGGTCTGATGTCCTGTAGCATTTCATTGTTTTTTTTTTTTTTTTTTTTTTTTTTTTTTTTTAGTAAATTTTTAGTTTTAGACAATAAGTGAGTCTGGTTTCCTCTCTGTACGTGGGTGTTCGGTCTCCCAGCTCCTGTTGTAGAAGATGCTTGGCCTCGCCTTTTAGGGTCTTGTTACCTTAGTAGAAAGCCTATCAGCTGCACATATGTGGGCCACTTCTCAGTTCTTTTCCATTTGCATGTGTTTTTATACTAGTACCATATTGTTTTGATTACTCTAACTTTATGGTATGTTTTGAAGTCAGGTATTTAATGTCCCCTCTTTGTTCTTTTTGTTAAAGATCAAGATCACTTTGTACTTCCTTGGGTCTTTTGTGGTTGTATATGAATCTCACGGTGGCTTTGCAATGTCTCTGAAGATTGCCACTGGTACTTTGATGACCTTTCTTCTTTCCTATGAACTATTCCTGACGTGTTGCAGAAGGATAGTTAAAGCTGTCAGCTAAAGCACAAGTTGACTAAAGAGAGGCAAAGCACTTCAAATGGAGGCAACTGGATGGGTGCTAGCCCTTCCAGGAGGGTCGTTAAGTAGCTCAGAACACACTCAGAGATGCTGATATTGCTGAAAGTGTCGGCACTCTTTAGTCATGGATCTCTCTCCTGAAACGCTGCGGTGGACACAGGTCCAGGGGCCGTTCTTACTTGAAGTGCTAGTAATCTAGTTAGTGTTGACCTAGCCACCACCCAAGAAGTGTTCTGAGGCTGTTGTTACAGGTGCCTTGGAAGTTTATGGTGTTTTGAAGAACTTTGCTGGGAAGAAGACGAGCTTTTGTTTTGAGCCAAATTAATGATTTAATCATTTTTAATTAGTCAAATACCAAGCTAGGTATTAGCTTTTTGGTCAAAGAGAGAAGTCAGAGAGTTTCCTGGCTCAGAGAAAAGCCATCAGTGTCAACAGAGCCTGCACCTGGCTCTGGTCCTGACTTGACTGGGGAGTACATCAGCGTTTCCGGTTAGTCTCCCTTTCTCAGCAGCACTGGTAGTTGACCGTGGCGTCATGATTCCGTCAGGGTGCTGGGCCTGTCCTTCCAACAGCCGCCATAGACTCAGCCCCTTTGATACTAAAGAGAGCTTTAAGCCATTGTGCGCAGGACTCATTTCAAACAGGATTTGCTAAGGTATGATCAAGGTCTTAAGGCAGCAATTGCTGCATCATTAATTCACATTGGGCATCCTGGGATTTGACCTATGTTACGTACACAGGGGCTGGCTGACTAAGAAACTGTTTGGGATTGTACTGGTGTTTCTCAGGGCAACTAGCAATCATGGCTTAGACCGTAAATATAGTGTAGTGGACTAAGAAGTATAATGACTAAAACCAGGGCCTCTTGGTACCCCTGAACCTTGGTTTGCATGCACTAAGTATGCAAGACAAATAATCAAATGTTTGGGGTAGCAAATAAGAATTTGACATATGAAGCTTTTTGTACTTGCTATTCAGACAGGCCAGAAATAGGGTTGGTAGCTTTTTAAAGGATTGTCAACTGTGGATTATATTAGGGAGGAACTGTTTTGTAAAGTGACTGCAACAAAATGAATCTGGCTATGCTTAAAAGGTCTTAGGGGCATGTTCTTACCCTAGCCCTGATCCCTGTGTAGTTCTGAAGACGCTTTATTTAAAGACCTCTTTGTGGAAGCACGAAACAGTCACCAAGCAGAAACCTAAAATAGTACCATTTCTCATCCCCAGTCTTTAGCAGTCTAGAGTGCTGGTATTCTGTTCATTGCATCTGCAACAGGAACTGTAAGGCTATGGCACTTGACATGTTGTCTCTAACAGGAAAAAGCAGAAGAGAAGAGACTTAGAGTATTTGTGTTTCCCGTACTGAATGTAGAGTAGGCAGTTACAGCTTTTGCCTTGCTTTCTTCAGGACGAGGCTGAGGACTTTGAGTATAGGAGGTGGTTTAAGGTGAGGTTAGCATTTAGGCATTCCAAGCACCAGGCTAGGGATGGAGGTGTAGTTCAGTGGTGGACATGGGCCACGCTTGTCTAGCACGCATGAAGTCATGAGTTTCGTTCACAGAATTGCAGAGACAGCAAATGAAAATACGAGGCTAAGGAGAGAGGCTTTATTAGAACTCTGCTTGGTACATCAGCCCATATCTCTGTGACGAGCCGAACCTCTGCCCATTCCTAGCTACAAGGGAGGCATGGAGCCCTGGGCCAGCTGCAAAGTCTGGATGTTACTAAGGAAGAAGGGAAGGGGAAGCTACTGCCCACAGTGCTCTGAAGTTAAGGAGCTTTCCGAGTGGTTCCAGAGCTAATGATGAAAAGTAGCTAATCGGTAACAACTATTTTTCTTAGCTTTTAAGCTCTCTTTTTAACTTTGCTTTTACAAAAGGCGGGAATGGTCAAATCGCCCTCTCCCCTTTTCTGCCCTGGGTGGGGTGGATGCTGACTGGCGATGAGTAGATACATGGTCTCCAGTCTCCCAGTTCTTTGGTGCCTGTGATGCCCAAGCTAGTAATAATTATTGAAATTATTTTTCTAGCCAGTTCTTTCCTAATAGAAACCCTCTCCCCTTAAAGAACAAAACACTTTGTTTGAAGGAGCTTCCTGTCGAACTTCATGGAACGTGTCCCCCCCGCCTCGTCCCCCCCCCCCCCCCCCCCCCGCCCCCGCCATGGGTTGCTGCTCTGTGTGCACTCAGAGTTCACCTTTTTATTTGCCTAGTGTCCTGGGCAGGCATCTGGCTTCGATGAGTGGGATGCTGTATGTGTGTGTAGAGGAGACACAGGCTCTTCAGACACCTTAGCATGCATCCTCTGTGCGGAAAGTGAGGCCAAAGCCAGGAGGGAAGTGGATCAGATGCCCACGTTTCCTCTGGTACTCTCCAGTGAGGAAACTCTGTTGCTGGAACGTGGAGAGAGGAAAGTGCAGAGGAGGCTGAGGTCCCTGAAAGCTTGACCCACAAGGGAGGGTGACTCATGGATTCTTTGTGTGGCCACTGGCTGTGGTCAGTGCTTGTCAGAGATATACATAGTAGGCCCCTGAAAAGCATCTCAGTTTAAGATGGCAACCAGTACAAACCTCAAGACACCAGAGCTCTAAATTTTGAATACCTTCTGCTATGCTTGCCACACATGTGAGTTGAGCACCCATGGGGTCCTGGGTCAGGATCATAGAGTGCTTAGGCAGAGCTGTGTCATTTGGGAACCGGGCTTCCTGTGGGCAGGCGGAATGTTACAGATGTAGATTAGCCCAGCAAAGGAGTCCAGCTGACAAGGCTGACCCAGTCAGGTACTTCCCCCGAGGCCAGCAGTCCCTGCCACTGGCAAAGTCAGCACTCTGAAGGTCTGCCCAAGACTTCTGCCTACCCTTCCCCGTCCCAGTGGAGAGGGTGTGCGGTACAGTTCTTCCTAATGGAGTTTCGTGAACTGTTACTTGGCAGAGGGTATGGAGGAGCTGGGGCGGGGCCAGTGTGGGGCAGCTACATGGGAAGCAGCCTAAATGTGAAATACTCTTGCCAGACCATGCTCGACAGTCAGTAGGTGATGTGGTGAGTGACTGACTCAGGCTTGGGAACCCTCTGACCTGCTCCTTCCTAGACAGTGACCCCTTCAGGGCTGGTGAAAGTCACTTTGCAGGGTTAGACCCTGTCTTCCCATGTGGTTGAGGACAGGTGTCCCACAGTGGTATTTACAGGAATGAGGATCACCAGAGTTGTTTGGGGACACACTCCACGAACATCGTGGATCTAGGGTACCTAAGACTTCAGTGACCCTCAGGGCGTTGTGTCGTCCGTGTCTCACAGTGCCTGCCGTGGTATATAGTCAGTCAGTGTGAGTAGTCAGTGAACAAAGCCACAGTCATTGTCCTAAGTAGAGAGAAAAGCCCTGGCCTCCTCGAAGACAGCCTCTCTCCAGAGGTTATCTAAAGGTCTCATTCTACTGGAGGAGGGGCAGTTGAGACCAGAACCCGTGGTCTAGCTGTTGTCTCAGTGAGTTCTCAGGCTGAAACCAAATTGTCGCCTTGCTCTACGGTGCCTGCCACTGATAGAAGCCTGTTCTCAGCAGTGACCTTTTATGTCCTTGTCCCATGAGCCCTCTCACCAAGCTGGCCAGAGCCTGAGGGTGTTCCTGAACCATTGGGTCAGAAAGTGTGCCCTGCCTTAGGGCCTGACCATCTTACTTTTTAAGTTTAATCAACTTAGACTACCAACTCCCACCCCCAGCACATAAGTATACAATTGAATATGAGTTCCAAGGCATTGGTTCTCAACCTGTGGGTCAAAACTCCTTAGGGTCCAGTAAGACTGTTGGAAAACACAGATATTTACATTACAAGTCACAACAGTATCAAAATTACAGTTATGAAGTAGCAACGGAAGTTATTTTATGGCTGGGGGTCACCACAGCATGAGGGGTCACCACAGCATGAGGGGTCACCACAGCATGAGGGGTCACCACAGCATGAGGGGTCACCACAGCATGAGGCTGTATTAAAGGGTCACAGCAGTAGGAAGGTTGAGAACCACTGTTGTAAGGGATGAGAAGCCTGGATGGGCAAGGAAGCCAGGAAAGGCAGCTGCCTCCTTTAGTGGGCTTGGGGGAGGTTCTTCATGGTCCAGAAAATGATCTATGGTAACCATACTTTCAGTTCTGAATGAGTGGGTTTATTAAATATGTAGCAAGCCAGAGTAAAAGAAAAAATAGCAAGCGGGTGTGTGGGTGGATAGAGAGTAGATAATAACAAAACATCATCCAAGCAGGAGTTCCAAACACCTAGCAGAAATTGACTGGGAAGATCACTTGAATCAGTCAGCTAGAGAGCCCTGGGTAGTGCCAAGTGTCCCCTCTGGTGAGACTTCCAAGTAAAAGGACAAATAGTAAAAGATAGAGATGCCATCATCAAGCTAGGTGTTCACAAGGGCTGTGGAGAAGCAGAGGACTCTGTCACCTGGGCTTAAGGTTTATTTACTGGTTTGCAAGGTTTGAGGCTTCATTGGGAGTCTTTAGATTTTTTTTTTTAACATTTTTATTGTTTTGCTCATATCCTCATTACTTTCATTGGCAGAAACCATTCTAGCTGGGTGTGGTAGCCCTTTAATCCCAGCACCCTGGAGGCAGAGGCAGGCAGATCTCTGTAAGTTTGTACCTAGCCTGGTCTATAGAGCAAATTCAGGCTAGCCATAGTAAAACTCTGTTGAAAGAAAGAAAGGAAGGAAGGGAGGGAGGGAGAGAGGGAGGGAGGGAGGGAGGGAGGGAGGGAGCCGTTCATTCTCACGGTTTGAGGAGACCCTTGCTCAGATTGTGGTATTTCTTAAAGCCGTACAGGAACAGAGCACAGTGGCACCTGTCAGCCTGAGGTTATGAAGGGTGTCTTGGTAGTAAGAGACTATGGGGAGAGTGGTGGCCTTGTGTTTTTCTAAGCCACCCTCCAACCTAAGATCCCAGGATCTTGTGACACGGAGCCTGGACTTCACTATGCCATCTATTGTGTGACTTAGGAGTGAGTCACATTGGGACTAGGGAGAGGACAGAGGGCAGCTGGTGCTGCCAGTGGTGAGATGGTGGTGGCTATTGCTAGCATTGGTGGCATGGCCCTTTCTTAGTCTCTTGCCTATGGGGGTAGCATGGCCCCAGAGATGGGCCCCTTGAAATCCACTCTGCTCTCATTTAGTGGTTTTGTACCAATGTCACATCGTGGGGTTTCTTAAAACCTGCCCAGACTTATCCTTACTTGACTAATCTGATACCATCGTGTTTTATTTTATGTTTTTCAAGAGGAAGACACAGGACTGAGGAGAAAGTCCAGTCAGTAAGTGCTGCCATGCAAGCATGAAGACCAAAGTTCGATCCCCAGGATCCCTCTAAAAATACCAGGCATAGTAGTTCATACTTAGGATCTTAGAGCCAGGGAAGGGACACGGAGGATTCCTGGGGCTTGCTGGCCAGCAAGTCTCACCTTTCTTTGAGCTCCTGTCTCAAAAACAAGGTGCATCTGCATACACATGTGCACCCACACAAACACTTCTCCCATGCATTTGCATATATACATATATGTGTATCTACACATGCACGTTATAATATACAGCAGTACATGTGGTAAAATCTGTCTCTTACCTCATGCCTTAGCCACCCAGACCTGTCCCTGGAGACTCCTGTGCCATGTGGTCTGGGAAACTCTGTAAAGCATGCATATGTATACATTGACCACTTTTTCAATTAGCAATAATCGCGCCTCGGATAAACCTCATTGGCTACGATACTGCCACTGCGCAAAGCTAACTTTTTCACACCCATGGTATCATAACACGCACTTGGGCGCACTTCATTTTCTTTATTACTCAGTATCACTGAAGCATAAGGAGTTTTGCATTCTTCTCTTTGGGTGTGTGCTAGGCTCTTTCCAGCCTGTGCTTGCCACCAGTATGTCAGCATTTTCAGAGAGGCTGGCCCGTGCCTTCTCACCCCTCCTCTGGGGCCAGAGCTCTGCAGGATTGAGTATCACCCTGGGTGCAAGGGGAGTGTGGGCTTGGATGAAGCTCCTCTCCATTTATTTCAGTGGAAAGACGGCCTATGACCATTGGTTGTGTTATACAGGGCAGTTAATGGTTACGTGTCATTTATTGGTGCTAGCTATACATTTTCAAAATAGTGCCTTCTGCTCGCCACATGGACCTTTGAAAATAAGCCCCGGTACCCTGAATGGATTTTGCCAGTGCTCTTTGACCCAGCTCTAAGAAGGGATCGGAGGGACCTGTTCTGCCTGGCCCCAGTGGAGTGAAGCCAAGTGTGGAAGGAAGGACCTTCCTGGTGATGGCCAGGAGCCGAGAGTCCAGGCTCCCGCTGCAGTGCGGCCCGGCCGAGTCTGGTGCTGGCTGGCTCTGCACTCCTGGTGGGGCTGTGGCTTCAGCCAGTGTAGACTGTGTCTGGCGGAAGGGGACCACCTGGGCAGGGGTGTTAGTTATAAATCCACTTTCAGAGCAGCGTGAGGGCTCACCTTCAGTTCCTGCGTCTCCGAGACGGCATGGTAGGTTATGACAGGTGGGTGTGCGAGAGGAGTCACAGCAGTGTCATGCCAGCAGAAGAGTTCTGTGAGGTCACCTTCGGAGCTTTAAGGCGGAGGCACTCTTGGGCACATGCCTGCCCATTGTCTGTTTGCTTAGCAGGGAGATCTAGGGCACAAGGTCTTGCAGTCCTGGAGATACACCAGGGAGCAGGATGGATAACCATCGGCCGAGAGCTCACAGGTGTGTACCTATGAGGAGAATGATTCTGAGCCCCTGTGTGGGACGCAGGAGAGAGTGGAGCCATGTGCTTCTGTGGGCAAGTAGATGTCTGCACACTTTAGACATCAGCCCTTTGGGGCCTTCCGTGGACAGTGCCAGTGACTGGGGATACTAAGAACACTAAGCTGATTCTTGCTCACGGCCAATGCCTCACTCTGTGCACCCAGCTTCCTCCCCTGATAATATCAGCTAACTTCAAGCACCAAGTCTGCACGGAGAGAACTAGCCCTGACAGAGGCCAGAGAATGGGTGCAAAAGTGCCAGCAGAAGTGGCTTTTAAGAAAGGAACCCTTTTCTCTTGAGGTTTGGGGCTCCGCCCTGGTCTTCTTGTGGTGGAGGGCTGTGGGAGCTCTGGGAGAGAGATGGCCATCAAGTGCCAATCGCACTGCAGGTTAGGGAGGTGGGCTGCAGTTGGGGTGGCAGGATCCCGGGGACAGCATAGTCGTGATTCCAAAACCAGAAAGGCTGTCGGGATCACAAGACCTCATTTTTGAATACCCAGAGGGAGCCGCAGCTGCAGTCTGCAGGGAGAGGGCAACCCAAGAACAGTGGAGGAAGTGGAATTTGCACAGAGTGGGTTTCAACATGTGGGGTCATCCCTCAAGGAGGGAAATGGAGCGTTAGGGTGCCTAGAGCAAAGGCTAAAGAAATCCGAAGAGGGCTTCAGAGGAGAAGGAAGCTCTTGCCAGGAAAAGAGATGAGGAGCAATTTCAGGGTCAAAAGCTAGTCAGTGCTTGCCATCCTGCCGCTGCCTTTCTTCCAGCGATGCCCTTGCCAGGGTGGCAGGTGCCAGCTTTCCCCTTGGTAGCTGCAGGACCTGAGATCAGGAGGGTCTGCTCCATAAGATTGGAGCACAGTTCAGCTACCAACTGTTTGAATTAATCATAGTGGACATTAAGACATGTCTGTGCTAAAATCATGTTCCTATGAAATGAGCAGGGAGTCTTTGGGCAGCCTTGAGACACTCCTTTTAAAGACAGGATCAAGCTAGACAAGCCACAGGAAGCAGCTTTTGTTTGCAGAGCCCAGAGCCTGTTCCATAGCACAAGCCTTCTTTGGAGAGAAGCCGTTGGTCCAGGGAGTGTGGCAGGACTCTCCTTACTAGGTGGGATTTCTCGAGTTCCTACCATGAGTCAAGCAGCATATGGGTTGCTTCATAGGCGCTTCCTGTCTGGTTCCCTGCATTTGTTTCCTGGGGCTGCTCCAAAGCAAGTGTGACTTAAAACAGCAGTAACGTTCGCTCGCATTGTCCTGGAGGCCAGATGTTCGGAACCTAAATCAGTAGGCAACTAAGGTGTGAGCATAGTCGTGTTCCCTCTTTAGCTCTAGAGGGATGGTGTCTGAACTCACACACACACACACACACACACACACACACACACACACACACACACACACACACAGAGTAATTTAACAGTGGGGTGGTTCACTTTTTCTGTAAAGGGCCAGATAATCTTTTCAGCCTTTGTGGACCATTTCGTTTATCACAGCTTTTCTATTGTGGCACTTACGCACTCGTAGAAGGTGTGTGAACAACTGGGTGTGGCTATGTGCCCCTAAAACTTTATTTTACAAGTGGATGCTAGAATTTGACCCTTAAGTTGTGCTTTGCCTGGCTCCTTTGCTCAATTATTATTTCCTTTTTAAAAGTGCTTACTTATTTTGTGCACGGGTGTGTGTGTCCTTGCTCATGTATGTGTGTGTACACCTGTCACAGCATGCAAGCAGAGGTCAGGTAACAGCCTGTGGGAATCAGTTCTCTCTTTCCAGCGTATTGAGTCTGGTGATGAAAATCAGGTCCCCAGGCTTGGTGACAAGCACCTTTACCCATGGAGCCATCTTGCTGGCCCTAAGCTGTGATTTCTTGCTTTCTCCTCAGATCCCTGGCATTTCTGTCCACACTCTAACCCCACAGAGCATTCCGTATTTTCCTTTCCAATTTGATGCTCCTCATCTAGCCTCAGGCAGTTGGCCCTCACTAGTTCTCAGCTTCGTGCCTGTCCCCCCAGAGGCCCACAGGCTTGCTCCCAGCTTCTTTAGGTCTTGGATGAGATGTCACCCTCCTAGTGTAGCCTATCCTGACAACCCAGTAAACCTGGTGGAAAGATGGCCAGCTGTGGTGGTCCATACTCGGAAGGCAGAGGAGATTGGATTTCTGTGAGTTAAAGGCCAGCCTGATCAACGTAGTAAGTTCTAGGCCAGGCATGGCTGCGTATTGAGACGTTGTCTCAAAAACCACAATGGAGGCTGAAGAAATGGCTCCGCAGTTGAGAGCATTTGTTGCTCTTGCAGACCCACATGTGGGCCATGATCACCTGTAACTTCAGTTCCAAATGATCCAGCTCCCTCTCCTGGCCTCCGTGGTCACCGTGCATGCAGCCAGTGCACTTACCTACCGGTAAGCAAAACACTCATATACCTAAGATAAAATTAAATATACTAACAGCAAACAAAGAAAAAGGTTTAACAAAAACATCCCCTACCCTCCCTAGCTTGTCCCGAGCAGTCTTAGCTGAGGTGGCTCAGCTGCCATGGCATGGGCACAGGATGGGAGCTGCACAAGGCCTGGTGCCCAGGCCTCTGCGTTCCGATCCCTCTTAACAGGGCAGTGACCATGTTTGCCACCAGCAGCCTGTGAGTGGCATATGAGAATGCCGTGCTCACTTTGGTTCAGTGGTGCGGCCATGACTGTGCAGTGAAGTGAAGCAGGTGAGGGACCCTGCGGAGCCTGGCTTCTTGATGACAAAGGCTGTTTGCTTTTTATTAGTAACTCCAAAGCCTCCTCCTCCTCCTCATTCTCTTCCTTTTTTTCTTTTGAGACAGGGTCTCTCTACATAGCCCCAGCTGCCTTGGAGCTCACTGTGTAGACCAAGCTGGCCCCCAGCTCACAGAGACCCACCTGCCTGTGCCTCCTGAGTGCTGGGATTAAAGGTGTGTGCTACCACACCTGGCTTCAAAGCCCTCTTGACACCGTTTATTAGTCCCTGTTTGTCTTAGATGTATGAAGGAGACAGCCAAGGCTGCCAGGGCATTACTGATTTAGGCTGGTCACTGTTAGACTGCCTGCAGCATATGGGACTCCGGCTTCCACGAGGACTTTAGCCATCTTCGTTCTCCCGCGCCTCCTCCTGCACTTCCTGTGTGACTTTTCTCGAGGCGATATTGCTGTCTCTTCACCCCAGAGAGTGCACTGACCACAAACCAGAGGCTTCCACCCGAGTCTAACCCAGTGAAACAGCGTGTTCATTGGGGCTGCTTACAAGAGGGTGGGCAAAGCGTTATTTAGAGGAGCATTAATGACTCCAAGGCAGGGCGACTCTCTCCTCAAGGCCGCATCCCTGCAGCTCTCTTGGTACTGCTTCGGCACCTCTGGGATAGGCTGGGGAGTCTCCTCTCCCTGGTAAATTGCTAGTTCTTGTACAGCCTTGGGGACAGACTCCGTGAACCTTTGAAGTTCCAGCTTTCTGAAATTTCTAACTGGTTTACTTCCCAGAGTAATTTTTCAGTTGCAAATAAATTGCCATACAGTATGTACTTTTGATCCTCACGGAACTGGGCTCTGGCCCAGCTAGAGAGAGCTGGCTGTGGAGGCTGCTGGAAGGGCACAGGAGCAGCTGCACCTGGTTCTTTCCTTACTAGGTGTGCCCCTTGCTCTGAGCCCTAAGAAGGTGGAGGACATGGGCTGTATCTCAGAGTGACCTTCCCTTCCCCTCTAGTAGGAGATGGGGCCCTACCCAGGGAGGCTTGGTGAGTCCTTTTCCTTTTGTGGCTAGGCACCAAAGGGGCAGGAACAGACCCAAAGTGGTGGTGAGAGGGTGACCACTCCCTTGGTGCCTCCTCTGGACACATGTGGTTCAGGGCCGCCATGCTTTTCATGGTTATTTCTCCACCGGTGTGCTTCTATTTTTGCTATAGCCTTGCTGACCTGTACTTTCAGAAACAGGGATGGTTTGGGCCAAGTTTTCCATTCGAGGTTACACTAAAATAACTTTTACTGTGGATGTTAGAGTCACTACATCTTTGTGTGTGTGTGTGTGTGTGTGTGGGTGCGTGCGCGCTTGTAAATGTGTGTGCGTGTCAGTGGCTCCACTGTGGATGACCACCATGAATGACATCTTTACCCAAATTCTTTGAGAAATACTGCTTAATCATTTACCTTCATTCCTTGTCAAGAAAGAAGGGTTGACTCTGTAGTGTTAAAAAAAAAAAAAGTGTAAGTTTTGAAAAACTTTTATTTAAATTTGGCAGTCTTGATCAAATGAAAATGTAGAATTAAAATATATAACAGTTGGGGTGTATTGTTTGTTTGTTTGTTTTCTTTAAGTTATACCTGTGGTTTCTATGCCTCCTCCTCCTATATCAGAGACATGGGAGAATTTAAAACTCTGGTGGATGAATGTAAGTTGCTGTTAAATGGAAGTTTGAGTTCTCACTGGTTGCCATTTCAGGCTAAATGGTCAGGAACAGGGCGCAGAAGCTTGATGTTTGTTTGCTAAGTGGCCTGAGCCAATTTGAAATGCTGAATCCAGTGCTTGGCAAGCCTCAGCCCCTTTCTTTATTATCCCTAACGTGTTGAAGACCTCCAGGATTTTGTTGACCTCGTTGGTGGATTTGCCCTAACCCTCCTGACCTCCAGCACTGTCCAGGAAGTCCTGACATGACTGGTGTCATAGAAAGCACCACGAGGTTCAGGACCATAGACCTGAGTTTCTGTTCCATGCGAGGCAGCCTTCCAGGGCATCCAGGCCAGGGTGTGGGCTGACATAAGGAGGACTGGGCACGGACGACCTTTAAAGGCTCTGGAGAGGTCCTGTAGCTGTGGCATTAGTACTGCGACTGTGTCAGAGGACTGCCTCCCTTGCCCTTTCTCTAGTGCCCTGTAAGGAATGTGAGGGAACAAGAGTTTTGTCTAGGCTGCAGGCCACTGACAGAGCCCTTTCCCATCTCACTGTCTTTCCATTTCCTGGTCTGTCCTGTAGTGAGGCCTGTGTCTGTAATTCCAGGAGCAGCAGTGTTGTCCACTTGGGCAGAGACCTAGGGGGCTGTGGAAGTGATGAGCATAAGCCCTTGGTGACCGAGGAGGTTGGAGGCACACAGCTGGCCTTCCAGCATGCTCCAGCAGTCTCCATGAAGTGTGTCCAGAATCGAAGGGTCAGTAGTGTGAGCAAGGAGTGCAGACCTGACCCTATGTGCCTGGGTCTCTACCATCCCTGTGTCTGGCCCTGCCCTAGCAACCCTGAGTAACTGGCAGGAGAAAGAGATACAGTGAAACTTCTGGAGGTGTGCATGTGTGCTTGTAGAAAAACCAACTTACCATGGAGGGCTATACCCTGTGGTGAGTGTTCAAGAAGCCAGGCTGTGCTGGCTACTTCCGCTGAAGAAGTATCCTCTCCTGTGTATAGCTTTTTCTCCACAAAGGACGGTGGCTTCTTGAGAGAGATGCCACGCCCAAAATTTGCAGCACCTCCTGCAGCCTCAGCTAGGCATCAGTCACGATGGTCTGTGGTGGGCCTTTGAATTGATGGGTGTTCAGCACAGACCATCTGCAGAAAGAGGGAAGTGATGAGAAGCACTCAGAGCTACTCCCATTTCAGAAGAGGGAACCAAGGCCTAGAAAGGCTGAGGGCCTTGCCCAAGTCTCCAGGGTTAGCTGGGGTCATAAGCTGGTTCGTAAGTGCAGGGTTTCCCTCTCGTTGAGGACCTCCTGTCTGTGTGCCACAGCAGTGTAGAAATGTGTCAGGGACGTGGGTACATTGTAGGTACCCGCAGAGATGCCTCTGGAGTCACAGTGCACCAAGCCAGGGCTGCTCCCAGCCCTCTGAGGCCTGCGGCCCACTGATGGGTTTTGTTTTTTGTTTTTGTTTTTAATTTGAACTAATTGATTTATCTTGAAGCAGAATTCAGATATGAAAGTATGTCCTCCAAGTTGTTAGGCTTTGGAGCCTAAGTGTCTGTGTTTAACTGTGTTACTTCATGGAGATGCCCGAGAGATCTACTCTTCTCCTGTTGTGAAGTATCTTCGGTGAGTGAGCCCTAGCTAGTACCACATGAACTTTCACTCCAAGCACATCACCAGGGTGAATGTCACACCTGCCCAGGTTGCCTTAGTGAGTGACAGACAAGACCCAAACAGGCATCTGATCCCATTCAGTGTACCACGGATGTCCTGGGATCTGTAGAGCCATTTCAGCCAAGCTGACATCATCCTGATGTCTTGATGCCTGGCCTGCCTGTTGCCATTAGCAGCAGCCTGAGCAAGGCACAGGAAAATTGGTTTCAGTAATTTATAGTTACAGCTCTTAAGAAACACCAGTGGCTATAGTTTACTTTCTGTTGATGAAGAAAGGTAGATTCAATCTTACAGGCTACAGTGCATCTTCAGGGAAGCCAAGGCAGGAGCTTGAGGCAAAAACTATGGAGGACTGTGACTTATTGTTTTGCCTACAGGCTCATCTTGAGTTACCTTTTTTGTAGAGGTCAGGCCCACTTACCTAGGGATGGTACCACTCACAGTGGCCTGGGCCCTCCTACGTCAATTAGCACCCTAAAAAAACGTCCCACAGACACACCCACAGGCTAAATGTAATGGAAACAGTTCTTTAATTGAAATTTTCTCTTCTCAGGTTCATCAAGTTGACAACTAAGATTAGCCACCACACTATTTCATTGTAAAATGATTAAAAGTTTTGTTTTGTTTTTATGATAGTTGAGATTGAACCAAGAGACTGAGCATGCTAGGCATGCGCTCTACCCTACTGTTTTGATTTTTTGTTTTATTCTTAGTTTTTAAAGATTGACTTTATGTGTATGGGTATTTTGTTGCATGTATGTGTGTGTGTTTTGCTGCATGTATGTGTGTGCACCATGTGCATGCCTGGTCCATTGGAGACCAGATGAGTGTGTTGAATCCCCTGGAATTGGAGTTACTGATGGTGGTGGGTGACCATGTGGATGCTGTGAATTAAAGGGTTTCCTAGAAGAACAGCTAGTGTTCTTAACCACTGAACCATCTCTTTAGCTCCTGGTTTGTTTTTTATTTTTTGTTTTTTTTTTTGTTTGTTTTTTGTTTTTGTTTTTTTGTTGTTTTTAATTTTTTTTTATTTATTATTTTGAGGTAGTCTCACAAAGTTGCCTAGGCTGGACTTGAACTTAGCTTTTTCCTACTTTAGCCTTCTGAGTAGCTGGGATCATAGGTACATTTAAGATACATTTAAGATAATTTTGCCTATGCACCAAATCTGTCTGGGGCATTGGGGATATAAATGTAATAATTAAAAAAAAAGCTTGTCTAGTGTCCCTTTGTAGTTTAGCTTTGTGTTCAGTACTTAGACAGTGAGTGACTTATTAGAGATGAGGATTTATATAGGGCAATAGAGGGTTTGTCCTTATGGCTGAACAGAGGGCAGTGTCACAAAGAGCAGAGGGTGTTTATTACTTCCTGGAGAGAACTTCTTGTTTAAATTGGCTGTGAAACATGTGCAGTAGTCTAAGAGGTAAGAGCCAGCAGAGCATTCCAGGCAGTGGGGACAACCTGAGCAAAGGCTGGGGAGAGCGTGCACCTTCCAGAGCCTTTAAGAAGCAATCTGTGGGAGTGCACTTAGCGTCTAGGAAAGGTAGATGGGCTAGAAGGTCCATCCTGGGTGCACACTTTGTGCCACCTCCTCTTTGTGCTGAGAGCCATGGAGTTGACCTCAGCCTGAATGTTAGCCCTGGATTTATGAGTTAAGAGAACCCTCTAAACCCATGTACTGCATCTCGAGTGCCTACGTAACCGTTCTTCCCAGGATGTCGGATGAGGTCAGCAGAGGTACCATGTGCTGTAGGTGGACAGAAGGACCGGGCAGAAGGAGTTAGACTAGATCCGAGCTGGCTAAGTTACAGGTGAAAATTAGCATCAAGTTGCACTTTTACAAGTGCATGTTGCTTTTCTACTTCGGTTGTCAACAGATGAAAAATGGTCCTAGCAGCCCTTGTAGGCTGTGGCTGCATGGGGCAGTGGGGACAGAGTTAGGGCAGCAGCCCACCCTCACTCCAGCTTCTTTCCCCTGGGCATGGAGGGCGGGAGCAATACCCTCCTGAAGGGGGAGGGCAGGGCTTCACGGGATGCTGAATGTCCCATTTAGCTGCCCCTAATTCTACATAACAGTGTGGCGGTTATGATTTAGTTTTAATCCCCTCCCCAAATGTTCTCTCTTTCCATTTGTTTACTAAGGCTGTCCACAGATGTTTAATCCTCCTATGGGTAACTCGGACATTCTGGCAGACTTAATGTCTTAGAGAGTTTTTATTGCTGTGAAGAGACACCATGACCACAGCAACTCTTATAAAGAAAACATTTAATTGGGGTGGCTCACTTACAGTTTCAAAGAGTCAGTCCATTATCATCATGATGGGGGTGTGGCGTGCAGGCAGACATGGTGCTGGAGAAAACTGAGAGTCCTACATCTTGTAGACAACAGAAAGGACTGTCACATTGAGGGAAGCTCGAGCAAAAGAGACCTCAAAGCCTGCCCCCACAGTGACACACTTCCTCCAACAAGGCCATACCTCCTAACAGTGCCACTCCCTTTGGGGGCCATTTTCTTTCAAACCGCCATACCTACTAAATCAACTCCACATGGATTTGTTCTTACTGAATCTTCTTTGTAACAAGAGTTTGCCCATATTTTTCTCCTAAGTAAGATGAATCAAACTTGCCACCTGAAAAAAAAAGATAAATCTCAAATATTTAAATATTTAAAAAGAATTTAGTGTGTAGATAGCAAAGAACACACACACACACACACACACAGAGAGAGAGAGAGAGAGAGAGAGAGAGAGAGAGAGAGAGAGAGAGAGAGAGAGAAGAGAGAAAACCAAAAAACTCCCATGAATTAAAAAAAAACTATGTAAGTCCAGTGTGATGACTCAGCGGGGAAAGGACTTCACTGCCAAGCCTGAGGCCTCAACTTCTGTCTCTGGAACCCTCGGGGTGGAAAGATCAAACTGTCTGCCTCAAGATGGCCTTTGACCTCTACACATGCACCATGGAATGTGCACAAGTACACACACACACACACACACACACACACACGAATTTGAAAACTGAACTTTAAAAAGATGCCAAAGAGTCGTACTGTAGAAACTTTAAGAGATGAGATTCAGTTGCCTCTAGAATTTTAATTTCACTAATTTTGTGTTAGGCAATTCCTAATTTTGAACTCGGTGTACCAGAATGTCAGGAGCAAGAGAGGTGGCCACAGAGAGCAGAGGACTCCTCCTTGAGGGAGGCCTAGAATCCCCAAGTTCCAATCAGGGCTCTCTGGTAACTTTCTGTTCCTCGTGGCTTGTCTGCTCATCTGGGACCAGGTCACTTGTCTGGGGCGTTGAAGGACTCCATGGCACAAGAAAGAGGCTGAGCCTGCTTTACACAGGTCCAGCATGTCTATTAAACTAATACCTGTTGGTTTTCCAGTAAAGCTAGAACACAGCCGCATACCTGAGTCTTCAGTAGGTTAGTTTTCTCTGAAGGCTGATCCCAGGAGCTCCTTGGAGCAGGCACTCCTCTGTGAGTTCCGGGAAGAGCCCTCCTCTCCTGTCCCCTTCCCTGCATAGAGGTAGAGTCAGGGAAGCCCTTGGCTGTAAGCACTGTGACCTAGGCCTGAGTGGTACGGAGGAGCCCCACTCAGGAAATGGGGGTTGGCTTCTTGGAGACTTCCCCTTGATGGGTCATCATCCCATCACCTAGAAAGGGTCAAGATTGCTGTGTCTCCCAGAAATTCTCTGAGTCCCTAACCCACTCCCTTCCTGGCCTCTGAGGACAGTAGTACTTGGAGTAGGCCTTGTTTCCTGTAGTAGGGTTTTCCTGTTCTCTGGCTGCTAAGGCCACGTCTGTCTTTGGTACTTACTGCCTGCTTTCAGAGCCTTGTTTCTAATGGACAGAAAGCCCCACGGGTCTGGGATTGTCAGGTGCAACATTAACAAGAGCAGCAAACATCTGTACAGACACCCCACATTTCCATGTGCCCAGAACATTTATAGGGATTAAACTGTCTAGTTCCTGCAACTGCCTTCTTTATGATGTCGATGCTTCTAGATGCCCATTTCACGGAGTGGGAAACCAAGGAGCAGCAGGTTAAACGAGTTTGGCTAGATGTCAGCAGCAGGCTTGAGCCACAGGGAGCCAATCTCTGTACGCCTGACTCTGATATCAGGTGAGGCACTTGAGGAGGAGAGTACAGCATTTTACTCAGGGGACTTGTGACCAGGGCCTTAGTCTCAAGCCTGGTCCTTAAAATGGGGCTGGGGCTGGAGTGGGAGTGGGACACATGTCCATTGTCTCCATCCTCTGTGAGGACTTACCATATGCCCCCAATCTCCACACCCCAGGCTGCTTAGTGACTGGTTTCAGAGCTGTTTGGAGTTCCCTAAAACAGGAGGTGCTATTTTGAACACTTCATGGTAGAGGGATGTGTGTTTAAGACTAAAATAGAGTGTGCTTTTTAATTTGCGGGCGTTTCCGTTCTCATTTTCTGTCTCAGCCAAACTGTGTTTAAGCTCCTTTCACCTCAGGAGGACCTCCCCAGGCAGGCCTTAGTGCTCATCCTGCACTTGGTGACAGGGTTGTCAGGAGCAAGAGAGGTGGCCACAGAGAGAAGAGGACTTCTCCTTGAGGGAGGCCTAGAATTCCCAAGTTTCCAATCAGGGCTCTTTGGTAACTTTCTGTTCCTCGTGGCTTGTCTGCTCATCTGGGACCAGGTCACTTGTCTAGGATGTCAAGCGACTCCATGGCTCAAGAAAGACGTTTTCATAAGAGCTGTGCTGCAGTTAGCATCTGGCCTGGGAGGGGCAGACCACACCCCACTTCCCAGTCCACTGAGGAACACAAGGGCAGAGGTCAGAACTCAGCTTTCTCCACTTTACAGCCAGCTGTGGCTCTTTGGCCCTTTTGATGGCTACTTGTGTAGCTAAGAATTGGTTATCGGCTTTGATTGGGGAAAGGGAGAGGAGGCGAGGGGATGGGGAGGCGAGTGTAGATGGCTGAGGAATGTGGCTGCCTGTCCCAGTCTGTGCGAGCCTCCCCAAGTCAGCTTTATCATCATGGAGCATGAATGTCACCCACGTCTGTGACATCCTGCCATGGTGCTGTTTTCCGGTTTTTGACAAGAGAAATGTCTATTTTTAAAAAAGAGATCATCAAAAAATTATTCTAAACTTTATCATAAAAATTTCAAATAAGCAAACATCACACACTGAAATTAATGAGACCAAAGACTATACAAATCAATAAACCATATGCAGTTAGAGGAGCAGCCAGAACAGATGCTGTGGGACTCTACATTGGATTTGTATTTTTTTCACTATGCAATATATTTTTATGTACTTATTCACCATCAAAATTAAAAATAAAATCTTAACTGAGTTAGAATTAGAAAAGCAATTTACTTTCTATCCTCTCTTGTAACTCATTGTCTACACCCAGTCCTGCCTCATCTCCTAATATTAGCCTTTATTGTTCTCTTTTCTAATGTAGCCACATGTATATCTGTTTACATAATATTGGCTAGATTCCACACAAGAGGGGAAACATTTTTATTTTTAATATTGTGTGGTCTATCTTAATATTATGCATTCATTTTCCGATTACATCTTCTTTAGAGTTGAGCAGTATTGCATTTTGTGTGTATATACACCACATTTTCATTATCTATTCATCTGCTGATGGGCACCTGGGCCGATTCCAGTTGGTTCGTTTGTTTGTTGTTGTTTGTTTTGTTTTGTTTTTTACTATAGTGAATAAAGCAGCGATAAACATGGTGGTGCAAATACCTCTGTGAGAGTACGGAGCTCTCTGGGTATATTCCCAGCAGTGAAATATCGGAGTTACAGATAGTGCTATTTTTAGTTTTTGAGAAATCTCCAAACTGGTTTCCATAATGGCTATTAATTTGTATCCCCACCAACAGCGAATGAAGGTTCCTGTCTCTCCACATCTTCAATATTTATTACCAGGTTTCTTGATCATAGTCATTCTGATTGCAGTGAGGTAGTATCTCAAAGTAGTTTTGTGTTCCCTGGTGGCTAGTGATAGTGTGATAGTGAACATTTTAAAATTGTTATTGGCCATTTATGAATATTTTCTTTTGAAAACTATCCAGTTTATATTTGCTCATTTATTGATTGGCAGTTTTATTTCCATGGTACTTAATTTCTGCAGTTTGTAAATTCTGCATACTAGCACCTTGTGTGGAGTGTAGTTGGTAAGGGTTTCTCCATTCTGTAGATTGTCTGTTTTCCACTGATGGTTTCCTTTACTGTACAGCAATATTTTCTTTTTCTTTTTTTTTTTTTTTTGGTGCAAATTTAATTTTATTAAAAATATTTTCTTTTCATGCAGTACCACCTCTTGACAGTCGGAGTCAGTTATGGTGCTGTTGGTGTTCTCCTGAAAATGGCCTTGCCTGTCTTGATATCCTGAAGGGTATCCCCTATATTTTCTTCTACAAGTGTCAGTTTCGGGTTTTCAGTTAAGCTCTTTCTTTGATCCATCTTAAATGATTTTTGTACACGGTAAATGGTAACCTCACTCCACCTTCTGCGGGTGGAAACCAAGTTTTCCCAGCACCATTTGTTGAATAGGTTTTCTTCCAATGCATGTTTTTGCCTCCTTTGTCAAAATTTAAGTGGGCACAGTTTGCTGTTTTATTTCTAGTTCCTCTATATGATTCCTTTGGCTTTCCCATCTGATTTTAGGCCAGTGCCAGGCTGACCTTATGACTATAGCTCTATAGTATAATTTGAGGTTAGGTATTGTAATACTTCCAACAGTGTTTTTACTCCTTAGGGTCGCTTTGGCTGTCTGTGGGCTTTGTGGGTCCATATGAATTCTTGTATTTTTTCTAAGCCTGTGAAATATAACATAGGAATTTTGATAGGAATTGCATTAATTCTGTATATTAATTTTGGTAGTATAGAATTTTTCACAATATTAGTTCTGCCAATTCAGGGGCATGGAATGTTTTCAGTGGGTTGTTAAAATTTAGTAGGAAATAATTGTGTCAAACTTCAGGCATCTGTAAGACAGTGGGCCACAGACAGCTTTTCCTACATCAGTGGCTAGCAGTCACCAGAAGGCTTATTCATGGAGTTGCCCGGCTGAACCCAGGGAGTGCTTTCTTTTCCAAGTCTAGCCCTTGAAGGGGATAAAAGGATCTATCTTAGTAAGAAGATCAGGTTATAGAAATCAGTAGACTTGGGCTGGAGAGATGGCACAGTGGGTAGAGATATGTGCTGCCACGCCCAATGACCTGAGTGTGACCCGACACTCACACAGTGGAAGGAGAGAACTGATTCTCACAAGTTGTCTTCCACATGTGGTTGGTGTGTGCGTACACACACACACACACACACACACACACACACACACACACACACACACAAATAAAATGTAGTAAATTCTTTTAAAAAGCAATTGAATGGTCTAAAGTTTCCTCTGGACAAAAGGAGTCCTTTGAAGTCAGAAGGTGAGGTCTATGGAGTGTGTGCATTTGCTCTGGAGACTGAGGAGTCCTCAAGGCCTTTGCTGAGGCTCCTCTAGGCGGGGCACTGCTCCTCTTCTAGGACCCCGAGCTGCTTCCTTCCTGTACCATGCCACCAAGTATCTGCACACTTTATCACAGCCCAGCAGCTGGGCTGGTACTTGGCTGGAAGCAGTGCTGCTGCTGGGAGTCGGCCTTGCTTGTGCAGGGGCTTCTCTGTGACTCCTGAGACACACCAAGGGACCTTAGCTTTGTCAACGAGATGTCCCCAACGCCAGGAGCTGGGTCGCTCTGTCGTGACTGTTCTATGCCAGCTGTCATTACGGGGCCTCTGAGTTAGGCACGTAGTCTGGTCAACAGCATCTGTGCATGAGGACTGCTGATTTAAACCAGCTTGTCTCGGCTCTAGGACCAGAAGTGTGACCCAGCTGCTCAGGAGTCAGCAGTGTGAGCTGCATCAGAGTCTCCCCAGGCTTGTCAGGAGGCACAGAGCCACTGCTAGATCAAGGTGTCTGCCGCACAGATGGGTTAGCTAGTTGGTACAAAACATGTGGAAAGAGTGTTTGTAGTGGCATTGTGTTCCCCAAAATATTGTGTACCTTAATAAACTTATCTGGGCTCAGAGAACAGAAAAGCCACTAGTTAGGCAGTGATAGCACACGCCTTTAATCCTAGCATTCCAGAGGCAGAAATCCATCTGGGATCTCTGTGAGTTCAAGGCCACATTGGAAACAGCCAGGCCTGGTGACTCACGCCTTTAATCCCAGGAAGCAAGCCTTTAATCCTAGGGAGTGATGGTAGAAAGCAGAAAGGTATATAAGGCGTGAGGACCAGAAACTAGAAGCATTTGGCTGGTTAAGCTTTCAGGCTTTGAAGCAGCACAGTTCAGCTGGGATTCATTCTGGATGAAGACTCAGAGGCTTCCAACCTGAGGAAACAGGACCAGCTGAGGATCCGGCAAGGTGAGATAGCTGTGGCTTGTTCTATTTCTCTGACCTTCCAGTATTCACCCCAATAACTGGCCTCGAGTTTGATTTTATTAATAATAACTTTTAAGATTCCTGCTACAAGTGTTGGCTGTCGTAAGGAAGAGTTCCTATTTGATTATATGACATTCATCAGCATCTCTGGAGCAATAACATTTGCAAATGGCATTTGGGACACCAGGGATAGTGACCAGTCTGTTCCCCTCTAGGATCAGGCAGCTACTTAGGAGGAAAGCCAAGCCACCCATTTCCGTTGTTTCTGGTTGGCTAACACAGAGTAAGTGAGTTCTCACGTGGTGATCTCTGGAGCCTCTGTGCCCCAGCACCAGCTCCTTCCTCAGCATCCCTTGGGCTTTGCCCACACCTAAAGCTGTCCTCTATACACTTGTATGTGACTCCCCCCAAAGCCGTTCCTAGGATGCTGTGGTCACAAGCCAGAGAAGCTATCCTAGGGGGATGGGGGGGGGGGAAGAAAGCTGCCTTTAGGAGGTGCTGCACAATGTCCCTTTCTAGCACTTGAAGCTGTGGAGCTTCCTCATTGGGCAGTTCCACCTCTACTGACCTCTCTCCTGTCCCCCTTGAGACTTGAAGCCTTCCTTTCCTTCTGTTTCTGAATGACCCCTGGTGAAGCCCGTCTGAGTGTCCTGGTCCTCTGACTGTCTAAGACACATGCATGGTCTTATATGTCTCCTTCATATCAGAGTTGGCTCACCGTGCCTGTAGCAGGTGCTGGGCTTGGTACCTGGCATTTGTCAAGGAGTTTATTCCTCCTGGGCTACTGGATGAGGTCAGTACTATCAGTACGAGCCACCGGTCAGAAGACTGGGGTCACAGCCGGGGTGATGGCGATGATGCAGTAGTAGAGTGCTTGGCCAGTGTGTGTGAGGCCTTGGCTCACTCCTCAGGAGGATCAATACTATGTATATTTGAAATGGAAACTAGTGAGTTTATAGCAACTTGACGAGTGAAGAATGATGAGGTCATCACTATCCATTTGTGTTTTACAGAGTGGGGAAGGCACATTCAGAGTTGCTTTGGTTTTTATCTGATGCTGTTAAATGTTCTGTAGAAAGCACTGTGGTGATTTTATCCTCTTAGCATCATCACGAACGCTGGCCCTGAGTTCAGTGCTAGGGACTTTAGGCAGGGCCTGACTTTTGCTCTCCTTTGCATTTCTACCCTGCTATGTGGTCCCTGGCATTGGTGGGCCATCTGTGCATAAAGGACCATATAACTGGAGTGACCAACCAGCTCCTGTCCATTTACTGCCTTGGTCCTTCTTTCCTGGCAGCAGCCTCTGCTAGGCACAGGGTCCCCCATCTCCAGTCCCTTGCATCTCCAGAATGTTTGCCTTGTTGGTGTCTGCCATTCTTGTATGCTTGAATCTGATTAGCTGCCAATTTCTACTTCCCCTGTCCTGGCCTAGAGAAGAACAAGCATGGGCAGGGATCACATTACCCCTTAGGCTTGTAAAAGTCTGGAAAGGAGATGACCAGCACTCTATGCTTACATGCTGACCAAGCTGCTGTGTGGGGAGCCAGCCACAGAACAGCTGTGCTTTCACATAGAAGCTGAGACCCAGAGAGTAAAGTAGTGTCTGGGAATTGCCCTGTGGGTCACACAGGTGTGCTGCAAGTTCAGGACTCTTTGAAGATGGCACCCAAACGAAACAGTTGACTAGAGCATCTGTAGAGGCGTACGTACTTCTTCACTTGTCAAGTTGCTATAAACTCACTAGTTTCCATTTCAAATATACAGAGTACTGATCCTCCTGAGGAGTGAGCCAAGGCCTCACACACACTGGCCAAGCACTCTACTACTGCGTCATCGCCATCACCCCGGCTGTGGCCCCAGTCTTCTGACCGGTGGCTCGTCTCTCACTGTGTTGGCCTCTTACAGCGGACCCAGCATAGCCTATCATGTGTTGTATCAGTGCTCCATCCCCCTTCCTGCGGTAGACTCTAGCTGCCTCACATCTGCTCTGTGCATGTTTGCAGTCTAAAGTGTGCCCTCGTCCCACTAAGAAGGCCATCTTTTGTAGAGACTGTCCTGTCACACAGGGCCCTTGTTTTCCTTGACTGTGGCTGCTAAAGAAATGCTACCTTGATGTAAGGAATATTGTAGATTAAAATATTTGAATGAGGTCACCATGTGGCCTGGTTGGACCATGAGTGTGCTTACAACCTTAGTTTCCTGTGAAAAGCTGGGCACTGCATCTTTGTGCCCACTGATCTTAGCCATGTAGGGTTTGTGTAAAAGAACTGGCTTTACCTAAGGAATGATCTGCTCTGTATTTTTCAAATGTTGAATAAGGAACTGTGTTATGTTTAAAACACTTCTCCTATTGTCCTTGCTTGACTATGTAGGCTTGTCCTCTGAAAGCCCAAGTGTTGGACTAGAGTATGTCTAATGTACCTCTAGACACTTGGGACCAACTCTTTTTTTTTTTTTTTTTTTTTTTTTTGGTTTTCCGAGACAGGGTTTCTCTTGTGTAGCTTTGCGCCTTTCCTGGATCTCACTTGGTAGCCCAGGCTGGCCTCGAACTCACAGAGATCCGCCTGGCTCTGCCTCCCGAGTGCTGGGATTAAAGGCGTGCGCCACCACCGCCCGGCAAAGGGACCAACTCTTATTTAGGATTCTACTGACTGGCTTCTGGTGGTAGGAACCCAGTTTTAGGTTTCTTTATTTTATTGACTTTCATGGTAAGAGTTTTATAATTTGTAAGTATTTTGATTTTTAAATGCTTTGTGTTGGGGCTGGAGAGAGAGCTCAGCAGTTAAGAGCACTAGCTGCTCTTCCGGGGGACCCAGACTGACTCCTAGCACCCACATGGCAAGGCAGCTCACAGCCATCTGTTATTTTAATCCCAGATCCTCTTCTGGCCTCTGTGGGCTCGAGGCACACAAGAGGTACACAGATACACATGCTGATAGAACACCCACACACATAGAAATAAATAAAATAAGGTTTTTAAAAAGCTTCATGTTCCTTTGAATGGTCAGCCCAGGGGTCGTTTGACAGAACACTCCAGCTGACTTGCAGCTCAGAAATAGATTCAACAGGAACACCCCAAGGCCCCAAGACCCGCTGCTTACCGACCACCCAAACTAAAGATTTTCATAAATAGTACCTTACTGAAAAAGTTATTGTCATCTCTAGGTTCTCTTCTTTGATGCTTAGTAGAGTACAGGGAGGGGCCTCCGGATGAGAAGGCTAACTTAGAAGGAGGACTGTGTCACATTCCTGAAACCCAGCCTCCAGTGGGGATTTGCTCAAGTGTCACAACAGAGGAAGTGAACTGCTTGCAGGAGGCTTCTCTTTCCTGATTGCTCCCAACAGGAAGACTGATGACTAACTCCCCCACCCCCACTGGGGTATGTATCTTCATGGCCTGTTGAAATAGCATCCACTGACTGAGGTTCTTTCCTGATCTCATTCATAAATCGGGTCAACTGTTAGGGAAATGCATTAGCATTGTAAACAGTCTTAAAATACAACCTAAGAATTATGTGCATCCCAGTGATAGCTTGTGAAGTACTGTAAGCTCTCTGGGGTTCTCTCATACCCAGACAGTTTAGAACAGTCTTCCTCCTTCTCCAGGCTGGCATGCATCTGTTCTCTACATTCCTTTCTCTCTATTTTTTAAAGAATTATTTTATTGCCGGGCGGTGGTGGCACACGCCTTTAATCCCAGCACTTGGGAGGCAGAGGCAGGCGGATCTCTGTGAGTTCGAGGCCAACCTGGGCTACCAAGTGAGTTCCAGGAAAGGCACAAAAAAGCTACACAGAGAAACCCTGTCTCGAAAAACCAAAAAAAAAAAAAAAAAAAAAAAAAGAATTAAAAAGAATTATTTTATTATTTATTCATTATGTGAACAAGTATGTGTGTTATATGTGTGTGGGGGTGGTGGTGGTATGTGTGGATGTGGATGCAGTGTCCAGAGTCCCTGGAGCTGGAGTTCCAGGCAGTTGTGAGCCGCTCTGTGTGGGTGCTGGGAACCATGCGTGGGTCTTCTAGGAGGAGCAGTGCACGCCTGTAACTGCTGAACCCTTTAGACCCCCTCTCTTCTCTTCTTCCTCTGTCACTTGCTCTCTCTGCTTTTAGTGGTATTCTGGAAGATACTTCTCTGCCTCTCATTAGTCTATGTATAGGTTGACCACTCCTTGACTGAAATCCTTGGAACCTGAGGAATTTCACATCTTCTTGGACTCCGTCATCTTTGAAGTAGTTGCATAGGTAGACCTGACTGGTTAAGCTGAGTTTGGAGTTTGAAGCATTTCAAATTTCAGGTTTCCTGATTGGGGTTTCTCAGTCTGTATACCTATCTTCCCAGGCAGTGGTAAAGGTGTGGGAGGAAGCCACTGACTTCCAGATATCACTGTACCAAAGCAACTTGGAGTTACCCAGAAGGCCTGTAGCCTGAAGTGGAGAAGCAGGTTCAGATCAAAGGGCTCTTCGGCATGTGTAGGATTTCTGTGGCAAGCTGTGTTAGGATGTGTCTGGAATTCCTAGAAGGCTGGTTGCGTAAGGCAGGGCGGAGAGGACTCGCGGGCAGCAGCTCTTCTCAGATGTCTGACCAACCACCTCGCTTCTGTTAGCATCCTCTAAAAGGATGACCGACGGGAATTTGCCTGCCCGGACGGCTCTATTGACAGAGCATTGCAACACTGACATCGGCCAATGGCGGGAGGCCAGCCAGAGCAAGTCTGAAGGCAAATGCTGGCCCACAGGTGTGCAGGACAGCAGTGACTGGAGTGCGAGATCAGCATGGGCTACCACCCTCACCCAAAGAAGAGGAGAAGGGTTGATTTAGAGCTGGGATTATTTTACAATAAATGTAAGAGACACTGGGTGGTTGAGAGTGCTCGTTGCTTTTTCATAGGACGTAAGTTAGGTCCCCAGCACCCATGTCAGGTGCCTCAGAGTTGTCTGTGACTCCAGCTCGAGGGGACTCAACACCCTCCTCTGACCTCTGCAGGCAGCTGCATACGTGTACACACACACACACACACACACACACACACACACACACACACACACACACACATCTTAATAAAAGGGAAGCCTAATTAAAATACTTTTAGATTACGGAAGAGTCACAAAGGCAGCTCTGAGTCCCCTCCACCCTGCCCCATTCCCACATTTCCCTTTTAGCCTCTTAACTAATTACCATGCTACATTTGTCATAAACCAAATTAATATTAATTAAAGTAAATATTTTATTTAGATTTAGCTTTCATTAGCTTTTCATATAATGGGCCTTTTCCACTCCAGGGTCCAATCCAAGTCATTTCATTTCATCCAAGTCGCCTTCTTAGGCACCTCTTGGTTGTGGCTGTTTCTCAGAGCATCCCTATTATAATGACCTTGGAGGTTTTGAGGACACATTCAGGAATTGGCACAGTGCCTTCAGATCTAACATTATTAGATGGAGACTATGAGTTTAGGGAGGAAGACATCATTGCATTACTTGAAGAGAATGCTGTCAGGTGGAGGGACAGCTCACCAGTTAGAAGCACTGGCTGGTTTCCCATGGTGGCTCACAGCCATCTCTAACTCCAGGTCCAGGTATCTGATGCTCTCTTCTGGCCTCTGTGGGCACCTGGTACACACTTGGGGCACAAATATGTATGCAGGCAAAGTACCCATACACATGAAATAAACAAAATATAGTCAGTTCATCTTGGTCACCTGACAGGGTAGTGCTTGTCAGGGGTCTCCCCTGTAAAATCTCCCTCACAGCATGGTCATTTGGAGGGAAGTCACTGCACATGTGGAGTTACGCTCCACACATTTGAGGGAAGAGTATTTCCATCGGCTATTTGGAATGCTTATACACTGTGTCTCCTTTCCTCCATTTACCTATTTACCTGGTGGTTTGTTTCACAGTAGATGCGTGGCTGTGCTATTCTTGGGTCTAATCCAGCACTAGGTTATTGTCTCACTGCTCATGTCTCAGCTTTGGCCCCTGAGGGCTTGTTCAGTGGCCCTTATATGTACCACCATTATTGTATGTATGGCCTTTTCTTTTCTTTTCTTTTCTTTTCTTTTCTTTTCTTTTCTTTTCTTTTCTTTTCTTTTCTTTTCTTTTCTCTTTTAAAGGGTCTTCCTTACTTTTTGACATTATAAGAGGCTCCAGGCTCAGCTGGTGTATTTCTTGTCTCAGCCTTAGTCTCAGTCACTTCTCCCAAGAATTCTGACCACTGGCATTACAGTTAAGTGGGTGTCAGACAGCCCAAGCTAGAACACTGTCGTCTCGACTTTCGTGTACTCAGCTGAACGACAGTAGGAGTAGCGACAACCGCTGAAACCCTCGCCACTTGTAGACTCTCTTCGGCTTGGACACGCACTCATAGCAGCAAACCCTGTGTGTGCCTCTCCCTGCAGCCTCTACCTGCAGCTCTCTCTTGAGCGCTGAGTTTCCTTCTCCCTGGGTCCAGGTGGGGCTGCATTACCTGGACCTCGGATGAAGGAGTCCTGCTCATTGCGCTCTCTGCCCTGGGGTGGCTCTGGGTGGTCAGCCTCAGTAGGAGGCCAGTTTGGAGTTGTTGCTTTATTTTATGTAGGGTACTGATGTAACGAGCAAGAAGGGTACCAGAAGCGGAGAGTATCAAAAGAAAGGACAAGACTGCCACTCCTGAGTGTGGCTGGAGAGAGGAGTCAGCTGTGTCCAGCCCTTCATGAGAGAAACTGCAGGAACATTTCCATGTCATAGTTGTCCAGGGAGGCAGCTAGATGGATAGGCAGCTCTGGGCCTCAGGAGAGTCCTTACGATGACTGGAAGGGCCTCAGATGTGCATGGCAGTGACCTTAGAAGTAGCATTGGCAAGGGTGGAGAGTAGAAGTATGCATTAAGGACCAGGCCTGGCCTGAGTGGGTCTCCATCTTCCTTGTTTGGAAGGAAGATGTCTCTAAGTGGTGACTGCCTCGTGTACAACTGGGACCCTTAAGGCACTGCATGGGCGCTGTCTTTCCTATACCGTCTGTAGACACTATTGCTGATAGTGTTTTAGAATCCTCAACTCTAGAGCTTCCAGCCACTGAGCTACAGACCAGGTGCTCTTCTCCTCTTGCAGCCAGATTCTGAGGGGAAATTTGTCTCATATTGCTTTTTAGTGTAGCAGACTCTTGCCACCTCCTTCTTCCTGATTTGTATGCTGCTGGGTATGGTGGCACACATCTGTGATCCCAGGAGTTAAGGACAACCTCAGCTACTAGCAAATTCCAGGTCAGCCTGGGCTGTATGAGACCTGTCTCAAAAGCTACAAATGGAAAACAAGGAAATATGTTTGCTACCATATAATTATGGAGGTATAGTTTTTAACTAGTTTATTAATTCTTTGAGAATTAATACATTACATTATGCAGTGTGTTTTGAACATATTCACACACCCCAGCTCCTGCTATAACCACCCTCTCCACCCTTCTATACCTTCCCATAGAACTTTGAGATTTCTTTTTAAAAAAATACTACCTCAAGTTCAGTGTTATCCACCCAGTCTTGGCAGTGGGGCCTGCCCTGGGGTCACATCATTAACCAAACCGACTCTCTTCTCCCAGAAGCTGTCAACAGCAGTAGCTCCTCAGCTAGGGGTGACATCTAGTGTTCACCTCCTGCCCTCTGCTGGGATGTTGTCTGGGTGGAGCTTGTGCAGGCCCTGTGCACACTCTCCCCGTCACTGAGTTTCTGTGTGCAGTTGAGCTTTGTGTCTGGAAACATCCTTTCCTTGATGTTATCTACCACCTCTGACCCTTCAGATGTCTACCCTTTCCCATGAAGATGGAAGCCTTGAACCTTGGGGGAAGGGTGTGATGTGTCTGTCTACTTAGGGCTGAACACACCACAGTCTCTTACTCTCTGTGTTAATTGCCATCCACCGCAAGGAGGAACTCCTTTAATGAAGGTGAAGAGATGCTTTGTTCTGTGGGTACAGTGATGAGTGGGAGTTGTTTTAGTGCTGTGCTCATAAACAAAATAATAGTATTTGGTTCTCCCCCTAGGGCCTCTGACCGATTTAGCCTCAGATTCTTGGCCCCTTTAGCAATTCCAGGTCATGGAGTAGGCCTCAGATCTAGTCAGAAAGTGGTTGGTTACAGACACTGTATTTGTGCCACAATTGTACCAGTGGGTGGAGGTGTACTTTACTACTAAGAGGGAGAGTGAGTGGTGGCATCTTAAATTATTAACTTTTGTCCTTGCATGACATGGCATTTCATGTAGGATTATCCATACTGCCTTACACAGCCACAGAATTGATTGTCCTTTCCTCTCTTATATATGCAATTAATGTCTTTGTACATCCTCTGGTTGTGGAGTATTGGGGGACAGTCTATAAAGATGCAGTGTGATGGAGCTTATCCAGAACTCCTTGTAACCTCTTCAGACATGATGGTTGGGACCAAGGTGGGAGCCATGGCCAGGTGAGAAGGACTCTCTGGTCCTGAATGGATTGCCAGGTTGTTGGGGGTATGGAGAGCTGTATAGGAAGAGAGGTCTCCACATTTTTGGCTTGTTCTCCTGGAAAGCTGTGGTATCATTCACTGAGCTGGAGATTAGATATGGAGCAGGCTGGACACAGGAGCCTTGTGCACACTCCAGGAAGCAGGAATCTACCTGAAGGGCTGGATTTCTCTACTGATTTCCTTTTTTCTGACCTTGCTGCTTATCAGAAAGGAATCTAGAGAAGAGAAGGTGGCTTCACAAATACACGATTCTGGTAAAGGAAGCTAGAGGAAGATGTCAGGGAGTGTTGGGACCCCAAGCCCTGTGTGTGTGGTTCTGTGCTTACACAGAGGTTAGGCTTACAATTAATACACGAGGTACCACCGAGGTATCTGTAGCCTGTCAGTCCTGATGTTTTCTTATCCTCATGGGTTCCTTTTTCCCTCTCTTGTCCTACATGAAACTAGGACTCAGCATCATCTCCTTGCCCTAGAATTGCCACTCACTTGTGACCGAGGGGCCTTTGAGCACCCGGAATCTAGAATCTAGAACAGCTGCTGCCTTCCTTGTCAGTGGCCACAGGGAGAGGCTGTGCCCGAGTCTGCCCCAATAACAGTCAGAGCTCAGCACATCCTGAGTTTCAAGAGATGGTTTTGTTTGTTTTCAAAAATCACTATTTTACAATGTGCTTACAAAACAAAACATGTTCCAAAGGAAATAGGCGTTCTAATGATAGCTTCTTAAATTAAAGTGTCACACTGGGATACAAAATGAGGTTATATTCCTTTCTTTGATGGAAAAAATGATGAAAACTCAAACTGGGTCAGACACGTTGATTGTAGGAATACTAGGTCCCATCAGTAACCAGTTGCAGCCCAGACCCAATTAATGAAAACTAAGCTATCCAAAAGGGAAACGGGGTTGGGGGCTGGGGCATGAGCTCTGTGCCCGTTGGAGGGTTTTGCTATTATGAGTCGTAGCATAGTCAGGCAGCACATGCCTCTGAGTTTGGGATAAGGTTCCTGTCTTCAGCGTCTGCTTCTGGTACATGGCTGCCCACTGACATGGTAGCAAGGTGATGCCCACATCAGGAGAGCCTCAAGAACACCCAACTAGGACCTAGTGCTGGGCAGGCTGGGGACAGACGTAAACCCTTATGGCTTGGTCTGTCCATATCCCTATTCTCATTAAAGTGTTCACACAACCTATCTGGAAGGCTTAGATTCTCTACCCCACAACCAGGAAGCAGCAGTACATTTCAGTTGATAAGAACACTAAAAGTTGATATCTCAAGAGCTAGTGAGGAGAGAGGGCCTCGCTAATGAGCGGAGTTGAAAACTGAAAAGAACAGCAAGTCAGGTGCATTTAATACAAAGATGAGCATACCTACACATCGTAAGAGATACACCCTTTGTGAAGGGTCATGTTCCTGAGCCACAGGCATTTTAGGCAGCAGTTCCTCCGGGAAGAGACTTTGAGGGACACATTAGTCATGGGCAGGATGGGATCTGGACTCTTACTTAACTGATAGGCATCATTTTTCAGAAGAGTCCTTAAGATAAGACAAGAGGCGACTTAGTTTGTATTCTTTCCAGTATTTTGTTTGATGCCTTGGATATGGTCTATTAACATTTCTACAGATATGCTTGGTGTATTAGTCTAATATTTAACACTTTAAATAGTCTTTGTTGAACTTAAGGCAAGACAAGTTCAAGGCTTAGTTAGGGAAAATTAAAAAAAAAAGAAAAGAAAAGAAAAGAAAAGAAAAGGCTAACATATTGTTTCCTAGCATGGTATACTGGTTGATTTTTATTATTAGCTTGACACGAACTAGAGTCATCTGGAAAGAAGAAACCCCAATTAAAGAATTTCCTCCATCTCTTTGGCCTCTGGGCATGTCTGTAAGGAATTGTCCTGAGGATTGCTGGGGGACCCAGCCTACTGTTGGCAGCAGCACCCCTAGACACATGGGCCTGATCTGTATAAAGAAGCAAGCTGAGCAAGCTAGTAAGCAGCATTAGAAACTCCATGGTTTCTGCTTCAGTTATTGCCTCAAAACCCTGTCCTGACTTCCCTCAATGGTAGAGTGTGACCTGGAAGTGTAAGCCAAATAAACCTTTCCCTCTCCAAGTTTCTTTGGTCATGATGTTTATCATGGTAACAGGAAAAGCAAATTAGGATATGTGGCTTGCCTCTCTCTCTCTCTCTCTCTCTCTCTCTCTCTCTCTCTCTCTCTCTCTCTCTCTCGTCTATCTGTCTATCTATCTATCTATCTATCTATCTATCTATCTATCTATCTATCTATCTATCATCTATCTGTCGTGTGTGTGTGTGTGTGTGTGTGTGTGTGTGTGTGTGTACTTGCATATGTGTGCCTAGATGCGTGTGCATGGGGTCAAGTTGATGTTAGATATATACCTCAATCACTCTCCACCTTACTGTTTTTAAAAATTATTTTATGTGTATGTGAGTATGCCTGAGTGTGTATATATATGTAACGTGTTTGTGAGGAGCCTGTGGAAGACAGAAGAGGCATGGATCCTCTGGAACTGGAGTTACAGATGCTTGTGAGCCACCATGTGGGTGCTAGAAAGTGAATCTGGGTCATCTGTAAGGGCAGTAAGGGTTCTTAACTGCTGCACCATCTCTTCAGCCCTCCGCCTTATGGTTGGAGAGAGGGACTCCTATTGAAGCTAGTGTCTGCAAATTCAGTTAGACTGGCTAGCCAGTGAATCCAGGGAGCCTCCTGTCTGCCTCCCAATCACTAGAATTACAGGCGTGGGCCAAAGACCTCATGCTTACGCAGCAGCAAGTCATTTCTTGACTGATCCAGCTCCCCAGCCCCAAGAGTGCCAACTATATTGGATCAAGCTGGCTGGAAGCAGCTGCCAGATGTTTCCCTGTGAAACCATCTTTCATATCTGAAGGCGTTATCTCTACTGCTGTTCCTTGGAGGGCCAGAATATCAGACGTTTGTCACTTATTTCTATTTCACTCATGCAGTCTGTCCTGTCTGTCCTGTCAGCTGGCTGGAAGGAGACCTCACAGGGTTACAAAGGCAGGAGTCTGGAGACTCTGGGGCTTTTCAAAGATGGCTTGGTTTTTGTCTCATGAAAGTGGATGCAGTCAGGTCCCAGGGGAAATACAGGCAACAGCTGACCCTAGAATGGATGTCCAGGGGGCTTGTACAAGGAACATAGACCAAGTGTGAGCTTGGACCTTCCAGCATTAGTCAATCATGTCTGGAGGCACTCTTATGGAAACTAGAGCCTACCAGAGCCTCTGTGTAGAGTAATAGCAGCTATATTTGCTAAGTTATCAACTTTGGAAGATATTGATGATTCCTGTTTTATAGACGAACCTTTTGGAGCTGGAGACGTCCAGTCCAGCTCTGCACTTCCTGCATGTCAGGGCAGAGTTGGCATCAGAGCAATTCCTGATGCATCTGTCCCAGTGTTGTGGACAGTGGCTTTACCCTAGAGTTTCAGCCTCAGGGACCCCCCCCCCCCTCACCTGCCCATCAACTGCCTGTCATGCAGATGTGCTTGGCTGATAGGGTCACATTCCCACTCTGTCTTTAATGTGAATATGGGACACTGCCCTTGGGCACCAGACAATACTTAGTAGCTTCTAAGAAAATGCTGGCGACTCACGTCTCTCAGGCCTGTCTACCTAAACCACTTTAAAAAATGTAGATTAGAACTTTTCTGACCTTCTCATGGAGTATTCTCAATTGAAATGAGCCCCCTAGGAGAAGGAGCTCCTTGAGGGATTTGCTTGTGAGGGATGTGCAGAGTTGTCTGCTTATCCAGCTGCCTGATGACCTGTGAGCAGACATTTCACACAAGAACAGTTTTTCATCATACTTTACAAATTATTTGGAAAACCAAAAAAAAAAAAAAAAAATTAGAGTAAGTAAATTTAAATTGGGATCTGCTCTGGAATGGTAGTATTAGGAGGGCTATGGATCCACTCCTCAGTGAATAATTAAAATCATTACAATTGTCACCAGCTGCAGGAGATGACAGGCTGCTTCTAACTCTCTTCGGCCTGAGGAGTTCTCCCCAGATAGCTACTCAGCTGAAGCCAAGATCTTGACTGGTATTTATTTCTCTTTTTGAAAGAATTTTCTTTTGTAAATGAAACTGTGATGTGGTTATTTGTGAGGTAGTTGGACAGGTTTATAGCTGAGAAAGGAGTGCTAATAAGAGTAAAAATCAAAGATTTCTTACTATGCATTGAGGGTAAGGGGTGGGGATCTCATTAAACCTCAGCTGGCTGGAACTTGTTATGTAGCTGCGGTTGGCCCTGGACGGGACCCTTGTCATCTCTCCTTCATCTCCCAGAGTGCCCATCACAGGCATGAGCCACCACACCTGACCAGGATGTGCGTTTTGATCTCGTCATGGTTCCTTAGCTGCTGTAATAGTCTCGCTTGAGATTCCTCTCAGAAGAGGGAATGTAGTCTATGCTGAGGTCTTGCAGTGATTTGGTCAGCTGTATCAGAACTCATGACTGTCAGTCAGTGAGAGATCCAAGGGAATAAGGAGTCTTTTCCTTGTCTTGTCCTTTAATTGTCCCTACCTTTCTACCTTGCTTCAAAAATTATTTTAAGAAAGCACCCAGTTAAATGTTCTGGCAAGTGACCTAAAGGCATCCAGCCATGGAAATGTCTTGTGTCGGTAAGCAGAGCGGCATGGCTTCATCACCGTACTGTGGCTCAGTCCTTCCTCTTGCTGAGCTCCAGGTGACAAAGACTGAGTTCCAGGAGAGCGTGTCTAAACCCCACTTGTTGAATGGAAGCTCTACTCCAGGCTGGGGTCCTGGCTACTTGTCACTTGTTACCATAATGGCTTGAAAGACAAAGATTTCATCTCAAAGGGAAACCAAGAAGGCAGCCTAACCCAGCATCTTGTGTATGACATTGAGGAGTCATTCTGGAAGAAGTAGCCACTGCCCCTGTCTTTACCTCCAGAGGAGTGACTCAAGGGTTTTGCCAGGTAGTCACAGGGGGGTGTAAGGACTGAAAGCTTCAGAGCTCTCCCCAAGCCAGTGACCTGAAGACAGTACTGGCAAGGCCAAGCCTCACTATTGTGTACACACACACACACACACACACACACACGGCAGAGATCTAGAGCAAGTGCATACTAGTTCGGATAAAACCGTTGTTGGGCTGTTTTGTGCACTCAAGGCTATCCTCCTGAGGAGCAACATTAGAGTTGATTGTGGTGTGGAGATGCAGAGTGTAGAATTCACTAACACCCCCCCACACACACACAACACCACTGAAGAATAAACAAAAGGAGCCCTAGAAGAGAAGGGATCCCTAGAAGAAAAAGGATCTAGGGTCCATGTCCATACTTGCTGCAACACAAAATTGTAAGACATTTGTGGGGCGTTTACCCACCACCCCCACAGCTTCCCAGAGTTTTCTTGAGTGTGATCAGCAGGAAATATTAGATAGAAGGATTTATAGCGGAGAGTCTTGCGGAGATAAACAGATAGAAAATAAAGGATAGCCTCGAGAGGGCCTGGAACCTATTCCAATGGGCCCCGACTGGCTCTGGCCCAGGGTTTTTATAGAGATGCCAAGGGGTGGAGCAAAAGACCTTCCTTCCCCAGCACAGCCAAGTGCAGAGCATCTCAGACACCTGCACTCAGGCCCGTGGTCCTGATCATCCTCTATTCAGACCTGCTGGGTAAAGCCACGAGGAACCCGAGAACGGGCTCCCACAGACATTCAAAGAAGCAGGTCATAGAAGCTGCCAGAGAGAGAGCCCAGATGTTGGACTTAAAGTCTTTAAACCCTTAAAGAAAGGTATGGCAGCAGTGTCTTTCCAGATAGAGAGCACCATTAAGAAGATGGAATTAGTTAAACAAAACAGGAACAAAACAAAACAAAACCCTAAATGGAAACTCTAGAGTTCCAAAGCACAATATCTGAAATGAAAATCCACCAGAGGGCTACAATAGTAGATATTACTTGGCCAAAGAAAAAGAATCAGTGAACTTTGTATAAACTGATGACATGATCATTCCATAGTGTGGTTAAGGGGACAGGTTTTTTGCTTGTTTGTTTGCAAATATGAGAAAACAGCCAAAGACATCTGAGAGTCCAGAGCAGAGGGAGGAATTAATAGACCAAAAATGGGCAGCAGACTGGACCTGGCCATGAGAGAGGCAGGAGTAGAGTAGAGAGAGATGGAGGGAGGGAGAGTGGGGTAGGGAGAGCAGGGGGTGAGTGGGAAGCAAACAGAGGGAGCATGACTGAAATAGCAGGGTTATAAGGAAAACGGTAGCTCGGGGAGGGAGGCCTGTGAGCCGGAGGGAGTTTAGAGTGGAGAAGGAGGTGAGAAGGGCCAGGATGCTAGCATGGACTTTGAAATGTGTAACAGGAACTAGTGATACTGAGGGATCCTGGAGGCCAGCATGTGCAGGCAGCCATTTCCCTTTTGGGGAAATGGAGTTTCCTTTGGACCTGACAAACTTAAAGATAGAATTATGAGATTACATGATCCAGATGTCTGAGAAAAGAAAGCGAACAGAACCTCAGAAAAGTGTAAGGAGAGGAGAGAGATAAAGGACCAAGCACAAATTCAAGAAGAAAATGCTAGAAACTCCCCAATTTCAGTGAAAAACATTTATCTATACATCCGAGAAATACAGTTAACTACAAGTAGGTCAGACTCTAAAGATCCATGCCAAGACTCATGGTAAAAATGTTGAAAAACAGAGAAAGGGGGCCTGTTGTGTAGGAGGGAATCCCAGGAGAATTAACAGCTGACTTCTTAGAGGTGGTGGTGGTGGTGGTGGTGGTGGTGGTGGTGGTGGTGGTGGTGGTGGTGGTGGTGGCACGTATTCAGAGTTCTGAAAGAACAGAAGTCAGCCCAGAATCTCACTCAGCAAAGCTTACCTTCAGACATGGAGGTGACACAGAGACCAGCCCAGACCAACCAACAGAACCCCAAGGGTCTGCTGTTAGCACACTGCCCTGTGGGACGCGTCCTGAAGGAAGTTCTGCAGGCTTTTAAAGCAAGTGACCAGACAGTAATTCCTGGTTAGATGAGCGTGAGAAAACAGACGGCCTGCAAAGGTAATTATACAGTTGTAAAAGCCTTTACAATGCATAATTCCTTCCTTCTTTCTAATGATCTTCCAAAGCAGTGTTACAAATAATATGCACATAATTCTGCTGTTGGGCCTACATTTAGACATGCAGCATATCTGGCAGTAGCAGTGTGGAGGAGGCAGATGGAGCGAAGCTGTACTAGAGTGTGGAGATGATGCCACATGGAGATTCACAGCCTGAGAAAGAAAACAAAGAGACCCTCATGGTACAGAAGGCTAACAGAACAGACTGCAACTTGATGCTTGCTCTCTTCTCTTGGAGTCAGTCAAGACATAAAAATGCAAGATAGTGTGATTATGAGCATGTGAGATGGAGTTTGTAACGTGTTTGGGTGTAGCATAAAGCAATAGCAGAAAGGAAAGGTGGAGCAGGACTAGCAGGAGTCTTGTTTCTGTATCTCACAGGGAACCTGTCCAGGAATAAACAGAGGTGACACTGTCAAGTGCCCTCTTAACGCAAAGGAATGATTGCACAGAGGGACCAGAGAGGCAGAGCACTTGTGTCCTTGAGGCCCTTAAGATGTTTTGCTGGCTTGTAAAGATTTGCTTAAATTTTATTTGTAAGGGTGCTGGATCCCCTGGGACTGGAGTTAAAGGCATTTGTTAGCTGCTATATGGGTACTGGGAATTGAATTCAGGTCCTCTGAAAAGAACAGCCATTTCTCCTGACATCGTAGCCCTTTCTCCAGCCCCTCTGTTTATTTATTTAATAAGGTTTTAAACTAAGTGTTGAAATGTTACTGTATTTTGAGAATTCTACTAGGAAAGAAATTTTGCCAGCCTCTGGCTGGAGCCCCTTTCCACCTCTGGCTTATTCTGGGTGTGGTGGTTTTCCAAAGGTGTGATTTTAATCTTCTAGTCAGAACACCTTGTACAGCTGGCCTGGGGGCTGTGAAGATAAAGAGCTGCAATGTGGGAGAGGCTTGAAGTTTACTGTTTGGGATGGACATTTTGGTTGACTTTGCTCTGTGCCCTGGATCTGGAACTGTGGTTGTAGCCTTTCCCTCTCATGGCACTGGGATTTTTTTTATTTTTATTTATATTATTAATAAATTTTCTATTCATTTTACATACCAACCACGGATCCCCCTCTCTTCCCTCCTCCTTCCCCCCCCCAGCCTTTCCCCTCAACCCACCCCCCAGATCCCACTGCCTGGGGGCCCCCTAAACAGTTCAAGCTAAACAACTGCCTCACCTATTCAGAGAGCCTAGTCCAGTACCATGGAGGCTCCACAGCTATTGGTCTACAGTTCATGCGTTTCCACTAGTTTGGCTGGCGGTCTCTGTATGTTTTCCCGTCAGGATCTTGATGTCCCTTGCTCATAGACTCTCACCTTAGACTACTAGCAATAGAGGGTGCCTGAACTGGCCTACTCCAGTAATCAGATTAGTGAATACCCTAATTGCCATCATAAAGCCATCATCCAGTAACTGATGGAAGCAGATGCAGAGATCCATGGCCAGGCACCAGGCCCAGCTCCAGGAGTCCAATCGATGAGAGAGAGGAGGGATTCTATGAGCAAGGGACATTGAGATGATGATGGGAAAACATACAGATATAGCCGGCACTGGGATTTAAGTGTCCTGAATTAGAAAGGGACTGAAGTTTCCCCCTTCCACATCTCTCTGTAGTCAGGTGTGCGAGGGGGGAGAAGGACCTGGTTCTGTGCCTCACTGTAGGAGCTGCTGCACTCTGCAGCTTCCCACTGGCAGCACACACTGTGTCAGAGGCTGGACTTACAGAGTGGTGCACGCGTGAGTGGTACAGGTACAGCATGGAAGGCATGTGGTTAGGATAGATGATCTTTCCTAGATTTACAGATTGAAGTCCTAACCCCTATGAGACAACACTTAGTGGTGGAGTCCAATAAGTAAGTTAATTAAGAGTCTATGAGATCATAAAGGTAGAACCCTAGTCCCATAGGATTAGTGTCCTTATAAGAAGAGGTACACACAAAGAAATGCACAGAGAACAATAAGAACGTGGGTACCTGCCAGCTACAGGGGGCTCCCACTAGGAGCTGAGTCAGGATGGTACCTTAATCTTGGCCTGAAGAACTGAGAAAATGTCTGTTGTTTAAGGCACTGGTCTATGACTCTTCATTTTGGCAGCCTAGGCCTACTAATTCTTGTCTAACGTGGAGTATCTCGGTGCCCAGCTGAATTACTGCAGCAGTCTACTCTCTGGGGAACCGGGCAAGCAGTCCCCTTCAGAGTTATGAAGGAACACGAATGGAAGGTAACTGCCAGTCCAAAGGCTGTTTGGGAGGTTGTCTGCTCCTTGCTCTCCTCATGTCTGCTTGCTGACCAGCCCCATGACAGGAGCCATCTGTCGATCTGCTTTGGGGTCTGCTGGTGTGCACTGTGACACGTGGGCACAGGATTACATGTCAGCAGCTATCCTGGGGATGCTGGTTTGCCGTGAGTTCTCATCTGTTTTCCCAGCTGGGGTGGTGGAGCATCTAAGGCTATTTTTAGAACAGCCTAACAGTTGCTCTGTGCCATTCTCTTGGGTACAGGGTTTGAGCCTCTTGGGCTGCCTTGTTCGGTATCTACAAAGGGCCTTATTTGTTTGACTTTATTTGAAAATTTAAGGCTTTCCTGAACATTGTTCCAAGTAATCTAATGAATCAAAACTCTAGGATTTATACCTTAAAAGGCTGATGGTTGGAGGCTTTCTTAGGACTTATTAATCCCTTCTCTAGACCATGTAGGGTAGAGTCACTATGACCCCCCTGCCCCAGACTTAATGTCAGAAACTCTTTTTTAGTTAATAAGCCTTATTTTTAAAGCAGTTTTAGATCGTACCAAAATTGATTGGAAAGTAAAGCTCCCTTGATCTACTCCATGCATAGACTTTTGGTCTGCCATTGTGGCCTAAAGAGGAGACTGCAGAGGAACAGCTTGCTTCTCAGTTTGGTTGACAACCTTAAGTGTTTAGAGGGTGCAAGTGTCAGGCATTCTTAGCCGCTCTGTAGCCCAGCCCACAGCCTGATGGAACTGCATGTGCCTGTGGGCCTGTTTGTAGCTGGAGTTTTCTCCAGTGTTCACCCAGCTCCTGCAGCTGTTCAGACCCAAGTAAACACACAGAGACTTATATTACTTATAAACTGTATGACCACAGCAGGCTTCTTGTTATCTAGTTCTTAAATCTTAACCCATTTCTATTAATCTATAAGTTGCCAAGTGGCTTGTGGCTTAACCGGCACTTTACATCTTGCTTCTCATGGCGGCCGCTGGCAGTGTCTCCTCGCTCAGCCTTCCACTTCCCAGAATTCTCCTCTCTGCTCATCCCACTTATACTCTACTTCCTGCCTGGCTACTGGCCAATCAGCATTTTATTTATCAGTCAATCATAGCAACACATTCACAGCATACAGAAAGACATCCCCAGCACTTCCCCTTTTCTTTTTCTTTTCTTTAAAGGAAGGTTTTAACTTTAACATAGTAAAATTACATATAGCAAAACAATTATCAAGCAAGAATTATAGTTACAATATCTAGTCTATTTATATTTGGCAAAATCAAAGAAAATATTCTAGCTAGCCTATATTTGTGACTCTAAAGTTTTATATCTATCTTATCTTTTATCATAACCAAAGAAATGGTCTGGTTTGACCCTTATTCAGCCCTAGGATCATTCAGTGTAAATTAATGACATGTGATTTGTATAGTTCTCACAGAAATTCTCACACATACTTTATATTTTTCTGTTTTTAAATTTTATGTTTACGACTAGTGTGTGTGTGTGTGTGTGTGTGTGTGTGTGTGTGTGTGTGTCTGTGTGTGTGTGTCTGTGTATCATATATATGCCTGGTACCTGTAGAGGTCAGATATCCTGATCCTGGAGCTACCATGTAGCTAGTTGCTGGGAACTAAACTCAAGTCTCTCTCTTTCTTTCTTTCTCTCTCTCTCTCTCTCTCTCTCTCTCTCTCTCTCTCTCTCTCTCTCTCTCAAAAAAAAGTGCTTTTAATTCTGAGTCATCTTTCAGTCCCCACATATTTTTTTATCTGAGATTCTGTAAACATTCAAGAAGGGAAGATCTTCTCCACTGTGGGCCATGGACATGGCTTCAGGGTCAAACTTTTCCGTAGCCCAATAGTTGTTTGGGAGAAAGAGAGCAAGCTGTACTCTGTGTGACTGCTGCAAGGCCAGTGTCTTCCTAAGAGGCACACCTGCTGTTAGGAAAGGGCATTCACAGACATTTGTGGAGGCATGGCAAGGAAGACTTGACTTAGGGCCTTCTCAATAGGTTCAGGGACCACTGAGAAAGGGTCTTTGGGGCAGAGGAGAGAATGAGACTCTGTTTGGACAAGTATGAACAAATGGGCATTTATAGATAGAGAACAAAGTGGGGATGGAAAGTTACCAAGAAGGGACACCAGGAGTGTGGTAGTTTGAATTAAAATGACCCCATAACCTCATGGTGAGTGGCACCATTAGGAGGTGTGGCCTTGTTGGAATAGGTGTGGTCTTATCAGAGGAAGTGTGTCATTGGGGGTCGGCTTTGAGGTTTTAGAGGCTCAAGCCAGGCTTAGTGGCTCACTTTCTCTTCCTGCTGCCTGCTGATCCAGATGTAGAACTCTCAGCTCCTTCTCCAGCACCATGTCTGCCTGCACACGTCCATGCCGCTATGCTCCCCACCATGACTAAACCTCTGAACTGTAAGCCAGCCCCAATTAAATGTTTTCTTTATAAGAGTTGCCATGGTCATGGTGTCTCTTCACAGCAGTAGAAACTCTAACTAAGACAAGTGGTCAGGGATTCTGACTAAACTAACCTGAAAGGGTTCTTGCTGAGGATAGGCAGGTATGGAATGACCAGATGTACCCTGGGTGGAGAGGGATGGGGTAGTTAAGGACTCTGATCAGATATGGATGGTGGCCAGCTGTTTCTAAACTCACTTAGCAGTGCCCTTCAATAAAACTGGATTTTAAAAGGAAGTCCACATAGGGTGTAGGAGAAGGTGCAGGATCTAAGCTTGGCCAAGGAGAGAAGTCACTGCTCCTGGTAGTATGGCTGCATATGTGAGTAGTTAAATCTGTGTGTTCATATACTTAAATATTTAGTTCATAATATTTCATGTAGTAAGTGTAAGTTTAAACATAAAGAAGAACCAGGCATAGTTGGGCATGCCTTTAAATACAGCACTGAGAAGGCAGAGACGGGTTTGTATATACGTGAGTTCAAGGCCACTCAGGGTCACACAGCTCAAATAGTAAATAATAAATAACACAAATGGTCAGCCCTGGAAACATATGCATAGAAATAACATTTTACAAACTGAGCAGGTTTTGTGTGTGTGTGTGTGTGTGTGTGTGTGTGTGTGTGTGTGTGTGTGTGTGTGTGTGAGAGAGAGAGAGAGAGAGAGAGAGAGAGAGAGAAAGAGAGAGAGAGAGAGAGAGAGAGAGAGAGAGAGAGAGAAATAAAGGAAAAGAACAAGGTGAGGGGTACATGGGAGAGTTTGAGGAGAGGAAAGGGAAGGAGAAAGGATGTAATTATAATCTCAAAAAAATTGAAGAAACATAGTTCAAGGTCATGGAAGTGATTTCCTGAGTGTCTGCAATTCAGGAAGTACAGTGGCATCCATATCACCCGGGTGAGATGACGGCAGGGACATCAGAGTCCCTCTGCCTTAGCCTTGCTGATTGTACACAGAATGACTGGGGCAAGACACCTCTTCTCTCTGAATGTTGAGTTCTCACAGAAACAGGAATTGATTGTGTGTGTGTGTGTGTGTGTGTCTCGCTGTGGGCATCTTTGTTGTGGACACAGGACAAAACCCAGCAGACGTGGCTGCTGTCCTTTGGGCCACCTCCACTCGTGCAGCGCACTGTGCTGGGGAAAGGAGGTGAGGCCTGGGGAGGAGGGGCGCATCTGGCAGTGGAGCCCTCAACCATGTGGCTGCCACTGCCTTCCCTTTTGCTGCAGCTTGTTCGAGAAAGAGCCCAGGCTGGTTATGCATTTGTTTCCAAAAGGACTGCCAACTGGCCAGTAAGAAGAAAGGCATCAGGAGGTATCACACCATCATCTCTTTCTCCGCAATCTGCAGCTGAGTTCTGAAATGGAGCCAGCGCAAAGAGAAGAAAAGCTCTCCCAAAGTAATGGAAATTTGTCATCACCCAAGGCAGTGACAGTGAAAGCTAATTAAAATTAAAATATCTGTGTTTGCCTCTAGGTTTCGAAAATGGATAGCAATTGGGTGGTAAAGGGATTGGAGGAAATACACCATCAAGATTTACTTTTAACAGCTAGGTTCCATGTCCAGCTGGAAGTAAATGAAAACTTGGGAACCAGCATGTAGCAGGTGTATCCTCCGAGCCCTTCCAGCCTCCCCTCTCACCAGCTAGCCTGAGCCTGACTCCCTGGTAGAACACTGGCAGTATAGCAGGATGCGCAGGTCTTCAGCAGGTGAAATAGTCTCTGATCCGGAGACCTCAGGCAGCCTGGAAGAGGACAGGTGTTGACTACCACCCTAGAACTATCTTCTGTCCCCATGGCTAGGATTTAGAGAGGACTGGGCTCTTAGAAGCAAAATGCACACCCGGTGGACATCTGTGAAGACATCTGGGGAGAGAGGTCTAAGAGGTCTAAGTACTGTGCAGTTTGTTTAAAGGATTGAGATTCTAAGAGATTCCTCATTCCTGAGCTGACCCCTTTCTGGCTTCCCAGCCCTGCCTTCTCTGTCGCTTAGAATGCTGGACTTGGCTGTTCCTTCATTAGCGCCTCTCCCTAATATGCCCATCTGTTTAAAAGTCACCTCTATCTACTCCACACCGCAGCATCATTTTCACAAGGTTCAGGCTTCTTCCTCATTTCCCTCATAGCACGGAATTCGCTGTCTCTAGGACTCACTGAAATGACTTACTCCTTTCTTACATTATTGACTCAGTCATCCATCCTCCATATGTACCTGGTGTGGAGTGTGTTAAATAAATGTATAGTTGTGGTTCCAGATTTTGAATTCCTGTGGATGTAGAGAGTATTCCAGGCAGCTGAGCCAGGTGGACTAGGGGAGAACAGAAAGACCACCACAGAGCCCACCAGAACCACTGTCTGTCCTCTGCCTCTGGGCCCTCTTTTGTCGATATGATCTTCAACAGTGTGAAAAGAATTGTCACTTGTGGGGAAGATGTTACTGTTGAGCACGAGAGTGACAAGGGCCAGCTGCTACCTCTCCCCACCTACTTGAGATTGGTCAGCATCAGCATTGGAAGGCCAGCCCTACAAGTTTCCTCAAAGAAGTCCATCGACCTGAGTCATGGCTCCAAAGCTGTGTTTATAATGGTTTCTCTTCTTCTTGGGTTTCCATCATTTCTTTCACTGTTAGCTTTGCAACAGCAGCTGTCGCCTGCTGCCTTGGATGGACCGTGGGAAGGGCCTTGTACTAGCTGCTGTTCTTGTGATAAAGTAACCAACCACAGTTAAGGGAAGGGGACTTACGTGAGCTCTTGTTTCCAATGGATGTCGTCCACTGTGGTCAGAAGGTATGGCGGCAGGAACATGTGGCTGGCCTCCATCTCAGCACATCCGGGAGGGTCAGGAAACAGAGAGAGGGGCATGCTGGTAATCACTTGACTTCATTCAGTCTAGGACCCTTGGCCATGAGATGGTACCACCCACATTGAGTGTGAGTCTTCTTGCCTTAGTTAAATCTCTCTAGAAACACCCACAAAGACATACCCAGAGTTGTGTCACGTTGGTGATCCCAAATCCAATCATATTAACTATCACAGGCCCCAGTTCACCAAACACAGAACAATATTAACAACTGATTAGCTGAAGCTCTAGACCAACTCTCCAGAGATGTCCTATATAAAAATCCAGACCACTGCCTCCATCTCCTCCTTGCCATCCCCATCCCCCTCACTCTCCCTTTAATGAGAACATGAAAAGAAGTCCTGTCAGTGTCTGCCAAGTGTCCTATACAGTAGTGAATTGCTCAGTGTTCCATTATTATAGCGGAAGCAAGTAGATAACATGGCACTTTGCTAGAGATCTATGTACATTAACACATGTAAGCTATGTGGCTCCCTTTATAGCTCCAAGCTACTTAGGAGGCCAACACATCTCTCCTCAGTTTTGATTTGTTGGAGAGGAATCTAGAAATTGGATGGCGTTGCCCATTTGAAGGCCTTGGGCAGACCATCCCTGGTCTCCTGGCTTGCTGCCTTGTTTCAAAAATAACTTTGTCTTCCTGGCACTTCATTGATCCGTGGTTGTTGCTTCGCATTTAGAGCCCTTTATGGAATTCTCTTGCTACTCAGGAAATGTCATGTTTCCTCATGAAACCAGCTTTGACACTTGTGAATTAGAAAATAAGTTTTCCTAGTGATTATAAAAATAAACCTGGGGCTGGCACGATGGTTCATCAGGGAAAGGTACTTGCTGCCAAGCTTGATGACCTGAGTTCAATCCCTAGTTTCCATATGGTAGAAGGAAAGAATCAACTGCAGATTCTCAAAGCTGGCCTTACACACACACACACACACACACACACACACACACACACACACACACACACACACACACACACACACACACACGCTAAAATTTTAAAGATTTGGGGATGGAGAAATGGCTCAGTGGTTAAGAGCATTGACTGCCCTTTAAGACAACACAGGTTTGACTCAGCACTCATATGATGGTTAACAGCTATAACTTCAGGTCCAGGAAAACTGACACCTTCTGGCCTCCTCAGGCACTGCATGCATGTGCACATACATACATGTAGGTGTCCACCCATACATATAAAAAAAAAAATCTCAAATAAATTTCAAGAGTTTAAAAATGAACAAGTCTTACCAAATCTCCACACCTGTCTTAGTTAGGGTTTCTCTTGCTGTGATAATACACCATTGACCAAAATCAGCTTTAGAAGAAAGGATTTATTTCATCTTATACTTCTGGGTAATAGTTCATCACTGAGGGAAGGAAGTCTGGGCAGGAACTCTAGCAGTGCATGAGCCTGAAGGCAGGAGTTAAGGCAGAGGCCATGGAGGAACTGCACTGTGGCTTGCTCAGCCTGCTTTCTTTCTTTTCCTTCCTTCCTTCCTTCCTTCCTTCCTTCCTTCCTTCCTTCCTTCCTTCCTTCCTTCCTTCCTTCCTTCCTTCCTTCCTTCCCTCCCTCCCTCCCTCCCTCCCTCCCTCCCTCCCTCCCTCCCTCCCTCCCTCCCTCCTTCCTTCCTTCCTTCCTTTTTTGTTTCTTTTTCAAGACAAGCTTTCTCTGTGTTGTTTTGGTGCCTGTCCTGGATCTCGCTCTGTAGACCAGGCTGGCCTTGAACTCACTGAGATCCGCCTGTCTCTGCCTCCCAAGTGCTGGGATTAAAGGCGTGCACCACCACCGCCCGGCTCAGCCTGCTTTCTTAAAGCACCTGGGACCTACCAGCCAGGATTGGCACCCACAGTGAGCTGGACCCTCCCACATCAATCATCAGTTGTGAAAATGCACTGCAGACTTGCCCACAGGCCAATCTGATGGGGACTTTTCTCAGTTGAGGTTCTCTCTTTCCAAATGACTCTGGTGTGTGTCAAATTGGTGTAAACATAGCCAGCACAGCATCTAAAACGCAAGGAACTTTGGAATTACTAGTTTGGCCCTTTTGTGGTAGCCTAGAAAGAGTGAATATATTTAGGGTGAATGTGCAGGTGCCCCTTTAGGCTCATGCACTATCCTGCCACATGTGTGGAGGAGAGAACAGGTTGGGCTGGGCTGCCTGTGGGTCTGTCTGGTGTAATGCGCTGGACAGATGCTAGTACTTGCATTGAGTTTGAACCCACCTGAGTGGGTATTTGTTTTCCTGGAGTTCTGTTAGTCTGGAGTTTTGAAAGTTGCCTGGATGTGAAAGTATTGCACTAACAAAGCCTGGCATCATGGTATCAGAGATCCAGTATAAATAAGCCCTGAAGCTTCCCATTCAGAAACATCTGGAATGACATTGAGCTTGCATCCCCCACCCCTACTGCTGTCAAGAGTGCGCTTTGCTTTTGTGTTTGACGACACTGGGGTGGTGTCTCACTAGTGAGCTGAACTTGACCGAGGCCAGGGCTTCCCCACAGGGGCCAGCTGCTGTTCCAGTGGTAAGCCCTTTCCCTGTGGGGCTTCCCTTTGTAAACATGAAGCCTACAGAGGGGGTTGGAAGGAGGCAGGACACATGCTTTGTGTTGGAACTGTGGCGTGTGTGGCACTGTCTGAAACACAGCAAAGTGACTTTTCTTAAGATGCTTTGGCATATTCTTCACTTTCCAGACCAAGATGTTCTCCAGCGAATGAATAAAACCAGTTGGAAACAGTAAAGGGAAGGAAATTGCAAAGGCCTGAACAGAAAGAACAAAGGGGCCCTGTGCATAGAGCGAGCCTGTCAGCACAGGCACCCAGCCTGGAGTTAGGTAGAGGGGGCATCACCCACTCGAGCTCCTCCTGACACATGCCAGCCACTTCCATGGAATACTTAGGTCAGTGCTGTCTCCACCATGAGAAACACAGGGCCTTTTTGTCTGGTTTGTTGGTATTGTTGACTAGGTGTGTCTGTTTATCCTGTTAATTCACTTTTGTTCTTTTGAGAAGTACACCTTGAAATATTTTTAATAAAAAATTGACACCACAAGCTGGGTGTGGTAGTAGGGCATGCATATAATCTCAGTACTTGGGAGACTGAGGCAGGAGGATCCCATGTTTAGGACCAACCTGGGCTATATTGGGATGCTTTGTCTCAATGTCCCAGAAAAAAACAAAAGAACAGAAAAAAGAAAACCACCCACACTGACAGGAAATCAAGCATAAATGTACAGATGCATTCTCCCAATCTCCTGCCTCCATTTTTACTTTTTCTTGAAACCGTTTCCTCTTGATAATCTATGTCGCAGGCTTTCTTGGATTGGCAGCCCCCAAATCATAACACAGAGACTTATTATTAATTATGAATGCTAGGGCTTAGCTTAGGCTTGTTTCTAGCTAGCTTTTTTTTTTTTACTTAAATTAACCCATTTCTATTAATCTATGTGCTACCCCGAGGCTTGTTTACCTCATCTATGTACTGTCCATCCTGCTTTCCTGCTTCTTCCATGTCTCTCTGTCTGTCCCTCGACGGGCTGGCTGCAGGCTAGCTGGCCCCTGTTTTCTCTCTGCCTGCCAGCCCTGCATATCCCTTCTCTGTGTAGCTACTGGCCTTTCAGCTTTTTTATTATTATCAGGTGTCTTAGGCAGGCAAGTTAAAACAACAACCCATCTTTACATAGTCAAACAAATGCAGCATAAACAAATGCAATATTTCTTTAAATAGTTAAACAATTATTCTGCAACATAAACAAATGCAGCATATCTCTATATAGTTAAACAAATACTCTATTCCACAACATATCTGTACCCTAATGTGAAAACTATAGATCTGGTCAGAGCTTGTCAAGATGATGGGTGGGGACAAGGAGGCCGAATCTGTTTTGATGTTTTGAATCTGAAATATTGGTCCTAAAGGGGATAGAAGAAAATACTATTCCAGTAAACAGTATAAGATGAAAATGACATATGTGAATGTACTAAAAATGAGGACCACTAGAAGTGAAGAAGACGTGTATCTTTGTTAACGTGTGGTTGCAGCTTGAGTTCGTGAGCTCAGTGCTCAGTTTTGCGTTTGAGAAGGAGCACTGGGTTAGGAAGGCCTGTGCTTAGGTTCTGGCTTCCCTCTGCTAGCCATGGCCTTGAGGAGGGCTCCCTCCCGTCTCCTGTCACTCAGGGATCACAACCCTGGATCAGGGATGTAGTTCAGAGGCAGAGTGGTTCCTAGGTTCCATCCCCAACATGTCAAAACAGAAACAAAGCACCACACCCCTCTCTGCAGCCAAGGGGTCATGGGCCAGGGAAGGCATTTGCAAGCTGTCTTTCCATGTTGTCTACACTTGCACTTCCTCCCTGGTGAGGATTTCCACCTGAAGAGATTTCTAGAGAACCCGTGTCTCTCCGGAGACTAGAGGAGCACCAGAAGGGGCCACAGGCACGTCTTGGTGTCCAGCTGTGTAACCCATTCCTTTGGTCGTTTACGTGCATCGGCAGGGAGTACTCATTAATCCTGGAGCAGCGTAAGGCTATAAACAGACAGAGAGAGGAGTCATGACCGCTCTTCACACCAGGAAGGAGTCATAGGCAACATCTTAAGTTTGTCACTTCCAGTGGCTACAGCTTAGAGCTCCGCTCAAGTAGAAGAGTGTGGAGGAGGAAGGTGACCAGCATTTTCAGGGCTGCATTTTTATATAGCAACTCAATTTTGTTTTGTTCTGTGACCATACTGGTTGTTACACAAATGCTAAAAACAAACAAATACAAAGACTATGCTCAGGTGCAGGCTGTTTGGGATTCTTTGACTGGCAATTCATAGTTGAGGGAGGTGTAACCATAGCCTGTGCGGCTGCCCTGCTCACTCAGCAGCTTGCCCTCTGGAAAACCTTAGCTGCTGGTTCCTGTTTTCTTGCTCAACTTGCTGCTGGATGATCTCGAAGTGGCTAGTTGTTTAAGACCTTTCTCCAAAAAAGAACTTATACTTAATTCTAGGTTGGTGTTATATATTTAAATTTTTATATTATATATTTTGAGCAGTATAAAAACAAAAACTTAGAGTTATTTGGCCTTAATTAAAGTCACATAGTAAGGAGACTCTTCCTTGGCTATTAAAAGTCACAGTGGATTCAAGCGAGTCTCTCTAGCTGTCTTCCAACCTAGGCGAAAACTTGCCTCAACCTAAGCTCATGGGCACTACAGGAGTCCCATGGGTTACCATTTGACCCCAGCCTTCCAGCCGGGAGTCATCTGGCTCCAGCTGAGCCCAGAGTTTCCCTTCCCTAGAGAGTGCTGGGAGAATCCATACGGCCAGCGTCTCGGGGGCCAGCACTGGGGAGTTTAAAGTTGGGGCGTGCCTTGTGTCCTGCTATGCAGGTCGTTCATCTGCAGAGAGGGTGACTGGCTGGAGTAAGCAGGGGGGAGCTGAGAAAGTCATCCGAGCTGCTGGCACTAGAGTCCATGGGCCACATTAGCCATGCTCCAGTGTTCTCAGTCGGCCTGCTAGCTTTATGACAGACGTGCCCTTCTGCTTAAGCTCATCCAAATTGGCGCTCCATACTGCAGTGCAGCATTCTGTCTGTTAACTAGTAGTTTTCTCTTATCTTTAGGAATATACTCTTACTATGATAGACCCCTGTGGGTACTTGAAACTATGAATAATACCAAACTTTATATACCATGGTTTTTCCTAGACACACACATCTGTGATAAAATTTAACTTTTATAAATCAGGCAAAGTAAGAAACAACAGTAGCCAATAACAAGACAGAACAATTGCTGTGTTGTAGTAAACAATTACTATATTAAGTAGGATAAGAATTGCATGAGCACAATGCTGTCATACCATGCAGTAGGTCTCACCATTGACATGGCTACTAATTGACTAACAGGAAGGTAGCATTATATATCTGGGTGGCAGGGAGATGAGACAAGGAGATGATTCATATCATGAGTGGGACAGAGTAGGACAGTGTGAGATTTTATCATGCTTATCACAGTGGCATATGATTTCAAACTTACTAATTATTTTTAGAATTTACTATTTTCAAACCATAATTGGGCGTGGGCACCTCAAACCCCAGCAACTGAATTGCAGATAAAGGGGCCCAGTGAATGTGGTGAGAGGCCAAGAGTCCTCGTCCTGCCTTCATCATGACACCTTCATTGTTGCATCTCTTCAGAGTGCGTGATATGGGCTGCATGGGACAAGGCAAGGGGCACTGATGTGGCTGGGAGCAGGCTGCTGCCCAGGAAGATGCCCCCTCTTGCACTGCTGGCCTAGGAAGCAGGAGAGAGACAGAGCTTGGGATAGAGGCTACCCTGGTCCAGCTTTCAGTGGTCAGCGCTGGGTGGGGAGAGGTTGAAGCAATCACCAAGACAGGACAGGACCAAGACAGCTAGGGATAGCTTGGGGTTTGCTGAAAGAAGAAAAGGAGGGGGAAGATCGGGCAGAGAACGGCCGTACTCAGTTGGCTACTGGAGTTCAGAGCCCCTGCCTGGCCACAGAGGAACCGGGCAGGTTCGTGCTGTACAGGCCGCTAGCAGTGTCTCGGAACCCAGCTTGAGACGATGCTTGATGGGTGTGTGATACCTTTTTCGTTGGCTGGTGGCCTCCCACTCAGAGATAATTGATCATGGATCACAGAGAAGCCGTTGTCCTTTTCACTTTGGCTCTTAGCTAGCTAGTCTGGAAACCGCATGTCTCAACTGGTGTGGGAGAGTTCATAAAAATTAATATTGGATGGTTTCCACGGTGTTTTTGTATGCGTATCTGGAAAGTTCTGTGGCATTAAAGTTTTACCAGCCAAAGCACAGGGAACCCTTCAGTTAACTGTGTGAGTTTCAAGTGGCTGAGCTAACAATAGTGAAAGAAGTGAGACTTTTCAAAGTTGTTGACACTGGGAGAGAGAACAGCACTCACAGAGGTGGGCATTGTCTCGAGGCAGTCCTGACAATGCACATTAGGTTCTACACAGTGTGTTCATTATCTTTCGAGTACTGGAAAACGTATGTGGTAATAAATGACAAGTGGAGCTTAGTGGGTGGGAATGAATGGACAGTGTGTAAGAACACTGCTGATTGGACCCCAGGAAGCAGCCTCCATAATCCCTGGTGCTGGCACCCAGAAGATGGGGTGCTCTGCCTGGAAAGGAACAGACAAGCCCTTCATACAGGGGAAGGTTCAGAAGATGTTGTCCAACATCATTCTGGCCTCAAGTTATACCCTTCTTTCATGAAGTGTTTTTGTTGTTGTTGTTGTTGTTTGTTTCTTACATCTCTTGTGACATAGCTCCTGGTGAAGCCTCTTGATTCATCTTTGTACTCCCAAAGCCTGTTTCATGTGGGCTCTCAACTCTTCATTGCAGCAACTGCCAATTTGTAGAAAACAAATAGCATGAGACACAGAAGCAAGAAAATGTAGGTGTTTAAAAAGGTGGCTGAAGTGTGAGGTTTACGAGTTGCTTATAGCGGGGGCAGTTAGAGGACTCTGCACCGACCACATTTGCCCCCGGCACTCCCCCAGCATGACATCAGTCAGGATTAACACACCTTTCATCACCCAGATTGCAAGCACCCACACTGGGAGCCTGGCACCCATGTTGCTCACATCCTTTTGTTATTTCCATTCAAGGTTTGAACTCAGAGCCTTGCACATGCTGCCAAGTGCTCTTAACTTCAGACTATATCCCTAGACCTTTATGTCTTTTAATTTTGAAATAGGGTCTTGTTAAGTTGTCTAAACTGGCCACAAACTCTCTCTATAGACCCAGCTGGTCCTCAACTCTCCATCCTCCTGCTGTATCTTCCAGAGTAGCTGGGATTCCAGGCTCATGCACAACGCTAGCTCAGCATGAATGATTTAAAAAGCACTTGCCCCAAGGCATCTTACTTTGAAGCTACTTCCCATGGAACATCTCCTGAAGTTTCATGACTTGAAGATGACACAGGGATCTGGGTGGCAGTTCCTGAGTTGTCCCTGAAGGCCTTCCTGTGGAGGTCTGTTGTCACCTGAAGAAGAGAGGGTGCCGAGGCCAGAAGCTGTACCAGGTGAAGTGCTTGTAGAGGAAGCTGTTAGAAGGTGTGCAGCAGTCACTGTGCTTTTGTGGATAGACTGGGAGTGCTGTGAGAATCCAAGTCCTGGGGCTTCAGGAGCTGAGCAAGTTGAAGTTGTGATGGATTGAATGAGGGGGAGAGAGAAAAAGGCTCACACAGAACTGTTCTGTGCTGAGAGGAAGAGGAAGGAGGGGAGTGCCATTGACTGAGATGGGAAAACTTGAGGGGTTGGAGTGTAGAAAGAAAGTTGAAACAATCAAGACCAGTCCTACTCCATGATAACTGTTCTGCACTGTTGTTTAAAGGAATAGCCAGGCTGTTCTGAGGCAAGTCAGGCAGATAGATGGGTTAGCATAGCCAAGTACTTGAGACTAGGACATTTATAAACAACATTATTTCTTACCTTCGGAATTCCAAGATCAGGGTGCCAGCACTTGGTATCTGGTGAGGGCCTTCTTGTGCCACCACACACTGGAATACAGAAAGGTGAAAGGTTAATTACATTCAGCCCCTTTCTAAGGCACCAGTCCTATTTATGAGGATGGAGCCCTTGGGACCACCTAGTAGTACCATTCCATTGACCTTGGGTTTTAATACATGAATTTTGTTACTGACCTTCTGAATAGGGGTTTGGGGTATACATTTGTATTTGGGTTCAGACACTCCATATTATCATATTCATTACACTTATGAGGCATGTTACTTAAATGGTGTTAAGCCATTTACCATCGTTATTTATTTATTGTCATTAGCAGAAAACAAGAAATGGGAAGCAGGAGGTAAATAATTGAATGACTTCATGAGAACAAGTGTGTGTGGATGTCTTTGGGTGAAGCTGTTTGTACCTGTGAATGAGAAGAGATGCACATTGCTAGTACTGTTTTCTTTGCTGTGCTTGATTTTCTAAAGCTTCCTTTTTCTGCTTTTTAAGCACTGGTCATGCTGAGCCGTTCTGTAGCATGGCTGCACTGAGTCAGAGCTTTATACCTTGTATTGTAGAAATCGGTCCTCTAAACAAAACAGTGCCATTTTTATGAGGGTGGTAGTTCCTCCTGTGAGGTCCGTCATCACAGTACGGTTGGCTGTTCCATCACTGCATAGGAGGAGGAGTTGATGAGGGCCACTGGACCCTCAGCTGAGATTGCAGCCACCCCTTCTAGACATTTGAATGCACTTCTGCCTTGATTGTGTCGAGGAGTCGGGAGGGTTGCTGTGGGGGTTCCTGGAGGTTCTAGAGTATCTAGGCCAGAGGCGGTTGAGGGTGGCCCCTCCCTCCGTCTGTAGCTGTGGGAAGCCATCACCCGTGCTGGGTTGGGACTTTCTAGTGCTGCTGTTCTGGCTCACCTATGCTCTTGCCCGCAGCCTCTCACTCATGCTCTGAGAGGGAGCCCAATAAACTTCTTGCTTCCAAAGGGAACTCTGGCAGCTTAGCCTTTGGTTGGGACCTTGTAAGAAAGGGGGTACATGTTGTTTGCCTCTCCCCCAAGAGAAGGGTTTTTCTGACACCCCACAACTGTCTCTCTGGTGCTGGACTATTATCCAGACTGCCGTCCCCTTGAAAGGTGGTATTTGGAAGTTGAGAATTGACAGGAAGAAATAATTTCATTCAAGAGTCACCATCAAGGCTTCAGGATCCTGGTCTCCTTTGGTTATCACTCATAGTCATTTTTGGTGCCAGTGAATGGTGATGGCATAGTGATCTATGATTTTAGTTACCTTGGATTTGGGGTTTTAAGAGGAAAGTCCTCTTTTTCCATCTTCTAAAGTAGGCTCTCCCTCAGGGACTGCTGACTCATTCTGACTCATGTCTTTCATACTTTCTCTCCCACTGCTTGTGTGTGGAGAGAGTGACATGGTAAAGGCTCGGAGCCCATTTGCAGAGTAGGGTCAGCAATAGGGGTGGGCTGGGCAGGGCAGAAGAGCCTCACTTATATTTGGGCTTTTTGTTGGTTGGTTGGTTGGTTGGTTTTTTCTTTAGATACCTTTCACATGCATGAGATTTTTGAGAAGATGCACCCTGTCTGCAGTACTCCCTGTCCCCTTTTGTTCAGCCTTTTTTATGAGCCTATGTTTGGAAAAATGCTAGTCGTAAGATGGACCAGAACAGTTCTAGTGCCTCCCCTTCCTTCAGCTCCAGCCCACAGCCTCCAAGAGCTCACTAAGATGTAAGGGGCCCCTGAGTCTCTTCTCAGCTTGAGGCTCCTTCTTTCCAGCAAGGAGAAGGGAAGGCAGGCGTTTCCCAAGACTGTCTTTAGAAACTCCCGAGCCGCCGCCTGCCATCTCTCAGATTCCATTCACTCCCTCTGAGAGTCCTGAAGTGTCCCTTGTCCACCTGCTGTCACCACCCCTGCCCTCCTGGGTGTCAGATGTCTGTGGTGTAGACCTCTCTTCCAGGACCTTTGCTGGCCTGTCTGAAGGGGTCTGTGCACTCTGGAGTGGGGAAGGACACGCAGACTCATCAGCTGTTGCTTTCTTTCTTCCAGCTCCTCAAGCCCCTCCCCATTCCTAGTCCTCCTGGATTGAAGTCGTTTCCCTCCTCTAATGAACTCCAGTCTTCAAATAGAACTGGGAGCAGCATTGGGGGCATCGGGAATTTAGGAATCCTTGGTGAATTGTCTGAAATTAATGAGACCAAGAAGGGCAATCAAGTTCAGCTATACAAATTGCCTTGCGTTCTGGGCCTTGATGATTTAAATTGTAGATTATAATTAAATGCCTGCAAATAGAATGAGAAGTAGCTGCTAAAGTCTTTTGACCTGGAAGTTCCTCTGACCAATGAACTAGTATAAAATTAGGATGTAAATACTCCTTTCGGAGGATTGCGATCTTCAGAGCACTTACAGTGCATGTGACATAAACCACCTTCCTCAGAGTCAGGCGGACAGGTGGAGTGGGCAGGACACAGGTAAGAGACGGTGGGTTGTCCGCCGCCCTGGGACACGATTGTCAGGGCTAGGCAGGCTGTTTGTGAGGTGACACATCTCTCTGTCCCGAGGGAAGGGCTCACTGGCCCCTTCACTGTAGGCAGAGAGAAAGGCAGCAAGCAAGGCATGGGATAGATACTGAGCGTGCACTCAGTCAAGAGACAACAGCGCACCCCGCGTAGGAAGTCATAGCCAGGAGTTAACGCAGCCTTCTAAACGCGTGAAGGCGGCAGTGTGGAGCAGGGGACACAGTTCCCTGTAACCACTCCTACCTGCTGGCCATCTTGTCACAGCCTTCACAGGCTGTGGCTGGTCTCTGTAAGTTGTTGTAACCAGAGAGCAGCTGGTACAAAACTGATAGTGTTTGCTCTGCTGTCCCTGTTACCACCATTCAAAGAATTAAGTATACGTCTTACTGAGGCACAAAACCTGCTCGCATACTGCTCAGTGGGTTGTCACTCGGAACCTGCACCCTGGCCAAGAAACAGAACCTCCTTAGAGGCCAGGAGTCGCTCCCACCTCTGTAGCTGACACCCACGCCTGCACCACACTGTCCTTTTGACATCACTGCACAGACTCTGGCCCCTGCCTGCACTTGACCAGAGTGCTATTCTATTGTCTCTAGAATCCCACTGTTAATGACTGTCGCTGCTCTCAATGTTCTCCATTGGGTGTGTGTCTGTGTGTCTGCGTGCACGTGCGCGCGCATGTGCGCGCGCGCGCGCGCGCGCACACACACACACACACACACACACACACACACACACACACACACTTCCATACATGCATTGCTGTTAGCAGTTGCACCCTGAATTGTATCCGGGCAGTGTATGGATCACCAGTTAGTCCTATGTACATCTTGGGTAGGTAGGGACAGCCAGCTATCTAGAGTAGTTACATTGTTTCTACTCCACCACAACACTGGTTCCAATTTCTCTACATCCTTGCCAGCTCTTGGCTTTGCCTGTCTATCATTGTAGCTATTTAAATGATTGTTCTAGGCCTCATAGCTTCAGTTTATATTATGTGCAACTTCTGGATTTATTAGGATAATTTTAGTATCTCATGATGTTCCAGAACATATTGTAGCTGGGCACTAAGATTACTTCTAGTCTTCATTACTGACAGTAAGCAGTTTTGTGAATGAGTCTTTTCCATCTTTCAGATGCTTGGCAGGAATTTTTTTTTGTTTACAAAATTTAATAAATTCTAAAATTATAGTATCACTCTAAAATGTTACCCACAATATAGAAGGGCTCCAGGCCTTCCAGCAGTATCAGATGTGGTGTAGACCTCATCTGGACCAGGGTAGCCTCTATCCCAAGCTCTGTCTCTCTCCCTCTTCCCCTAGAGTGAGGCCTGGCCACAGCCGCTCCTGCTTCCTAGGCCAGCAGTGCAAGAGGGGACATCTTCCTGGGCAGCAGCCTGCCCCCAGCCACATATTCTGCTATATTTTGGAAGAATAGAGGGGCATCTCTTGGAAAACTAATTTAGGTGGAATAGGTGGATTTAGTGTTACTTTGCTGGAATTTGACAGTTTTTCCAAATATTTACCGTGCATACTCCTCTTTCACGGGTTCCTCCCCTTTATGCCTACATCACTAATGACTTTTGTTTATTCCTGCCAGCAATTATTATAGAATTTTAGTAGTTGGTCTAGTTTGATTTCTGTTGTTATGAACACACATCAACAACTTAGAGAAGAAAAGGTTCATTTCGTTTACAGGTCGAAGGTCAACACATTAGAGGGTGGGGTGTGGAGAGTCAAGTCAGGAGCTCAAGCAGTCTGTTGACTACATCACATCAGCAGGCAAGAGCAGAGAGAAACAAATGAGTTCATGGTCAAGGATTGCTTTCTCAGCTAGCTTTCTTCAGTCTTATACAGCTTAGGCAGGGCCCAGCCAGTGGGAGGTGGCAGAGATGGGACTGCCCACAGTGGGTTGGGTCAGTTAGCCATCAGGACAGTCTCCCACACAGTTGTTCACAGGCCACCCTGATCTAGATAATTCCTCAACTGAGACTCTCTTCCCAGGTGATTCTAGGTTGTGACAAGTTAAGACCAGCCATTGAGGTAATCTCCTGCTTTCTAAGTTTCAGTATTTGCCTTGCAAATGTTTTGATTTGTGTGTCATTTGATGAGAACAGACCAGTGAGTAACTTCTCCCTTTGAGCAATGTCGAGAGTGGCTCTCCAGCCAGGCCATAGCCCCGTTGGCTGAGGCTCATAGACTAGAGGTCTTTGGGTATTCCAGTGGGGAAGTTAGGAGCCCAGCCTGCAAAGGAACATGCGTCAGCCCAAGGCGTGAATGCACTGCCCAACTGTCCTCTGATTATCTCACTCTTAGGAGACTGTGAACTGGGCCCTGAGACCTGCTATAACAGCTCATAGCAGGTCTGGCCTGAGTGTTCTATTCTGCAAGAAGGTACCTGCTCACCATGCAGTGGGGGCAATGTGGGAGCCCAGTGGAGTGCACTGAGGCCTCTCCTACTAATATGTATTTGGCTCTCACTGTTCTGAGAGTTCTGAGAGACACCAGAGAGCAGAGCCTCAGAACCACACTGCAGCTCCTGGAGTCTGTCTGAGCTTTGTGAGTGGGCAAGCCAGGACCCAACTTCCTGCATTTCTCTAAACCATACTTCCCTCTTGGATTTTCAGGGCAGATCCACACTCCATTGAGGGATAATCCTTGGAGTGGAAGGAAGTGTGCATCTTTCTTTCTCATCCTTCTGAGTGAAAAGTTAGATAAGAATAACTGTTGACGTCTCACCTTTCTGGGTGTCATGCTCTCAGGGATTTCATCTTTGGTGTGCTCATCAAGTTATACTTTTCTATCCTAGATGATGGATTTGGATGTCCTTCTATGAAGCAATGCCACGTGGTCCAAAAGCAAACATGTCTGGTAAGTCACGTGTTGAATTGACTGAGCAGTAGCCCAGGTCTTCGAGTATGTAGATGTAGACAGAAGATTGTGTGTTTGGGCATATGGACACCTTTGAGAGGGTGTTCTTCACAAGGCTCATAGCTCTGTTGGTTATCCTAACTTGTGGAGGCTAGTTCCTTCTAGAACCAGCAGGGATTGGAATGCATGGGGTTGGACAGACCTGAGGTTCCCTTCTTGCTGTTTAACCTACGTCTGAGAGCATAGTGGAAGCTCTGTGCTGAACCAGGGTGGCCTCATTCTGACTCGGCTACAGTGGCATTCTGTCACGGCCTCTTCCGTCCCCAGCGCCTTACCCTTTGGTTAAAGGTAGGCTTGACACTGTGGAGAAGTTCTGAGACCAAGACACACCAGAACTTGGGTAGCTGAAGGAAGGGAAAGTCAGGCTAGAGCTTTCAAGCTTTGTCTTCCCATGTTCTGCCTTGAAGGTGGGCAGTGCCTGTGGGCAGCAGAGATCTTCACATAGTCTTTGTCGTAGCAGAGGTTGTGCTGTGGGAGTTGATAGAAGATTGTAGAGATTCTATGAGACTTGCCAGTAGGATGCTAGAGAGCATCAAGAAAGATATAAAAGCCTTATTTTATGATTACAGTTAGGCCATCACGTAATGTGGCCTATTTTGGTCGAAGGGGATCCTGTGGGTCCACAGTACCAGAGGGGTGGGGAGGAGGAAGAAGAGAGGAGAAAGTAAGAGACATCCCGGCGCAGTTCCACACATGTCACGAGAACTGGGTTCAGCCTCTTGCCATAGGTCCTGTTCTCTTGGCATAGGAACACAATTTCTCCATCATCACGCTCCTGACGCCTATCTGTGTTTGCCCCCATGTCTCAGGGCTGCTGCCGTCTTAGGAATCCAGGGCCTGGAGACAGCTCTTCCCTGAGGAATCAGGAGAGGTGTGACCCAGGAACAAGAAGCACATCCTCACCAATGACATCATGACAGCAAGGGAGCACAGCCCTCGCCATGGTGCCAGGGCCCGTGCGATGCAGCGGGCTTCCACCATTGACGTGGCAGCCAACATGGTGGGCCTCTCTCTGGCAGGTGAGCCTCAAGCCTATACTAGGCATCTGGTTAGGAACTTGAAGGACTCGGGCCCCATGCTGTGACACTGTTGGAAGGGCCAGGGGCAGCTGGTGACTAAGCCATTGGGAGAGGGTGTCCTGGTGTGGTAGCCTTCTGGTTGGAGTAGGACTCAGAAGAGGGGGACAGCTAGAGCCCTGGGAACTGGTCTTGTGAGCTGATCACCATTCCTTTGCTAGCTTGGGTGAGCACCCTGGGCTTGCCTCCCAGTGGGCAAAATGGAAAGGGGTCTGAGATTTCTTCAGAATCTCTAAAGTAAACTGTTTCAAAGTATAGAAATCATCTACTGTAGTATTTTGGGATGGGCTAGAGGAGTTAGTGTTTGTTTCTATTTTTGTGCAGAACAAATGCAAGCTAAATTCTGGGGAAGGTTTGTTTTGGGTGACTTTGTCATTTCTCTTCTACCAGGAAATATCCAAGACCCAGACGAGCCCATTTTAGAATTCAGCTTAGGTAGGTACCTCTCTCTTGGTTTTTGTTACTGTTAGTATGTCTCTGAGAACCACTGAGTGCTTCTGAGTGCCGTCACCACTGCTGAGATGTTTCTGAGGAGACAGAGCATCTCAGAGGCTGTTTCTCATAACTGACCATCCTCCTGTGGCTAAGCCACCTGCTGATGGAGATTTGAGTTGTGTCTAGTGGAGACTATTATGAATAAAGTTGCAGTCAATGCTTGGGTGCCAGTACTTTTGGGGGATAAATGTTCATGCTTTAATGAAGTGTTTTGAAGGCTGTGTGCTGCTGAATTTGTGTACAAAGCAGGCTAAGTGAGCTCCAGTGCAGTGACCGCAGGGCTGGGCACACTGTTTCACATCTGGTACAGGAGTCACTTGTCTCTTTGGAGGGAGTGGATGGTTACTTTCTACAGGGGAAGTGTCACCTGAGTGGAGGCGTATACCTGGCAGAATGAAGATGAGGGCCAGGGCAGAGGATGGAAGAAGCTTGCAAGAGTTTGGGCTTGGGTTCCCTTTACCTATAGTGGTGGTGGGAGTGGCTACGTGGACATAGGACCTTCTAAAACTCATTGAGCTGTACACTTCAAATGGGTGTGTGCCGTAAGAAATGCATACCTCAAAAGTGCTTTAGAGGAAAACAGAAGTCAGACTACCAGCCCCATGTGGTAGGCCTACAGCATGAACCAAAACCAGAACTTGGATAAAACAGGTATTGCAGAAGTAGAAGAAAACACCGAAGAAATTGTAATACACCTTCTAGAAAGGAGGGAGGGCCTCTCTGTGCTCAGTGACGGGCTACTGTTTATAACAGGCAGCTGAGGAACAAGTTTAAAACCTAACAGATGAAATTTCCAAACCCAGTAAAGCCAGGAAGGTAGCCTAGAAACGGTCTCAGCAAGCAACAGAGGAAACAGGAGAAAGCTGGGCAGTCCAGGATGCCCATCATTTAAAAGAGAAAATGGAAAAACTAACACAAAAGAGGTTTAGAAATAATGCAAGAAATCCTTCAGAACTGAAGAATATGAGTTTAGTTTAAAAATACTCGTCAAGGCGTCTTGTTTTCCATGAAGTCTGGAAAGTACCTGGCTGTCATTTTGTCAAACGTTCTTTCTCCTTGTCCCACTTTTCCCTCTCTTCCGGAACTCTGGTTAAACCTGTGTTGGTGAACTTGGTGATCTTCCAGGACTCTCTGAAACTGTTTTTTTTTTTTCATTTTCTTTTTATTTCTTTCTGTTCTTCAGACTAAATAATTGTAGCTGACATCTCCAAAGATGCTGACTCTTTCTTTGTCTGCCCACAGTTGAGCTGCTCTTAATGATTTTTCATTTCCGTTATTGTACTTTGAATATTATCTACATGACTAGTTTTATGGTTTCAGTTCCTTCACCGATACTCTGTATAACAAGACATTTTCCTCAGACTTTACCTAGTTTCTTAGTAAGTCAAACATCTGTGTCCCCCTCAGACAGGTACTGTTGACTGTTTTTTAGTTTTTAAATTCATCTAGATATGAGCAGTATTTCTCTTGTGGGGTTTTTTTTTTTCATGTTTCATAAATTGTGGCTGAAGGTTAGACATTTTGAACAATGTGATATAGCAACTTTGGAAATCAAATTCTCCCCTTCCCCAAGGTTTTTTGTTCCCACTCTTGTTACTGCTGTTGCTGGCTGCTCATTAGTAGCCTCTCGTCATGTGTGGATCCTGGAGTGACTGCTAGGTCACTTAGTGGTCAAGTTCAATTTGAATGGATATACCATATATATTGGAGACAGAGTGTCACTGTGTAGCCCTAGATGGCCTGGAACTCACAGAGATCTCACACCTGGCTAGATAGAAAACTCTTTAAAGCTCAAAGAACTAAAGACTTTTGGTGTGAGTTTTGCTAAGTGTGTGTGCGCATATTGTTCCCCATCTTCAGGGTTCACTTCCTGCTTCTGCTGACCACCAAGGGTGGGTAGTCTAAGGTGATCACTCATCATCCCCTCAGTTCTTTTCTGAGCATACAGATATCCTCGGACATCTGCATAACCCCCTACGTGTGCGGCTTCCATGAATGTCGGAGCTTTGCAGAGGGCCGGGGCCTGGGCCTGTCCTTCACTGCCTAGCTTTTCTTTGAAGTGTTCATTGTCTGCTAAGCTTCTCTGATCACCTGCTTGTTTGCCCCACTTGTCAGTATTGTCCTCTCCAGCTGCAGTATTTAAAGAAACAGTGACTGATTTTGGTTGCTGCTGCCATCGTCATGGTAAAGATGCAATCAGGACTTCAGCCCAGCCCCAGCTTCAGCCTGATGGCTTCTGATGGACAGTCTCAGGAAAAAAGAAAAAAAGCTGTTTCTTTCTACTATGTAAACTCTGGCTTAGGTCAAATAAAGACAAGTTTGTTTGGTTTTTTTTTCTTCCAGAAATGGTCAAATAGTGATTGTTATCTTAAGAATGGGGCTATAGAAGGTCTCCAATCATATCCTGTCCATTATGGTGACTTCTGACTACTGGTTTTCGCCATGATTTCAGGTGGCCAAAGACTGGCCACCAGAAGACTAGTTAAAATAAACAGCATGGGCCTGCAGTGTCCTCTGTAGCATCTGAAATAATAAGGAAGGGCCCATATCTGTTAACATTAAAGGATGCCAGCGACTTTGGTACATGAGAAAAGCCTATCAGGAATATTGGCATGACATATCTAAGTAAATCCACTTCTACCACCAATTCACTCCAACTCTGCAGGTCTTACTCTGCTAAGTGAACGACCAAACAAAACACTGGAAGGCCGTAAACCCAAATCCCACAGATGGTTCTCTCTAACAGTTTTCTCTGAATGAAAGATTTTACAACAATCTGTTGTTATTTAAAAATGTCCAGCTTCTTTGATTTTTTTTTTCTTTTACAGTTCAGAATATTTGCCTATTTAGCTGTCTTGCTTCTGCCATCTGAGAAGCAGTGAGGGTGGGGTGGAGGTGAGATCCACTTCCTGAAATCCCTCCTCGCCCGCCTCCTTCTTAGGCTGTCCTTCCTCCTGGGCAAGTCTCACTGCAGGACTCCATCACTGCTTCTGATTTTCTGGCTTGAGAAATGTCGTGGATGTCTCTTCATCCATCTTCTATATTCCCCACTTCAGTTGCCGCTTTTTGCTTAAAGTCACGTTCTACATACTGACACTTAAGCAAACACTGCTTATCAAAAGCCACATGGGATTTCTTTACCCTCTGCCCAGTGTGAACGGTTTCTTGGGAACAGTGTCATTTCCCCCTCAGGTTACCCCATTTTGGGTCACACACACTCTTCATCCGGGAGATGGCTATGGGGGGAGAGAAGCTGTTTGGGAAGCTGTCTGAGACCCCGCGGAGCCGACACTCGCTGCCTTCGGCTCTTAGGTTCCACTGAGTTTGCATGGCCAGAAAATCCCAGTGAAAAGACAGTTAAACGTGCTTTCTCATTCTTCTGGACTGTTTTTTTAATTGGTAGTAGTAGTGGTGTGGGGTGGTGTGTGTGTGTGTGTGTGTGTGTGTGTGTGTGTGTGTGTGTGTGTGTGTATGCCCGCCCAGATCTCTTGGAGCTGGAGTTCCTGGCATTTGAGAGCAGCTAGACATGGGTGCTAGGATCTGGATTCCAGCAGTCATGCTAGAGCCTCATTAGAGCAGCAGGCTCTCCTGACTGCTGAGCCATCTCTCCAGCCCCGGCTGGAGATTTTAAGATCTTAGTTCTATTTCCCATGTTCTGAAATTTCATCAAGATAAAACCTGCTAAAGGTCCTTTTCAGTCAGAACCGAGATAAACCCCAAAGAGATCTACACCTGGATTCATCCTAACTAAACTGTCGAAAACCAAGGACAGAATTTAAAAAGCAGCAACCAACTGTGAGCTACACAGTTAGTCCCTGCTTAAGAATACTGGAGGAGGAGGGTGTGGGAGGAGGAGGGAGAAAAGAAGAAAGAAGGATAAGGTTCAGAAGCATTGTAAATTCTTAAAAAGGCAGCCAAACTAGGATTACATATTCAGCAGAGAAAATCAAAACAGATGAAGACATATGTTCAACAAAAACTAGTTCACAAGTGTTTACAACATTGTGTGTAGTAACCAAGAGGTAGAACTATCAAAGCATCCACCAATGGAGTAGTATGTGGTGTGTTCATTCAGGACTTACGCATTAATAGAAAGGAACAAAGTACTGATAGATGCTGTAGCATTAGGGGGGCTCAAAAAGCTGTGAGTGGAAGAAGACAGCCACAAAAGGGCACACCCCACTTACTCCTACTATAGTCAGATGTCCAGAGGAGACAGAGCTGCACAGGAAGAGATTAGTGGTTTCTGGGGGCTGGAGAAGAGGGATGATGAGCAGTTGCTGGTGGGTATAGAGTTTTTTTCTTTTGAAATGTGGCTATATTAAGGAAGTAGACGTTGTGATGGTTATACAATTCTGTGAGGACTTTGGGGTGATGAATTATCTTCATAAAAACACTGAAAAGCCAAAGGTACTCTGTTGAAGACTGAGTTCATAAATAACAACCACAGTTCAAAAAGTATCAAGAGGCATAAATAATAGATTTTTGAGTGAGAGACAAGACACAATCTGGCCTTGTAACCTTTGGTGGCTAACAAATCAGAGACTGTCTTTCCCTAGTAGAAGGGCTGGCTGAAGACCAGTATGTCCACCAGCAAGTGTCTCCTGAAACTTCCAAATTCTTAGGAAAAGAGAAAAATCTTACATGCTTCTAGATGAAAAATAACATTGCAAATTCTTAAAAAGGCAGCTCACCTAGGATTATGTATTCAACAAAACCAGAGACCTTACATAGCCCCCATTCTTAAGATTATCTGACCATTTTCTGAAGGAAAAGAAAAAAAAATCACTTGTAGGGCTTGGCTATATTTGGCTTAAGCCAGAGTTTACTCAGCAGGAAAAAAATTTTTTTTTTCCTGAGAATGTACATCAGAAGATGGACTGGGCATGGTGAACATACCTTTACTCCTAGCACTTGAGAAGCAGAGGGAGGCCAGTCTCTGTGAGTTTGGGGCCTTCTAAGTCTCCATAGTCAGTTCCAGCCATCTAGGGCTACATAGTAAGATCTTGTCTCCAAAACAAGCTAACAATTTCCACAAAAGCCATGAGAGTGCTTAATCTATTTGTATTCAAGAGAAAACAAGGGTTTAAAACTTAGAGTTAAGCATTTCTCCCAAGCTAATAAAGTAAGAAAGAAGATTTCTAGGTGCATGATAGTAGAACTATTGGAAGTCAAACTCAGAGAAAGTATAAATACTGCCAACACACACACACACACACACACACACACACACACACACACACACACACACACACACACAGAGAGAGAGAGAGAGAGACAGAGAGACAGAGAGACAGAGACAGAGACAGAGACAGAGAGACAGAGACAGAGAGAGACAGACAGAGAGACAGAGAGCTCATCATAGCAATAATTAGACTGGCTTCTGGTTTTGTAGCAGGAAAAAATAGAAACCCTGAGACAATCTATTTAAAGGTTTTAGGGAAAATAACTACCTAGAGAAAATATCCTTCAATCACTCAGGTGCAGTAAGAATATTCAAACCTTAAAAACTGAAAGGATGTGTCCGCCCCTAGCCTCGCAGTCTCAACAGTGCTATGGGATGCTACTCAGGAGCAGGCGGATGATTCCAGATAGAAATTCACAGTAGAGAGGATTGAGACTCCGAAACCGGGAGGGCGTCTCTCTAGCTAAGTGAGCAGGGACTGTAAGACGGCACGTGAACATGTGTGTGTGTGTGTGTGTGTGTGTGTGTGTGTGTGTGTGTGTGTGTGTGTGTGTGTGTGTGTGTGGTGGGGACAGATAACTGGTGCGGCAAGGTTAATTAATGGTAGGAACTGAATAATTAGAGCCCAAAAGTGATTTGGACGGTATATTAGTTATTTTCCTGTTGCTGTGATAATCACTATGACCAAGGCAACTTACAGAAGGAAGAGTTTATTTGGGACCCAGAGGGAAAGTCCATGATGTAGGGGAGGCACGGCAGCAAGCTGCCGCCACATTGGCTGGAGCAGAAGCCGAGCTCTCCCACCGTGAACCTCAAACACAGAGAACAGCTACTAGCGGGGAGAGGCCTTCCGCTCTCCACGCCCTCCCTGATGATGCACTGCCTCCAGGAAAGCCTCGTTTCCAAACCTCCCAGAGAGTGTCACCAACTAGGATCCCAGGGCTCAAATGTCTGAGACTGTGGTGGGTACTTCAGGGGACAGTGGTCATGAAGAATTCACTGCCTCGGCTACAGTTACAGCAAGGCATTGGTCTTCTCTAATCTACAAATGTGCATCTCCTCCTCCCTTATTTTCCTAATTCTCTCAGGTTTTTCTTTGTCTCATTCTTGTCTTCCTGCCATCTTGTTCTTGGCATGGTCTTACCAATGGTGGCTGTGAAGATGTCGTGTAGAGTTAGAGTTGGTGGTGTGTGTTTAGTAGGGGTGAGAACACAGATCGCGTGGTAACTACCACTTTCCCTGTGTAGGTGTGCATGGTGGCATTAGGTGTACAGCTGTCACCACCTCTAGCCCAGGCTTTTGTTGTCTTGAAAAGCTGAGAGACTTAGTAAATTTTAATGCCCTTCTTAGTTTTTAAAGGCATTTTATGCGCATCTGTAAGACACTGGCAGGTGTCTGGGGGGTGCAGGGTGACTCTAGTGGAAGAGAGGAGTGGAGACCAGCTGTGGGGAGAGGCCCCGGAGGGAGACCTTGGAGGAGGGGTTTGTGGTCTCCAGCCAAACCAGCTCAGCAGATGAGTACACACGAGCACGCACGCACGCACACACGCACGCACACACTTACTCACTCTACCTGGTCCCCATAAGAGAGGTCATAGAATTCCTTGGAACTGGAGTTCCAGTCAGTTGTGAACTACCATGTGGATGCTGAGAATTGAACCTGGGTCCCCTGGAAGAGCAGCTGAATATCTAGCCCCTTAATATCTTTCAAGTAAGGAAATGTTGAATTCTTATCGATGGCATATTAAAGTTCAAGGACTGAGCATTTTCTCCCCCTTCCACAGTTATTTTTATATCAGGGAGCATGTGGGAGTCAGTGCGGTGTGATAATTCTTCCTGGGGTCATCTTTGTGATAGACTTGCTTCAGACTTAGGATGTAGTTTTGAGGTCATAGTATGACAGATTTATCTAACTGAAATGGTCCAAATTCTATTTAGTTTTAAAAAGAAACATTTAAGAAATCTTACATTTGATATGGGTTATAAGTATTGAGTTTTCCTTTTGGAAAGAGCTTTATTTTGTTACTGAATTTTAATTTTGTTATAGCATCATCTATATGTTGGGATTCATGGGCTATCGTACTTAGCCACAGCGGTCATAATCTGCAGGCATGTGTTGCCCGGGAGCTCATTTGTTGACTCTGAATTCTACTCTATGGGAACCTGGAAGGCCCCTCAGCACAGGCTCCACTCCGCTCATGCCTTACTATATTGTGAGGAGGGAGAAGGGAAACAGAATGAGAAAACAGGCTTTCCCAATCCCCTCTCTTGCTGGCAGTGGGACCATGGTGTCCCTGGGGTATTATTTTAAGCTTTCTGTGGGTTTGTTTAGAGCAATGAACTAACTAAAACTTGGTGCAAAGGGTTCTTTTTCCCCATCTTGATTCTGTAGCTTGCAGTGAGCTGCACACTCCATCGCTAGATCGGAAACCAAATAGTTTTGTGGCTGTGAGTGTCACCACCCCTCCGCAGGCGTTCTGGACGAAGCATGCTCAGACGGAGATCATTGAGGTGGGTGCTGCTGGTCCCTCTCCTTCCTTCGAGGAGCCCTCATGCTCACAGATGTTGGTGGCCCTGGCAGGAGGGCTCTTCAGTTCTTGGGCATCTGAGGCTTTAGTTCCATTTTTGTGAGTTATTTTCCATGATTTTCTGTTCATTTATACTTTCTGTCATGCTCCCCCAGGTGTCCCTTAGTCTGCCACATCCTTCATGAGTTCTGATGAACTATTGGTTGCTGTTCTAAAGAAGTGATCCTATGGTTGGTTTGCTTTTAAGAGATGAGACCCAACTCTCCTGTCACTTCCAGTTGGCTGCTATCATTATTGCTCATTAATCAGTGCCTGGGAGAGAGTTTCCTGTCAGGCTGGGACATAGCTGTGTTTTTATTAACTTTACTTTTGCATTCTTTTGTGTTTTGTGTTGTGCGCTTTTTAAAATAATTTATATAGCTTTACTTAGGAAACTTTACAAAGTATTTTTAGATAGTTGAGTTATATATGTATATATGTATATATATATCATTTATGTATATGAGTTATGGCATGAAGTGTAGGAGTTTCTGATACGGAATTCCATAGGGCTTTATTTGTAATATGAATAATTACCAATTTATTACCAATTATTACCACATTAAGCTCCATCTTAATTTTTATATTCCTGCATTTTTATATAAGAACATAATAATACATAATTTGATCTCAAGTTTTCCGTTTAGAAACCAGGCAGGCCCACTGAGAGTCTCTCAGAAGCTTATTTCCAAGTCAGGCCGTATATGGTCTAAGCACTTGTTGAGCTCTGGCCTCATGCCAAGCACTGTACTAACTGTTGGTACCAAACCCACAAGGGCACAGTCCTTGCCCTCAAGAGTTTCCCATGGGGGAGGCCCTGAAATTTACCTGGCCACTTCCATGCACAGGAAAGCATGGGGAGCACTGGGGTATCAGGGTGAGGACACAGGAGCAGCATCCCTTCCAGCAGGCTTCCTAGGTAGGACTTCAGGGAATTCTGCCACAGCAAGCCCAGGGTCCTGCAGATCTTGCAGGTAAGTCTGTGCTTCCAGTCTAGGACTGTACCTAGTTATGTGAAGGCAGGGTGATAGCAGAGCATCATGGGAGTTTAAGAAGTAACTATATCTATCTTGGTGTGTGCAGGAAGCAAGCTCTGTAGGCTATTCCAGGGCACTTGGGGTCCGCAAAGGAGCCAGCTCTGTGGGACTTGTGCAGGGACGTCGCATGACCTGACAGGTGTTGGGGGGGGTGCAGGGTGACTCTAGTGGAAGAGAGGAGTGGGGGAACAGCCGTGGGGAGAGGCACCGGAGGGAGACCTTGGAGGAGGGGTTTGTGGTCTCCAGCCAAACCTGCTCAGCAGACAGGGAGTACCAAGGCTGAGGCCCAGATCTTCAGCCTGCTTACCCAGGGCACATGGAGGGAAGACGGGGAGGCCTCGGCAGAACCCCTAGGAGGGGCTGCCCAGCAGGCACTGAGAGACTAGACGGCTGCTGAGTGATGGGGGGCATCACTCAGGTACAAAGAGGGCCCAGTAACTGTTTGGCTGAGGTACTTAGCATTGCTGAAAGAGCGAGAAGGGTATGATGGATCGCTGAGGCAGAGCTGCCAGAAAATAGACACCTGTGATCTAGAAACTAGAACCTGTCCTAAAAGAGGACTGCTCTTAAAAGGTCAGCTTTAATTATTCCAAACACAGGATTCTAGAAATAATCACTGAAACTGGCCATTTCCTCTTTGTCGGCCTGTGCACACAGCTGACAGGAACAGCCCTAAGTAACAGTCTGAATATGTAGCACACCGAAAACCGTACTGCCAAGAACACATGTGGCTGGCAAACCCAACTCATTTCAGGTTAGAAAAGCCTCCCCGAGGAGTGGGAAACCTCTAGGAATGAGGAGGCCTCTGCACAGTGTCCTTAGGGGCCGTTTGTCATGTCATGTCATGTCATGTCATGTCATGTCATGTCATGTCATGTCGTGATGAGATAGCTTGTCAGGCTGCACCCCCTTTGGAAAGCAGGGCTCTGGGGCTGGTGTCTTGTGCTGCCATTAGCGTTTGTGTTGAACAGATCAGTAAAAATGTTGATTTCCTCATTCAGAAAATGTTAGGACAGTTTAAAAACAATTCCTTAAGATAGAATCCACCTCTGCTTTCTGTTCTAGGGAACCAACAATCCTATCTTTCTAAGCAGCATCGCCTTCTTTCAAGACTCCCTCATCAACCAGATGACACAAATCAAGCTGTCTGTGTACGATGTCAAAGACAGATCTCAGGGAACAGTTAAGTAACTCGTGGTTTGCGGAACAGCCTCCCTTCACTAGTCGTTATGTAACAGTCCGGACAAGGTGTGAGCACAAGATTGAGTTCACTGCTGGCTTATGAATTAACTACATCAGAGCATGCTTGTGTCGTGGAATTCACTTGTGAGCATTGTGATGCGTTCATGAGGTGATGTAGTTAATTCATAAGCCAGCAGTGAACTCTGGCTGGGGGTGTTATAGGAACCACCCAGTTTCCCTGTGTTGCGGTATGTGGATCAGAGAGACACCGAGTATCCTTAAACTGCATCTCCCTGTCTCCCTCAGATGTATTTATTGGGCTCTGGAACCTTCGTTGTCAAAGATCTGCTCCAGGACAGGCATCACAGATTGCATCTGACACTGAGGTTGGTGTTTGCTTTATACCCCTTGGGAAGGGTCTGAAGTTTTGCCCCTCCATCCTCCTAGAGACTGTCTAGGGGGAGGCAGTGGTGTCTGCCGAGGAGAAGTGAGATGAACCGCTCAGTCTGTCAGGATGGTGCTTTGCTGCTCCCAGGGTCCTGATGACCCGGGATGGCCGAGCTTTGCCTTCAGACCATCAAGGCACGGTGCTTGTTGCAGGTCTGCAGAGAGTGACCGAGTAGGCAACATAACTGTGATCGGCTGGCAAATGGAGGAGAAGTCGGACCAGCGGCCCCCTGTGACCCGGTCTTTGGACACCGTCAACGGGAGGGTGAGTGGGCACCTTTCTCGTCTCCTTCCTCCCTCCTCCGTACAGGAGGGTTGGACATCTTCGTGCCTCTCTGTGCTCAGTCAAGGGCAGGGCCTGCTGTTTGACACTGCCTTCCATGGCTCTCGGCTCTTTCTCGGGTATGACGCCGCATGGAACGGAAGGGCTCCTGTCTAACAGACAGAGCCCTGCTGACCTGGAACCGGCCTGTGCTCTCTGGACCACACTGGCCACTTCTGTGACACAGGCATATATGTGGGAAGGTGTGAGTGAGGAGGTGATGGAGACCTCTGCCCCCCATTATATTCTGGTAGTAACTGTCTTTCCTAGACACAGCCACCTCCCTTCACACCCACTTCCTCTCCAGACTATCCCTTCCTATCCTCTGTCTCCTCATGGCCCACACAGTCTCTCACCCAGACACTATTACCAAATGAGAATTCCAGTTTAAGAGTGTAGCCCTATCAAGGAAGCATTATAAAATACAAAGCTACCTTATTTTGCCTGAAGTATGCTCAGAACACTAGCACTGAGGATGTTCTTGATACCAGAACACTGAGACCCAAGGTGAAATGACTTGGAAGACAGTTATGTGATGAAAAGTAGGCATGCGTGGAGTATGGGGAGGGACGTCAGTGTGTGTGGCTGGGCAGCTTGTACACTGCACATTCAGCTGTCAGGTCTTGTGTGATGCACGAGGCCTCATTTCTGCAGCCGCTCTGGAGTCCTCGGTCTCGGTGTTCTTATGCTTTTCTGTACCTGTCATCAGATGGTTCTGCCCGTTGACGAGAGCTTGACCGAGGCATTGGGAATCCGGTCCAAATATGCTTCTTTGCGAAAAGACACCTTGCTGAAATCAGGTAAGCAGCTTCTCTGTTGATGCTCTTGCCTTTCTTGTGACTGTCCCTGCGCCACGTTGTCTCAGACATGCCCCCAGTACTGTCTGCTGCTGTTTTTCAGTGCAGCATTTCCCGCAGTATGTAGAGCCGTGACCCCTTAAGGAAGGGGCTCCTTCGTTTCACTCTTACCTGACATTGCCGTTAGTGACTGACAGTGTTCCCGCCCAGCTCCTCACACTGTAGCTACTTCCATCTTCTGACATAGGGAGGAGTGTGGTACAGCCATTTGTCGGGGCTTGGGTTAAGTGGTTTTTGGTGTTTGTTGTTGCTGTTTGCTTGCTGGTTAGCTTTCTTGGGAAAAACAGGGCCTGAGGAAGGGGAACCATGCAGGCAGGTCTGCAGCCATTTCACTCACAGCCCATCTTCTTGTGTTCCCACCAAAGTGTTCGGTGGCGCCATCTGCCGCATGTACCGGTTCCCCACCACTGATGGCAACCACCTACGGATCCTGGAGCAGATGGCAGAGAGTGTCCTCTCCCTGCACGTGCCTCGGCAGTTTGTGAAGCTGCTGCTGGAAGAAGATGCAGCCAGGTGATCCACACGGAGAGGATGAGCACGCACCACCCCATCTCATGTGCACATGCCTTAGGCTCTGCAGACCCAGGCTCCATCGCATGCTGCCTTTGTGGCCCTAGCCTTCCAAAGCCTTAGTTTGCTCCTCTGACTCACAGATTGCTGGGCGAGGATTTCCCAAGGCTGTGTTCTTGAAGCCCCCAAGGCTTGGCTAACATCAGTGTGTCTTCCTTTTGCCTGTCTCTTTTTCCTCCCATTCATCCTGTCTGGGGCCACAGAGATAAGAGCTCGGAAGACATCCTCCAGGGCGCTCTCCTTCCACAGAGCAAAGCTCTCATCCTGGGCATATTTTTTTTTCAGTTCCAAGTAAGGGTGAGGCCATTTCCTGTTTGTCTCAGACTATGACTTCCACACCTTTTTCTAAATCAGTGTTTACATGATTAACATCATGTAAGCAGAGTCCCAGTATCCTAAAACAGATGTTTTCATTTTCACCCTGAAAAAAAAAATCAAAATTTGAGAAAAATAACAAGAATACAGTGAGTACCACATACCTTTCATCTAAATTTTATAAACTACTATTTTGCTGTTTTATTCTGTTTATGTACATATTTGTATCCTAATTTTAATGTATAGTTGTTACTTATCCACACTTATATAGCTATTGTCAGTTTCTCTGGGCACCTTCCGTTTTCATGGTTTAATTGTCACCACACTGGGGTTGGGGTGTGTGTGTGTGCCGTGGTGTCATGTGGAGGTCAGAGGACAGCTTTGTGGACTCCATTTTCTCCTCTAACCACGTGGTTCTTAGGGATCTAACCCAGGCCGTCAGGCTTAGCAGCAGGCGCCTTTACCCACTGAGCCATCTCCCTTCGCTCTCATGTGATCTTTTACTGTTGCCTGCCTTCCGTTTCCCTGTGCATTGCTGCTGGAAAGAGCACCTTCATTAGGCAGGGGCTTTAGAGCCAAGTGGTTGGCAGCAAGTCAGTGTGGGCAGCAAGGATGCTCCTCAGGAAGGGAGATGGGGGCCCCTCCCAGAAGTGTGAGACTGTTGCTGTGTGCTTGACATGGAAAGGGAGTTGTTAGAGTGAGGGTGGGGAGGTGAGTGGTTTCCCACATCCCCTGTCCCTTCTGTTCTGGAATGTCATCCTCCTGCAGAGAACTGTGCCAGTGCCTGAGAGGTACCTTCAAGGTCAGCAGGCAGAGCTACTCCTTAACTGCTCTTTCCTCTCCCCACACCCACTGTTGGCCTGGAGCATGGACCCGAGTTCCTATAAAGTTTCTCCATGTGCTTCCCACGTGCTCAGTGATCACTCACATCACCCTGTGATGGCCACTTGATTGCCCCTTAGACTGGCGGTGTAACTGCTGGCCAGGTCCCCAGAGCAGCACAGCTGCTTCTCCTGTACTCTATGGGTTCTCGGCACAGTTCCAGGGGAGGGGCGTCAGCCCTGTGGCCTGCTATGTGTGTCTTGTTTACAGAGTGTGTGAGCTGGAAGAGTTGGGGGAGCTGTCTCCTTGCTGGGAGAGCCTCCGGAGGCAGATTGTCACCCAGTATCAGACCATCATCCTCACCTACCAGGAAAACCTGACGGACCTCCATCAGTACAAAGGTGGGTGTGGCGCTGTCCTCCCAAGGTGCATGCATAGCCCACATGCCCAACCAGATATCTGAAGGCCCGCCCGGGCTCCTCAGACTCTCACTGAGTATCTTGAGTGGGTTTTTAAAAATAGATTCTCATGTAGGTGTGAATTATTTCAACTCTGGGGTTTTCAGATCTTAATTAAAATGATAAATTGGTGAATTGCAAGAAGTCTTTCTATGGTGTTATTTCCTAAAACAGCCACTGTAGGATAAGATTGAAGCAAGGCAGGTTCTCAGGTTGTCTTGGTTCATGCGGGTTCTTCTTAGTCTCACACCACTGAGGATCGAAAGGCTAGGAGCTGTTTGCCTGAAGGAAAGTGGTGTTCTAGTTTAAATACTCAGTGTCATGTTCTAGTTGAAATACTCAGTGTCGTTTTTACTGAACATGTAAGATGTCAGGGTGCAGCTCTTCATTTTAAGGCTTAAAAGAGAAAGTAAAGTTTAGGCACCTCAGCTTTTTTTTCTTACTTGCTTTTTCTTTTCCCCAGGCTGGAGGCTGGGGGTCAAGTCCGGGGCTCCCTGCATGCCAGGAAAGCACCCCGCCACTGTTTATTCTTGAAAATGATATTTGATTTTCAAACTGTGTGAATTTTTAAATCTACTTTCTTTTTATTCTGAATGGAATGAATTTTTTGTTTCTTAATTGTTTAGTCTTTCAAAGTACTTTTTTCTTATGATTTTTTTATAAAGATGCACTTTTATTTTATCTTTGAGATTATTATATAATTACAACATTTCTCCCTTCCCTTTCCTCCTTTCTTTCAAAGTATTCTTTATCTTTGGTGTCTTTCCTTCTATATAATGCTTTGTCAATTTAAGGAAAATCTTAAACCCTTAATGTGACTTTCATACAGAATATAAGAACTTGTCCATAAACTTAGCTGAGAGGAAATCAGGGCTCAGACAAGATGGTGGTGCGCGGGACTGGTCCAAGCTCAGACAAGTCCAAGGGCATCGTTTAGAGAGATGGCAGCATTTGCTTGAAGGGTTGAGGCAGCTGCCCATGCTGGATAAGCGCTCTTGAGGAAGCGTGAAATCCGTGCAAACCTGAGTTGACTAGGCTAGAGCTTCTCAATGTCAAATCACCCAGCTCTTCTGAATCTCGGTTCAGCACAGGCCTTGGTTGTATTTCCTGCAGTGTCACAAGACACACGGACACGGAAGTCTGAGAGACACCGTGTGGCTGTCAGACTCGTGTGACAAAAGGCAGGGCACGCGGCTGCTGTCTGCCCGAGAGCTGCAGATGCATCGTTTCTTACTAGTTGGAATGTTGATTTCTTCACTCTTCTGTTGTCATTTGCATCTGCAATCCCTTTGGGTGGTGGATATGTGATGCCTCATGTCGTTATGGATTCTGGATTCTGATTCTAGAAATAAGATGGTGGCAGCTGGTTACATTGTCTGAGCTCTCTAGGGACAAGCACGTGTGAAGAGGGACTTACTGGAGAGGGCAAGGCAGGCTTCAGGGCCATGTAGCCTGGTTTATCTTGATGGACCTAAGGTGAGGAGCAAACCTCTCATCACTTCGGATTGAGATGTACTGTTTCACGAAGACCAGTTTCTAGGCTCTTGGATGGCAGCAATCTGTAGAGTTGGCAGGTAGTCTCTGACATGGTCCACTGGCTTTTATAGTGGTGTTGGCATCACACTGCCTAAGGTCATATCTGTGTGTCATGCCTGTGAGTTGAACTGAATCACAGGAAGGATGGCCTCATCACTACTGTAACCTAAAGGTCCTTATCCCTGGCTCTGCTCACCAGATAGCATTTAGAGCCAGCCCCTTACTGTCTTGAGAGGCCACTCGGAATTTTCTAGGCCTCGGTGGAGATACACCTGCTTCCATGCATCAGCAGGTCTAGGTTACTACTTTCCTACTGGTGTGTGATCATGTTGATGGCTCTGTTTTCTTGTGTTCCATTTCTTAGGTCCTTCATTTAAAGCAAGCAGTTTGAAAGCAGATAAAAAGTTAGAATTTGTTCCCACAAACCTGCACATACAAAGGATGAGAGTTCAAGACGATGGAGGCTCAGGTACTTATTTTTCTTACCCTTTTGTTGAATTGCGTTCTACTCCTTTCTTCCTGTGTACTTGGTCCCTGAGTTGCCCTATATCTGGCCCATTTTTCCTGTATGCTCCATTACTGGGCAGCAAGAGAAAATAAAACACACACACACACACACACACACACACACACACACACACACACACACACACACACCTTTGAATAATTTAAGTTACAGAATCCAAACCTGTTCCTTACATATCTTCAACTTCCTTTGGTTTTTATGGCAGCAAGTTGCCCATCAACGAGCCTTTCCCAGAAGGGGTAGATGGCGTTACCTCCAGACACCAACTTCCTTACTGAATAGTTAGAATTGGGTCCAGCAAGCTCTTTATCAGCCTTGGCATGTAGAACCAGGGAGCCATAGACTGTTTGCATGTGGGCTGTAGGGTCCCAGAGTGCTGTGCATATTGCTGTTGCTGGCCTGTCTGCAGACCCGATCCCAGAGTAATGGAGGAAAGCTTTCTGTCACTCAGATCAGAACTACGACGTGGTCACTATCGGAGCCCCAGCAGCACACTGCCAAGGTTTTAAGTCAGGAGGTCTTCGAAAAAAGCTGCACAAGTTTGAAGAGTCCAAGAAACAGTAAGTGGAGGAGGGTATTTGTGGTCCTTGTACAGCTGTGTTTGATGTTTGTGAGTTAAAATAAAGAATCAAAACAAAACCGCAAAAAACATGCAGCCATCTGATCTGCTTCTGCGTGGCTGGAGGAGCTGCCTTAGGGACCCCGTGCTACTGTGTATGTGCATGTGGTTGAGTGAGTAAGTAGTGAGGGCACCTAATCAGTAGTCCACACTTGCCAGGGGAGCGGCATACAGAGAGCCACTCCTGACTCTGGCCCTCGGCAGCCACCCGTATGTAGTTCCTGCTAGCTCAGCTTCCTTTAGAATCTCTGGTCAGCCTCTGACAAGTCTATACTCTCAGGGGTCATTTTTATAATCCCTAAAGCCCCTGGCACTCTGTGTCCTTTCCTAAAGGATAGCGTGGCACGTATTCCAACTGTTGAAAGGATCCAGAGGGTTGTACAGTTCTGTCCTGAGCAGGATATTACCCAGATAGGCAGGGTGTGGAGAGGCCTCTCAGATGAAGCATTCCTTGGATATCTTTCAAAAGGTCACCTGGCAAAATTTAAATGGATCCAAGGGGTGTGAGGGGGTGTGAGTGTAACACATGAGATGAGTGATGATCCTGTGAAGTCCTTTGGTAGAATGGGAGATGGAGAAAGGAGCAAAAGGTCTCAGTTTCAGGAGACTAATTATGGGCTGAGTGAGTTTGCGCCACTGTGGAGCATGCATGTGTGTAAGGTGAGGTAGAGAGGAGAACAGAGAGGCAGGGCCTGTCCAGTTATCCCGGAAGGGATAAGGTGGTGGCAGGTGGGTTAGCAGAAAGGTCTCAAGGTGGGAGGGAGCAAGACAAAGGGTTACTGGAGCCTGTGATCTTGAGTTGGGAGTAAAGTGTTTGAGAGACATGAAGCAAAGGTCCAGGGACCCTCCAGAGACCCCCACGTGGTGGCGTGTAGAGGCAGGTGGAGGCAGGTGCTAGCACAAATGGGGGCGGATTGGTCATTGCCCGGTTCTGCAGCTGTGGCCAGAGTAGGGTACTGTATGACTGGATCAGGATGCTGGACAGGTTAGGACAGTGGCCCATTGGGAAGACAGGTCAGCGTGCATGCCACTGATGTGGGTGCTGACTGAGCAGGGAGTAAGAGAGGACATTCTCAGAGAGGTTGCCCTTCCAGTGTGTCGACCAGCCCTGGATGTGGGAGGAGAAGCCTGGCAAGGCTGGGCTCAGCAAAGCCTTTTCAGCGTTCTAGTGAGGCCTTCAGACAGCCTTGATCACTTCCTACCGAGCAGACAAATTGCGTGGCCACACTGTCCCAGGGAGTAGGAAGAAGTGCAGAGCTTCCACTGGCCATCCCAGGTCTGTGGAGTCAGCCGGAAGTGTGTGTGGCTGTCCCGCCATTGCCTGATGCTGTGTGGAAAGAGTGAATATATGAGCTGAGGTGGTGTGGTTTCCTGAGAGAGAAAGTCCATTCATTCTAGGTGACAGTCAGGAGGGGACTCCTGGATATCCCTGGTCCCTGAAAGGTTGTAGTTTTGATACCAGGTGACTTTATATTTTAGCTTCAGAACTTATTTTCCCAATGCCTCTTGTGTTTTTTCAAATATCTAGTACAGATGTTATATAACTTTGTACTAATGTCATAAACCCACTTTCCGACAGAGTTTTCTCTCGGAGCTTTTCTTTAAATGTGCACGTCCTGTGCCCTAGTGGGATATCCCTGGGGCTTGAGGACAGGCCACAAACTTGCTCCAGAGAATAAGGATTGAACTCATAAGTTTGTTTATTCCCGTAATCATAGCCTCAACAAATTACCTCTAAGTATTTTGAGAAAAAGAAAATCAGTCAGCGTTTAAATTTTGTTTTGCCTGTAGTATTTTGCTAACAATTGCTAATGCTTCGTTTTTGGTTTTTTTTTTTTTTCTTTAGCAGTTTTGAGGAGTGTTGGTGAGTTCTCTGTCTGTGGAGAGAGTGTATGTTGGTTCTTGCTCTTATGCAGAGAAAGCCTGTGCTGTCCTTCATCTGGGTGGCTCCATCCCATTTGGCGCGTGGCTCCGAGTTTCATGTCCTGTAGGCAGAGCTCTTCCTTCCAACTGCAATGTTCTTTGATAATGAATAGCCAGTCTGCAGCCTGCAGCCTTCCTTTCAAACTGACAGTGGTTTCTTCCTGTGCTCAGTAGAGACAGGGTCGCCCTTTTGGGGCCCTGGATGCTGGAGTATTACATCAGCCTACTGGTACATTTGGTAACATATACCTTTACCCAGTGACCCATTGGGAGCCCCCCCCCCTTTTTTTTAATTTCAACACATGGTAGGCAAAGCTTCATCACTGTGCTCCACTCCAACCATTTAAAAATTTTTTTGTTTTGTTTTGAGACAGGGCTCGTAAGTTTACCCAAGCTGGCCTTGAACTTGCCCTGCAGCCAAGGTTTTTTTTCTCAAATTTATAACCCTCCTGCCTCAGCCTTCGGTATCTGGGATTACAGATCTGTGACATCAGGCCCAGTTAGTCTTCATTTACAGGAGTTATGAAGCCTTTGAGTTTTCACTTTCCCTGTCTGATAGAGCCAGTTAATTTTCATAATACTTCTTAATTTGTGCTGACTTTAATGATGGTCTTGTTAAGGCCAGTTTACCCATTGGATAGCAGAAGAAGAGCTGAGAGACCCTTTCCTCCAGAGAATTAGATGGGAGCCAGAAGCTACTATGTCTACCTAAGCTCTATTCCTTAGTCCCAGACTGAGAAACCAGCAGCTCACCAAGAAGAGGCCCCATAGCCCTTGATCTAATGACCCATGAGGCTTTGGGGTTGGGGCTAGATCCTAGCTGAGATGCCAGGGCTCTGCTGGGAACACACAATGGCCTGAAGTCCTGAGAACCCACAACCACCTAAGGTGAGGCATCACCAGTTTTCCTTAAGGGGCCCCTTCCCTGGAGTCCTGAGGGATGAAAGAAGGCATCTGGGAGGGGTGCTGCCCTGCCCACTTCCTCCATAGCTGTTTTATACAAGTATCCCTTTTCCCTCCTGGGCTTCTCTGGAGGGAGGCTCAATCTTTTCCACAGCAGGATGAGTCAAATCCCTAATGCCCTGAGGGATAACCATGAAAGTATGACATGGAGAGCCAAGGGCCCCACTGCCCCTTGGTAAGTTCCAGCCCAGGTATTTTATGTGAACCGTATCTGGAAAGTTCTTCAGATTCCATCTTAACTGAAAACTCTAGACTTTGCATGTCTCAGAAAGGGCTTGGTTACTCCTATCCTTTCGCTCTCTTCTCCCAGGATACCAAGCATTCCTAAGACAGGTGGGGAATCTTCCCATCTGTGGCAAAGGGACACCCAAATCTGGGGCAGGGGACCCAGTTCCACAGGACTGTCAGCTATGCATTGACAGCCTTACTCAGGCTGTGCTGTTATGCAGAGTACCTCTGCATGTCAGGTACTCTACTTACGCTTACATGGCACTCTGTGTTTAGCCCGTGGCCTCCACTGTGAGGAGGTAGGAGTCCGCAGCCCTGGGCTAGGGGTTTAACCTAAAGCCCAAGGACCGCACATAGGCCATTCCCTCCTGGGCCTGTTGCAGGAAGATCTGGGAGCCCAGATAATGAGTAGAACAGAGATGCCCTCCCCTGGAGGACTGTGTACTACAAGGCAGTAGAGCCTCTGCACCCCCCCCCCCCATTGCCTTGGTGTGGCTCCTGATTTTGGAGTTAACTAAATACATGCACTTACCTACTCCTGATGTCCCCAAGAGTAGTTCTTTGAACTTGCCCATTTGTACCTTCACCACGTGCTTCCATGCGTCAGTCCTAGAGAGGTGCTATAACATGCCTTCTTAGAGCACAGGGTGAATGGGGGCGATGGGCACCTGTCAGAGTGTGTGCAGCCGTGGGCATACACCACAGTAGACCTACACACACAGCACATAGTACATTTGGACTCTAAAGGTTGAGGACCAGTGAGACCAGATTCTTTTTTTTTTTTTTTAATTCTTTTTGAAAATGTATTTCCAAGCCCCGATTGTCCCAAGGGGGAGCTATTCATTTGGGCAAGAGGTTGCAGATGGGAGAGCAGCTCCTGCACGCAGCGCTGTGCGCGTGGAATGACTGTAGCGCTGCACAGGCTCATCGCCGTCTGCTGCATGGGCTTCTGGCAGATCCGTCATCGTCCGCTGTGGTGTGTGGCCTTGTGGTGGTGGGGTTTCCTTCCGGGGCAGTTTGCTTTGTGGTGTTTGCATGTTTGTCCAGAAAGAGAAAGGGCAGTGGCGGTTTCTTTCTGACTTGCTTCTGGGCCTCCCTGGAAAGGTCTCAGGTGACTCTCGTCTCCAACAAGTGGGGGAGGGTGTGGTAAGGGTCACACTCTACTCTCCATATCGCCCCCCATCCCTGGAACTCAAGGCCATCCCTTTATTCCAGAATTAAGGGGACAATGTTCTGTCCAGAGCTCAGTATCCTCAAATCCTAGGAGACCTCTGAATTGGTGACTTTTATATCTCCTCCTTATTTTTTCAGGCATCCTCAGATGGTCTCAAAAACAAATTAATAATGTTTGATTGATTGAGACCTGAGCTAAGAGACATAAGTTTATTATTGCCATCTTGGAGGACCACACATGCTGACCTCACCCATATGGAGGAAGCTAGGGCATATGGAGTTGGCCCCTCAGAGGCTCCTGATTCTGCTGGGCAGCAGCTGGCCTGGCACTTTGACATCTCGTTCCCATATACATATGCTGCTCGGTGGTGAGGAGGTGGGAAGGAGGAAGGACTGGGGTTTCAGAGGCACTGAGGTGCTGGGCCTGCCTCTGTTGGCACGGTCTCTTCTCTCTCTTATGGAATGCTCTTGTCAACGTAAGGATGTCCTGACAGGCGAGAGAAAGGAATCCCAGTGGTGGGAACTTGGCTGTGGTTAATATGTAAGAGAAGGATGGGGGTTTGCTCACAGGAAGTCGAAAGACCCTGGTGGCCAAATGAAGAAGCAAACGTTAGGGTGTGGTTTTTGGTTCTTTGGTTGTCTGTTTTGTTTTAATATATAGTCCAACACCTATTGCAGTGTAGTAATTTGATCCTTTCTGGTGTAAGCAGACTCCACATCTCTATTGAAGGACTGCTTATAAGTTAATAGATGAAATTCCTAGGTAAGACCCCAGCATTGGGTAATTATTACAGTGACATTCCAATGCATTTATAGACATGTTCATGCTTGTGGTAAATATATAGACACAGGTACAAGTACACATAAAAGCCTTAGTCTTCTATATATATTTTATGCTTCTCATTAGATAAAAAAAAAATATCTTCCAAGATTGACCTTTACCCATCAGTGACTAAACCTCTTTATTTTAGGGTTAGATACCTCTGTATTTTAGGATTAGTTGTGGGTGGGGTGGATGGTCTTGGAGAGCCCCTTAGGACCTGTTGTTCCTTTTAGTACATCATCTAGCTGCCAGTCCATAATCTACATACCACAGGACATCATCCGAGCCAAGGAGATCATTGCCCAGATCAACACCCTGAAAACCCAAGTTAGCTACTACGCAGAACGGCTCTCAAGGGCAGCCAAGGACAGGTCTGCCACTGGCCTTGAGAGGACACTCGCCATCTTGGCAGACAAGGTAGGAGGGGCTGCCCGAATGCATGTGGGGTGGAGAGGTCCCTTGGGTTTCTGGAAGCTACTGGACCACCAAGGGCCACCCAGGCATGTCTAGAGCTGGCATTGTGACGACCTTGAAGGTTTCTCTTTTATTAAAGTCCACATCCCAGAAATTCACAGGGAAGTCTGGGGATCTGCCCATGGTCAGAGCCCAGGTTGTGACTCTCAGGTGTGGCTTGAGGCCAGTGTGTTGATGTGTTTTCTAGCAAGTAAATCCTTGCATTTATTTTCTTGGGACTCGTTGCCCACATCAGCTTCCTTAGTGACTTCCTAGTCAGCACCTATGTAGTAGCAATTATTCAGACATAAGAAATGAACAGTACAATCTTATTGGCTTATATATAATAATTTTAAAAGTTCTGTCTAACATCACACAGTCCTGATTAAAAAAATCTCCACAGTGAGAGAGTAGCTATATCAGCTTCTGATGGATGGTGTTCTTTCCAACTACTCAGTCTCTTTCCCTTCGCACACAGATTCTGCTTACACCTCTCCACCCACACCTGATTTGCTGGGTAGGAGCTGTTGTTTGTGCGCAGAATGTGTTATATTCTTCACATGAGTTTGCACAGTATAAAGACAGACCAGGACCACTAGGAAAGGAAGCTATAGTCGTCAGCAGTAGAACTAGAAATGGCAGGACTCCTGTTGCAGTCTCCAAAACCAGGAGTCCAATAGTTCAGAGCCTGGAACATTCAAAAACGCTCTAGTGGTTGAACAAAAGTAACGTGTGACTACTGGGGACTAGCCTCTGCCAGGCTGGGGCACATTCCACCATGCTGTCAAGGCTGGAGTATGAGCCCTTTTCTCCAGTGAGCTGGAGCCAAAGGCAAGCAGAGCTAAAAATGTTAGATTCCTCAGCCCCTTTTCTTCTTCCTTGACCACTTCTGGGATAAACAGATCTCAAGCACACCCCTGTGTCCTCTAGTCTTCCAGGAGATTCTTGCTGATATTATCCCTGCTGCCTTTGTATTCAGATACCCTAGAGAATGCTATCCTAGTAGGCTCTGTGGAGCAGGGTGGGTGGCAGAAGCCCTGGCCGTAGCCTGTCTCCTTCTTCAAGAGAAAGCATGCTTAGCAGCCCTGGTTTGTGTGTACCTACAGACCCGGCAGTTGGTCACTGTCTGTGACTGTAAGCTGCTGGCCAACTCCATCCACGGGCTGAATGCCGCACGGCCTGACTACATCGCTTCCAAGGCCTCCCCTACCTCGACTGAGGAGGAGCAGGTGATGCTTCGGAATGACCAGGACACCCTCATGGCCAGGTGGGCAGGGAGGAGCAGCCGGTCTTCCCTGCAGGTGGACTGGCATGAGGAGGAGTGGGTGAGTCTGGTGCCCCTGCCCGTTGGCCTACTGCTGAACTTGGAAACGATAGAGCTCCTGCCTGTGGCCTCCCTCACAGAGTGCCCAGAAGGCCCGCCCCTTTGTTAGCAGGCTCCAGCTCTGCTTCCCCGATGGCCCTAGGCCACTTGGTGCTGAGAAGTAGACTGTTTTCAGACCACGGTGGGTGTGAATTGTACATGATTGTGCCGGGAGCCAGGTCTCTCCTCTTCCTCAGTCCTTGGCTCATCCTTTGCCCTTTAGTGCTCTTTGTGTTCCAATGCAGGAGCTCAGGTGCTCAGGCTACTACTACCCCTGACATGTCACTTTGGTGTTCCAGAGTTGGCCGGAGAGCTGGATCCTTGTCTCTTTAGGAAGGGAACAGTCCACAACTTGTTGCCATTAGTTGGGGCTACTGCTCAGAGGCATCCTGTGAAGCATTGAATTATTAATTGGCAGCAAAGTGTTCCTCCAGCCCTGGCAGCCTGTGGTCTGTGTGGGTTTCTGCAGCTCACTTCCAGCCTGCCCTCTCCTCCTCCCAACTCCCTCACCCTGCCACCAGCTGTTTCCATTCGTGTCCATCAGAAGGAGACCTCCGTGTGTGATGACTGTAGATGGTCCACAGTGGAAGGGGAAAAGAGATAATGAGCTCTTAGTGCCCTGTGGCCTGTTGGGTGAGGCTGGAAGGCTGGCTGTCTTCTACAGAGTTGGCAGCAAATGTCTGCTAAGCTTTCAAGTCACTGACCACAGGCTGCAGATTGTCTTTGCAGAGTCAATCTGACTTGAACGGCAATGTAGACATGATCAGGGCCGGGACTAAGGGAGAGATGGGGGAGGCTGTGTTCTGTCTGTTCTTGTTCTTCTGTTGCACAAATTGACCCAAACAGTCTTCTTGGTTTGAAGGAGAAAGTGTGGCTGAATGTGGACAAGAGCCTGGAGTGCATCATCCAACGGGTAGACAAGCTGCTGCAGAAGGAGCGTCTGCATGAGGAGGGCTGTGAGGACGTTTTCCCCTGTTCAAGCACCTGCTCCAGCAAGAAAGGTAACCGGGGCAGCCAAGCCTACTGGATCAGACCGGAGGACCCCTTCTGTGACGCCCCCTCCTCGACATGTCCCTCCTCCATGCCCACTGCTGCATGCCATCCTCACCCAAGCACACGTGCGTATGCATCCACGCTTCCCACGCTGCCTCGACTCGTGCCTCATCACTTGTGTGTCTGTGTCTCTGACTCCGTGCCTGCCTCCCCCAAGCAGGCTGCAGGGAGGGCTGTCAGGCGTGCAGGATGTCAGCAGGAGTCCGCATGCATAGAGCAGCAGATAGGCAGGGTGGAGACTCCTGTCATCTTTCCATGCAGCTGGAGCCCACCACATCTGCATCACCACCATGGGCGGACTGGGCCCTCCTGGGCCACAGTGTCATGGCAGGAAAGTCTTTTCAGGTTTGTAAGCCAACCTGAGAACCTGAAGGGGACTGGATGCAGATGTCTCTGTGGTGTTATTTTTGTTCTGTTGGGAATGGATAGACTGATTGAAAAAACATTAGTGAGCTTTGTAGGGACGACGCTAGATGAGGGGTGCTTGCAGCCTCACAGGCTCTTCTCATTGTCTGGGCACACTCTTATCCAGCAGAAGCGTGTTGCCTAGGGTCTTGTAACTCAGATGGCAGGTTAGTTAGAGTGACCTGTTTGACACCACTCTTAGAGGGGGTCCTTGAGTGTAGAACAGTGCCATGCGGCGGCACACTTCAGAAAGGGACACAGGGCACGCTGAAGACTGCCCTCAAGATAGCTTGAAGCCTGAGGACTGATGTGTCTAAAAACAAGAGGGTCCTTGGTCCCCCCTCTCACCTTTCCTATAAGAGCTAGAGAAATCTTGGATCCAGTCATCTGAGTCCTGGCTGCACACCGAGCTTCTGCTCCTCTTCACGCTCTTTGGGAAGCTTGAAGGTGGAGTAAGGACAGTCTAGATGGGCAGGGTTAGGGTTCGTGTGATGAGGACTCCGAGATTCTTACTTGACAGTGGCCCTTGAAGGCAGAATCCTGAGCCTTTACCAGAGTCTCCGATAGATCCTTCGTGTGTTGTGTGTCCTTTGCCTCTCATCTGTCTGCAGTGTTTCTGGGGCGCTGTCCTACTTGAGCCTCTGTTTAAGCAGTGTCTACATCATCTACTTTTCTGTCTCGGGGGATTACAGCTGTCACCTTTCCAAGCCTGTCATCCATTCATCAAACTAATTTGTGTCTGATTTGTTCTCATTTTCCTGTTTAATTTTTTTCTCAAAGTTCATTACTTACTTCTCTTTAATACTAACTTGTCTGTAGGACTAGGGATGTAGTTAAGTGGTAGATCACCTGCCAACTTTGTATGAAGGAGGCCACTTCAGAACTAAAGAAGAAATATATATAATTTTGTTTGTAACTTTAAATATTTTCTGCAGATACAGAGAAAAAAATGGTTAGATATTTTAAAATTTAGGAGATAGTGTGTTGTGTGATCAGGCTGTTTGTCTTTGTGACTCATTTGTCTGTGGTGCTTGTCCTAGTTAGGGTTTCTATTGCTATGATAAAACACCATGACCAAAAGCAACTTGGGGAGGGAAGGGTTTATTATAATCCGTCATCCAGGGAAGTTATGGCAGGAACTCAAGACAGGAACCTGGAGACAGGAAATGACAGAGAGGCCATGGAGGAACACTCCTTACTGGCTTGCTCAGCCTGCTTTCTTTTTTTTTTTTTTTTTTTTTTTTTGTCTAAGAACATTTTACTGGCAACACTGACTGTATCAAACAGACATTCTTGGGACTGGTGGATTCCCTTCCTATCCCAAAAGAAGCGTAACAGGAAACAGATGCAAAACAGAGGCAGGTGCTGTTTACCAGTGGTCAGCGCAGCCTGTGGGGGGGACGCCTGCACCGGGTGAGAGGTGCAGGGTGCCCTTGGCTGTATCCCCCAGGGGTCGGTCTGTTATGCAGTAGGTATTTACAGGAGGGTTAGACAAAATAGTTAACTACTAAAGGTATCCAAAAAAGGCCTGAGAAAATCTGGTTAAAATGCATAACCTTGTATTGCTACTGATGGGAGTAGTCATTTTTATATCTTTTAAAAATAATAAAAAGATTCTGTTAAAAAATATATTTATCCAGAAAGATGTTGATTTGAACTCTAAAAAGCAATGAGTTGTCCCTTTTCCCTTTTGGATGAAGAGCCTCTACTCCATGTTAGCGTCCCTCTGATTCAAGTCCATCCTGTCCGTCCTCTGAGGCAGCCAGGCCTGCAGCTGGCTCTGCCGGGCCAGCGCTTCGGTCAGCTTGCCTGCTTCGAGAACCAGCCGCCGACCGACTCCCCTAGCTGCTCCTCCAAGGACAGGATTAGCTGCCTTTGGTGTAGCCTGGAGGATGCTGCTCCCAGAGGAACTCTCCTCAGTGTGTGGAGTGAGGTGGCTTAAAACTATTAGTAATTTTTAAGGCTAAGGCAACATCCGTGGTCATTTGTCTATCTTAATTTGATGCAAATAGTTAGCCATAATCTAAAATAGATCCTGTGCATATCCTCTTAGCTGGGGTACAGAGCATGGACAAGGTCGAGATGAGGAGGTGTAATGGCGGCAACGTCCTATCCTAGGGACCCTACAGGAAGGGAAATGGAGAGGTCAGCATAACCCGTTTCTTTGGTGAGCACTCTACAAAGGCCGCTGCTCCCGTGTAGAAAGCACCCTGACCCTACAGGAACTGTTAGAACTCCTGATTAAGATGTCTCTGCTAACCCACAGGGCTTGGCGTCTGTCTAAAGCTGGTAGTAGAGATGTGACCTGCAAGCCAGGGCAGCGAATGGAAGGTGACGATGCCCCTCCCCTCAGCCAGGAGATGGGGCCTGCCAGTGCTCCCCTTCTCCATTCTGGGGAGTCCCTGGGCCTGCTCCTTTGCATAAGGAAGGGGCAGCTGCTGTCTGCAGGAGTGCAGGCCCTCTGCCGTCGGGTCTCAGCTGACGGAGCACTCCCGCGTCAGCCTGCTTTCTTATACAGAGATGGCACCACCCAGAGTGGACTGAGCCTCCCACAACAACCCCTAAATAAGTAAACGCCCCTATGGGTTTGCTGAAAGGCCAGTCAAAGGCTGAATTGTTAACCCAGGACCTGTGCACACGTCAGCCTCATGTAAGCCCAAGATCACATGCTGAAATTTGCAAGTGACCAGGGAGAAAGTCCATAGTGGTCATCAAATCTCAAAGGACTCCATGACCTAAGACCAGTTAGGAATCTCTAATCTGAGAGTACCAGAGGAGTCTCCTTTCTCCCCTTGGGTAGAAAGGTATGTTTACCAAACTGAGTTTTCCCCTAAGGAAACTCTCACAGGAGTAGTCCCACCCTGAGATCACCACAGTCATTCATAAAGCAGGCTCCTAAACTCTCCTCCTCATTCGTGACTCAGAGTCCTGGAGGAGAGGTTATGGAGTGGCAAAAATAAACAAACATACACAAACATGCAGCTTTTCAAGGCTTGGGATAATTCTTCTTAGCCAGATAGAGGTTAAATCTCTGGGTGCATCGGGTTTCACACCCACGAGGGTTCCCGTCCGTTAGCTAGCTGGTCTCAGGGTTTGAGTGCTGAACAAAGAGGCTGAGCTCTTCAATTTACAGAAAGCTTTGTATTTCCTTTCCTCTTGTCAGTTTAAGAAGTCATGTCCAAACACAACAGAGGAAGGACCCCTGCTCATCCCCCCGACAAACCCCTAAAACTCCTTCTGGCTAGTCTTGGGGATCTGAAGCCTTCTTATTTCAGTTCCCTATGGACATCCTTTGAACTAAAGTTCAAACACAAAACGAAATTCAGTGTTACTCCTTTGATGCCTTTTCAAACTGTATTTTTTTCAGGTGGCACATCCATTTAACTAGAAATTTTAGCATTTTTAAGGGCAATGTGAAATTGAAATGAGTACATCCCAGTAAGACTCAGCAAAAGTAGACTAGAATCAAAATTGGTGTGCTTTGAAGACCTGAGGGACAGCTTAGCTGGAGGACAGCCCAACTGGAGGACAGTCTAACTGGAGGACAGTCTAACTGGAGGACAGTCTAACTGGAGGACAGTCTAACTGGAGGACAGTCTAACTGGAGGACAGCCTAACTATGGAGGACAGTCTAACTGGAGGACAGTCTAACTGGAGGACAGTCTAACTGGAGGACAGCCTAACTGGAGGACAGTCTAACTGGAGGACAGTCTAACTGGAGGACAGTCTAACTGGAGGACAGTCTAACTAGAGGAGTTTCCTAATTGGAGCCATCTTCCAAATCACACAGCTTTTACATTTAGTTTAATTGGGTTTTAAAGACTGGCATATGGTTCCTTTCGCATCTTGGTTTTATCATTGGGCCTTACCAGTTTGAAGGTCAGCAGTAGATCCTGAACCCTAGATTCTCCAGTAAACAGGGACAGTGGGCTCCACAGTTGACACGCAGACTTGATTGGTCAGTCTGTCTCATTCGATGTTGTAAGCTAACATGGGCTCCATCATTGCACCATCATCAGTGTGGCATCTGTGGCGTTGTGTGCGTTGTTTCACTCATCTAGAAGAACATTGTATGTTGATGTGTTAGCAACATGGATGTTGGCTCTGGTGAATCACTGTTGTTCACCACCGAGAGGGCTCAGCTGCTCACAGCAGCAAGTATGCTGCCCTTGGGAAACTGAGTAAGAGGCGCCTGGGCCCCAGGCCTCTTCTCCATCTGTTTAACCACCTTGCTGCAAGCTGCTGATGCAGCAGCTCTGAGACTGAGTTGCTCATGTTTGAACTGTGTGCTGCTCCTTAATCATCCCTGTTGCCCTCCATTTCTGTGCAGATTGCAGCCCCCCTCCTGAAGAGTCCAGCCCAGGTACGTGGTCTCCGTTCAAGGTTCCTGCTGGTGTCTTTTAAATATTCAGGGAGTACTTGTAGTTCAATTATCTAAGATTGGTTTGTGTTCCCATAATTGGGAAAATACCTTAGGACTTCCATTGTTTTGAGGTTTGGTGAGGGACCTGTGGGACTGAGGGAATTATGGCCTAAAGCAGGCTACTAGACACATTATGGTTTTCCTTCTGTATCCTAAAGCCTTTTCACAAGATTTACTTCTGAGTCCATTGGGTCCAGCAGTGGGTGATCTGATTTAGAAAGCTACATGTTTGTGAATATTCCTTGTCCGTTCACTTGAACTCTTGCACATAGCTCTAAAGGCACAGTTGGATGATTTGTATCCACTGGGGATGTGGTGGTGTAGCAGCCTCTCCTCAGCTTCTGGACTCTTACCAGACATCGATCTGGACCTCAGTTGGGATGACTGCTAAAAATGAAATCTTTCTGCTACATTTTCATGGAGAACCCAATGTCCTTGGTTCTAGCTCAGGGGTTGGTGAACTATGGTCTTGAACTAAATCCTGACCACAGCCTGCATTTGTAACATTTTGTCTATCACCTATTATCTTGAGTTGTGCAGCAGAGACTCTGTTACTCTCCTAGTCTGTAAAGACTCTGTTGTAGGTTGTGACAACCCCTGATCTCGTTCCTAATGAGCTTCCTTTATACGGCTTGTGGTTTTCTCAGTGTGCATGGGCCTTTCTTCCCCCAAAACAATGTTTTACTAAAAAAAAAAAAAAAAAAAAAGCTATATGATCAGTCCAATGATTGCATATTTCTGAGTAGATGTAAGATGGAAAGACACCTGCTTACTATCTAGAGTACAGCAAACAGTGGGCACAGGATTTGTGGGGCCATTTCTGCCCACTGACACAGTGCTGTGAGTCCACTGACGGTGACCACCTGGCAGCAGTCCCAGAACTGCACTGAGGTAGTGTCTAACTGGGCTCATCATGCCTTCCCAGTTTGCTTTAGGTCCCTTTATGGTTCTCTTTCCCCAGACATGAGTGGAGCAGCCGTGAGTAGATCTTAGGTCCCAGTGTCATAGATGAGCCCTCAGGGCCATGGAGCCTTAGTAGATGCACAGTTAACCTTGCTCTCTACTTGCCTGCAACTCTGGGACCATGGCCAGCAGTGAGGACCAGAAGGGGTGACCTGTTAGCCTGCGGCAGGAGCTCAGGGGCTGTTCTCCACTCTGGTTTCTTTCTGGCTTGTAGAACTCTTCCTCCACTTGGGAAGCACTGGTGGCTTTTCCATAGTTGATGTTAAATGGAGAAAAATGGTTCCCTGCCAGGAGTCCTGTACTACATATTTAGTCTGTATTAAACACACACAATCCAGAGGCTGGAGAGATGGGTAAAGTGTTTGCTGCGTGATCATGAGGATCTGATTTCAAAGTCCCCAGCACCCAAGAGAAAAGCCAGGCGTGGCAGATCATGCCTGTAATCCCAACACTGGGAGCCAGGTGGAGACAGGCTGGTCCTGAGGTTGCTGGCTGGCCAGGAGGTCGGCCAGTTGGTGAGCATCAGGTTTATCAAGAGACCCTATCTCAAAAAGTAAGATGGAAGTGGTAGGAGAGGACACTAGACATCAACTTCTAGTCTTCACGCATGTTGTACATATGGATACACACACCTCCATATGTAGTATACATGCATATACTACATATACATAAGATCAACAAATATACAGACACACACTTTGTCTCTCATTCCCTGTTTGTACTGATGGGTTAATGAAAAAACAAACAAAGCAAAAGCAGGCTGTGGATTAGAGGAGCACTTGAGGTTCCCTGAAGTAGGAACCATGGACCATGGGCTCCAGGCAGCAGGCGTCACAAGTAGCAGGTGGCTGAGAGTTGACCCCTTAGAAGCAGAGCAGCTGCAGCACCTGGGACATTGCTTAGTTGACCTGTTCTTAAAAAAATAATAGTAACAGGAACAAGTAGCAGTTATAGTAGTCGTCTTTCATTTGAGGTAGCACCTTGAAAACCCTTTACCAACTTCAGCATCCCAGCCATTTTTATTTGCCAGGACTAGGTAGATTCCATGTGCTGCCATTGTAATCAATTTGGCTTGTTTTTTTTTTTAATTGTGAGTTTCTGTTCATACTCAAGACACCTACTGCCACCTTACTCCTGCTCTCTCCTCAGCAGAAGCAGGCTCACTACTAAAGATAATGGCTTAAGAGTCAGTCAGACATTTGCAGGGGCCCATTCTGTTTGTGTCTTAGAAGGGCTCTTAGCCGCGGAGCCCATTTCCGCTCCGCGTGGATAAGATGGGAATGCTGTTAGAAATGCTGGAAATGGCGGTTGGTGCCCTCCCTGAACTCTGGCCGCCCAGACTTGTCTGGTGCCATCTGGGAAGATGGCACACTCACCCTCTTGCAGCTTCATGTCACCAGTTTCCAAGACAAGTGTTGCAGTGCCTTTAAGCAGTTTCTTCTGTGCTCTTTTTTCTTTCTAGTTTAGCAAATAAGTCTTTCTTATATGAATTTCATTTCTGAAAAAAAGTGGCTAAAGTGAAAACGTCATCTTGGGAAAGCTTGCTGGGTTAAACAGCTTGATGCTCTGATTATTTTCAGGTTAAAATGGCCATGGTTATCCTATGAATTGTATATGTGTAGTAATTGGAAAAGCAAAGTAAAAATGATCTAAGCATTTCAATTCTTACTCAAGAGCAGTATTTGGGGGACAGAGGGAGCTTGGTTGTTTTTATTTTTTGAGGTTGGATATTAGTATGTAGTCTAGGCTAGCCTTGAACTTGTTACCCCCCTACCTCAGCCTCCCAGGTCCTGGGATTATAGGCATGCACTACCAGACCTGGCTTATGAAGAAGATTCTTACGGACTGCACCAGTCCGAAATGATGTGCTATACTCCATAGTTTTCGTTGGCCATTTTTGATCGACTCTGTTGACAGAGCTCTTCAAAGAAACAGGAAACTTGTCTGAGAAGAACAGAGGGAGAGTTAGGTCTGCGAGTCTATCTAGTGCTTCTCTCTGATTTTCCCAAGAAATACCACGTGGCTGAGTGGTCCAGGGCCTTGCCCGTGTTCGCCACTGCTCAGCAGCCAGGCCTGGAACTCATATTTTCCACTTCTCAGTCCAGTGTTCTTTGTCACTGTGTCATATTTGCTAAGACCTTTCTGCTTTAGATTCTAAATATAAGCTTCTTTTCCATTACAGACATAGCCCTTGTCCACATGCAGCGTGTCTGCATATCTAGTTAGATCATTTCCAACCCTGGACTGTTTCGTGTACTTAGGCCTGTTGTTGAGTATGGGCAAGTTCCTCTACACATTCTTGGAGCTAGAGTGCTAGCCAGATGGTGAACAAGCAGGGCCAGCCTCCTCCTCTTAGTGTCTCCGGCTGTGTGTGTGAGAGGCCGAAGCTCCCCCAGCAGTGTGGTGGCTGGTCTGAGGATTCTGTCACCTGCGCGCGCGCGCGCTCTCTCAGGGTGTGCACTGCCTTGAGCTGGTTTGGAGAGCTGGCTTCACCCAGTAGGGTGTGCTGATGCCTCTTTTTGGACATGGCATGTCTTTTTAATGTCTTCCAAGAAGGAAGCAAACGAAGGCCGTGCCCGAGCTGCCCCAACCCTGCTCTTCCCTCCAGGGCTCTATTTTTAAAGGGTTGTTTTGGTATCGGGTCAAAGTTCCATCACATTTCTGAAAGCAAACTGAGCTGGAAATAGTTGTATCAAGCGGGGGAGTGGGGACTGAGCACAGAGGAGGGGACAGGAGCAGAGTTGGCACCGTGCTGGGAGAAGGGCCATGGCGTACACCCTGTCTGTGGGCATTCCTTGTGGGGTAGAGGACCGCCAGACTGTGGTGCACACACAGTCTGTTTGTGCCCTTGTCACGACCTACAAAGGCTTCTGTGGGTGTTCTCTTCAGCAGCCTTAGTCTTGCTGTGGAGGAAGGAGTCCCTAGTAGTTTTAGGGTGGCTGGTATATGTGGATGCCACCAGAGCCGAACTCCTTTAGTTTACTGCAACAAGCGAGGCAGAGGGATGGGGCAGAGTCGGCTCTGGGCAGAACTTAGTGCTATTTCTTCAGGCCATGCAGTGAGAAGGTCCAGAGAGGCGGAGGGTGTGAGAGGCAGGGTGGAACAATGGTTAGGGCAGTGGCGTGCTGCTTTACAGGACCTTCTTGAAGCCTTCCTTTCAGTTCTGACAAGCCCTTCACTCTGTGCAGGTGAATGGAGCGAGGCCCTTTACCCTCTGCTGACCACCCTCACAGACTGTGTGGCCATGATGAGCGACAAAGCCAAGAAGGCCATGGTCTTCCTGCTCATGCAGGACAGTGCCCCCACCATTGCCTCATACCTGAGCCTGCAGTACCGCCGTGACGTCGTCTTCTGCCAAACCGTAAGCCTCCAGAGGACATCAGGGTGCTCTTGGGCACCTCCTACCTCCGAGAAAGAGACTCAGGCAGCTCTGTCCTTTCTCTGTACTTGTGCAAAGCACAGGGGCCTTGTTTGCCCAACCTGTTGCTTTAAAGTTTCCTTAATAGAGAGGCACAGGAAGGAGATACCTCATTGATGGGCATTTGTTCCTCCTGAAGAGCCAGCTCTGACAGGAGAGCCAGCACCAAGCAGGACAGTGGCAAAGGCCGATGTCACCTCCTTTTTCTGCACAAGGGATGTGACCGAGGGTCCCATGGGTGCTTGTCAGTGCAGTTGGAACAGCAGGCACTCAAGTCCTGTGGCTTATCACAGGGCTCCGTTGAAAGACTTCAGTTACCATTCAGTGAGAGTTGTGATGAATCTCCCAAGTTAAACGATGCCAGTAATAGAACTCATGATGTGAGTAGCTTGGAGGGGCCTGGTGCTCTGTAGCTGGGAAGCCTGTTTTGTCATACAGAAAACCTCCCTAAGGAAGCTAGGCAGCTACGCTCACTCTTGTGCAGTGAACACAAGAACACATATGCAGGCAGAACAGTGGATACATAATAAATAAATATTCTTTAAAAGGCCTGTTTACACACCACTCCCTGTGCCTCCTCACAGCTGACGGCCCTCATCTGCGGCTTCATCATCAAGCTGAGGAACTGCCTGCACGATGACGGCTTCCTGCGGCAGCTCTATACCATCGGGCTTCTGGCCCAGTTTGAGAGCCTGCTGAGCACCTATGGTGAGACTCCATCCTGGGCGTGACCTCTGGCCCAGGGCCTCTACCTCCTTCCTTCCTTCCTCCCTTCCTTCCTTCCTTATTGATGAGTTCGAGCATCAAACCAGGATATGTACAAAGAAGCAGGCGATACTCCTGCATAGGTTTGCAGGAGTCATGTCATGTATCTTGACGGTCTTTCTAGTGAGCATGGAGGATGATTTGGGTTTCTTCTGAATGACTCCCACTAAATCTTTGGTGCAGGGATACCTGTCCATGAAGACATTTGTAATTGTGTGGGCTCCTTTTCTAGCTGAGAAGGAGAGTTGCTGGGTCAAGGGGAAGAAGGGGTGGTTAGAAACTTAAAAGCTGATTCCAAATTGCAGTTTAGGGAGACTCTCTTCTCCCTAGACTTGTTTTCTATTATTTCTTCCAAGAAGGTGAAAATGGACTGCTTTGAAAAAGTATGTTTTCACCGTGGGATTATAGTTTGTTTGTTTGTTTGTTTGTTTATTTATTCTTTTATATACTATGTCCCAACCCCAACATTTCCCCTCCCTCCTCTCCCCCTGCTCCTTCCCCTCTCCTCCCAATCCATTCCTCCATTTCGGCCTCCCAGGAGTATCAACCAAACATGGCATATGAGGTTGCAGTAAGGTGGCACCCCACATATTTAGGCTGGATGGGCAACCCAGTAGGAGGAAGAGTTCCAAAAACAGGCAAAAATGTAGGGACAGCCCCTGCTCCCACTGCTAGGAGTTCCACAAGAAGACCAAACTACGCAACCATAACATATACGCAGAGGACCTAGGTCAGACCCATACAAGGCTCCCTGGTTGTCAGTTCAGGCTCTATGGTCCCTGTGAGCCCTGGCTAGTTGATTCTGTGGACTGTGTTCTTGTGGTGTCCTTGACCCCTCTGGCTCCTATAATCCTTCCTTCCCCTTTTCTGAAGGATTCCCTGAGCTTGACCTAATGTTTAGCTATGGGTCTCTGCATCTGTTTCCATCAGTTGCTGGATGGAGCCTCTCTGATGGAAATTGGGCTAGGCACCAATCTATGAGTATAGCAGAATGTCATCAAGAATCGTTCCATTGTGGTTGGTCATGGTGTTTTTGTTTTTGTTGTTGTTGTTTGTTTGTTTTTCCAGTCATGTTTGGTTCTACCCTAGCTCTCTGGGCTATCCAGCCTCTGGGTCCTGGCCATCCAGGCAGTGTCAAGTGTAGGCTTCCTCTTGTGGTAAGGATCTCAAGCTGGACCATTTTGGCACCACCCCGTACATCTTGTAGACAGGACAAATTGTAGGTCAAAGGTTTTGTGGTTGGGTTGGTTCCTCAACTGGAAATCTTGCCTGGCTATAGGAGATTACCAGTTCAGGCTCCATATCCCCCATTTCTAGGTGTCTTAGCTAAGGTCACACTCATAGATTCCAGGGAGTTTCCACTACACTAAGTTTCTACCTTGTCCCCCAAATGCCCCCCAATTCCAGTTGTCTCTCCCAGAACTCTCTCCCTCCATTTGCCCCTGATCCCTCCTGTTCCCATCCCTATCTGCTCCCAGACCCCCTGAGATATCTCTTCTATTTCCCCTTCCCAGCATGCGTTCCCCTCCCCTTGAGCCCTCCTTGTTACCTAGCCTCTCCGTGTCTATGGATTGTAGCATGATTATCCTTTACGGATAATAGCCACTTAAAAGTGAGTACATACAATGTTTATCTTTCTGGGTCTGGGTTACCTCACTCAGGATGATTTTTTCTAGTTCCATCCATTTGCCTGCAAATTTTATGGTGTTAGGTTTTTTTTTAACAGACAAGTAATACTCCATTGTGTAAATGTGCCACTTTTTTTTTTTTTTTTTTTTTTTTTTAACCCAGTCTTTGATTGAGAGGCATCCAGGTTGTTTCCAGTTTCTGGTTATTATGAAAAAGTTGCTATGAATGAATATAGCTGAGCAAATATCCTGGTGGTATGGTGGAGCACCTTTGGATATATGCCCAGGAGTGGTATTGCTGGGTTTTGAGGTAGATTGATTCCCAATTTTCTGAAAAACCACTATATTGATTTCCAAAGTGGCTATACAAGTTTATACACCCACCAGCAATGGAGGAGTGTTCCCCTTGTTCCACATCCTCTCCAGCATAAATTGTCACTTGTGTTACTGATCTTAGCCATTCTGACAAGTGTGAAATCTCAAAAGTAAGTTTTGATTTGCGTTTCCCTGATAGCTAAGGATGTTGAGCATCTCAAGTGTTTCTCGGCCATTTGAGATTCCTCTGTTGCAAATTCTCTGTTTAGATCTTTACCCCATTTTTAATTGGATTATTTGGGTTTGTTTTTTTTCTTTTTTTCTTTTCTTTTTCTTTCTTTCTTTTTTTTTTTTTTGATGTCTAGTTTCTTGAGTTCTTTAAATATTTTAGAAATTAGTCCTCCGTCAGATGTGGAGTTGGTGAAAATCTTTTCCCATTCTGTGGGCTGCCATTTTGTCCTGTTGGCAGTGTCCTCTGCCTTACAGAAGCTTTTCAGGTTCATGAGTTCACAGTTATTAATTGTTGATCTTAGGGCCTACACTACTGGTGTTCTGTTTGGGAAATTGTCTCCTGTGCCAATGCATTCAAGGCTATTCCCCACTTTCTCTCCTATCAGAGTCAGTGAATCTGGTTTTATGTTGGGGTCTTTGATCCACTTGGACTCCAGTTTTGTTCAGAGTTTTGTGGTAAATATGGATCTATCTGCATTCTCCTTGTAAGGCCATACCACCCTGAATACACCCAATCTCTTCAGGTTATGGGTTTTTGATGAGGTATCCAGCCATGGGTGGTGGACGAATTGGCCACAGCAAAGCTGTTTTACTGTTTCTCTTCCCATTTTTGAAGAGCTGGCATGAGCTGTTGAGGTTCCATGCACAAAAGCTTGAGAAGGGTGGGCCCCAGTTCTACCAGCCTACATTTGCAGTGTTATTATGTGGTCAGCAGTGAATTCCCTCACAGGGTGCTATGTTGAGGGGAAGGCCTGAGAGAATGCCCACCCATCCATGCCTTAGCCCTTTGTTCACAACCGACCTGGGGAGAGTAGCAGGCCTTGACACCACCCTTCTCTCTTTGTCTTCTCCTCTCAGGAGAGGAGCTGGCCATGTTGGAGGACATGAGCCTTGGCATCATGGACTTGAGGAACGTGACCTTTAAAGTCACCCAGGCCACTTCGAATACATCAACTGACATGCTGCCGGTCATCACAGGAAACCGGTAAAAATAACCATCTCTTGGGTGTGCCAGGCAACAGCGTTTAACTGTTTGTGTTTGTCTTGTTGGACACAGGACATGCTCTGTTATGCACTTTGCTTTTATTTGATTTTGTTTTACTCTTTTAAAACATGGCATGCAGCCTTCCCTCTACCCACATCAATTTCATAATTTCTCCTTCAGGGTCTGAGTGGGCACTTGAACCACAGTAGCCAGAGTGCCACAAACGCTCTGAAGTATGCTTTGGATCTGTCCCCTACTCTCAGGGTCCTGATCTTATCCCTTCTTTCCCTCTCTTCGCTAGTGATGGCTTTAATGTGCGGATCCCTCTGCCAGGACCGCTGTTCGACTCCCTGCCCCGAGAGATCCAGAGTGGCATGCTGCTGCGGGTGCAGCCAGTCCTCTTCAACGTGGGCATCAATGAGCAACAGACACTGGCTGAGAGGTGGGTGCCGCTCTGCGGGTGCCTGTGCGGCTGGGGGGTTCAAGTGTCCCTGGAGCTGTGGGTGTGGGCTCCCCTCAACTGGGGATGCACTGTGGCTGCTGAGAAATGTCGTACAACTTTTAGTAGAACGGGGCCTGATCAGATCTCCACGTTAAGTAGGTCACATTGCTGGCCATGGGTAGAAAGGATTCAAGAGAAACGTTAGGATGTTGCTGAAGAGGCCGGGCCACAGGGCAGTGCTAGGGATCTGGATAGGTGGAGCTTGCTGTAAGTGTTCCGAGAAGGGACCAACTGGAGACCCATGTAAGCAGCATAGAGGATAAGTCGGCTGAGGCCCTAGGCTTCCAGATTGGACAAGTGGGTTGGTGCCTTCTCTGAGCTCAGGACCATGGGGAAGGTAGTGTTTAGAGCAGATAAGGCTGAGGCACCAGCCTAGAAAACAGAGCCCTCTCAAGGCAAGATCTAGAAGAATCTAGTGTGAGGAGAATGGGCCTCTTGTGGGAGGACATTCCCTGCCTGAGACAGTCCAGATGAGTGAGCCGAGGAGGATAGAGGAGGATGTATGAAGAGTCTGAGGAGGAGAGAGTGGAATTGAAGAGTGAGGAGTATTGGCTTGGTTCGCTTGCTCCAGCAGCACATGCGTAAGTTTGTTTTGCTTCTGAGATGAAGGGAGACTGCCCAGAATGGAAAGTCCCCACCCCCATCACCCCGAGGGGGCAGGTGCCTGCTAGACACGAAGCTGTTGTGGTACCAGGGCGAATTGTCTATGTTGAGTACTGCCTTTGAGGCTAATGCTGGTAGGGCATAGAGCAGGGGAGTGGTAGGCTGGGCTGAGGGTCCAGGTCTCAGACTGCACAAAGATGCCCCCCTTTCCCCTTCTTCCTGTTTAGCACCTTCCTTGAAGGTAGCATCTATTACTTACCTCATGTATTTGGTACAGTCATTCTTGCAACATGTAGTGGGCATAGGTCACACCCACCTGATGAGGAAAGAGCCAAGGCCCCAGCGCAGCCCAGAGGGACAGTTAGTGTTCACACAGCAGAGGGTGACTTCAGATCCCAGCATAGTCTCCTTATTCCTGGCTCCCCCTGCTGCTGTCCCCTTTCCTGGGTGCCTTTGAGAGCCTGTGACACACAATGGACTTTTAGTCTCTGAGCCTGGTGCTGTTGGTCATTTTTATGTTGCTGTGACAAACCACCTTTAAAAAGATCAAAACTTAGGAAGTAAAGGTTTACTCTGACGTATGATTTCAGAAGTTTCAGGCCGTGGTTGCTGGCTCCATTGCTCCACAGCCTGTGCATGGCAAGGCAGAGAACCACAGTGTAGAGCTCAGATGGTGGGACAAAGTCACTCACCCCATGGTGTACATGAGACAGGAAGGCTCAGAAGACAAGGTCCGCCCTTAAAAGATGTCCCTCCAGTGCTGCTTCCTCCAGCTAGGCCCCAGATCCTAATAGAGTATTTAACTGGACACTTAGCAGTGAGCCATCAGGATCCAATCACTGTCACTGGTGCCCACAGCCCAAGCCTTCCACATGTGGACTTGCACGGAGAGACTTTTTACCAAGCTGTAGCAAGCACGGACCCTGCACCAGTGCACTCGTAGACATACCTGTAGTGAGTTCCAGTGGCCTCTGCTTGTGAAATCCATGCCCAGTGCCGTAGGATGGCTTTATCCTCAGGAAGGAGGAGGGACCTGGGGTTTGGGCTGGCAGCTTATCTCCTTGGGAGAATCGATCCCTGTAGATTTCTTGTAGCTTTCAGCTTGTTAGAGGAAGATGGCATGGCCCGTCTACTGATATCTTGATTCTCCCCAAGGTTTGGAGACACATCCTTACAAGAAGTCATCAACATAGAGAGCTTGGTGCGGTTGAATTCCTACTTTGAGCAGTTTAAGGAGGTTTTGCCGGAGGACTGTGAGTATTCCTTCACTCATGTGTTCCACACTGCTTGTGCAGTCTTCATTTTGGATGCCTGAGCTCTAGCCCTCTGCTGTCTGGATACTGCCCAGCTCATCCTACTGCAGTGGTGTGCACATCCATCTGTGTGCACAAACCCGACACGGATGTATTTGAGCTCTTCCTTCTCCGCCCCTCACTTATGTGCATGGCATCCCATCTACCTGGCTTGAGTCCCCCCCAGGAAAGCTTCCCTGGTGCTGCAGCCCCTGCTTCCCTCTTCTGCAGTGGACTCTCTTCTGCTGTTTATGACATAGCACTTTCTGCCCTAGTGTTCTGCCTCTCATTGGTATATTCCACAGCAGACTGTGTGCCCCTGCTGGGAGCACTGGGGCTTCTGGGAGGCAGTCCAAGACTGCATGAGCTGTCTGTGTTTTTCTGTCCCTGGCATGTAGAGTAAGATGCAGAAAAGGTACTTCATACTGCAGTCCAAGACTGCATGAGCTGTCTGTGTTTTTCTGTCCCTGGCATGTAGAGTAAGATGCAGAAAAGGTGCTTCATACTGAGTGTTTGTGGACAAGATGACCCTGCCACAGCCTCCCCGAGACAGTGGAATTCCATGTTGTGCTCACTCACGTATAGGTCTCTGTTGTCCATGTGAGGACACTTCAGAGAGGGTTTGGGCAGCCACAGCACTCAGGGGAAAGCCCAGAGCTGCTCAGCAGAACTTGTCACTGTACACCTCTTCTGGCTTCATCCCAGCAAACTCACTAAGCCTCTGCCATGTTTATACCCAGTGAGACAGCCCCGCTTCTTGGGGTACCACACAGGGTATACAGACACTTGCCCTCGATGGGAGATAAGTTTCATTTCTCTTGCATGTTGGCTGGAAACAGTATCTTGCCTGGGGATGTAAGCGGGCTTCTTTTGCATTCTGTAGAAGATGATATGGATCCTAGAGTTGGGACCTGACGGTGAAACAATACAGAGAACACTGATGAGCTGGACACCAGGCTAAGTGTCCTGCACAGTGTCCCATGGCCACTGTTGGGAATCCTCAGAGGACAGTACTACTATGTGGGTCCAAGGAAAGAAAGGGTGGCCTGGCTGTGAGACCTGTATTCGTAGACAGTTACGAAAGACCCAGGAGAAGGCATTGGCTTTCATTTGGCAGTGCTCATGTAGGAAACGGGGAGAAGCTGTCTCTGCTTGGGCTCCCCAGTGTTCTGGTTAGACTGGAGGAGGGGACACAGGCTACAGGCAGCCCTGGAAAGGCAAGTGTCCCCTGACACATTGTTTCCTCTGTGCCCCTCACCTGCTGCTGCTGTGGCATGGTCAGGGGCAAAGGCACACTGCAAGGTTCTGACTGAGAGCCAGTGCCACTGAAGCCCTGAAGCCAACACTTGGAGAACTTGAAGCGTATTGGCCATAAGCATATCGGTCCTTTCCCAGTGTCTTAGTCAGGGTTTCTATGGCCGTGATAAAACACCACAGCCATAACAACTTAGGAGAGAACAGTTTGTTTCAGCTAATACTTCCACATCATAGTCTACCATCAAAGGGAGCGAGGGCAGAGCTCCAGGCAGGAGCCCGGAGGCAGGAGCTGATGCAGAGGCCACGGAGGAGTAGCTTATAGGCTTGTTCCCCATGACTTGCTCAGCATGCTTTCTTATAGAGTCAGGACCACCAGCCCCGGGGTGACGTCACCCACAGTGGGGTGGGCCTCCTGCATCCACATCAATGATCAGTAAGACAGTGCCCCACAGACTTGTCCACAGCCAGGCTGGTGGAGGCATCTTCTCAACTGTAGTTCCCTCTTCCAAAACAGCTCTAGCTGGTGTCAAGTTGACATAAAACTTGCCAGCACACACATGTTCCAGTAGTGGCTCTAGCCTCTTGTCCCTCCCAGGACTCAACTGTAGGTCATCAGTGAGGTGTCCTCCGATTCTTCCTTAGTGCTCATTATTGAAAACAGGTCTGTCAAGGGCTTGCCCTGGGCCAGGGGCTCTGGCTCCTTTCCATGACCCCATAGCACCTGCGTGGGTGCTGCTGGTCTCTCACACACTTGACAGATGAGAACAGTGAGGAGTGTAGGGTGTGTCTCCTCAGGAGCTACACCGATCCCAGCAGCATCTTATTTTACTGCTATAAGAGGAGAGACAGGCTGTGGACTTGTAGGGAACAAGAGCATCCACCAGAGAACAAGATGAACATTGATGGAAGGGCCAGTGCTACTCCAAGGATGGAGGGAGGGTGGGGGAGTGAACATTACCAAGGGCAATCCTGTGACCAGCATTTTGGAAGATGGGCAGTTTCTGGTGTTTCTAATACCCCCACTTCACCCCCTAAGGTACAAAAGCAGATTGAGGATAAAGTTCAGGGAATGAGGACGCCCATAGAAACAGAAGCTAGGTGCCAGAGAGAGGTAGTCCGTGTGCCCATAAGCCCCCAGAGGGAGTTAGGGAATTGTGATTCCCAGAATCATAGGCTCCCTCCACCTGAATGCACCATGTCCATAAGCCCCAAGGGGTAGGCAGTCACTAAAATGCAGGCTGCAGGTTAGGCCAGGGAGAGGCTGCCGCTGCTGGGCAGTTGGGAGGAAGAGTCATTTTGTCTCCTCTGGAGAGAGAACGCCCTGACCAAGCTGAAGCTCCCCTCCTCTGGGCTAGCACAGCCTCCATTACAACCTGCGGGCCTCACAGGCGGGAGGCCTCTCCCTTCTGTTTTCTGCTTCTTCTTCCGAGTGAGGATGCAGCGGCAGGAGTCGTTTGCACAGGAGCCTGTGTACGCCAAAGGAAGGTTGTCTCACAGAAGCTGCACTTGACTGGAGGACTCAGACGAGGGTTTCCTCAGCCGTGACCTGGGGGCTCTTCTCTTTAATAATATCAGTGTGTGAAAACCCACACTACCTTCACAAGAGGTTGCCTTGTCTTTGATTTTTTTGTCCCAGGTGTCGTGGGTGAAGCAATATGGCAGGGGGGCTCAGGAGGTCCTGCAAGGGCCTGGAGCCTTCCACAGTGGAAGAGGGGCGCTGTTAGAATTAGTGGGGTTAGGGATCCCTGGGCCATTCAGAAATTCTTCCTTCAAGTGTGAGCTGAGGTCTCTCATGGGAGGCTGCACTTCTAGACTCTCCCAAGGTTTCCATGCACTCACTGCTCAAGACCCATTGCTCCCAGCAGTCTGCATTCCTGATGCTGGTCTGGAAACTAGGCAGCTCACCCTCACTTCTTGCTCACTGCCCCTTGGAGATGCAGGAGGCCTGGGTAATTCCGGTTCCTTTAGCAACCCTTTCTCCTGCCTCTTAGAAAAGCCAACAAAAGATAAAAGTTGCTGCCCTTTGATGGTGGCACTAATAAAGTGAAGGGAATTCAGGGCTCAGCATCCTGGTAGCCATGTTCAAATCTGCAAACACATCCCTCCCGTACCTGCTGGGAAGCAGGAAAATACTTCCTCAGCAGCAGTATGTTTGAGTGGGCCCCTCTTCCATGGACTCCTCTTCTCTTCCAGGTCTACCTCGATCTCGGAGTCAGACTTGCCTGCCAGAGCTGCTGCGGTTCCTAGGACAGAACGTCCATGCACGCAAGAATAAGAATGTGGACATCCTCTGGCAAGCTGCTGAGGTACTCATCGTGGTTAGAAGAGTTATGATGCTCCTTCCGTGGCAGCAAATGCCTGGCCTGCTGCTTGCTAGGCCACTCCCAGTTACTGGTAGATCCTGCTTTTGGTGTCTGTGTGGTGGCCCTTTTCTTGATGAGCTTTACATTATGAGTTGCTTATGTCTGTGGCTGCTGATCTGCTGGTGGAATGGAGCTTTAGAGAGCAGACCTTCTCCTCTGCATTCCACAACAGCCCAGCTGTAAGACCTCCTCCCTGGGGGGATGTGTGATGGGTTCACTGTAGATCTTTGTCTGACTAGGCCACTCTTTAAGCTTGTAATTACAGTGAGACGTATTTTGAAACACCAAGCGACAAAAGTCTTAGCAAGATTCAGAGACTGTGTTTTCTCTTAGTTTGAGGTCTAGTTTGGCATTGTCAGGCTGGGTCCAGCAAATGGGATGGAAACACAGAAGGAGAACATGCCTTTTGGGGGGTCTGTGCAGCATGGTGGGTTATGCCTCTTGCTTTTAGTTTAAGAGAACTGCTGTAAAGTGGCAGCCGTTTCATAGGTGCCATTGTGAATTTCTGAGAGCCAGTCTGCGGGTGACACTGACAGACCCTGAACAGTGGAGTAGGGCCTTTCCTCACTGGTCCATTCTTGCACTACACAGTGGAAGCTTTGCAGATGCCCACACCCATACACGCCTTGTTTAGAGACCGTGGCTCTGTCTGTTGCAGCCACAGAAGGAGCATGAGTTAGATGTGGGGCAGCTGGCCCTCCCTGTCAAGTCAGAAAGCAGGACTTCCAGCCCCAGAGTTCTTGTCCCCAGTAGAGTCCCAGCCGTAGAGGTATATATTCAGGGGTGCAGTTTTCAAGCACCTTTGTATATCCCGTTTCATGTTGCCCGTACGGTCATCTGTGGGAACAATGGGGATGGGGCAGCAGAGCCATGCCGCTTAGACATTGCGTCCCCCAGAGCTGTTCTTTTTCTGGATCTTCATTTCTGTATATGAACAGAGTCCCAGCTAGTCTGCAGAAAACCTTCAGTCAGGTCTAGCTGATCATTTCACAGGTGAGGAGGCCAAGCCAGAGCCCCAGAGCTGGCTGTAGTGCGGCAGGGTTGGGAACCTGTCACTATGGATCTCTTCTAGTGCCAGGGGCTGCTGTGTTTAGGAGCCATAAATCTAAGCCGTATCTAGAAACGAAAGGCCATGCCCGCAGTGTTCTTGCTGTGGGAGAGGTTTTGTACTAGCAGGTCCAGGGACAAGGGGACCCTGTGAGTGGCCATGTTTCCCCTGGCTGGGTTCTCCTCTGTGTCCTCATTCCTTGGCTGGATATGCTGAGAAGGCCCAAGCATGGCTTATAAGGGTTAGTGCAAAACAGTGATGCCCAAAAGTCTCTAGAACACACAAGGTTCTAGAAGTCCCTTGAGAGAACACACAAGGGACAAGTTCTCCTGGGGAATGGTGGTGTGGGGCAGAGATGATCAGGCTCCTCAGGTGGCGGGGCCCTCTCAGAACTTGTTTGGAGTTACCTTGGGTTCTGATACCAACTCAGCAAGACAGCGATGGGGAGCCAGGCAGTCAGGCTAGGACTGGGCTTGGAGTTACTGCTGGTGCTCCTGCCAGACCTGTGGGGCGCCCCCTCCCCTTGAGGGTGCTGCCTTTCTGCTGGCTCTTCTCTCCTAAGAAGAGCCCATTTCCTGTTGGCAGGTCTGCCGCCGCCTTAATGGGGTTCGATTCACCAGCTGCAAGAGTGCCAAGGACCGCACAGCCATGTCGGTGACGCTGGAGCAGTGCCTGATCCTGCAGCATGAACACGGCATGGCCCCGCAGGTCTTCACACAAGCCCTGGAGTGCATGCGCAGGTGAGTGAGGGCTCCTGTCGGGCTGCACCTGCCCAGCCACCTGCTTCCCTTTGCTGTGTAAACTGCAGATGAGCCCACCCCCCTGCACACTTGAGTTTGACCACTACTCAAACGACTGGCCCTGGCAAACTCAGGTAGTAGTCTCGTAGAAGGCCAAGAGGACAAGCCAGCACTCATTTTGAGCAGAGCTGCCCTGGCCCCTTAGAGTGGTGGGCAGACTGGGGACAGACAGTTCAGCGAGGACGGGGAGCCACCTGACCGTGGTTTGGGGCCCATGCTTTCTCAGCAGGCAGCTGCTCTTACATAGTGTATATGTGTGCGGTGTAGACTTCCAAACTCCAGTGAAGGAACCGAGTCTGCAGGTTGCACTGGTTTGCTCTGCTGCCTCTCTAGTAGTGGACAGAGTTTGCTCTCGTGAATGTCTGATGGTGACAGCTGTCTGTGTGCCCTGGCCACCTCCCCCTAATGATGTCCTGGTTCTGAGGCAGCGGATGTGTTTGCAGAATGAAACCCAGAATTCAGATTGTCCTCTGTTGATGGATGCCTTGTTTCAAGCACTGCTGGGAAGCTCCCTACCTCGCATACCAAAAGAAAGGATAAGAAACCTGGTTTTCCTGTCTCCTTTGATGTAGTCACCAATGCTGTTAAAGTCTCGTTTTTCAACAGTCACTTCTACTGAATGTTCTGTATCATTTGTCCTCACCAAATTCTTTAAAGCGTTCAATTCTCTTATCCTTTCTATATGTTTCTGCCATTTGACCTTCTCACAATGCACAAAGTGATGCCTGAGCTCATGCCTCTTGATAGTAGCGTAAATGGCATCATCCCGTTCTTGTTTTGTCTCCAAGTTCATTTAAACCTCTCTGTTAAAGGTCCTCAGCACTCCATGCCTTCGCCCCTAGCGATGGAAAAGCAGCAGAGTCTTGGAGGCACTCTGGGTCTGTGTCCAGAACCTCTGCACCCTTTGGCCTCTGCACCTCTGTGTATGTGCTCCCGGTTCTGAGGGTGGCAGCTGTCCGGGCTCATCAGTTGTCCAGTAGGAGGAAAGGCTGATCTAGTGACCACAGATGTCTACCACTGAGGACGTGAGGGCAACCCAGACAGGGGTCCCTGCGCTCGTACAGCAGAGGCTGGGACCAGTGTCCTTCAGAGGTACACCCCTGGGACCACTACCTCCAATCGTGCCCCCCCCATATCCCAGTAATAATGCAGTAAACCACGACCCTTTCAATAGATAAGAGCAGTCCTCAGCCCCAGTTAGCTCCCAGTGGGGCCCACTAGCGGGGGCCGTGTCTTCAACAGGTGAATTCTACTCTGTTCAGCAGCCACTGCTTCCTTGGTGTGCTTTCCCTGTGCTCATTCTGGGCACATCTGAACGCTTTCACACCTTTTAGCTCTGCCCTTTGGTCCCCGTTCTTACCATTAGTCCGGCTAAAAGCAGCCAGCAACACCTGTGTAACAGCTTCAACAGTGGCCTCTCTGACCCCCGACAGGTGATACCATCCACAGGCAAGGACAGAATACAGGGAAGTCCTTCTCCAGAAGGTAATGCGGACGGCCTCGAGTCTGGCTTCCGCTTGAGTCTGCTCCCGTCTGTAAGAAGCCTCCTGAACAAAGGCTTTACTTTACTTGCCCATTTTATTTGACAGAGTGGACATCTGAACCTCTGGATTACCCATTAAACTGCTTATGGCATCCGGTGGGTTTTTAGGCTGTGTCTCCAGACTCTTCTGAATGCCTCCTGCAAGCCACTTCCAAAGGCTTCTGAGTCAGATGACCCACTTCTCCAGTCACAAATGTGTCCTTGCCAGTTTCCCGTTGCAGTGACAGGATACCTGAGAAAGGAGGGGAAGGAAAGAGGACTTGGCTAACAGTCGGAGAGGTTTCGGCAAGTCTGTTTCTCGACTGTGCTAAGGCAGAGTATCTTAGCAGAAGGGCATGGCAGCAGCACACAGTTGCTCACCTCCCAATAAGCAGGACACAGAGTGACAGAGGCTGAGACAAGATGCACCTTTTAAAGACCCATTCCTTTGCCCTTGCTCTGGTAAATAGGTTCCCATCCACACTCTGGCAAGAAGCTCTGACTAAACTCAGTGGGCCACACACAAAAAGAAGGCATGGAAGGAGGAGGGAGACTTGAAAAGGGTTCCTACCCGAAGAGGGAGGGTTGGGTGAAAATGACGAGAATTCATTATCTAAATGTAGGGAACTATCTAAACAAACTTGAGGGCTGTTGAGGTGACTCGGTGGGTAAAGGAGCTTGTCCCCAAGCGTGATGACCTGAGTTTGATCCCTGGGAACCACATGGTGAGGAACAACTCTTGCAGGTCACACATGCCCCCCACCTCGTGTGCCATGGCACATGCGCACATGATCAGTGAATGTAATTTAATAGATTTTATGGACACATACTCTACTGACCTAATTTAAAAGATTTTATAGACATGTACTCTACTGACCTACACCCTCCAACCAGGCCCCATCTTAAGGTTACCACCTCCCAGTCTATTGAGTACTGCTTGCACTGGGGCCCAAGCCTTTAACATATGACCCTTTGCTGGAGGAACACTTCAGAGCCAGACTGTAACATACATTCTTTAGGTCAATAGTCCCACATCTTTGTAGACATTGTTCTTTAAGTTAATAGTCCCACATCTTTGTAGATCTCTAGCAGTTTGAATACAGGTTAGTAAGTTGCACTTGTTCAGCGTCCTGGAGCATCATTCCGGTCGCCATTGTCAGCTCAGAGGCTGTTAAGTTAGGGTTGTTTTGCCATACTGTTTATGAACCCCAATATCGTGAGCGAGGAATAACCTTCCTAGGAAATGAACATATTTCCTGCTCTCTTTCTCTGTCTCATTCAATCCACTCCCTGTCTCTAGCCACAGAATTTCTAGGATCTAAACTCTCTACAGTGGGCATACTTCAGTTGGATGATTATTTTCAGTGGCCATTAAATACAAAACAAAGCCTCTGCCTGTCCCACTAGCCTCAGCACAGTGACAGTGCTCAACACGGCCCTCTGCTGACCCTGAAGTGTCCTGGCCTCTCGCTGCAGGCCTTTGTGTTTGGGTGATTGTCACACCCAACTTGTGTTTTCTGAATTAGCCCATGTGGCGAAGACACATTCTGTTAGTTACCTGCAAGCTCTGTGGCCACAGTGGAGCGACCAGTGCTGCAGCTCACTGAGAGCCCTAAAAGGCATCAGTGGATCCCAGCAAGATTACTGAGTAGAGGGTGCATTGGGTTCTCTTGCTCTCTCACTTGTGTCTTATCAGAGGAGAGAGTAGAATGTACAGGTGGGAGCAGAGCTGACACTGTGCTGACTCCTGGAGGTGCGCACGCGCGCGCGCACACACACACACACACACACACACACACACACACACACACACACACACGTAATAGTAACAATAATAATTGATCTGTAGTGGTTGCCCTCATGTGCAACATTAATTCTTGTACGAGGGCCCATTTCAAGTCCCCAGTGTTTATGAATGTGAGGTTCGGTCTAGTTCACCTACTCAATTCCTGTAAGCATGTGGGCTGAGCCCAGCACCCCTCCGGCCGGCGCTGAGGATAATGGCACAGGCAGAGGTGGCCCTCTATCCCGTGTTAGGAACTGAAACCTTCAAATAGTAGGCCCTCCTGGGCAGACGCAGTGACCTCCCAGGCAGCCCTGGCAGACAATAAGCATCAGTGAGTACTGCCAGCTTGCACAGTGCCCCCTGTCAGAAAAGCACATTCCAGCAAGGCCAGTCCCAGCTTAAGGTTTCCACTCAGAAAGCCAGGCAGGATGGAGCTGCAGGAGGCAGCTTGAGCCCCGCCTATTCATCTGCAAGCTGTTTTTTCAGAGTGCCTGCCAGACCCTGAGAACAGTGTTAGTGTTGCCCTTTGCTAGATTGGAGGGATGTTGGTCCTCAGTCACGTGGTTACAGAGCCCATCCAGCCTCAGAGCCTAGTGCCATCAAGCATAGTTTATCACTGAGCTACACTCAGCCTCCAGAACATTTTTTCTATAGGACTTAAATAAGGGAAAACCCCAAATTTCCAGTGTGAACTTGGTTGACTCCATTTTGAGGGATCATCTTCTGAAACAGTATCTCACAAAGATGGAGTCAGGATTGCTATCCCCTCCACCACCAGGACTGAGACATGAGGCAGGTAGGGGAGGATGCTGCCCTGGATGGACACCCAGGTAAACGATTTTCGTTTGTGTGGTTAATCAAGAGTCAGCTTTGTACCCACCCTCACTCGGCATCTGTGAGAAGGTCAAACCCCCATGGTTCTTCATGTTCAGCTTGCTTCTCGGAAATGCCCATCTGCAGCATGTGGGGCGTGGCGGGCGGCATGAAGCTGTGCTTGGCCAGTCGAGAGAGGGTGAACATGGAAAACCATCCTTTCAACCTACATGTGTTTAATTTTGGTAGACTGCAGTATTTCTTCCTTATTTTTCACTTCTCTCTCTCTCCTTTTTTTCCTGTAACTGTGCTGGTTTTGTTTTGGTCTTTTGTTCATGCCCTTCTCTGCATCTTATTTTTCTTTCTGTTGTGGTTCATTCCATTTTTTTTTTAAATCTTATCTTTTGGTTCTCCTTTCTCCCCATAATTTTGGGTAAAACCCATCGCATGTGTCCGTCTTTTTTTCTTTCTTTCTTTCTTTCCCCCTTTTCTTTTCCTTTCTCCCAACTTTTTCCTTTTCACAGCATTGGAACACGGGAGGTAGTCACCCAGAAGAACTTGAGCGGCCTGGTGCCCATCCGAGACTTAAGGCTAGACCCCAGCCTCCTTTGTTCCATTCCTTTATTAGCTCTGAGCCCCAATTTACTGATTGTGTGGCTCTTTCTGAGCATAGCGTACCTGGTGACCAAATTGCGTTGCAAGTAAATATCATTATGAAAAATTAAATTAGTCACAGGACAGACAAAAGTGCCCGAATATGTCCAGCCACCGTGTACCAAACTGGACAGAAGGAATGTGTCCAAGCGAGGTCTGCCGAGAACTATCTCATGCCTTACAGTTTGATGTTTTGTTCTTCTGAACTGTAAATACCTGCTAAATTCTTTCATCGAGAGGACTCGTTCATTTTGATGGCGTAGCGTCTTCAGTGCTTGTAACATGTTTTTCTGGTGCCCTGTGACTGCATTCTTTAGCTGGCCTGGAATTACTTGTACCAAATATCTTACCTTCTGATGTGTAACTATTTATTCCATGTACATCTTGTGTGCCCTGTTCCAAGAGAAAGGGCTGCTGTCTGAAAAGAGTTTGTATATTTGATACTATTCCTTCAGTGTGTTGCTGACCTTCCTAGCCTTTTGAAGAAATCAACAAGAAAAAGATGCTTTATTCGTTTATCTAGATACCCCTGCTTGATAGGACTGGACTTCCCACTTTCCTTTCAAAGCGTAGTCCTGGGATTGCAATAGCAAGCAGATTGTAGAGTCACACTCCCCTGCTCCCAGCTGTCTCCACGTGGGGACGACACAGCTGTGGATCCAGGAGCACATGCCACCGAGTCTAGCACACAAAGATTACATGTTGCATGTGACTTCAGGGTTACTCGTAACACACATAGTAGCAAGAGTTATATACTTTTTTTTTAAATAACTTTTTTTTAATTTACAAATTGTATGTTTTATTCCAGATGAAGTCTAGATATCTTTTTTCTTTTACTAATACAATAAGGTTATATATAATGAACAAAAAAAAATCAGAGAAAATGATTTTTAAAAATGAGGCTTAAGTTTTAGCAGTTGTGTGAGAGAGAGAGCTGTGAGAAAGGGAGATGGCTGTGGTTTTGCCATGATCACTCTTAATTTTAACATGGCACTGCCCCTAAAATAGGATGACTACTCACCCGGACATTCATGTGGCAGAGAGTGATTGTCCTCCATAAAAGTAACCAAGTAGCCTAGGAAAGATTCCCCTTGCCTTGTGGCCTTGTTTAAGAAATAGTGAATGCCTTCCCCACCTCCCAGTTCATAGTAGGTTGTATTTCTGCTTTTGACCTCCAGTTCGATGAAGGAGATTTCTTTTCATGAGTCTTGTAGGAAACCTGGAGTGACTTAGAGAATCTGGAGTTTCGAGTATCTTGACATTCTCATGCCCACAAACCCATCCACCAGAGCTCTAGCCTCTCTAGTCTATGAGATTTCCTGACAGTACTTGGAGGACTGCCTCTGATCTGGCTTCATCTCGGAGAGTGACATGGAGGAGCTGCAGAGCAGTTAGTAGCGAATACCAGACGCCAGACCAAATCTGTCAGTTGGGCTGAGGAAGGTTGTCCTTACCACACCTGAGGAGTGCCCTTTTTTGCAGATCTGAGCACCACAGATTCCCCCGGGCAGGCTCGCCTCAGAGTTCCCACATAAACAGGTCTACTTGTCTCTCCTAGTAGAAACGTGGTGACAGCTCTGTGGCATCTCTCAGTTTAGTGTTTCAGCCACTGCCCATCTGACATTAGTCACCAGACAGACTTGTCCAGTCAGTGATTCTTGGAAAGGAATATTTGATAGATGCCCTTTCCCTTCAAAGCATGTGCTTCAAGCCCAACAGACCATTTTGTTTGCTTCATCTGAACAGGGGAGAGAGAGTCCATAGTCTCCTTCCATCCCCATCCCACGGCCCCCATTCCTTGCTCTCGGTTGGTACCCTCCAGGTAACATGGAGGTGACTCAGGAATGCATCATTTCCAGGGTTGTGCTGTGGCCATGCAAAGACCATAGACAGACGAGGGAAGTCTCTAGAAGTAACTGCAGAGACAGCACCCTCTGTCCCCTGTGGCCCAGGATTCCACAGCTCTTTGCAGGGACTCTTCTCAGGACTATTATACAGCAAAGGGAAGCAGTGCTGGTTAGAGAAATCTCTGCCCACACCTCAGGCAGGGAGAATTCCTGTCGGGGACACTATGGTCTGTTGTGGTGCCGAGCCCCCCTCCTGGCCTATACAGCCCTGGCTGTTGGATCAGAAGGGCAAACAATGAGATTCCTTGTCTGTCTCTTCCAGGGGTGAGTAGAAAGCCGTACACCACCCTGTGCCTCCAGGTACAAAAGGCTGGCTGGCTCTGGGAGTCCACCCCAGCAGGGGGGATTGGGGATTTGAATCAGCTTTTTTCCTCTAACATACTGGGGAGGTGGGGAGACCAACCTTCAGTCTGTTTATCCTTTATACTGGATTTTAATGTCATGAAGGTCTTTTGCTCATGAAACCAAGCCAAATATGTATTCAAAATCTTGTCTACATCAAGAAATGAGGAGAAACAGGATAAGGAGATGATTCAAGCTAGGCACTGTTGGTGTTGGCTGATGGCATCTGGGTTGCTTCTGAGTAATCCTGAGCTGTGGTACGGTGCCTGGTCAGAGCTGCATCCTCTGCAGCAGCAGCTTTTGAAGGAGAGAGCCATGCTGACGCCACTGCCTTCTCCTGTACTCACTCAGATGGAGATACTGAAACAGGGACGTGGTCCTTCTACAGAGTCACTCATGTCTACTGTGGCATGGCCTAGACATGGAGGCCTTCAGATGAACGCTAAAGTGGAAGCCCCTCCCCCCTCAAAAGAAGGAAAAGCAGAGGTCTTAGGATTGTCCTTTAGAGTTTCCATTCAAATTTCCAAAGTTGATGTCCTTGAAATGAAGTAATTCTTGAGATAATAAATCAGGAATTGTCCAATAACTAAATCTCTCTCGTTAAAATCTGCCTAAAGCCTTGCCATGTACTATTGCCTGCTAACAACACTGGAACAGTGTGGTCAGTGAAAGTGTGCTGCTTCAGGCCATCATGCAGGACTCTGCCACAGGGCACCCTTTACCACCTCTGCAGACCTTGTCCCAAACCTTCAAGCCAGTCCACGGACACCTGCAGATCATGCCAATAGTGTCAGCATGCAGACAGGGCATATCAGCCTGGCTAGAAACATGTAGAAGAAACAATTTGATTTAAAAGTCAAATTAAAGGCACAATTTGAATTGCAAGCTCACGTACAATGTATGCAGTCAGCTAAACCTAGTTTTAGTTCTTTTCACAGGTAAATACAGAGACTGTCAGTTTTTAAGTTATCATTTGGCATCTACTGGGTAGCTGGGCTTGAGGGCCTTCTGTATCAATGGAGAAGCCATATGTGAAGTAGTCTGTCAGGCCAGGAGCTTCCAAAGACATGGCAGGTTCACTGTGCACGGGAACTCATAGCTTCTGCTTTACATAGAGTTGTATTTGTATCTGATTACTGAGTGTTCAGCAGATGCTGTCGTTTGCTCTGGGTGGCCCAGGTTTTTAGCTCAGGTGACACATCCAGCCTATGGCTTGAGGCTCTGGAACAAGGACATGCAGAGTGGCTGTATCTGTCAACAGCAAGCAGGTGGATGCTTCTCTAAACTGCCTGGTCTTATCTCTTTTGAATAAGCACTACTGTCCCACCAAAACCTCCTTGACATGTTCTTAATCAGGGGACTGTCATTCTCATTTTGAAAGGCTTTGGCTGCTATTTTTTAATGTATGTCATGTGATCTTCATAAGATTTGAAATACTTTTTTAAAATCACTGTTTTCTTGGTAACTGCAAATTTTACATCTCAGAAGGGGGATTTTTTTACTGAACTTGACAACTACTTGATTTCATTGCTACTCTTTAAACATTATAAAAATAGCAAGTTTTACTGTGTTGTGGAAAGGAATTTATATTAAGAATCATTTTTGGCTATTAATTTTAAGCCACTCCAGAGCATTGCCCAGAGAACTCCCTTGAGGTTCACTCTGAGGCCTCCCTGGCTCTTCATCCTCTTGCTGGGTACCATTTGTTTTTGCCCCTGGGTTGCTATGACACCCCTCCATTGAGTACTGCTGGGATTCACGCTGGTAGTGAGTTCTCCAGGGAAGAGCACCTGTGGGCTCACGTTGGGCTCAGTGGCGCTTATACAAGAAGTAGTTGTACTGAAAGCAGCCCACTTGGAGAAGGTGCCTCGTGGCCACCAGGAGATCAGTGGAGCCTCCACAGCACATCCGCCTGGTAGCCATGAGCATGTGGACCTGCTCTGCAGACAGCGCCTGGGCCTATCTGGGCACTTTGCTCTTGAACAGTCGCCCCTAGGTGGAGACAGATACCAAAGCAGCCTCCTCGGCCAGATGGCTTTTGCTACCTGCTGAATTCTGCAAGAAAAATCGGCATCTGGGTTTTGATGTGGTCACAGATTTTGCTAACGTACAAAAGGTACAGTGTTTGAGAAGCTATGGTAAGAGTTAAATATCCCCGTTCGTTCAGTTTGCTGTCTAAAAATCTTTGAACCACAAGTTGATAGTACCCCAGATAACCAAAACCAAGATACACACAAAATCATGTATTTTTAAAATAATTGTGTCTGCTAAATACAACATCGCTCTGGAAGTGCCAGCCCACAGCGCATCCAGCATGTATCCATCTGTGTGCTTTTTACCTGCTTCGTTCAGAAACCCTCCATCTTATGTGTGTTTGTTATAAATGAGTCCAGCACCCATCTTATTAACCTTTGTTTAATGCTATGGGAATAATCAGTTCATTTCCTTTAAGTCTTTTCTTTTTCCTTTTTCACTGCTGTCATTTCTTGTGCTTGTTTTTTCCCCAGTGAGGGTTGTCGGAGAGAAAATACAATGAAGAATGTTGGAAGTCGCAAATATGCGTTTAACTCCCTGCAGCTGAAGGCCTTCCCCAAGCATTACAGGCCTCCAGAAGGGACTTACGGAAAAGTTGAGACATGAACACACGGTGTCCTCTAATTAGCTGTTATGTAACCAATGTGGGTACCCTCTAGTGTCACATATGATTCTTCAAGAAGACCCGAAGGATTCGTTTTTATTTTTGTGTTTTTAAAAAGACTTCACTAAAGAGTCTATGGAGCATGATTTTGTGTTGGAATCTGTAGGGGTCCTGTGTGGCTCAATAGCGTGGATAGTAATGGCTGCCCTTACCAATAGCTTTCAGCTGTAACTATACAGTTAATGTCCTAGTTCCTAGAAGAAGCCAGCTTGGTGTGTCTGAAACTCCAGGAGACTTTTTCAAATGCCCACTTAGGCACTGCTCACCCAACTTATTTTTCTATTCAGTAACTCACACGTGAGCATTGACTTCAAGTCTACTTTCAAAAAGTCTGAATGTAAAACAGGAAGTACTCACCCCATTAAACTCCAGGTCCCAGGCAGAGTAGGAGGTGTTAGCTCAGCTTGGGGAAAAGAAGTCAGCACCTTTGTGTTGTGAGAGAAGCCGGTTCTAGTGGCCCCCAAAGGCCACTGCTCTCTGTGAAACCCAAAGTCGAAGGGAAGCTTGATCAGTCACACCAGGGGCTCATGCACCCGGGGCCACACCGCTTCCTGCCCCTTCAAGTCCTAGAAGAGTGTCTGCTTGAGATCTAAAACCAACCATGAGGTCCCTGGACTCAGCCTCCTCATAAGCTCCATGTTTAGGTCCACACCCACAGGGCATATCTCCCTTGTTGGCAATCGAGACCTTCACTATGGCTTGTCAGGTGTCTGGGAGACAACTCTTTAGTTGGTGATTTAGGGGCATAGAGACAGTAGACGCAAATATTTTCAGAATAAATGTTCTTCTGGGATGTTTCTAATCATCTTCTAGAAGGCCACAAATCATGTGTGAATGTCTAAAGAAACCATTTTAGTTTTTGGTTTATAGTAATTGTTACTATTCTTCTGTTATATGACTATTGAGAAACAGTTCAAACTATCCCCTACATTGAGAGCCCGAGAGGGGTTTGTGAGACAGGAAAGTTAGGGATTTCATAGACAATTTAGTCTGTCATCTTTTACAAGGTGATGATGAGTCTTATCTGCACATAGCAGATTTTTTTCCTTAGAATTTATATGTTTTATAAATTCTGTTAATCATAGTTCTGTTTACATGTTATTTAAAAGGCTGTAAAAGAAGTGTATATGGAGTATAACCCATGATGCTGATACCAATTGTGAGCACCATGGGAATTCTTAGAGAGGTCTAGCTAGTTTTCTTTTGGCTCCTTTAGAAACATGTAACAGACTTGAACCTGGGACATGGAGGCATAGATAGCCCAGTCCTTGGACAAGAGTGAGGGAGGGTGCAGGCACCCCTTTCTACCGGTGCGTAGCCTGGCCTGCTGCTTCGGGGAAGAGGTCCTCTGCTGAGGGGCGGCTCACTGCCCACTTCAGAGTGCACTGTGGAAGTGAGGGACAGGGAGCGCCCAGCATCCAACCCCCCCACAGGGGGCCGTTCTGCTGGTATCCGATTCTCCCACAGCCCCAGAGGCTGCTGGGGCTCAGTGGGGCTGGCTAAGCCCTTTCCCTCTTCTGTGGTCCATTTACTCTTACGTTTCTAGTTTCTTTTTTTTTTTTTTTTTTTTTTTTTTTCTCATTTTGACATCACTGCCTTTTTAAATATTGCTTTGGACTTTGAAATGAAATGTTCCCGTGTTCTCCAGCTCTCCTTCCTGTCTGAAGGGCATTACCAATCCACACTTAGAAAGGGAATAGAGCAAGAGCTGACTCACCTGTCGGCCGCTCTGCATGTGAATTACTTTCTCAGTCTTTGTTTTATACCATGAATCACTGTAAACCTCTCAGACTTGGTTAATCACGGAAGGGACTGTGGCTTCAGTGTTTTCTCTGAAGGCATTGTGACTGGCTCCCAGCGCAGAACACGTTCCCGGCTTGCCAGGAAGGCACACCTGGCACTGCATGGGCGCAGGCAGCTCCCTCCGCCCCAGGAGGCTGAGCTGTTCACTGTAGGTGGGACACGGTTTTCCTGGTGGCCATAGAGAGGACGTGCCGTCCACCGTCTGCCCCCACTTCAGAAGGAATGTGCGGTGTCTGGACAGCTGGGAGTGCCGTGTGGATCCCGTCGGCTCCTGCAGCAGAGCTGCCTGTACTCTCCTTTAAAGATGTAAAAATAGTGTATAATACTGTTTTATCCCCCCCCCCCCCCACACACACACACTTGTACTTGCCAAGCTTAGTGCATTTAAATACTTGTATTTATTTGTTTGGGACAGTATTAATATATATGAACATATAGTTACTGTTTTATATATTCTTAGCTCACTTAAAGCCATGTATGCTGTAAATGTGCTTGTCTTTAGAATGGGAAATAATAAAAACTGACAAGAACATTACACTTGGTCTCCCTTGATTCATTCTCCTGTACTGGAAGGAAGTGGGTAGCCAGCACCAGACTGGTACATTGTACCACCGGGCTTAGGTGCCAGGATTCATAGGCTTGTAAATGGGGGGAGACTAAGGTCTTTTTAACCACGTTTTTAGTTCATTCAAACTAAGGTGTGGTTAAGAACAGAGACCAATCCAGGTTCTGCCTCTCACTGGTCAGTGACTTGGGACAGGCTGTTTTTGTGTATGCCAACTGTTTTCAACAGTGGTAGGTTCCTCAGAAGGTGGCTGTGAGGACCTTGGTCCCATGTGTTCCTAAATGTGTGTTGTGTCCTTTCCCTGAACAACCTCCCCATCCGTGGGGTGACTTGCTGAGAAGCTGTACAAAGCTGCTGCCGCGTCATCAGCACCATGCGCTGAGTCTCTGCATCTCCTTCAAGGAACATGTACCTGGTCATTTCCCTTGGAGATTCCTGGCAATGGAAAAGAGTTAAAAACAAGGTAAGTATGCTTGGCTGTCTGAAAGTCTACCATTGCTGTAGCCAGGGCTTTCCCTCTCTCTTCTCACAGACTCGGGAATGGAGTCTGGCTTCAGTTTCCATTTCGTGGAGTCTCTGCACATATCAAAAGTCTGCTCTGCTGATACATGGGATTTGGTGACGCCTTTAATAATCTTTAGTAAACATTCTAGTAACTCCTCTATCATAGGTTGAGGTTTATGAAGCTGTTGGTTAGCTGGGTTTGGCTTCCTCTCTGTTAGGGCTACAGAAGTCTTAAATGTCTTGCTCCGTTTGATGTTTGTTCTGAGATCAAGGTTTGGCTTTCCCATGGATGACCATGTCCTGGTGTCTGACGTGGTCGGTGTGCCTGTGTTGGAAGGCTGGACTCTGGTGCGCAGTAGCTCCTTCTCGGCTTACAGTGTGCTGTTTCACAGTGGGTGCCTTCTGCCTCGGCTCTCCTGGGAGTGGGCGTGGAGGCCAGGGCTCGCTCTGTCGTCTTCCTCTGTCAATCCTCACTTTAGTTACTGAAGCATGGTCTTGCTGAATCCAGAGCTTGCCAGTTCCAGTCAGTCTCAGCCTGTCGCACCGTCATTCAGCTGCCTCTTGTGCTGGGATTTCAGGTGGCCGAAGTCCACTCCTCACACGTACACACAGGTGCCTTACCCACTAAGCTGTCCACCGCCCTTTACTTCGTTTTGACATCTAGGCCAGCTCCTCTGGAGTTACTCTGGGATTCAGGCGCATGCTGTATCAAGAGTTGACTTGGCTCTGAGTGACCCCCTTCTCTCAACCGACCCTAATTTTGCTTCTTTAATCACATGATGCTGGATGGCTCAGTTAGTACAGTTCTTGTCATGAGAGCGCATTTTTCCTGGAGACCTACAGTCGAATTCAAGTCTCGTGAGGTATACAGTGTGTCTCATGAGGAGATGACTGCTCCTAAAGAACTTCCTGAGTTTATTAACTCATAAAGCAAAGTCTGGGCAAATATGTACAGGGATGGAATTTAAGGGCACGAAATAAAGGCAGAAAGAACAAAGCCAAGTCAGATTGAATTGATAAATATGGATCCATTAAACAGACATTCTGGGTTTGATGTTTTAACACAGGGAGTGAAAAAAAAAAGATACTGCTTATCTGATTGGTTAGCCAAAATATGGATCAAAATGATACTGCTTATCTGATTGGTTAGCCAAAATATGGATCAAATGTAGCCTACTTACTGTGGGGGCTGGCAGTACCTGCTACCCTTGGTGTACTGTTGGTGGATGGAGTCCAAGGCTCAGAGAGTTAGAGTCCTGAAGTGAATCACTGTTTGGAAGAAAGGTAATCCAGGATAAAAGTGGAGTCATTCCTCAGACTAGCTTGAAGAATGGCTGTACACAAATTAGTCAGCAGGCTGGGTGTGAGGCACTTAAGCAGAACAGTACGATCTAGCTAGATGTCCAGAGGGATCTATACTCTCAGCAAGTCTGGGATGGATCTAGAAATGGAGGAGTCATTAGCACGTTAACCTTTATTCCACAGGATTGTCACATTTCTTTCTCGGGAGCGTCCTCAGGGAGGCCGTTACTATTTCTACACATAATACAGATTAGATCCCTCAGGCAGAGGGGAAGGGTACTGCTCTAAGAGAGGGGAAGAGACTTCCTCTGTAAAACCCACTGCAGTTGGAATTCAGCATCCCCAGCCCCATCAGCTCCTCTCTACCAAGTTACAGGGTCCCATTCTCTGCCCACCTGCACCCTCACTTTAAATGATAGCCTTTGAGGAGGAAAGTGTGTGTCGTCAGTCAGTGCATGATGAGGACTGGACTTTGGCAGGACCACAGAAAGAAGGGTGAGAATTGATCCCTGATGGAAAAATCCATTAATAAGTGTGTGTGTGTGTGTGTGTCCATAAAAGGATGTATTGGCTTATACAACTGGAAGCTTGTGGCTGCCTGCATGCTGGAGAAGCTGATAACCTGGTAGCAAAAGAGCATCGGGAAGCCTCAGAACAAGAGAACCAGTGATACAGTGTGAGGCTGAAGACCTGGACGCTCCCTGGCCCGCTGGTCTGAGTCCGTGCTGAAAGGCTGCAGTACCCAAATCTGACCTCTTCGGGCAACGGCAGCAGCGGTGGAGACTTGCTCAGAGCCCGCAGCACCGCCCGGCTTTCCCTTTCTCTGCTTCCATCCCACCTGGGGCCCCAGCCTACTGCATGGTGCTGCCCACATTCCTGACCTGTCTTTGCAGTTCCTCTCCTGTGTCAATCATGTCCAAAAGTGTCCTTCCAACACATTCAGAAGTGGTGCTTTACTAATATTACCCCGGGGGCCTCTCAATCAGGTTAACTTGGCAACTAAGAGCAACTGTCGGAACATCCCATCAAGTCACTGAGGTCTTTCTTCCATCCGTCCCTTGACTTTCCATCACACACACCCTGGTCATCGTGACCTGTAAAACTACTCACACTTTCTTTTCCCTTCAAAGCCCTGTATGGTGACTTCACTTCAGAAAGAAAGTCCTCTAAATATTTTCACCATTTAATTTTTTTTTTTTTTTTTTTTTTTTTTTTTTTTTTTGGTTTTTCGAGACAGGGTTTCTCTGTGTAGCTTTGCGCCTTTCCTGAGACTCACTTGGTAGTCCAGGCTGGCCTCGAACTCACAGAGATCCGCCTGCCTCTGCCTCCCGAGTGCTGGGATTAAAGGCGTGCGCCACCACCGCCCGGCTATCACCATTTAATTTTTTAATAGTTGATAATTCGTTAGTTTTATAATTTATTAAATTTGTGAATATATTTTATTCATTTTTATTTATAAAAGGCTTATTTCAGGCTGGAGAGATGGCTCAGTGGTTAAGAGGATCCAGGTTCAATTCCCAGCACCCACATGGCAGCTCACAACTGTTTGTATCTCCAGTTCCATGGAATCTGCATTGGTGAAATTATTAAAGCCACTCCACGTAGTTAAAAGGGAGGTTTATTTTGTGAAGTAACTTACAAGTGAATGGATAGTTTACAGGGTCTGGGAAAGGTGTGCGCAGTCCGGCGGTGTTCTCTGGAGAACTCTGCTCGGTCTACCTCCAGCGTCCAGGGTCCAGGAGCCAAGAGAGCAGGCACATCCGGATCTCAGGTCTTCAGGGTCCTCCCTTGGCCCCGCCTTGTAGGTGTGACAGTTACCGAAGCCTCAATGGAAGAGAATTAGAATCTTTAAGACAATGGTCCCTTTTATTGGTTTCCTTCTGTCCCACACCAGAGGGCTCTTCTGATATGGGAACTGAAGAATCTCTCAACCTTCTCTTTTAGCAATATGTTTGGGTTTAGAGAAGGAGTGAGCCAATTCCATCTCCAAAGCCAGCTTGGTTTATAATTGAATTGGAACCACAACTTTTCTAGATTGAAAGAGATATAGATGTTAGGCAGTGAGAGTTTACCCTGTGTAGATTGGTACCAATAGATTCTTTCTTTCTGCTGTAGACATCTGGATATCCAAAGCCTTATGATTTCTGGAAGATGGGTATTTCCAGTATCCTGGAAAGACAAAAACAGAACCCTACCTCTCTTGCAAGGGACTCCAGATTTCTCATGGAATCATGGAACTTTTTATGTTCTTTTGAAACACATGATTCCATAGACCTTATCTTATCAGTTAATGATAATCTTTCTTCCATATCTAGTGTCTGAGTAGCCACAACTTCACTCTGGAGAGTTAGTATTCTATCCATTAAATATTCATATTTGTTATCAATAAAATCAATTTTGGGTACAAGCCTGTTTTGTAAATCCTGGTTAGCAGATTCCAGAGAGAGAATCTTTTTCTGTAAGCCTTCATTGCTATCTTTTAAAGCAGATTCCAGAGAGAGAATCTTTTTCTGTAAGCCTTCATTGCTAGCTTTTAAAGCCTGTAAATCCTGGTTAGCAGATTCCAGAGAGAGAATCTTTTTCTGTAAGCCTTCATTGCTATCTTTTAAAGCCTGTATCGGTCCCAATAATGACTCATCTTTGTTCTCATTATTAAACCAGTATTTGAACACTGTGTGAATTATTATGATGAATGCCAAAATGGTACAGGCCAGATATGCCTTAGGAAGGTCATATATTTCCAGGAAAATGTCATTCATCATACAGGCAAAAAGGTTTTTAAATTCTTGTGAGGTAATGTTGTCAGCCATATTACAAGAATTACTCAAAATTTGTTAGTCAATTTTAAAGTGTAAAATTATCAAGTACTTTTACTTGATAAGACGCTAGTTTGCCTATCTTACCTTTCCGTGGTTTTGGGGGTGTAGTAGCGCTTTTCAGCCAGCAGGCGGCGTTGGTAGAGCTCCAAAGCAGGTCTTGTTGAATGCCTTGGCTGGCCTCAGAGTGAGCACAGGCAGGAAGCGGTGGTAGGCAGTTGTTTTGGTGACTCCCTGGAGCTTCAGGGACTGGAGAGTTCCAGGCCACTCTAAGCCCCTCTCTGCCTCTGCAGACAATAGGTCTGCCAGCAGGCTGGACTCCAAGCCCTCTCTGTGCCTCCGTAGGATGCTGCCACCGCTGCCGCCGCCACTGGGGACAGTGCCTTGTCTATTTTAACTAGGTGAACCTGTGGAAACCTCGGGCTGGGGGGAGCCGGCGTTCACGGAGGAGGAGGAACGCCTCACTCACAGTGGTTTGGCTGGTCTGGGGGCTAAACTTGCGGAACTGAGACCGGATTAGCTCCTTTTTAGCAATGGAACCGTGTAGGTTTTTCCTGGTTTTCCGGAGCTCTGCAGGCGGTACCCTGCAGCTTCAGTGCCCGCCAGCCAGCCGGGGAGGAAGCTGAGGGTGGGAGCCACCCAGGCCTTTGGAATTTGCCTCACGTGAGCGCCAGATATTGGTGAAATTATTAAGGCCACTCCACGTAGTTAAAAGGGAGGTTTACTTTGTGGGGTAACTCACAAGTGAAGGAATAGGTAACGGTCTGGGAAAGGTGTAGCGCAGTCTGGCGGTGTTCTCTGGAGAACTCTGCTCGGTTTACCTCCAGCGTCCAGGGTCCAGGAACCAAGAACCAAGAGAGCAGGCACATCCGGATCTCGGGTCTTCAGGGTCCTCCCTTGGCCCCGCCTTGTAGGCGTGACAGTTACCAAAGCCTCAATGGGGGTTGGAACTTCCAGGTCAAAGCTGGGATGGCTACCCACTACAAATCCAGCACCCTCACCCAGACATACCTGCAGCCAAAACACCAATGAACATAAAATAAAGACAAATCATTTGGGGCTGGGAATTTAGCTCAGTGGTAGAGCGCTGGCCTAGCAAGAGCAAGGCCCTGGGTTCGGTCCTCAGCTCCGAATTAAACAAACAAACAAAAAACCTTACTTACTTTTTTAAGACTATATCATGTGTATTCAGTCAGTCTTGCCATTTACCTTTGCATTTGTAAGGGCAAGTGTCATTCTTGCAGTAAAGGAGCTACTGAGAAGTTAACTGGATGACGGGCCAAGATGGCTCAACAGTAAAAGCACTTCTCACGAAGCCTGGCACTGAGTTTGATCCCTGGAATCCACAAGGTAAAGGCGAACTCCCTCTGGTCTCTACATGTGAACATGCACTCACCTGGGAATACACGTGTGTGCGCGCACACACACTTAATAAATGGTGAATCTATAGTGTTGAATTCTTCTTGTCTGCAATATGTTGCCTTTCTTTCCTTGTAACCGTCGGTTATTTTAGATGCAACAGCAGAGGCCAGATTCACCAAGTCAGAGGGCAAACCTGGGAGCACAGTGAGTTTCTCCTGGGGTGGTGATGAAACACCATGACCAAAAGCAAAGTGGGAGAGGAAACAGTTTATTTCGCTTACATTTCTGTAGCCAGGGCAGGAACCTGGAGGCAGGAGCTGATGCAGAGGCCATGGCGGAGTGCTGCTTACTGGCTTGCTCATCATGGCTTGCTCAGCTGCTTTCTTATAAGAACCCAGGACCACCAGCCCAGGGATGGCTCCACCCACAATGGGCTGGGCCCTCCTCCATTAATCACTAATTAAGAAAATGTCCTATAGCTGAATCTTATGGGGGCTTTTTCTCAGTTGAGGCTCCTTCCTTTCAGATGACTCTAGCTTGTGTCAAGTTGACATCAGCCACCACGATATCTGATCAACATGATAGGGGTCAAGATGAGGGGTACACGATGACTTTATAGTCATCTGATGACAAAAGCATCTCACCTCCTCTCCTCTGTACTGGCTATATTTAATAATGAAAAGTAACTGTTTAAAGCTCAACACCCAGTGAAACACCTGTTAAGGAAATTGAGAAAACTGGACCAAAAAGATGGCTCAGTGAGTGTATGTGCTTGTCACCAAGCACAATGGCCTGAATTTGCCTCGGGGACACATGTGGTGAAAGGAGATCTGACTCCCACGGCTTGCCCTCTGACCTCTACATGTGTGCTATTATTGCATGCACACACACACACACACACACACACACACACACACACACACACCCCACCGCCCAATAAATGTTAAAGAAAAAAAATTGACAAAACTCTAACATCAAAGAACAAAATGCTTAAGAATAAACAATCAAAAAGGAGAAAATGTAATACACTGAAAACTTTACATTTTTGCTGTGATTAGACACCAATAAATGAAAAGTATCTTGTGGACTGGAGGAGTTCATCATGCTCAGATGTCAGTGCATCCAGGTGTCCCGGAAGTTAAATGCATTTCCTATTCAAATGCCAATAGCATTTTTTTTCAAGAGATGGGGGGAAAATCCATCCTGAAATATAGACTCTCAAAGGATTCCATATACCCAAAATAATAATCTTGAAAAAGAACAAAGATGGACTCATCTTCTGATTTGAAATTTTATTATAATATTCCAGTAGTCAAGAGTGGCACTGGCGTGAAGACAGAAGCCAAGAGAGACTGGGGCTTAGAAACAGCCCTACCCTATATGTATGGCAGGATGTTTTCCCACCAAGGGCAATGTGGAAAGCTAAATTATCTACATTCAAAGAATGGAAAGTCAAACCCTTAATTTACATCACACACAAAGATGAACTCAAAGTCAATCAAAAGGCAAAGCTAAAAGCTACAACTAAAACCCCCAAAGCAAGCTCTATATAATTAGCTCCACTGGGTCGGGTAGTACTTTTGTGAATATGACTACCAAAAACTCAACCAGGGTCAACAACCCACTGTTAATAGGCAAAGGATCTAAAAAGATTTCTTCAAACAATATATAAAGGCTGACAAGCATATAAAACAGGTAACTTCCCTAGTCAGGGAAATGCCAAACAGAGCCAGCCACTGATCGACTTCACACACATCAATGGCCACTAAAAAAGAATAGGAACTAAACTGACAAGGCCAGGGGACAGTTATAATAATCCTCATGTGCTACTGAGAGGAATATAAAATAGTGTGGCTGCTACAGAAAGTGTAGCAGTGCCTCAGAATCAAAATAGAATTACTGTACTTCACAGACTACTGGGTATACACTAAAACTGAAAGCGGGGTCCCAGGGATATCTATATACATGTTCACAGCAATAGTCAGGAGCTCAAAGGTGGAAACCACCGAGGTATCCACGGCTGAGAAAATAGATAAGGTAAAGGACACACAAGTACTAGAATACTATTTGGCTTTACAAAGGAAATACATGATACATAATAGCTAAACCTTGACGGTATTTTGCTACATGAAATAAGTCAGTCCCCATCCCATCCCTGAAAAAAAAAAACCCACATGTTGAGATTGCATCCGTACCAGGCACTTAGGGTACTCATATTCAGAAACAGGAAACAATGGTGATTACTATAGAGCGAGAATGCCAAGGGTAGGGTAGGGCGGGACGACCTGACAGTGGCTGGGAGTTACTTGATGTACACTTTACATCTTGTGAGGTGAATGAAGGCGAATTCTGCTGCAGACTAACGGCACTGCAGTGTGAATGCACTAAACACTACTGACCTATATATACACTTTAAGATGCTAAGTTTGTTATTTATAATAATAATTTGAAATATGGCTCAAATGAAAGTGTTTAAAATTATTTTGAAAGGAAGCACAGGCCTACAGCTAAGAGGTAAAATTATAAAACTCTTCAAAGAAGATAAAGGACTAAGTTTCTGTAAGTCTGGGTTAGGAATGGTTTCTTAGAGCACACTGAAAGAAAAAAAATGTAATTTACCCCAATTAAAACTATTCTTCAAACCAAGCATGGTAGCTTGTGCCTGTCAACTCAGCATTTGGGAAGTGAAGCAGTCAATCTGCTTGCTCCAAGTTCAAGGTTTCATTCAACTTCATAAGTTCCAGGCAAGCCTGGGCTAAGACCCAGTCTCAAAAACACATAAAGGCAACACATAAAAATAAAAAGTGTGCTTCAAAGAGTATCAAGAGATTGAAAAAGAGAAACCACAAGTTGAGAAAAAAAAATAATGCCAATTATCTTTAAAGGACTTGTATCTACAATAAAAAAAAAAAATCTTACAGGGCAATGAAAAGATAAACCAATTGAAAACCAAACTGAAGACTGAAATAAACATTTCTGCAAAGGCAACATACAGATGGCCAATGAACACATGAAACATGCTCAGATTAGACATCAGAGAAATGCAAACCAAGATCCCAATGAATGCCTCCTCATAACAGGCTGTCAGCAGTGTGAACAGTTGATGGCGTGGATACTGGAACCCAGTTACTTTGAGAGTATGAAATGGTGGTAAAACCACTGTAGAAAATGATAAATTGAGGCTGTCATACAACCTGCAATTCCACTCCAAGTCAAGTATTAACTGAAACGTGTTGAACTTTTTCACGGATGGTCATAGCATTAGTCCAAAGCCCTAAAGCAGAAACAGCTCAGAGCTCATTAGCTGATGCATGGATAAAGCAGCATGGCCTATGTCTACTATGGAATACTCTTTTAGCAGTGTTGAATTACAGATTGATGCTACATGAACAAACCTGTTAAACTTGGCAACAGAAGTCAGAAAGGACCACACCTAACAACTCCACTTAATCTAACATGAAATAGACAGTCCCATAGACACACACACTACTGGCGGTTGAGGGCAGAAAGAAAAGAGGGAATGAGGACACTGTGCAAGAGTGTGAGTTTCTAGAAGTGATGGAAATTCTGGAATTATCATGGTGACTGCTGCATTCTCTATGAATACATTAATAATTGAAGGTTCAATTTTGTATCGTGAATTTCTCCAAAAAAAGCTATCTCTAAACAAAAAGGCTTTTGTACAAACGTATTTCACAGTTTCTAATCAGAATTACTTTCAATTAAAATTGAAGCACTTGTGGGAAGTGTAGCTCAGTTGTAGAGCACTTGCCTAGCATGTAGAAGGCATGATCTCCACACTGCAGACAGACACACACCAAGTTTGGTACATAGACAGCAGGACTAAAGGGAGCATCATTTCCCACTCCTATGGAGGGCAGTACATGGGCAGACCTCAGCGGTATCCTGGGGCATCCTCACAGCTTCAGAACTTTTAAAACAGCAAGTGAACTACACAATCCCTGACTGCGTTAGCCCCAGTGAACTACGCGATGCTAGAGAAACTACAACTGTTGAATGCCCAAACTCCAACGGAAATGTAGTTTCCTGATGGCTTCCTACTGTGTTAAGTGATCACAATTAATAATCACAACTCGCAACGGTCCAGCCACTTCCTGTCTTTGATACTTGCTATCTGGAGTGAACAGCTGTGTTTCATTTGCTACAAGCCCAGTGTTTAGGGATGAGGCCCACAACTCATCCAAAGAGACTGTGAATGGAGTAGGTACAGCACATGAGACCAGTATCTAGCCATGATCACAAAGGTCGGAGCAGGAGCATGACCCAGAGGAAAACCACAGTGCTTTAGTAGGGTGTGATCTGTGGGCCCACACTCTGTTTTGAGCCACACAGATCTTGAGGATGTGGACTTTGGCTGACATTATTATCCCATTATGAGGAGAGGGCTAAATTAAATTGAAACCAAGAAACAACAGGTTCTGTATTACTAATTGTGTTAGTCGCATTATGGCCTCCTGGATGCACACACTGTGTAATCTGATTGAAGAGTCATCCTTGAACATAACCTTTCCATTAGGCAACTCCCGTAACATTAAATTCTTAGCCCATACTTGTTCAATCAAATGTATCTTCTATAAATGACTTCATATGACAGAATCATTCAGAAACAGCATTTGTCCATTTCCTCTAGTGTTCTCTGGAGGGAAAACCTGGTCCAGATGTCAAGCAGATGCAGCCGCTACTCTACTTCCTTTTGGCTCTTTTCCATCAAGGACCAGAGAAAATCCAGGGTGATTTTCATCTTGCTTTTAACATGTTATCAATATCCTTTTCTTCCTCTGAATCTTGATCTGGTATCCAACTGAAAACAAGCATACATACATTCAATCACATCTGGAATAATAATTTAATCAAACACAATTCTGGTAAGAAATGTGAGTAACTTTATAAAAGAAGCAAACTAGCTTCCAGAAAAATCAAAAATTTGACTGAGCATGCGGTTTATGGCTAGAGCCAGCATTCGGATGGCCAAGGCAGAAAACGTGAGAGCACAAGGCTAGCTGGGGCTACCTAGTAAGACCTTGTACTAACAAAAGAAAAAGTGCAAAGCCAGGAAGAAAATTAATGAAAGGGGCATTACAAACAAAAGAAACCCCAGTTCTTCCTATGGGCCAACAAAGACTTGCTCCTGTAAGACTGAAATTTCATTTACCTTTTTGTTTTAACTATACTCAATGAATGTTCTACCAAGCCTACCAAGTACATCTGTAAATTCAAATGTACTTGAAATTTTTAAACAGCAACTGAAAACATTAATGACACAGGATCATGGTATTAAAAATCCTTGAGTTCCTTCCTCCTAGACTGACCCCAAGTTCTTTGACTTAAGCCTATCAATGGAGCCACTTCCTGAAGTCACAGATGGAGAAAAGGGTCTGAAGTCAGTGTAAGGCAGAATTTCCAAGTCAATATAGCTGTTCAAAACTCCACAGGAAGGAATTATTTTGGAGATAGGCCCTATCAGTGAGTCCAACAGAACAGACAGCTGTTTATTTGAGCACAGGCTGAAGCAGCTGAGAGCCTTTTTTAAATATATAAATTATATATTTCTCTGTACTATGCATTGAAGTCAAGGCCTCACACAGGCCAGGCCAGCACTCTACTACTGAGCTACATCTCTAGTCCTCTTTTATACACTTTTTCAGACAGGCTCTCACTAAGCTCTCCAGGCTGGCCCTGAATTCACTCTATAGCCCATCAAGGCCTTAAACTTACTGTCCTCCTGCCTCCATCTATTCCAATAGCTGGTATCACAGTTCTGCACCACTCAGCCTGATTGAGAGTCCTATTTTCCAAAAACAAATCAAACATGGGAATAACACTGGAATGGTTCAACCAACCCATCTTACTGCCTCTCTAGACTCATGCTCTGAAACAGTAGGAATTAACCACATGACTTAAATGCATGTTCCCAGCCCAAACACTCCATCAGCTAAGTGTGACATGATGCACTTGGGAAGACTCATAGTCATAGTCTTAGAGGAACAATATAAGAACCACTGTCTGCTCCAGGTACAAATATGAGGGAAGGTCTGCCTTTTACTGTTATTCATCAAGACACTGACATTTTAAATTCAAAATTATAGCTAGGTGTGGTGGTGCACACCTTTAATCCCAGCACTTGGAGACAGAGGCAGGCAGATCTCTGTGAGGCCAGTCTGGTCTACAAAATGAGTTCCAGGACAACCAGAACTGTGACACAGAGAAACCTTGTCTCGCAAAACAACAAAAAAAATTCAAAACTATTAAAATTACTCAGAAGTGGCCATGCCTGTCAGAAATCCAGTAGGCTGCCCACAGACCTCCTCCGCTCTTTCTGTTCCCCCAGACATAACTCCTCAACCCCATCCCTAGTGCTGCACTTGCCCCCACGTCTGTGGATCCCACAGACCATCCCCTCCTAACCTCCCACACCTCACATGTTGCTGCATCCCAGCCTCCAACACCAACAGGCCTTCCCTGTGAACACACCAGCTGAGCAGAGCAGTAAAACAGGCAACATACAGCCATCACTCTCTCCGAAAATCCAGAGAATCCAAGGAACAAAACACCCACCTGACAAAGGCAAACCCAGAACTCAGTACCTAGACCTATAATTATCCCAAACCCAGATGGCTAGACACCAGCATAAGAACACAAAACAGCCAGGGCAATATGTCTCCACTGGAGCCCAGCTATCCGAGCACAGCAGGCCCTGAATATTCCAGCATAGCTGAAGCACACGGAAAAGACCTTAACACCAACTCTAAGAAGACGACAGAGTCTGGAGAGCTGGCTCAGCAGTTAAGAGCACTGGCTGCTCTTCCAGAGGTCCTGAGTTCAATTCCCAGCAACTCAACCATCTGTAATGGGATCTGATGCCCTCTTCTGTCATATGTCTATATGACGGAGCACTAATACAAAGAAAAAAAAAAAAAAAAGGAAAATGACAGAGGCCCTTAAAGAGGAAATGAATAAATCCCTTAAAGAAATCCAGGAAAACACAAACAAATAATTGGAGGAAATGAATATTCTTTAAAGAAAACTAAACAGTTGAAGGAAATGAATAAAACTGTTCAAGACCTGAAAATGCAAATAGAAACAATAAAGAAAACACAAACTGAGGCAATTCTGGAAATGAAAAATTTAGGAATTTGAAAAGAACTACAGAGGCAAGTTTCACCAACAGAATACCAGAGATGAAAGAGAGAATCTCCGGCATTGAAGCTACAAAAAAAAAAGAAATGGATACATCGGTCAAAGAAAATGTTAAATCTAAAAAATTCCTGACATAAAACATCCAGGAAATCTGGACACTGTGAAAAGACCAAACCTAGGAATAATAGGAATAGAGGAAAGAGAAGAAACCCAGCTCAAAGGCCAAGAAAATATAGTCAACAAAACCATAGAAGGAAATTTTCCTAACCTAAAAGAAATGTCTGTAAAGGTAAAGAAGCATACATAACACCAGATAGATTGGACCAGGGGCTTTTGTGAATGGACTCACGTTTATCACTGGATTCCAAACACTATCATCCAAACCATATCACTTCAGCCAATTTATGATTATTAAAGCATTCACATTTAATTCTACATATAGTTAACAAAAAGCTTTCCAAAATTGTTAATCACTTACCATTGATCTTTTACACTCAAAAAACGAATACTGCAAAGCTCTGCAGTGTCCTTCCTTCAAACACTGCCGTGGGGATTTTCCTTCCTGTGACACACAAACCAATATGAGTATCTGGGAAATTGTCCCACAAAGCACAAGACAACTATTCTTCTGAAAGAAGCTCTTAAAAATATTTAATTTCTTTTTAATAACCTTGATGAAGAAAAACAAATGTGAAGATTATTAAATAATTGGGTACTCTGAGTCTCAGTTTTTAAATTTTGTGTGTATAAGTGTTTGCCTGCATGTACAAATGGGCACCACATGCAGACCTGGAACCATGAAGGTCAGAAGAGGGTACCAGATCCCATGGAACTGGAGTTTTATGTGATTATGCACCCACATATGGGTGCTAGGAACCAAACCCCGGTCCTCGGTAGGAGCAACAAGTGCTCTTAACCCACTGAGCCATCTGTCTTTCCAGCCCCCAGAGTCTGAGACGTTCAGAACACATCATTAATGTTTAAATAAGCCTTCCCGTGGATGAGAACTATGAATTGGATGCCTTAAAATGAGACCCTTTCAGTACTGGTTCTAACAGTACATAAATGTTAGAGGGGCTGGAGAAATAGCTAAGTGAATCAATTGCTTGCTGTGTATGAGGTCTCCAGTTCAGCACCCACATAAAAAGCTGGGCCCATATGGTGGCAGGTGCTCATAATCCTTGAACTGCATCGTGGAGACAAGCAGATGTGGTAGTCTAGCCAGTCGGGTTCAGTGACACACCTTATCTCAAATAATAAAGTGGAGGGGCTAGAGAGGTTGAGTCAGCGGGCAAGAGAGCTTGCTCTTCTGAGGTCAAGATCTGTAAGTGTTCTGTCGATGAAGACACACAAGAAAACCCTGGTGAGTTCCCTCTGGCTGTTCCAACTTTTCTGGCTTCCCAGGAGTAATAAAACCTTAAGAAGTCTATCTCTAAGTTGGTTCCGAACCTTACCCCCACCCCACCCCCTTCTCCTCACTAGCCCCCACGGGACCTTACATTCTTATCGTCGGGGTTCATAGTTACTACCCTGAGTTTTTCTGAGTCCCCATAGTTCCTCGACCGTCTCCCATGGCAGCACACAAAATACAGGCTTATGCTGAATTCCTCCCAGAATGCAACAGTGTGGGGCTCAAGGACAAACTACGGCACGCCGTAGGACCACATTAACTTCCATATTCTAGAAGCCAAGGGACTAAAAATCTCCACCACAGATCCAAGTAGCCACACGGAGCAGGTACAGACCTCGACAGCGCCCCTTGGAGTGGGAGTCTCTGGTGGCTGGTGCCCAAAACTGGGCAGAGTGCCAGCACTCGGGAAATCACTTCTTGGACTGAGATGGCTTTACTGTTTACAAAAACCCCGAGACGGGGCGATGCATTAGTTATCTCCCATTAAACCCCAGAGGGAACTGAGGGATCAAGAGATCGTTCTGAAGAAGTCCGGAGCTCATGCTGCGACCTCCACCCCCATCCCCACCCCCACCCCGCGACGTGACCGCCCCGACAGGCCGCCAGTCTTGGCGACGCTCTTTCCAGGGACGCGCTACCTGGAGCACACAGGCCGACTGCAGCAGACACGCGCCCAGGTCCTCCTTCACGCCCGCGCACGCGCCGCCCTCCGGCTTGTCCTCGTAATACCGGGGCATGACGGCGCCCTGCCGCCCTCACAAGCCCGGATCGCCGTCCTCAGCCACCCGGGAGCGCCCCGGCGGGCGGGCGAGCGGGCGGGAGCCACGCCCACGGCCAGGGTCGAGGGTAAGACAAGGGCCTCAACCACTTCCGGCGGGCCCCCAATCCAGGCGCCGAGTCTTGAGGGTGTTGTGCGCAGGCGTGGCGGAAGTGTGTGCCTGTGACGTCAACATGGGGCGCCGCGCAAATGCGGGCTACGTAGCGGTCGGGGAAGTAGCCCCAGCGGCGCCTGGGCTCGGCTGCCGAGCGAAGGTGGCAGAAGTCCTGGGCCCAGGGCGAGGCAGCACGGGCCTCCAGGTGAGGCCTGCTCTGTGGGAGCGGGGGTTGCCATTCGTGCTGACGGCCGTTTCCGCGGCCAGCTCGTGACCTGGCTGGCGTCTCGGCGGCCGGGTTAGGGACAAGCTGGCGGCCGGCAGCTCCAGCCCTCGGCCCGCCGTGGGTAATACCAAAGACGCCCAGTCACGTTGGAGTTGCAGAAATAGGGCCGTTTTTTATTCTAAGCAGGTCTGGAATTTTACACGGGAGCCCCACACCCAGGTGCCCTTACGTTGCTTGTTCTTCGCTCAGATGTCACTGAGCCGTCTGTTTTTAGTTGACAGCGGACCCGCAGGCTTAGTTAGGGTAATGGAGAACTGCGGGCGGGCGGGGCGGGGCGCCGAGGTGTGCTGGCACCTGCGGACGGGGAGGCTGAACCCAGGGTGGGGCAGTGACCGGTGCTCATTTAGCTTCGGACTAGTTGGACCGGCCCCTCCGCGCTGTTGTCCATCCTACCCATCTATTCTGGGAGTAAAACCACCAAGGGCTGGAATTGGCTTCTTTTTTATGTCACATTCTGAATAACCAGAAGCTTGCTGGCGGTCGGTGATGGGCTTGTAGGAATAAAGCTGTGTGTTTTACCTTTTCAGTAACATTGCGTTCAGCTTAAAGGAAGTTTTTTGTGGTTGCTGTTTTGTTTTCAATCTTGGCCATTAAAAACATGAAATTTTGAGTCAGAGTTCCAGTCTTTGTTCTGTGTCCATGAGGAGGTCGCTTCATCCTCCTTGTGCTTTTTCCTCATTAGCTAACACAGCTGTCAAAGGCTTGACTGAGGTGAAGGGTGGAAAACCGTGGACTCCAGATGAACGGTTTCAGGTGGTGCAGAAGAGCGTGGTACTGCCCTTGATGGAAGTGCAGTTAACACTTGCCAGCCCCTAGAGAAGCCCCCTGAGCCAATCCATTGCTTCTGGCCCCCAGACCTTCCTGAAGGTAGCAGGAGAAAATGCACTCTGAAGAGGAGTGCTGGTAGCCAGACAGTTCTTAAGGTTACATCTAAGAGAAGTGTTTTTATTCCATCCAGGAAGATGCTACCAAGTACTTCAGTGGGTTCTTCAATGCAAGGGAATGGAGTCTTGAATTCCAGGGATGCAGCGAGACACACAGCTGGAGCAAAACGCTACAAGTACCTCAGAAGGCTTTTTCGATTCCGGCAGATGGACTTTGAGTTTGCCGCATGGCAGATGCTCTACCTATTCACTTCCCCACAGAGGGTTTATAGAAACTTCCATTATCGGAAGCAAACAAAGGATCAGTGGGCCAGAGATGACCCTGCTTTCTTGGTCCTCTTAAGTGTCTGGCTCTGTGGTGAGTGTGTGTTAGTTTACAAGCACTATAGTTGAGAAACAAATGGGTATTTCAGAAGAAACTTATTTAGAGTGTCTTTTGTGATAATGTATTATGGGTTCTAATTTGAGGGTATTTGAAGCTGTCTCTCCACTCCCCAATCCCAAAAACCTTAAAAAGCTGGCAGGAAAGTAATGTTCTTCCTGGTTCAGGCCGTAACACACAAGCCAGAGTTAACTCCTGTATTGGGACATTGAAAAGTAGGGGACAGGATTTACTCCATAGTTGTTGTGTGTGTGTGTGTGTGTGTGTGTGTGTGTGTGTGTGTGTGTGTGTGTGTGTGTGTTTTGGAGACAGGTTCTAGATGTGTAGGCCAGGCTGGCCTTGAACTCAAGATCCTCTTAACTCATCCTCTTGAGTGCTGGCATTAACATGCATATGCCACCACACTCACTGGCTTTAAAAAAAAAAAAAAAAAAAAAAACAATGTGTGCAAAGAAATGTTAGAATGGGAAATTACATTTCATAATGGGGCAAATCTGTGAGGCTGGAAGAATGTAGTGGTTTTATTTTGTTTTGTTGGCAGGGGGAAAGGCAGGGTATTAGTAGGTCTAGGGATAGAAACCAGGGACTTAAACATGCCAGTCAAATGCTACACAGAGCTACACCCTCAGCTTTCAGAGTAGGAGTACTGAAGGTACTGATTTGTACTTGAAGAACCACCTTCAAGTTCTCCTGTACATCAAGGAAGCATCCCAGTCAACTCTAGGGTGTTGAAGTGTGTAAGTGCTTTCCACATTTAACTGGGTTTACAAATGAGTGGAGTGCCTTCTGCACAGGTGCTATTCGGAATACCCAGCCTGTCATGGTAAACTAGTGCAGGAGGCTGTTCCTCTGCCTGTACTCAGAGCTGGCGTTTATTTCTGTATCATCGCATATTACACATCTTGAGGGTTTTATTTCCTTGTCCACATACAGCACTACACTTTGGCATATGGATGCCAGGGACTGTGTCTTATATCCTAGAGCCTAACGGTGAATCTTGTAACTCTTTATTTCAGTGTCCACCATAGGATTTGGTTTTGTGCTTGACATGGGATTTTTTGAGACAATAAAGCTGCTCCTGTGGGTTGTATTCATAGATTGCGTAGGTGTTGGCCTTCTGATATCAACTTTAATGTGGTAAGTACCATAACTTGTTTTTTGTATACTGCTGGGCCTCTGTTTACTTCAGTGGTACAGTAGCTAATGGAAATTCAAATAGAGTAGCGGAAGTAGTCAGATTGACTGCCAAGATTATTGTAACTTGGCCTCTTGTGTTTATACTAGATCAGAAAATACTTTAATGGGTGCTTATTGTCACTGTAGCAAAGCCCAGAATGGTTACATCCGGTTAAATCCTAAGTTTTCAAGATGATCACATACGATTCTGCTTCTGTCTGGTTAGCTGTTTTCTGCATGTGCCAGTGGATACCGCTTCCAGCTGCATAAGCTCTTTGGCAGTGTTTAGACCCATTTATGTCTGGAGGGTTATCCTTTGGACTTTTACTTTGCCATTAAGTCATTTGTGTTTGAGAAGGGTTTTGTTTTTAATGTAGCTCCTTCCTGATGAGAAGAAAGCCCATCCAGAGGTCTTCAAAGGCCCTCAGCCTGCTTCTTTCTGTCTGGGGTTGAGCAACAGTGTTTGGTGTTCAGCTTCTCACTTCTCTTACAGAGAATGCTCCTGTGTGGTTGGCTTCCAGGGTAAAAGGTAGTGGATGTAATAAGTGGACTACGTAGAGAGTGAAGATTGAGGAGGAAGCAGAGAAAACTTGATGGACTATTTTACTCTCAGATGGAGGTCCACATGCTGTCAGTCATTTTTTAGTCTCCTTTATAAGTTGGAGTTGTTTCACTAGATGTTGTTAGGGGTAGTTGGGATGATAGCCCTTGATACCTAGATGAGTGTTCAGTATATGGTAGCTATTACTATTTTAAACAAAATGCCAAGGCTGTAACCTCTGAAATCAACCTTTTATTTTCCTTTGTAACTTGATTTTATGGTTACTGGATAATGAATGCTGTTATGTATCATTACTGGCCTAAGCTGAATACTGCTGATATAAATCAGATACTCATTGTCAAGCAACTTGCAGGGGAAATATGTAAAGCTTCCAAGAACAGTTTCTTGCAAGTGTTCTATGAGTACAGTGATTCTGGATGGGCACAAGGCAGCCTGGAGGTGATTACCTTTGGTTTGTGTCTTTTCATAGTTTGGTCATGTAGACTCACTGTGTTATTTGTGAGAACACAGATGCCATAAACCTGTGAGGAGCTGGAAGTAGAAACAATGGCATCCCCTCAAAGCACATTGCAAAGGTGTCATAGGAACCAACACCAGGCTGTTTTAGGAGAGATACAAGACACTTGATTCCTGGTTCCGGAGGCAAGGTTATGTGCAGCATCATGGTAGGTCTGGGGACAGGTGACACTAAATGGCTGTGAGGAAATGAGACTTAAAAAATAGCCTTGATGGAATTCAGAAGGAAAAAAAAAATAGGCTTTTATGTTCATGACTGCAAGTGTGGGTGGAGGGAAGAAGAGAAATGGAGAGCTAGGACGCTGAGAATGAAGCAAATCTGTTCACACTGTTGAAAGTCTTCAACACGGCAGAGAAGTAGAGAAGCCGGCTCAAGTGAGAGAAGGGGATGCCAGAACAAATGACGTGGGAGGAGGAGGAGAAGAGATTTAGAGCTTCCTGTGCTAACAGGATGTGATGGCTAGGAAGTTCGGGCTTCGGAGACTGTGTGGTAAATGCCGCTGAAGCACTCTGCACTGGCCATACCGAGTCAGGGAGCTGGTGGATGTTCACTGGAGAAGGTGGCAGGGAACAGGAAAGCAGAGGACTGGAAACCTCCAGACAGTAGTCTGGCCTGAGATGTGGCTGTCTTGGAGGTGGGAGAGAGCAGCCGGTTAATTGCCTTGGTCTTCTCTAGGAAGGAATTTCTGTCCTATTTAAGGGGTGCACGGAGGTGCAGCAGAGGGTAGTGATTACATAAAAGAACTTCTGGGGAGTGAGCTGCAGACTGCCTACAATTCCTTTATCAGTCATAACTATTTTTAAATTTTATAATTTATGAAGTTCTGGGTGATAATTTGATTTATATATAAAATGATCAAATCAAGGTAATTAGCTTTTACCCCACACATTTACAACTTATTGATGTTGGGAACCTTTGAAGTCCTAGCTCTTGTAAAATGTCTAGCACCACTGTGCTGTGAGCATTAGAACGCCTTGCTTCTATTGTGATAGTCACAGTCCGGCCTCCGTCACCCCTACTTTCTTAGCATCTGGTGTCCATGATTCCATTTCCTGTTACTCTGAGATCAGGTGTCTTTGTTGATTTTATCTTTCCTTTCCTTGCTTTTTTCACTGCCTTTTGTGAAACTGAATGGGACATATTCTTGGCTAAAACAGTGTCTGGTGAGTTAGTTTGTCCAAGTGAAGCACTATTGTTTTGACTTTTTGATAACTAAGTATAGGCTGTTTATTATATTCTGCCATGTTTCTCTTGTTGTGCTGTTTAAGTTAGGGACTCACACTATAGTCCAGGCTAGTCTAGAACTTACCATGTAGCCCAAGCTGGCTTTAAACTAAAAATTGTCATGCCTTCACCACCTGCATGCTGGAATTACAAGCATTCACCACCACAACCCGCCCTGTGTTCTGTATTCAATATGTAAGACATTAAATTGAATTAAAATACAGTGACATGGACTCACCAGGTAAAGCACTTGCCCAGTTTAATCCCTAGGATTCACGTGTTAGAACTAACTCCACAGAGTTGTTCTCAGACTTCATGCTCTCCCCTCCCTAAATAAACGTTGTAATAATAAAAAATCGTGTTTAAAATCCACTAACATGAGCCGGGCGTTGGTGGCGCACGCCTTTAACCCCAGCACTCGGGAGGCAGAGCCAGGCGGATCTCTGTGAGTTCGAGGCCAGCCTGGTCTACCAAGTCAGCTCCAGGAAAGGCGCAAAGCTACACAGAGAAACCCTGTCTCGAAAAACCAAAAAAAAAAAATAAATAAATAAAATAAAATCCACTAACATGAAAAGGACATTGTCACAGATGTTTATGGAACAAAGGTCTTTTTCATTGAGGGTTTGGACCTGATGCTTTTCTGGTAGGTCAGGCTGTAGAACAGTGATGCAGCATGCACACACCATTCTGTCTGGGGCACCACTAGCCAGCAGCCCCTTGCCCTTGTTCCCTCCTATTTCCCTCACTTTTAATGGGAAAGGCAGTTGATACAAGTCTTGACCGTGAGTATTTACTGGGTTTTTTGTTTAGCTGGTTGTTTTGGATGATGTCATCATTTTGGTGATGTCATTTAGGCCCATGGCTTTCATTATCATCTACACACTACCTTAGACCTTTCAACTACAGGCTTTGTATACAGCTTAATCCATGTTGGTAATTAAGCACATTTATCATAGCTAATCCCAGTCCCCAATCTTGCCCTCTCCTTCCTTCTCAGAACCACTTTCGGTGCCATCAGCCTGTCCTTGGCTGATAGTATTGCTGTCTTCCTCCTTGTTCAGGGCAAGACTGTTGTGGCTTCACCTTCAACATCACCTCCACTGTTACGTGATGCTAGTGACAGGCTATGGTCTTCTCCTCTTGTCTGTTGACTCTGCTCTCTGATTGGCCACCAAGGAGACCTTATCAAAACATTTCTTGCATCTTGAACCTGGCTTCTTTTACCATGAGTTTTTTTTTTTGAGAAGTCACAAAGTAGCCACAGGCACCCGAAGAGCGATTTCCTCTGCATTTGCTTTGATTAGCTACCTGCTCTATTCCTTCCTTCTTCCAGGCACACACAGGCCTTCAGCTGTGACCAGCATCAGCAGTGCCTTGCTTCTTCACCTAAATGTTGAGATTTAAAAATCGCACCTCAGGTTTGCACCTCTGCCGTTCTCCATAGCACCATGTCAGGCTTCTCCCACTAAAGGGAAGGCAGAGACACTGGCCTGTTTCACTGCTCCTTCTATAGAACTTGGGTAACGTGTGGCACCCCGAAGGTGGTTGGTACTGAGAGAACAAGTACATTGTGTGAGAAGTTCTCATTTTGCTCTCCAGGTTCATCTCCAACAAGTATCTAGTGAAACGCCAGAGCAGAGACTATGATGTGGAGTGGGGGTATGCCTTTGATGTACATCTGAATGCATTTTATCCGCTCCTAGTCATTTTGCATTTTATCCAGCTCTTTTTCATCAACCGTAAGTATTTGTTTCTCAAATGTTCTCAAGGTTCTTATTGTGTGAAGAGACTCACTATATGCATTTTTTTCTGGCAGATGTTATCCTCACAGATACATTTATTGGATATTTAGTTGGAAATACCTTGTGGTTGATTGCGGTTGGCTATTACATCTATGTAACCTTCCTGGGATACAGTGGTAAGTTACTTTGGTGGTTTAAGAATGTAACAGGGAAGGGAATAGACATTAGCAGTGGATTTACAAGGCATTGACAAACACTGTGGTTCATTCCATATGATCATCACTATCCACAAGCAGAGTGGCATGTAACATTTGTTATAACCTTAAAGGAGCTATTCTAACTCACTGTTTCCGAGTTACAGGCGGAAGTCCCTGACTATTCTTTCTTTCCTTGTGTGGATTCAGGCTCTGTGTTATTAACCATGGGCTAGAGAGGAAAAGGCATGGGCTCATGGTTAAAAACCTTTCTTTGGTTCTGTAGATGATCCTAGGGTCTGCTGATCCCAGGCCATATTTGCAAACTTATTGCTCAATCTGTTATTTTTCCTAATGTGAATGAAGAATACTCTTAGGCTGGGAGTGAGTGGAGTTCAGTAGAAAACCTGCCTACTGTGGGCAAGGTCCCATGTTCAACCCCAGAATCCCCATTGCTGAAGTCTACAGATCTCAAGATTGATCTCACAGAACCATCCACAGTATGGTTTGTTTAGCTCTTTTTTGCTGCTTTGGATGACTGGGACCTTACTGTAAATAGAAACAGCTCTTACCTCTGACGGTTCCTCACCCCATGACCAGTTTCCCAGGGATCACTTCATCTTCCACTTGCCTTTCTTGGGGATTAGGGTTTTTCTAGGAAATGTTCACATTATCCTGACAGTGTTGTAACGCATGGCACTGAAGCACTGGTTCTCTTAGTGCCTAACGGTTGTTGAGTATTGTCTCTAAGAAGTGCATGTGGGGAACTGGTTCAATTCCCAGCAAGCGCATGGTGACTTGGCTATCTATAATGAGATAATCTGGTGTCCTCTTCCGCCGTGCAGGCAGAAGAACACTGTATACATAATGAATCTTTAGTGTTTAGTTTAGTGTTGTGTTTAGTGCCTTAGCTCTTCCCCAAAGGTGGAGTTACTGATTGTAGCTCAGTTTGAGTTGTGTTGCTTTTGCAGTGGAAACACTACAGTGCCTCAAAGTGATTTTGTCCCATGTGGTGTCAGTCAGTGTATAAAATGCATAAGGAGATCCATTACCTTGCATACTAAGACCCCTAGGGTATCTGTCTAGATCAGCGGTTCTCATGGGTTATGACCCCTTTGGAGGTCTCATCGGACATCCTGCATATCAGATATTTATGACTCATAACAGTAGCAAAATTAGTTATGAAACAGCAACAGAATAGTTTTATGGTTGAGAGTCACAACGTGAGAAACTGTGTTAAAGGGCCGTAGCATTAGGAAGGTTGAGAACCACTGGAAGTGGTTTCCCAGCGACGCTAACTGAGAGGTGTCTAGTTCTGCGAGCAGCAGCATGGTCCTATTCGAATGTGTCCCTCCTCTGCCCGCGGTTGAAGAGTCTTCTTTCAGCATGTTCACGTCACTTCTGTCCTTGTTTCCTTTCCAGCACTGCCGTTTCTGAAAAGCACAGTCATCCTGCTCTACCCATTCGCTCCTCTGGTCGTGCTGTATGGACTGTCGCTGGCCCTGGGCTGGAACTTTACCCACACGCTGTGTTCCTTCTACAAGTACAGAGTGAAGTGAGAAGTGACCACAGCAGTGGAGCGCAACTATCAGGTGTTGGGGAAGGGACAAGTTCTTGTAAAATCTGTAAATTCTTTGTAGATACCAAGTTTACAAATTTGAGGTGATACTAACACTATTGTCTAGACCATTCCTTAAGACTAATTAAATGTACATTTCTAATAAATATTTTTAAACTAAAGCATGTAATTGTTTCCTTAACCTGAAGCTACATATAAAATATCAAGGGCACAGTAAGAGGTAGATGTCACACACCATCTTGTTGGCAAGATGGACAGACTCACCTTCATAAGCTTATTCAGCCCGTTCCCTGTGCGTATATGGCCGTGAATACCTGTAGAGATGACAGCCACTGTCTTAGCCAGGGTGCCATGTTTCCCTTTTAAAGATTCAAAAGGAACCAGCAACTAGTTGAAAAACAGATTAAGTAAACACCATAGTAATAGCGCTTAAAAAAAAAAAAAAAACCTGTGTACATTTATTCAGTTTGAGCCATTTTTATTAGAAGGAATCTTGATTCAACATGGCTTTTCAAACTTCTTTATTTCAAATACACATAGACAGTTATAGCACAGAGACCATTATGAAAGGCACAGTCAACAGGACATTATTGGGTTTCAACAGAACATTAATAGCAAACTTGAAAATAAATAATCTAATCTGCCTTTAAAAATCCAGCAGGTCCCTCAAATATTACTGCAGCTATGAACTGTTCAGCCCATGAAGACACTGCGAGCAAAGTATGTACACTACATTGAAAGAGGAGGAGAAAAAGAACCTGGTACAGCTTAGCAAAGAGGTTCCTTGGGCTGCTCTGAGAAACACCCCCAATGCAAAGACAGCCTTTCTGGAGGAAGTGCTCCAGCTGAGCCGTTTTCCACTCCACTGGGGTTAACATGACGGTGAGGCTTAGTGGACTCTACACTGAGGAGTCTGCTGCCAGCACTCCGGACAGTATTGTCCCCAGCAGCCTTTGAATGGCTCAGACCCTGCAGCTTCAGGTTTTACCCAAGCTGGAGCAAACACAGCATTTCCAATAAAATGCTGAGAAAGCTAAGGACCCCCACGCTTTCATTCTGGGACCAAGTGCTAATTGCTAGTTCAACTGGACTAGCAGCAGCAGCCAAAGCAAGTGGCCTCCTTAGCATCCACAAGCTGTCCCTACAATGAGCCAGCTGTTCGTTGAGAGCAGCTGGAGCCCCACTGCATATCCCACCATGCTCACAGTGGGCGTGGCTCCCTACACGCATGCCCCCCCCCACCCAACTCAGGTTACTGTCCGACACTGGGCACACGGGCACACGCTGCCTGTAGTGTGTTCCTGCTGCTTATTCTCGCAGGAGCTGCTTTAGGTAGTGCAAACACTCAGAAAGGGAGTATTTCAGAAACAAGGCTTCATTTAGCTAGTGGTGGTACAGGGGCACGGGAAACAAAATCCTTGGTTTGGCTTTTTTGTAGGGTTTTTTTTGTTTTGTTTTTTTTGGTTTTTATTTTTTTTGGTCTTTGTAAAAGACTGGTCATCTTTTTAGCATTGTATGTTCACATGCATTAAATTGAGCATATTTAGCATAGCATATATCTGTTAAGATTAATCATTTAAATCCTCACAACTATCAAAGTTTAAATTTTACAGGCTATAAGTGTTGTTACGTAGCTTGGGAATGCCCTTTTCTAGAAAAGGGCTGAGCTGGGACTTAAGATCCCTTACCATATGAAGATGACGACAACACAAGGCTGTGAGACCTGACAGTGGTTAACCTTCAACTCCTTTAGTTCTGTTCGTTTCCCTTCAAGGCTACGGCAGTATGATAAAAAAAAAAAATAAGCACAAATGAGTGAACCAAATAAAAATAAACTTCGCTAGCAATGAATGGCTTGGAATCGGAAGTATTTTGGAAAGCATCTAAATACAAAGCCTTGGTTGGTACATCCAGGGTTTATGCTGTGCTAGCTAGCTACTGAACTAAGTGATTTTTAAAAATTACTTACGAGAGCCTAAGCTCTAGCAGGTATGTTCAGCCCATGGCCCAGGACAGCAATGAATGGCACAATACAAAATTGTAAACTTAAAGGTTTTTAACATTTCCCTTTTCTGTTTGTATAACTGGACGGTGTTGTTCTCGAGTGTGAACTCTAGATGACAGCGCCATGCTGCGGGGTCAGAAGGCTGGGCCCGCCTGGGAGTGAATGTACAGGCAGGGATTTTTCTCCTTTTCAATCTGATCTAAAATACCAAGGTTCATCCCTCTTTCAAGTGCTTCTGACAGGCCCAAAGTCAGTGCACTTTAACCTCATCTAGGAGAAAAAGATGCTCCCACACCCACAGTCTCATCCTGGCAGCTGTTTCCCAAACCACGAATACAAATCTAACCTGTAGTGGAGATGGGGGTCTCTGGCACAGAACATTCCAGCTGAGAGCCAGGAATGAGACTTGCTAGGAATGAGTTTACTCTGTATGTCTATCAAAGAATATCAACAAGTGGGGCGTGGTGATGCACATCAGCACTTGAGAGGCAGAACTGGGAGCACAGAAGTTCAAGGCCAGCCTGGGGTGCAAGGTGAGACCCTGTCTGAAAAAAAAAAAAAAGTAACCTACTGCAGGCAATCAAATATGAAGTCTTCTCAGAACTGTCTGAAGTTCCTTTTCTGTTGCTTGTTACAAAACACCACACATCTAGCCACTGAGAGCACCACCATTATTATCTCACTGTTGTGCAAGGCTTCCCCGGGCTGTCTTACACAGCGGCAGTCAAGGTGCTTGCCAGGCTGGCCTCTCATCTGGAGATGTCCATTTCCAAGCCTGGGTAAGTGTGGGGGTAAAGTTGTCTGGAAAAAACGGCAGCTCCTACTTCCTCAGCTGGGAACAAGCTTCCAATCATTAAGGCAGGCCACCTGCAGTCCTTCCGGGTGCCCCTTCCATGCGATGGTGTTTCAGAGTTCTGTTACTGCTTTCTCCCTCACTTCCACTAGCCTGACACGGCTCAGACGATTGGATCGGTCACCCACAGATCACTTCCCTTTTGCTAAGTAACAAGACATGACCCTGGATCATGGTCGCAGCTCTTGCTACACTGAGAAGGGGAGGATATTCTACAAGGTCATGGGAGGAGTCATTCTTAGAATCCTGCATACCACAAATACAGACTATTAACTGGGATGACCACCTGAACATACTCTTTCCACATAGCCACACTTTTTGAAGAATAGCACTGTTGAGAACTTTATTTTTCATGAGTATGAAAGACTAAAAAGAACTCTAGTCTACCACTTTCCTGACAGCTCTTTGAAATTTCAAAAACCACTGAGAACCTTTGTTCAAACACACCCTAATGGATGCATACACACACACACATACACACATCTAGACTACAAGCTAAATTACCCATCTGGATTTGCTCTTTCTCATGCTTCTTAACCAAACATATCTCTTGACACTGATACAATGCATGCTGGGAAAAATGGTAACACCGAGCCAGGCAATCTTGGCCTTCTCACCAAAATACGCACCTTTACCTGGACTATGATGAATCCACAGGTCTACTTTCAATCACAGCAGCAGGATGCATTACTCCTTCTTTCTAGAATGTTCATATTTACACTCAACACCACAGTGGCTGGCTCCCACCATGATGACAATGTACCATATTTCTCAGATACAATATGGTGGCTGCTGGCCACATGTGACCACTGAGCTTGTGGCCACAGAACTCAGCTTCAACAGCTGCCATGTGCTTTGTGCCTTCTGTAGGGGCCAGCACTACTCTGGAGTCTAATTTATCTGAAATACATACCAGATGCCAAGCACGGCCTACTTTACAGAATTAGTACTGCCTTTGGCACTTTTTCCGTTCACTATTCAGGGGCAAGTGGGTTGGTGGCCTCTGAGGTATCATGTGGACACCTTGCAGTCCTAGGCACTCTGGCTTCCCCTCCTCTGAGCTTCCCTCTCACCACCCTCCAGGGCTCCCGCGAAAACTTCCGGCCTGGGGAAAGCACATCTGCTTCAATTGTCTAGTGCTGTACTGGGCACAAAGGAGAAAGCGACGGACACTGAGGGTCAGATGAGCACCTGCTGTGGTGGAAGACGGGAGAGCTGGCCTCCAGAGCATGGAGTGTGTCCGAGAACACACACCACAAAGGGAAACTAGACACAGAGTGCGTGTGTGTGCGCCCAGGCATGGCAAGGATGGCAGGCAAACAGAGCTAAGAGAGAAATGACCCAGGTGCCAACAGAGCCTGCCCAGGCCCAGACATGTTCTAGGCACTGGGAACAAGCTCATGGAGAAAAGCGAGAGATTCCCTGAATGAAGGAGAAGACTTGGCTACAAAGGTCCCTAGTAGCAAGAGGGACAAGTGGAGTTGGAGTGAGAAGATGTGCACAAAGAGCCATGGAGGGCCATTCAAATGGTGGCGGGGGTTACACTGGTCTCGCTGGATTTTCAACCAGAGCCCCTGGTGCCCATCCGCGTGGTCTCCCCATCTGTGAAGCTGCTGCTTTAGCGGTCACTTAGTGTTGGAGATAATGCTCAAATTTTATAATGAAAAGGTATTCCTCTTTTCAAAGGAATTTGCTTGTGTCTTAGGAAATGGGCTTAAGAAATCAGAGAAGAAAATAAAAAGTTGAAGGAAATGAGAGGGAAATTTACAAAACCCCAAGAAAAACGTCAGCTGGGCTTTGACACAGAGCACAGTAGTATTTAAAAATCTATATTTTCCCAGTCAGAACACGGCATGCAAAATAGCTGTTTAGTGCTATGTGTCCCATCCACTAGGGCAACTAAGAAAGCTCCAGGCTGGAGACCACCAGCTAGGACCTCCCACAGCTCCAGGCCTCTACCATATCTGCTGGACATCTGCAGCCCCTGGATTACCAGAGTAGACTGGCTCAGCCTTCCTAACTGTAAAGCAGTTTCACGAGCTGGTCCTGTATGGGACTGCAGGGTAAGGAGGCATAAGCACTCTGGACACAGCATTTACTTCCAAGTTCATGATACAGTACAGCAAATCATTCCATGGAAACATACAAGCGCTACAATTACCTTTCACCAGAGCCCCACAGTACAGTTTTGGTTTGAAAATTATACCCATTATGATTCACACAACAGCATTACCTAGAAAACAATGTCTGAACTCCAAAACCTAACACGGGTGGGTATAAAAGGACAAAAGAGACACGGTGTCTCACTACTGGTTAAAGACAGCTTAAAAAGGAAAGGAGTCTCATCACCCACACCAGAAGAAACCTGAAGGATTCTGTGTGTGGAGACTCAGACAGGGACCTCCCACCAGGACACTGGGGATCACACTGGTTTTCTGTGGCTACACACCATACACAGTACAGTAAAAGAACCCTCAAGAGGACACTGGTCTTTGAAAATCTTGGCTTTAAGGAATGACAAATGCCTCTGAAAATAGTTTGTTCAGAATTGCTGTGATTATAAAAGTACTTCAAGTTAAGAAACCCATCTAGAACCAATCTGGAATGGCAGTGCACTGGAAAAAATGGCATTGATCTGTAATGTCTGCATCTCCAAAAAAAAAAAAAAATATAGAAAGAACTTAAAAAAGCCAGGGAACCGCTTTTTCAAAAAAAGGTATTGATTCAAAAATTTACTGCACAAAAATATGTACTTCTTACTGTGTTTCTAATAAATTAACTCCATAACATCTTTATGTGTATTTATATATTTATATTTATATTCATATATATATATAATCCCTGATCATCTATAAAAGAGGGTCTATAATAGTAAAATAAATGAACTTCAAAAGTACCCCCTTCACAAAATGTATTTAACATTAGTTTTCTCAAATTTTAAGGAATGTAACAATATGTACAACTCTTATGTATTAGTATAATACCAAAATAGTCCCAGTCATATTAACAGGCTGTCAGAATTGTAAAACGTTTGTGTCAAGTTCAAATTGGAGGACAGCTTAGTTTCCAATGAATGCAGTTATCCATGGGAAGAGTCCCTGTCTGAGTGGAAATGACAATCATCTTATCTACAGTAGCTTCCCGAGAGGTAGTGTTCAAGTCCCAACAGAAAAGGCCGTGCTAACTATCTTTAATCGACAGTCACAGGAAGGATGTGTTGGTTTCTTAGAAGATCAATTGGTGACTTTTTTGATATGAATCTGAAATACAAAATAATGAAAGATTTGATAAAGCAGCTAATTCACAATTCCCAGAAGGCTTGAATTGCAAAACCAAAATGCAATTAAAAAAAAAAAAAAGGCAGCAGCTGCGTGGCTGTGCAGACTGCATATCTGCTTACCTCATTAAGAATGGCCCAAACAGCAGAATTCTGAATAACCGAAAGTCGAAAGGCTGAAATAGGGTTTAGACCAGGGTCCACGATTCCCTCTGCAACACCATACTCAAATTTTCCTTCACAAACAGAAAGTAATTGTTAAAGACTTGCTGGAGAGTCTGACATGATCATAAAGCACCACCGAAGGCAAAACGTTTCTAGTGGATATCTTTAGACAGGAAAGAAGTGAGTTTAAGCCCATCGGTGTGTTTTTATTCAGCTTTTGAAGTTCCATGGACTGATGTGCTCTTAAGGCCCTTCAAGGCAACCTGTGTAAAGCGGGGGTACACTTCTGCCCACTATGAACGAAGAGGCATGGTGAAGACATATGTGTTTTTACACCTACAGGATGTCAGCAAGTTGACAGTCTACTCAAACCTGACCCAATCCATTTTGTAACAGCAGTCAGCTGACTGCCCCAAAGTTTAAGTTGGTCATAAGGAGCGTCACCATTTCAGATATTCAGGAGCTTTGGGCCTGGGGCAGGGTCTGTCCATGTGTATCGTTCCAAGGCTCCACTGAGAAGAAACTTATATGTGTTGCCTGCTCTATACAATTCCCATATACAACTCCAATTAAGATGAAAGACTAATTCATCTAACAGGTTGTTACTATCCAGAATATATATAGAAAACAAAAACAATAATCACCAAAAACCAAATAATCCAATTAATGGCAAGTAAGTTAAACAGTTATTGTTCAATAACTGACCAATAAATACATAGAAAAATGTTCAACTCAATATTCCTTAGCCATCAGGAAGACATAAATCAAAACTATAGTAAAGGGCCTGAGAGATGATTCTAGCAGAGTACCTAGGTTTAAGTCCCAGCACTCACATAGTAACTCACAAACATCCATAATTCTAGTCCCAGGGGACCCAATGCCCTCTTCTGTCTTCTATGGGCACCACATACAACACACATGGTGTATATACATATATGAAAGCAAACACTCATAGACACACAAAAGATACATACAAAAGGCAGTGGCAGCACATGCTTTTAATCCCAGCATGCAGAGACAGCTGAATCTCTGAATTTGAGGCCAGCCTGGTCTACATAGCAAGTTCCAGGACAGCCAGGGCTACCCTGTCTCAAAAATCAAATACAAAAAACAACAAAATTCCTTTTTTAAAAAAAAAAAATGAACCACACTGAAAGTCTACCTCACCCCAGGCAAAATGGCTATGATTAAGAAAACAATTCTAGACAGGATGCTGGGGAGAAGGGAGCCCTAAACATTGGTGGGGAATCTAGGCAGGTACAACTATAGAAGCAGAATTCTCCAAAGAAGAGCAGAATTACTACAGAAGCCTCCTGGGCACACACCCAAAGGAATCTAAATATGCAACAGAGATGCCCAAAGACAGACACTGCATTCTTCTTTCATATACAGGCTCTAGATTTAAAATATGACACAAATAAAAAAAAGCCTCTATTTGGGAAGAGCAACTGGACCAGTGGAAGGCAGAAAAGACAGTCAATAAAATCAAAGGATATTAGACACATGTCTGAACATATCATAACAACGCCCATTATTTGGGCCAGTGACACCTCACTCAGAGGATGAAGGCACTTGTCACTAAGCCTAATTAAACTTAGTTCAAGCCTCCAAACTCACATGATGGAGAGAACTGACTTTTGCAAGATTTCCTCCGAGCTCCACCTACACTCACTCACTCTGGTGCGTGTGTGCGAGCACACAAATAAACATAAATATGTGTGATTTGCTGCAAGCCGCAGAAAAACGTAATGGAATTCAGCTACTATCAAAAAAGCTACTACTTAGAAAAGTCAAGGACTTCTTCAAAGGCCAAGCCATGGCTTAAGAAGTCTTGGTGATATTTTAGCTTTTGTGTATATATTAGCTGGTTCCTACAGTGACTTTCTTGTAATGCTATGCATGCTTCCAAGAACTCTAACAGTGTATTTATCTAAAATATCTATCAAGCATCCAAGGCCAAAGGAAACAACACCCGTCTCCTAGGTCAGGAGGCTAGCTTTATTTCTTGCGCAATTTACAGTGAGACCCTCCTTCCTTACAGCCTTATTAATAGACTCCTAACTTCTTACCTAACCACTTCTAGGAATGCAGATTGAGCATATAAATTCCCTTCTTGACTAACCGATCATTAGCACTCATTTGGGTTGTAAAAGAAAGCCTGCCAGCCACTACCTGAGGAAAAATCTTACCTGCCTTTATGATCCCATAGGAATTCAAGCCTGGTGACCTTGCTCTACCAGAGGATCGCTGTGGCCTTGGGTTTATAACTGAATACCTCAGAGACTAAGGAGAACTGAGGTATAAAGAGAACGAAGAGAGGATATTAGGATTTTGGCTGGAGAGGATTTTTGACTAGAGAACTGGAGGTCAGGATAGAGGAAGATGAGGAAGAGACAGATGGGAAAGTACTAGATGGATAAGAACGAGATGAGAAGGACCTAGATGAGGCAGAACTTAGATGAGAGAATTAAGATAGAACTTAGAGGGGACAGCAGATAAAGGTAGAGACAAATCAGGTGAGAAAGGAACTAGGCTTGAGTACAGAACTGTAGCTGTGTAGACAGGATTTTATCCCAGGAAAAAAAGCAAATGGACTAAAGAGCTCAGTGTGCTAAGATTCTATTTCCCCAAAATAGTTCTTGCCATTCATAGTTTCTCTTCTGAGCCCCTGGGAAGTATATTATTAAGGCTGGTCCTTTAATAATATTCAAGAGTAATTAAAAACAAGAGACTCATCATCTTCCACAATGATAGATACTAATTTAAAGACAGAAGACAAGCAGAAAGGGCCCTCTATAGAAAGAAGCAAGACCTTCCACAAAATGGCAATGTGTCCCATATCCATCTTTTCTTGCTGTAAGAATAATGTCCTTCTTAAAATAAAATAAAAATGGCTTAAGAAAATGATGAGAGAGAAAAGGAAGGAAGGAAGGAAGGAAGGAAGGAAGGAAGGAAGGAAGGAAGGAAGGAAGGAAGGAAGGAAGGAAGGAAGGAAAAAGAGAGAGAGAAAGACAGAGAGGGGGAGGAGAGAGAGAGAGAGAGAAGACAAGACAGACAAGAAAAGAAAAGGAAGAAAAGAAAAAACCTTTCTGGGGCAAAGTTCTCCAAGCCAGAGGTCAGCAAACTTCTCAATGAAGGGCATTCTTTGTGGGCCACAGGACAGGTGAGGACGCTAAACAGAAGAGATCTCTGCCTCATCTGTATGGATGAAATCCACACACCTACGTGTTCTGGAGTACAGCCATGCCGAGGAGATGAAGGCAGTTCCTTATTCCTGGACAACACTCCACTTAAATGAGGGGTTCAGAGTTGGTTTTTCCCTGTCATCGGAACTCACTGCAAATGTCTGTCATTGCTGACCTACTGGTGACAGATGTTTTCTGGACTGTGTCCTCGAGACACCCCTTCACACAGCCCAGGTAATACCAAGCACCAGTATGAATCGACCAACATGTAATATTTGAAAAGATACATTTGTGTTTGTGTTTGTGTGGGGTGTGCATACCCCAGTGTGTGCATGAGGACAACCTTTAGGAGCTGATTCTCTCCCTCCATGTGGGTCCAGAGGACTGAACGTGAGTCATCAGGCTTGGTGGCAAGTGCCCTTACCAACGGAGATATGCTGCAGGGCCACACACATGTGATCTCAGTGGCACATACTCGCCAGTTGGAAGTTATTTACATATTTATTTTGCTTTGCTATTCACTTTCTGCCACATTATTACACTGGAGATGAATCACTTCCAGCTAGAGGAAGAAGCCTCTCACACAGTTCGATTGATTTTGAAATACAGCAATTCTTTATTCGCAGTGAAGCATTTCCAAACCTCTGTTGCCATGGTACTTCTGCCCTGGGAGGTGTATCCCCTCCCCCTCTCTGTACGTGTCCTTTAGAGAAGCTGATTATACTATCTGCTGCTTATTTTCCTAAAGAAACGAGGTTAGATATTGTATTAGCTTAAGAGAGTTCTGAGTTTCACAATAGGTTTTGGCTGTGACTCCTTTACCCAGTCAGCCATCAACAAGAACTTTATGCCTATAACACCTACTATCACAGTCCAGCATCGACTATGAAACTTCCTTGAAATAATTCTTTCCTCCTTTTCCTCTCCTTTTTTTCCTTCCTTCCTTCTTCTCTCTCCTTCCCACAGAGTTCAAGCCACTAAGTATTTAATGAAGTAGGTAAGTCTTAGATGACAGGAGGAGAAAACAGGAGGAGGAAGACACCAGAGTGGCTGCTAGCTAACATACAGCTCAATCTCCAGAGGGCACGCTGAGCATGCCAGAGGCATTCCTGCCCATCACGTCAATCTTTGGAGCACACGCTCCATCGCCGTAACTGAGCAAGCTCAAGACTGTACTCCGAAACCGCGCGTGCTCAGGGATGGCCTAATCTGTGCGAGAATGTGTGCCAGCTCACTAACTAAAATTCCACAGTTCCTTTGTTAAGAGAGAGCACTGCTTTGGAAACCCCGTGACTACCTCGCCTGCTGTCAAATCCTAACTCTGTCTCCATTCTCTCCTGTCTTGACTTTGCACTCACCAAGATGTGAAGCCCCTGTATTTGGTCACAATTAAAATCCCAGACTACAGACACAGAACGGGACTTCGGAGGTCCCTGGCCATGGCCCTACTCCTTCCACACACTGGCCTGTGGTCCTTTCCCAGGTGACATCCAGCTGAACCCTGATTCCATTTACTAACCCTAACACCCTCCAAGGCTTCCTCCGGTGCCAGTGTCAGCCAGCAACACAACCCAGAGGGCACACTCCAGAGGGAGGGTCAGAAACCAGGTAGACTGGCATGTGGTAGTCGAGGACATCCAGACAGAGATGGACAGAAAGACACAGCAAAGGCAGACTCGCTGTCGCTGACGTACAGCCATGACACAGGTGACAGAGAAAGCCGAGAAGCCAGGGGATCCACCTGGGATCCGAAACTCCGTCAGGTCAGAGACTTTAAGAGTCAGCGCAGGAATGGGGGCGGGTTAGGAAGTAGACATTACCTATTCTGAAATAGCCATCTTGTAATCGCTTGTCTTTGGTTTCTTTGCTGATTTCCAAACTGTCGCTCTAAAATAAAATAAAACGATTGTATAGGGAATTATGCCCGTTGAAAGCACACCTGACTCTGTATATAAAAGCTGCTTTTGTGGCACAACTATGAAGGAAAAAATGGCATCTCGGTTGAGAATTCTAAAAATGTGTTAGTGAAACTTTAACTACCCTCTCAGTCTACACAGAATACCAAGGGTCAGAAAATGAAGCCTGCATGTTAACTTGAACAAAATGTAGGCATTTCTTCCAGACCAGTGAATTAACTTTGTGCATTCCCCATCAGGCACTCAGATGTCCACCTGGTATTGTGGGACTCAAAATATACAAAGTAAACACTGTGGTAAAATGTGGGTCCTTTTCTTAATATAAACAACTGTATTATTTTTCCAGAAGAAAGCAAAATGAAGACTATGGATGAAGCAAATGGGTACATTAATATCAGGTATCAATATTTTAAAAACTTGATTACCACCCACCATCAAAGTCCTACATCTCGTGAGAATTTTTGTTTGCCTCATAAATAAGAACAACCTTTAAGTATCCATTGTGACAACTGGCTTTAATTGTCAACGTGACACAACTAGAGATCAGTGGGAAGAAATTCTCAGTGAGGGGCTATCTGTACTGGGTTGGCCTGTGAGCATATCTGTGGGAATTATCTTAATTGATTTGGGAAGACCCAGCCCACTGGGGGCAGAACCATTCTGCCTAGGTAGGGTCCCTGAACCACGTAAGAGAGGAGAAACTGAGCTGGGCATGAACATACATACATGACAGGCTGCATGCAAGCATTTCTCTCTGCTCTTGACTGTGGATTTGATGTAACTTGATATTTAAAATTCCTGCCTGACTTCCCCCCAATGATGACCTATAATCTGGAATTGTAAGCTAAACTTAGCCTCTCTCCCCGCCTAAATTGCTTTCTGTCAGGGCATCTTATCACAGTAACAGAAACGAAACTAGAGCATGAGGAGCAGCAGCAGCCATACCTTTAGAGGCAGGACCTCCACTGTTGTGTTTAGCAGGATGTCTCCTGGGTGTTCTTGATTGCCACTGTGGAACAAATAACTGGAAATACACACCACAGAATGGAAACAGGAGTTAGAGTGTGCAAGTTTCAAGAACACACCCTCACCCCAGAGTGAGCTCTTAGAAGGTTTCTGGCCCAGGATAACCACACCAGAACCCAGCTGACTCAGAATGCTCTGGGAAACTTAAGACTGAAGGACGCAGCCCCAGGCTGTGTGTGATCTCTGCCACACTAAACACAAAAGTGTCCACAGTCTGACCCGTTGGCAACCTTGTCCACACAAACCCACAATCACGACAATCACAAGTACAGCACCTTTCTTAGAGTGTGGCATCTTGTGTCACAGAGTCTTCAGAGGACAATCATGGGTCATGGCTCACTGAGAGCCTCACTTTAGGGTTATGAGTTTGGCGCAGCGGTAGAACGCTTGCCTGGCATGTACAAAGCGCTAGGACATATAAAGTATGTCTCACAAGAGCGGCCCGTGGTGGCACATGCCTTTAATTCCAGCACTCCAGAGCAGAGGCAGACAGACCTGTGAGTTGGAGGCCAGCATGGTTGACATTGTGAATTCCAGGCTAGCCAGGACCACACAGTAAGATCTTGCCTCAACAAAACTAAAATCAAAATAACCCTGTTAGTTTAGTTGGATCAGAGGTCTAAAAGCCTAGGCTTAGGAGTCAGAAAAGACCTTGGCTCCCATTCTGGCTCCCTGGATTCCTAGAGTCTACCCGCCTTTACCAAGACCAATTAACTTGCAACATGAGTTTCTGCTATTGCATATAGCTATGCCCACGCACCACTCACGACTATAAATTTATGAGAATTGACAAAGGCATCCTGCACATGAAAAACCCTCAGCCAGGGAATGGTTACAAGTGACAACTTGCTTCGAGTGTGGTATTTGTGGGCAAACATCTCCTGCGACAGGAACTCGATTTTTAAACTGTGCAGAAGAGGTTTTCCTAGCATTTTCAGATGAGAAATACTGCTTTCACTTTTATATTTTGAAAGAGAGAGAGAGAGAGAGTGTGTGTGTGTTCATGTGCGCAGGACTGCAGAACTCACAAAGGCCAAAGGTCATTTGCTGTGGGATAATGCTCTTGTACACTGTAAAGATTTGTCACTCGAATTGGTTTAATAAAATGCTGATTGGCCAGTAGCTAGGAAGGAAGTGTAAGTGGAGCAACCAGACCAGGAGAATTCTGGGAAGAGGAAGGGCAGAGTCAGGAATCGTCAGCCAGACACAAAGGAAGCAAGATGAGAACACTGCACTGAGAAAAGGTACTAAGCCATGTGGCTAAACATAGATAAGAATTATGGGTTAATTCAAGGGTAAGAGCTAGTTAGTAATAAGCCTGAGCTACTGGCCAAGCATTTATACGTAATATTAAGCCTCTGCTGTATATTTGGCAACAGTCAGGCAGGAGAGAACTTTCTGACTACAATCATTGGATTCCTTGGAGCTAGAATTAAGGGCATTGTGGGCCACATGATATGGGCACTAAGAATCGGGTCCTCTGCAAGAGCTGTACACATTCTCACCCACTGGGCCACCTCTCCAATGCCTGCTGTTATTTTGGGGACAAGATCTTGCTGTTGCCCATTCTGACTTTGAACAGCTGATCTCCCAACAATCCTCCCAAATACCTGGAACTTGAGGTAAAGGTACTGGTGCATAGAGAAATATGCTAAAATGTATCCCTGCCAAAGAATGCTGGTTCACACAACCACTGTTCATTCTGTATCTCAGTTAAGTATGTCAAAGTGAAGGAAGCCATGGTGAAGAAGAGGGCTGGCTTCCAGGATGGCTCAGTTGGTAAAAATCCTTGTTATGCAAGCACAAGGACCTCAGTTCGATCCCCAGAACCCATGTAAAAAAGCCAGCCTACTCAAACCAGTGAGTTCTAGGAAAAAGTAAGAGACCCTGCCTCAAACAGATTGAGTGAGAAGATACCTGAGGTTGATCTCTGGCCTCCACATATGAGCACCCACCTCAACACAAAAATAAAAATAACAATAAGTCACACCCAAATTCCAGCCCCACTCATGGGGTCTGTGTCAGTATGGTAGCAGGATGCATGAATAGCACACAGAAGTCAGAGGAATTCCTACATACACTACTGGACATGAACTCCATTATAGTAAGTGTGCCACTGACATTCTAGTCAAAGCAGGGGGAACTGAAGGGGCCATGAATATTAAATTAAAAAAAAAAAAAAACAGAAGAAAATTGCTGTGGATGTTGCTCTGTGTAAATAAAATGCTGATTGGCCAGTAGCCAGGCAGGAAGTATAGGCAGGACAAGCAGAGAGGAGAATTCTGAGAAGTGGAAGGCTGAGGCGGAGAGACGCTGCCAGCCGCCACCATGAGAAAATGTTAAGATACCAGTAAGCCACGAGCCATGTTGCAACTTATCAATTAATAGAAATGGGTTGATTTAAGATATAAGAACAGTTAGCAAGAAGCCTGCTGCAGCCATACAGTTTATAAGTAATATAAGTCTCTGTGTGTTTACTCAGTTGAGTCTGAGCAGCTGCGGGACTGGCGGGTCAGAGAAATTTGTCCTGACCGTGGGCCAGGCAGGACCAGGAAAACTCTAGCTACAGAAAATAGTTCTGAATTTTGTAAAATGGGTGTGAATCCCACAAAACCTAAAAGGGCTGGAAAGTCCTATGGCATGCTAAAAAATGACCTGCACCAGCAAAACTATTGGCTAGGAACATCTGCCATTTCAACCAATTGCTGGGCTAATAACCTGCTCTCCCTGTGTTTGGAGATAGTCTAAGATTAAGACTCGAAAATTATTTTAGATTTCGAGAAGACGTCTAAATTAGAGTAAGAAAATTACCGATTAAATCTAAGTCCAGAAATAGCAATCTACCCAACATAAGGCCAGCAAGACAGCTCAGCAAAGACATTTTATCTACTAACCCTGAGGACCTGAGTTCAATGCCCAGTACCCACAAAGTGGAAGGAGAGAACCAATTCCCACATGGTGCCCTCTGCCCCCCCCCCACAGATAAATGTATTTAAAAATGATTCATTCAACACATTAAAATACTGATGGTATGCCTGAAAACATGAGCATTTTTCTTACTCAGCCATATGAATTAATTTATAACCAAAACTTTTGCGACTCACTACCTCAACCTACTGTGTGCAAAGCACACAAAATAAAGCGCATTTCAAGCAGAAGGGCTGATATAATTCCCTTGCCACTGACCTTTCTACGTTGACCGGCTTGTCGAATTTAAACAAGATGTAGTCGCCAGCCGTGGGGGTGATGGCCCAGAAGAAGTCCTCACCCATGTAGGTCTTCTCCAGTGTGTGTCCTTGATATACCTTCAGGGAAGTGGAGACCTCTGCGGGCGGGTTGACATGGATCTTGAGAAGCAATGGTTTCATGTAATCTTTATCCTAGGAGGACATGTGTGTGTCGTTAGGTAATGCGTAACTCATCTACACACTAAACATCAGCCCACACAGCTGGGGAACGCCATGTCCAATCACTAACCGTGAGCTTCTGAATTTTCCCCGACAGTGATGAATGTAGACCCACGTGCTGGAAGAGGGAGGGTCGGAAGCGGATTCGTAGATTTGCCTTCTGTCTGTCACAATGTTTCTAGACGTTTAAAAGAATCTGATTTTATTATTCCGCAATAAAGTGCAAGTCTGACACTGAAGAGTCCTGTGAGTTGGCACATGGCAACACTGCTATCTGATACTTCAGGGGTACTGGGGTCTGATACTATCCCAAAAGAAAAAAAACAACAACAGAACAGAGAGAACACAAGACACCCGCCATAAGCCGGGTCTGATGGCTGCCTATAGCCAATAGGAACAGGATAGCAAGCCTCAAGATCCCCCAATGTTTCTCAGCAATACATGAGGGAGCCAACACTTAGAAACGGGATGGCTAAGGGATTGTCTATCGTTAAAAAATGCATTATATCTGCATATACATACATTGCCAGGACTGAAGACTGAACAGAGGACCTTCAGGAATGCTGTGTAAAGCACTCTACCCCTACAGCACGCGCACGCACACACACACACACACACACACACACACCCCTTTCTAACACTGGATCTTAGGATTGGCTTCATAATGAAGGCGAGCTCGTGAAGAGTAAACAGTTTCCTGCCATGGCTTTATTTAACTTGTTATCAAGATCTACTTCAAAGTTACTTTCATAAAGGAAACACAGAAGGGAAACTTCAGGCCAGGCACCATGGTACGTGCTTGCAATCCAGGTACTCAGGCAGCTGAGGCAGGAGGATCTTCAGTTCTAGGCCAGCCTGGGGCCTCATAGTGAGAGCCTGTCTCAAAAAGAAAAGAAAAAGTGTCCCCTGGACCGCAGGGAAAATTAACTTACAGCATCTTTTTCAGGGTTGCAGACTTTCACCCAGAGAATGTGGTCCAAGAGCCAGTCAATAGGTTTCTCCTTATAAAACATAAAGATGAACTCCACAATCAGAGTGAGGTCTGGAGCCTGAAACATTTTTCCTGAAAAGATATTCCCAGTCAACAGCTGTCACAGAGAACCAACTCTCAAGATGCCTGCAGAAGTGACTTCTATGCACTAAATACATTGAGGTTTAACTCCCATTATCAAAAACAGCATCCCTTTAGCTCAACAGTCTCTGGACTTGTCTCCTGGGTATGAAGACAAGTAGCCGACTCCTGCCGTTAGCTACGATTTAACACACAGTGTTGCTTACAGGGTTCAGAAATCAAGTCAGATTTTTTTCCCCCTATCTTAATAAGACTGCTCCCATAAAGGAATCAGAGATTTACATTTACAAAAAGTATGTAGGGCTGGGAATAGAGCTCAGTGATGGAGCACTTGCCTGGCAGCACGTGTGGGGCCCTAAATTCAGTGGGGGGAGGGGGGAGTGGAGGGAGGGAGGGAGGAAGGGAGGAAGGGAGGGAGGGAGGGAGGGAGGGAGGGAGGGAGGGACCTAAATCAATATACACAGAAAGAGGCGGCGGAAGAGATAAAGAGGAGGAAGAGGCGATGGAGCAGGAGAGGCTGGTGAGGAAAAGGCTAACAAGTTTTGTCATCACTGAAACTTTGGTCATTTTTTCTCTGAGTCATATAACAAGTTTTGAGTTAACTGACAAACAAGATCGGAGACAGAGCCCTTCCTGTTTGGGGGCTTAGCTTGAACCCAAGACCTCACTCATCCTAGGCGAGAGGCCAACCACTCGGCTTCACCCCAGCCCTGACCTCACTACGCTGCCCAGCCTGGCCTCAGAGATGAGATCCTCCTGTGTCAGCTTCTCAAATGCAGGGATCGGACCGCAAGCGGTCGGGATGTGCGCCAACCGTCACACCTAGCTTGAGAGGTTATTTTTAAACCCTGTACATTTCCTTCACTCAACTTCAAACATGTTCTTTTTCTTCGGCTATTTTAGGGATGCTGTTCCCTCACAGGCTTTAAAAGAAGTACCCCAAATAGTTCCTGAAAGAAACAAGTTGAACAAAAGCAATCCCTGAACAAGAGCGCAGGCTGCAGCCCCCCCCCACAAGAGCCCATCAGTGCCATGCTTTTGGGGTGAGCCCCAGTCTTGTGAGCACAAAGGAAATGGAAGCGTCAGAGAGGAAATCAGATCTGCTCCCAGCACCATGGCGGCCACTGGGCAGCTCTCTAGAGGACACGCTACACCTTAGAAGTCACAGAGTCACATCAGTTCATGTTCACATTTTGCATAAGGAGATTTACCTACATTTAATTTTCTCAACATCAAACAATTTCTCTGGGAAAAGGGTAACTTTCTTGGTCAAAAAGAAAGAGAGAGAGAGAGAGAGAGAGAGAGAGAGAGAGAGAGAGAGAGAGAGAGAGAGAGAGAGAGAGAGAAAGCAATTGGTTTAAGACTCAGAGTCGCAGCTGTTTATGAAGTAGAGAAATCAAACCCTTTTCTTACCAATAAAGCCAAGCTGGGAAAACTCCAGAATCATCCATTCTTCAGAAGAGAGTTGAAGTGCAAAATTTTTTATGGTATTAAAATAGTTTTGTTTGACAATAATATCATCTTCAAGCTAGAAAAAAAATTGAACAATCATATTTAATAAGGAAAAAAAGAAGGAAAGGGGTAAATGGGCATTACTGCAGGAAAAAATCCAAACATACTCTCACAAAAAACAATGGTTAAAACCAATTAAAATATAAAAATGAGTGTTGTGAACACAAAAGATACACTCTGTGGGGTCAACTACCTAGGTCAGAGGTCAAAGAGAAGCCAGCACCTTCCCTCACCTACCTTTCACCTGGCTAGCTGAGACGACCCAAATGAAAACTGGGTATGCACCCATCTGGCACGTCTGTATTCTGTCTGATACAGACTCCTATGTATAACACTCTCTCTGTTTCTCTCTCTTTCTGTCCCGCTCTGTCCCTCTCTGTCTCTCTGTCTCTCTGTCTCTCTGTCTCTCTGTCTCTGTCTCTCTCTCTCTCTCTCTCTCTCTCTCTCTCTCTCTCTCTCTCCCCTCTCTTCCCTCTCTCCCCCCTCCCTCCGGCCCTCTCCCTCTCCTCCTCTCCCTCCCCCTCTCTGGGAATAGAACCCAGGGCCCAGCTCAAGCTAGGTAAGGGCTCTACTACTGAGCCGCACCCCTAGAAAGCCGCTTTATATTTTTAAAAAGATGTATTTACTATTTTTATGTGTATGCATGTGTCTCTGGCTGAGTTTAGGGCAGCATCACATGTGGGCCTGTGGAAGTGAGAGGGGGCAATGGATCCCCTGGAACTGGAGTAACAGGTAGTTATGAGCCACCATGTGGGGCGTGATACAGGGAGGAGGACAAGGTGGGACCAGAAGCACCTGGCGGTGTCCCCGAAGGCCATCTTCACACTCCAAGTCACTTGCAGCTCCCACCCTACTCCTTTTATTACAAAGGATCAGAGACACCGGGTTCAAAGCCAAGTGATAGTACAGATCAGAAAGACACTGTCAACAACGGCCATTTCTGTCTTGTGTCACTCAGTCCTGGACAGGAACAGGGCAGGCAACTAGCAGAGGCCAAGAACAAAGGCCAGGGGCTGCAGGACCACATATAAGCACTAAGTGGTGCCCCAGCTGGACACACCAGAGTAGAAACCACCACCACAGGTCCAGAAAGAGAGGCACCAAGAAGCAGTGACCGTGACAGGCAGCATGTACAAGACCTGTATAAGCGCCTCCCAGACCCAAAACAAACAAACAAACAAACAAAAACTGCAGAAAGGAGGAAGATGGGCGTGAACCACATCCCCATCAACACCAGCTAAGGAGAGGGGGCCTGGCAGTCCCTAGCTGCTGAGAGAGGCAGGGGCATTTCCTTTAATGATGTGACCCTGGTAGGTGGACCACACGCCAAGGCAGGCCCCACTCCCAAGACTAGCTGGGCAGCACAAACTAGACTGGACAAGTTTAAAAAGGAGGCACTCAGAGGCGGGCCGGTGGGCGGGTGGGCGAAGAAGGTGGTTAAGAGTGAAGGGAGGGAACAGTGAGTACGTTCAAGATAGACTGCATGAAACTCAAAGACAATAAAAATACTGTTTGTAAAAGGGGCTCTGGGGGACATAGAGGTGGATCAGAGTGGACGCACTTGCCGCTCTGCCCGAGGAACCAAGTTCAGTTCCCAGAACCCACCTGGTGGCGCACAGCCGCCCATGACTCCAGTTCCAGGGGTCTCACCGCCCTCTTCTGACCTCAGCTGGAATCAGCACTTGGGCAGTGCACAAACACACATGAATGCAAAACACTCACGTGCATAAAGAAGAAAACAACTGTTTTCATTTAAAGGGCTCCAGATGCTCTGGCTCACATGATCAGAAGCAGGCCTTCCGGGGTACCACAGCAGACCACAAGGGAGGGGGCGGGCTTTGGGGGATGACTGATTTCCCAGATACCCAAATCCCAACAGCGACAACAAAAACAACATTGCAGTGAGGCTAGGTGGTGACTTAAAAACAGTGGGCAACTAATGAAATGTGTAAGAGCTGAATGGGAACAGCAACAGAGAGACGGAAATCATGGAGGAGAACCAGCTAGGGACAGGAAGTGAAGAATACAAAACCCGAAAGGGAAGCTTCACAGCAGACCTGCCCAGGCAGAAGAGTGAGCGAGCCAGGACAGGGTTTTCAAAACAAAAGGTGCAAAGAACAAAAGCGGGAAATGACCATGAAGACAGCCCAAGGAACCTGCAGGTCCCGGGGATAGAAGAACACTTCCCTCAACAGGAGAAAGGAGCTACCTGAAGAAACATCTGCTGAAAGCTTTCCAAGTGTATAAAAGAAAGTGGATATCCAAGTTTAACAAGCTCAAAGAGCTCCACTCTGATGAGACAACCACGCCAAGAAACAGCACAACCAAGCTGTCAAAATCCCCAGAGAGAGAGTTTGCTCCTTCAAGTAGTGAGAGAAAAGTGACCCGTCACGTACAAGGGAGCTCCGATCAGACCGTCAGCAGGTTTCTCAGCATACTTTGTAGGCTGTTAAGAGAGTTGGAGGGTAGATTTGAAACTATAAAAGCAAAGCAATTATCCACCAAGAATTATGCACCTGCCCAGCAGAACTGTCATTTGGAAAACAGAAGAGAAATTATGGCTTTTCCCAGATAAGTGAGAGGTGGTAAGTTCAACATTATTCCTCCTGCCTGACTTGCTAAGTCCTTCATCTTAAGATGAAAGGATGATAAAAAAAACAACAAAAGACCATGAAATCATCTAAAATTATCTGGTAAAAGAAGCATCCTGGCACATACAAAATCCTATAGTAAGGTAATGTGTGTGTAAGTCCCTTTGTTTGGGGGCGCCAGGGCCAACAGGGACACCAGCTGCCTGTATGTATAACAGAAACACGGACCTCTGAAATATCTTACAGATTCTACCCAAAGATCAATAGAGCTGGGTGGATGCTGTCACTCATGACAGCTTGTTGCCTTAATCATTTCCAAATCTGGTATAAGTCAAAGCACAAAAATAATTACACACTTAAATCCATGGATTTACAATATGCAAAGAGGCAGGGGCACATAAGGGTGTGGCTCAGAGGACGCAGTGCTCTTCTAGCATGCACAAAGCCCGAGTTTGACCCTCAGCACTGTCTAGACTAGGCACAGTGGCAGACTCTACTCCTGTGATACCAGCACTTGGAAGGGTCAGAAGTTCAAGATCATCCTTGGCTATACAGCAAGTTCAAGGTCAGCCTAGAATGGAAGATATATAATCTCATAGAGGCAATTTGTATCATCAGTAACAAAGTAGGGACAGGGAACAGATATAAAGATGGTAACCTACGTGGCTTGAAGTGATCGGTTTTAAATAGATTGCTGCAACTGTGGCGTGTTTCGAGTAACTACAGTGATAACACAGAGAAAAATCAAGTAAGAAATCAAAACATGTGACTATAAAAAAAAATCAGTGGAAACAAAAGGAAGCAAGGATGTTTCTGCAACAACCAGCAAAACGATAAAACTTTAGTTTGAGTAGCCCAGGAAGAGAGAGGACTCAAAATTAGACACGAGAGGACAGTGACACTGATGTCACAGAAGTACAAGGGTTATAGATTCAGAGAGGCTACTACAAAGCTAGGTGTGTGCTAACAACTGGATTAACCAGAAGAAATAATACGTCCCTAGAAAGCTGCAACTCACTGAGACTGACCTGCAAGGACAAAAAAAAAAAAAAAACACACATTTAAGCATGCCTGTAACAAGTAAGGGGAACCAAAGCTGAAAACAAACAGAAAACCTTCTTGCAGGGCTGGAGATGTAGCTCAGCAGGTAGAGCGCTTGCCTAGCAAGCCTGAAACTCTGGGTTCTAGCCCCGCCACCACCTGAAACGCTGTGGCAGTACATGCCCATAATGCCAACATTCGGGGTGTGCAGACAGAGAGATTTAGGCATCAGACCATCCTTGGCTAGATGCTAAGCTCAGGGCCAGCCTGGGCTACATAAGATGCTATCTAAAACCATGACACCAACAAAACCTTCCATAACTGCCTTGAAAAGCAAAGTAAAAGAAAAGTCCAGGGCCAGAGAACTTCACTGAAGAATTCTGGGTAACATTAAAGATTCAACTGATTTTTCTCAGACTTGACCTAAAAACGGACACAGACAGAACTCCTTCAAATGCAGTCTGTGAGGCCAGCATTCCTGAGATGAAAATCAAAAGCTTTCCCTCTGGGATCACAAATAGGCACGGATTCCTACGAGTTGTCAGCAAGACACTGGCAATGCCAGTTCGAGCCATCAAGACAGCCAAGAGTTAAAAGCATTCAAAGCAGGAAGAAAAGAAGCTGCATCTCTGTATTTGCCTTCACACCATGTTGCTTCTTTTGACACCCATGAAAATGTGTGCATGCACTCCCTCTTGAAACACAGCTCAGCTACACAGCCGAGGCTCCCCTGGGACTTATTATAGTCCAGGCTGGCCTCAAATTAGAGATCCGCTTGCTTCCTAATACTGGGATGATGAGTTTGTGCCACTATGCTTAGGTAAACTTGTAAAACATGATGCTGGTGTCACATCCAAGATGCCACTGCCAACCTCCATGTCCTGAAGTTTCCCTATGACATGACTTACGGAAATCCAGAAAAACCTACTACAAATAATGATTTCAGCAAAGTTGCAAGATAAGACAATCAAAACATCATCATTTCTACCCACTAACAATAATAACCAATGCCCCTAACCCAACTGTATTTTAATTTCATTCAGTAGACTGCTAAAAACACCTAGGAATGACTTAAGGAGGTGAAAGACTTACCCCAAGTGGACTACCAAAGATAACAAGCAGCTGCGTGCTTGTGACCCCAGCTCTCAAAGGCAGAAGCAGGAAAACCCCACGTTTGAGGCCAGCTTGCCGTGCAAGCAGAACTAACTGTGTTCAAGCCCCAACACCCATGTCAAAAAGCCAGTCATGGCAGTGCCCGCCTGAAATCCCAGCACCGAGCAGGCAGCCAAGGAGAACGACGGGGCCAGCTAGCCAGCCCGGCCAGCTGAACTGCTAAGTCCCAGGTTCAGTGAGAGACTCTGCCTCAGAAGAATGGTAAAGATTAACTGAGGAAGAGCCCCAACCTTGACCTTTGGCCCCTACAAGTAAGTACACACATGTACCCCCAAACACACACACACATACAAGAAACTTCCAGAACAGAACAGAGATGGTTTCTGCCTTCTCATCTTTCAGACCCACATGAACATTCTGACATAGACCTCTGACTGAAACCAAACACTCTTAAACTATATGTAGACATATGTTCATAGAATGTGATCACCTTTACAAAATAAATATGAAACAAAAACTATTCTTTTACACTTCCAATCTTTTATAAGCTAAGTGTATTTCTTTTTCTATTTTAATAAATGTATTTTACCAGGAGGAGGAGGAGAGGAAAAGGAAGAATTAAAGGCCCACACAAAAAGCTGAGGAAGGTCTGCACTAATACGCCTCTTTAATACTTCTTCTTTAAAATGGTGAGAACAGTCTGGTGTGATGGCACACATCTTTAATCTCAGCACCAGGGAGGCAGAGGCCAGAGGGACTCTGAGTTCAAGACCAACCTAGTATACACAGCAAATTCCAGAACCAATCTGTAACGAACCAAAGAAACAACAACAAAAAATACCCTGTAAAAACCTGGACCCTTAGCAGGGCAGTGGTGGTGCACGCCTTTAATCCCAGCACTCGGGAGGCAGAGCCAGGCAGATCTCTGTGAGTTCGAGGCCCAGCCTGGTCTAAAGAGTGTGATCCAGGAAAGGCGCAAAGCTACACAGAGAAACCCTGTCTCAAAAAACCAAAAAAAAAAAAAAAAAAAAAAAACCTGAACTCTTACCTGAATGTAATAGATGCCCTTCTGCTGAGCATACATCATTAGAAAGCAATAATCCAGGTTTTGTTTGGTTCTCCATCTGAAAGGAACAGTTTCGGAGTACGTCAGGAATCAGACTCCAAGTCAGCAAGCTCAGACTATGTGTGACCTCATGTCTACTGTGACACACACAAACTCCCACACACCCGCAAGAGGGTCAAAGAGTAGCTTCCTCCTATGAAGCCTTTCTTAGCATGTACTCCTAAGACTAACCCTCCAGCTACCCCGTGCACAGAAGGCTCTTCAGTGAAGGGGATCCGGGCATCACTGTACACTGTACATCCCCCTCTAGAGACAGATCTGCAAAAAAGACGCTAAAATACCCACCAGTGAGCGCATTACTGGACATGGGACTCATGGCTCCGTGCATGCTTGGCTAACATTCTACTACTGAGCTATAATCCAGCGTTTTCCAGACTGCCTTGTCCACAAAGCTTTTCTTCGGTAATGTTTTAATGTCTCCTTGAACTAGTGCTTGGCATAGTCTACTTTGGGGAACATGAGGCTGGTGTCTAGAGCTGTGAATTAAATACAGCTAGAGATTGATACTGCATATTAAATGCAAACAGAAACTAATACTATGTGTTAATGCTTGCAAACACATTTAAATCTGCAATAGTAATCTTTTTGGTGAATTCCCAGTGGCTAAGAAAAACAGATTAATTAATGCTGAGGAAAAGAAGGGGTCCCAACATCAGCTCAAGAAAGCACAATGACCAGTCATGCCAAGCTCAGTTCATCTACACAGAGCTCTCAGAATCTGTGTCCTGTGCTGAACAAGATGGCTACCTGGCGTCTTCTAAGCCTTTACTGGGTACCAGGTTGACAAGAAAGCACCTGCTCACCTCACTCTTTCCTTGGAGTCTCCAAATGTCTCCTTCAGGTTAGTCAAGTCAGGATAATAGCTTTCAGGGGGGGAGATTATTTCCAGCAGGCCAGAACTAATTTCTCTAGAAAATCTAACAAGAAAAAGGTTAGCTGTATTATTTTAGCTCTGTGGGATTTCATTTGTCTTAATGCTCAACTGATTGCAGCATTTAACACAGAATGCATGAGTGAGCAGGCTAGCAGAGTATGAGGAGACAGATAAGAGTGTGCTAAATGCAGTCAGCTCACCACTGACCAGAAAATAAAATTTCTCTACTGATACAAGTTTTGAGTTGCCTCTTTTTTCAACCATGCTTTTAAAAGACAGTAAAAGTAAAAGGTCAGAGGAGAAACACTGAAATGTAGCAGGGAGATCCTAGACAAACTCCTGGGGCTGCCGTGGTCAAAGTGATTCATTTTTTAAATCTAAGCACATCAAGGTCCCACAGAAAGGGGGGGGGGGAAGGCCAACAAATGAGTCTGTGCTGACACAAAATGTAGTATTCATGAAAAATCAAAGTTCTTCCATTTTTCTGGGCTGGTGAGATGGTTCAGTCACTAAAGGGGTGTGCCCCCCCAAGCCTGGAAGACTGGGTTCAATCCCTGGGACCCACACAGTAGGAGGAAAGACAACCTCAAAAACTCCTCTGACCTCCACATGCATACTGCGTCATGTGTAACCATATACTCACAAATCAATAAGGGTGATTTATTTCAAATTTAAAAACAAAGTTCAACATTCAGGAAGCTTTAGTTGTAGGCTGCTGGCCCTACGGCATTCCAAACCAGGGCTTTTTAACGAAGGGCGACGTTGTCCCTCCTGGGAACATCCAGTGGGGCCTGGAGACATTTGTGTTGTCGTCACAACTAGTGATGATTCTACTGGCAGTGAAATGGAGAGATGCCAAGGGTCCTGCCACACATCCCTTTACACACAGAGCCCTTCAACCAGGAGCCACCCGGCCGGAGCAGTGGTGCCTGGGCTGAGAAACCCTTTAGGGGAAGCTTGGGTCGGTTTTCACTAAATGTGGCTTCTTTTTATTTGAGTCCTGTCCCATTCTTGTACATCTTCACTATGCATGTATAAAGCTGGCCTTTGTGCAAACGCCCGGGGTGTGTAACTGCACTCATTTTCTGGCCTTGGGGAAGGGGAACCAGTCATTATTCCCTGCTTATTTAAGGGGTCTACACCAGCCTATTCTATAGACTGCCAAGAATGTAGCACTTGAGGAAATGTTTAACGCATCACAACTTGACCCTGAAGTAGCCACGGGTTGTTTTTTTTTTTTTTAAATCTCCAGCTGTCATATTTTGATTAATAAGGAGAAATTATTTTAAGTGTGGAGTTGGCAAGTAACTGTTGCTTCTAAGGCTTTCTTTAAGATTTTTATTACTTTTAATTATGTGTGTCTATGGGCAGGGGATGAGGGCAGGGCAGAGGTGGCAGAGCTCCCCGGGGCTGGATTATCAGGTTAGTGGATCACACAAAGGAACTGAAACTCCGGTCATCTGCAAGATGAGCAAGCGCCTTTAATTGCTGGGCCATCTCTCCAACTTCCTAAGATTTTTCTTGTCAAGTAGAAAATGTGCCCTTTAGGAGTAAAACCAGATAAAATTCACTGAAGGCACCTGTCAGGTCTCATTTTAAAACTGGCAAGGGAATAACATAAACACGTGTGCCAGTGCCTGCAATCCCTAAGCTTCACCTCTGTCCTCTGCCCACAGTGACGGGCTCAGTCTTGGCAGGACGGGAAAGCATGCTCAGATACGGCTCAGTTTGAGTATCGGTCCTGACAACATTTTTGGTGGGGAGAGAGTGAAGGAGTCAAACAGTTCTACACAACTGTTGACCCTCTCTCTACTCTTTCAAGAGGAAAAGACAACTAGCTGGTCGTGTTCCATGTAGATGCTTAATCTTTTCTACAGGGGAATTAACCAATTTACACACTGGACACTGGGATTGACAAATGGCTACTCAGTGAGAATGTAAAGGGCTGCTGACACTGATGAACAGAGAAATGAATTAGAAAGGAAGGCATTTCCTTTTAACAAAAAGCCAAAGAAAACAGCACTGAAAACAGTTCCATTTCTGTACTTCGGAAAACTTACTCTTTCTCCAAGTTGGCTACAACGCTGTGAACATAATCAAGATCTGTCTGGGAAAGAGAGAAAAAAAAAATCACGGTTTTTATTTCACTTTAAAAAAAAAAGAGAGAGAGAGAGAAATTTACTTGATGTGTGTTGGTCTGCATGCATATATGTATATGCATCTCGTGTGTGTGTGTGTGTGTGTGTGTGTGTGTGTGTGTGTGTGTGTGTGTGTGTTTGCATATGTGTGCTTGCTCGCACATGTGTGTTGCCCTTGGAGGCCAGAAGAGGGCATCAGATCCCCTGGAATTGGTGTTACAGATATCTGTAAGCCATGGTGTGAGTGCCAGGAACTGAACTCAGGTCCTCAGGAAGATCAGCCAGTGCTCTTAACTGCTGAGCCATCTCTCCGGCCCCTTATTTCACTTTTAATACCAAACTCAAAGTGGGGCAAATGATGAATCACACACTGAAAATATCATTTTGACTTTTTAGACACTTTTTCTATGAAACTGCACCTGTAAATGTCCTTAGGTGTGATCTGCTACAGTAAGCCAACGTAGAAGTTTTATTATTTTCAATCACTGATGTTCAACTTACTAGAAAAACTGAGCAAGAAGCAACTCCTAGTCCTCCCGGAAATCCAAACTCTTTAGTGAATGTGCACAGCAGCAGAAGCAGCCTGCTGCAGGCGAAGATTCCAGTACTTAGAACCGTGAAACCAAACCGAGGCTCAAGATTTACCTCGCAACTACCTGCCTGCACAGCCTGTGCTCCTTCTCTGGGCTTTAATTTTCTTTTCTATTAAAGGGGGAGGGGCAGGTTGGAAGAACCTTAGAGACTATATTAAATAAACCTATATAATAAAAGCAGCATTATATTACATTGATGCCAAGAACTCCAATCAGGAGAATAACCACAGTTAGAAATAAAGGGCATGTTTCAATTATAAGCAATTAAAAACCCAGGCTGAGGGTGTAGCTCAGTGATGGAGTCTTTGCCTTACATGAACCAAGCCCTAGGTTTGATCCACACCACCACCAAAAAAAAAAAAACAAAAAACAAAAAAAACCTGAAAATCCAATATTCTTATCTTAGTGAGGGTTACTATTGCTATGACGAAACACCATGGCCAATATCAAACTGGGGAAGAAAGGGTTTATTTGGCTTACACTTCTACATCACAGTCCATCACTGAGGGAAGTCAGGACAGGATCCTGGAGGCAGGAGCTGATGCAGAGGCCATGGAGGAGTGCTGCTTAACTGGCTTGCTCAGCCTGCTTTCTTATGCACTACCCACAGGGCACTGGGCCCTCCCCCACCAATCACTAATTACTAAAGGCTTGCCTACAGGGATCTTAGGGAGACATTCTCCTCAACTGAGGCTCCCTCCCCTCTAGAGACTCTGGGTTGTGTTGAGCTGACATGATAAAACCAGCCGCACAGTTCTCTAGCCATTTTAAATTCAGTGACAACTTAAATATGGTCAACTATTAAGACAAATCAATGATATATAAAATCCAACCTATGTTACGAAGGCTGTCATACATTTCACACGAGTAAGAAAGAAACAGCTTAACATAAGAATAAGAAAATCCCATTAAAAACTAATAAGCAGCCAGGCGGTGGTGGCGCACACCTTTAGTCCCAGCACTTGGGAGGCAGAGCCAGGCGGATCTCTGTGAGTTTGAGGCCAGCCTGGGCTACAGAGTGAGTTCCAGGAAAGGCACAAAGCTACACAGAGAAACCCTGCCTCAAAAAACAAAAACAAAAAAACCAAAAAACTAATAAGCATTTTTTGCCCAATTTAACTTTAATGTCAGTTAATTGAAATTCCAACTTTTGTTAAGCTTATCGATTTAAGAATAAAATATCTGCATAACACCACATCCTTCAAAGTCTTAAGAAGGAACTTTAGAGATACAGCACAGGACCACAGAGCAAACCCCTGTCCTCCCCTTAGATAAGCCCAAATGTCAGTCATCTTTCTTAAATAATCACCCACTCGCTTTACCAAAGAGTATCTGAGACTAGGATTTTAGAGACTGTAGCCTAGCATGGTTTACACCGACTACAATATGCTTAGGAACATCCTGAAACCCAATGTGATAAATACCTGATGAGGCAAAGTGATACGCCTGTCTAATGCAAAAGAACACAAAGATGCAACAGCCTGCCAGATGCAACTCCTAGCAGGTCCATCTGAAGCAGAGGACCAGGAAGAGTCTTGTGTGAACACAGGTTTGTTATATGAGCTGTAAGGCAGTTTATGAGTGGAGGGATCCATACAGACTACAACGCATCATATATACCTTCCCTACTAATATACCTTCCCTACTAATATACCTCACCTATTAATATACCTTACCTACTAACATACCTTACCTATTAATACACCTTACCTACTAATATACCTCACCTATTAATACACCTTACCTACTAATATACCTTACCTATTAATATACCTTCCCTACTAATATACCTCACCTATTAATATACCTCACCTATTAATATACCTTCCCTACTAATATACCTTCCCTACTAATATACCTCACCTATTAATATACCTCACCTATTAATATACCTTCCCTACTAATATACCTTCCCTACTAATATACCTCACCTATTAATATACCTTCCCTACTAATATACCTTCCCTACTAATATACCTCACCTATTAATATACCTCACCTATTAATATACCTTCCCTACTAATATACCTTCCCTACTAATATACCTCACCTATTAATATACCTTACCTATTAATACACATAGCAGAAGATTAAGTAAACAACTGTGATTTGTGTTCTTTCATCAACAGAACTGGACCTTTCTAGTATCTACTGGAGACTGGGAGATGGAGTAGGACTCCTCTGAAGAAAGCTCAACCTATGATCAGTCTCGTAGCCAGATCTTTCCAATGGCCCCTCCCCCTCAGTGGCTGGGGGCATGGCTGGGCACTCAAGAGTTGCTCACTGTAAGAACATCATTTTCCCTACGATTCTTTTTTCTTTTTAAGATTTAAGTGTGTGGGTATTTTGCCTGCATGTATTCTGTGCACCATATGCCTGCAGGGGTCAGAAAAGGGCATCAGATTCCTTAGAATTGGAACCATGGATGGCTGTGAACCATCATGTGGATGCTAGGAATCGAACTCAGGTCCTCTGCAAGAGCAGCCAGTGCTCTTAATCACTGAGACATCTCTCCAACTGCTGAAGATATTTTAAACAGCGTATGGAAACTGTAATAGAAGAGAAGGAATCTGCGAAAACTGGGATGTGTATTCTTGGAGAGCTGGGAATTAAATAGCATAAAAAGCACAGACAGTCTGGAGATGGCTCAGTTCATAAGCACAAGGAGCAAAAATTAGATCCCCAATATCGGACAGATGGCTCAGTGGTTAAGATCCCCAATACCCCAGTGGGGTGGGGGAACAAGGAGGGCAGCACATACCCGAATTTCCAAGGCTGGGGATGAGGAAACAGGAGGACCCCTGGGTCTCACTAGACAGCCAGGCTAGCGAGCTCCAGGCTCCACGTCTTTAAAAACACCGAGTGTGACAAAGAAAGACACCTGACTTTGCCCTCTGGCTTATACACGCCTTTTAAACCCAGGACTTGGGAGGCAGAGGCAGGTGGCTCTCTGTGAGTTAAAGGCCATCTCAGTCTAGAGAATTCCAGGCCAGCCAGGGCTACATAGTGAAACCTTGTCGGGGGCGAGAAAAAGGAGGGGCAGGGGAAGGAAGGACAGATGTCAAGCAAACAAAAAAACAAACAAAAACTCAGCAAGAGAAATTTCTTCTATGTGTTGAAACACAGATGAATGTGAAAGACACATTCCATGAAAGAAACCACAGTGCAAAGGACCATGTATTACACAATGGCACTGATAAGAAATACCCCAAAGAGAGAACTATGGGAGCGGCAAGTAGATCAGCAGCTGGCTCGGGCTGCTGAAACAGAGGAGTGGGTTTTCTTTATAGGGTGGTGAAACTGTTCTAAACACACAGGCATGCCGGCCGTCCAGCCTGGCTTCACTGGGTGAGCTGAATCATAGTGTCAGCCGTACACACAAAGGCAAAGCACAGAGCTGTAAGAGGACCAGCATTCCACGCTGTGCAGACAGAACTGAGGAAGGACAGGGGCGCTCAGTTTCACTGGGGGCAGACAGACAAAAGCCGAACATACACAAGGGTGAGCCTGAGAGGCGATGACATCCGCAGGAACCGGAAGTCTTGAGCTCCCTTCTCCACCAGGAAAATTTCACCTGGCAATCTCACAGACCCCAATATTTGGAGAACTACCTCAGTGTGTCCCTTCCTTTAACCCAAGGCCACGTGGAGAGGATGTCCCTGGGATCACAGTTCTCTAGAGGAAGAATCCAGATGCCCTAGCATCTGGAGACATGTCCCAGGAGGCCCATTCTAGTCTCATCTTGGGGACACTGGCTGTAATGGCATAACGATAGCACCTCAGTAAGACAGAATTCAAGAAAGGAAGCGAGGTCGCCCTGGTCACGAAGGCACCTCTGTGTAACTGCCATCTGAAGTACCTGATCTAACAGATGACGTGGTAGCCCAGTCACAAAGCTGACTTTCAAAACCGGTCACTTTCAAAAAAAAGCACTGAGGAAAGTCACCCAAGTCCCTAAACAGATGGTCTTCATGCTCCAGCCTCAGAGCCCGCTCCAATGCCCTACCCCCGCCCCCAGCAGACAGACACGTACCTCCACATGTCACTGACACACAGTAGACATGCTCGCCCTGAGCAGTCAAAACAGTGGTTCCCTCCCCTCAGCCAAAAAGCCTTCCAAAGGCCTGCCTGGGGACAAGCCTCCCCACTCCACACTCTACACAGCAGCTCGGGGCCGAAGCTGTCTGTACTCACAGTGTGGACACCAAACCACCCACGGCTGCATCCTGATGGAGACATCATCTCCAAGCATGCATTCCTAAGCACAGCCTCCCAACTCACTTACCCTCAACAACAGCTCTGCCTAACCAGGGATCTCAGCTTACATCTCTCTCCAGCTGCAGGTGATAATCAATTATGATTATGAATGCCTGGGCTACAAATTGCCACACGACAAAGCTGTAAGTCACCTTAAGCAGTGACTTGCAGGTGTGTCCACAATGTCACCAGATGGCCCTTCCAGAATAAAGCACTAGTCCAAATAGTGTTTATCCCTGCTGGGCAACACCTATAAAAGCCAGAAGAGGGAGCTGTTTCCCAAAACACAGGAAAAACTCCAGGGACAGAAGGGATCAGGAGCATTTCCATCCCTCACCCATCCCCCTGGCAAAGCCCCCCACAGTTCCAACAGTGAACTCCAAAGAAACAGATCTCTGAAACATGGCTGCCAAAGAATTCAGAAGACTCTTCACAAGACTATGTAGAAATAAAATTGCCCGTGCCTGGTGGTGATTCAGGTCCACAACTGCAGTTACTCTAGAGGCTGACAGTTCAAGGCCTGCCTAAGCAATTTAGTAAGACCCTGTTTTGAAATACTAAGAGTCTCAGTGTATATGCCAACATCCATGTATGGGCAGAAGGGGGTCACCAGGGAATCCCAACCCAAACTATCAAAACTCAAACGCAGAGGAAAAATCCTGAAAGCAGAAAGAGATAAGAAATCTAGCACATATAAAAGAATAACTATACAGCTACTGTAGATGTCTTCAGAACCGTACAAGCCAGGAAAGTGAAGTAATATATATCCAAGAACACCCTGCAAATCTACCTTTCAGAAACTGGAGAAACGGGACTGGCAGGGAGGCTCAGTGGTAAGTCAACCCGCTGCCAAGTTTGAGTTCCATTCCCAGGGAAAAGGAGAACCGATTCGTGGAGACAGCCCCTCCCAGAAGTCATGCTCTGATCTCCACGGGTGCGATAGCATGTGCGTGCCCACCCATACCCTACACAACACAAACGTCCACACGTTGTGTGAAGAGATGGAGACAAAACCTAAGTTCGTCTCTTCGCAGGACTGGCTAGAAGGAGTTCTTTAAGCTGGAATAGAAGACCTCTGATAATTAGGGCTAGAGAGATGGCTCAATGGTTAGCAGTGCTGGCTGCGCTTCCAGAGGACCCGCCCGGGTTTGATTCCCAGCATCCACATGGTGCCTCACTCCCAACTGCCTGGAACTCTAGTCCCAGGGGACCAGACACCTCTTCTGGCCTCCTCAAGCACTAGGCACACAAGCAGTACACAGACATCCCAGCAGGCAGAACACCCATACCCATTTTAAGGCCTCTAATAGCACAGAAGATATCAAACCACCACCTCGGTGGTAAGCAGCCGCATTCAGCATTCTCCAGGACTGTAAATACAAAGCAACTACGCCCTCAGTTCAAAGTTTATTCACGACAGTGAACATAACGCCGCCAAGAGATAAACATCAGAAACAAAGTTCGGGAGGGAGGAGGAAGGGCTCACGGTTGTCTGTCCAGAGCCAAAGTTTATCAGGTTCTTCTATGTGAGCCTCATAGGAACCGCAAAGCAAAACTCTTTAGCAGAAGCAGGAAACAAAAATAGAAGGCATTCAAAGCACTCAGCTACATGAAACCACAAAGGAAGGTACAAAGTACCAGCCGAACCAGAAAACTATGAGAAAGATGGCAGAAGGAATCTTTCTCTAACAGTGAGTGCTGTGAGTGTAAGTGGACTTGATTCTCCAATGAAAAAGTGACAGAGTGGATTGAAATAATCTCTCTCTCTCTCTCTCTCTCTCTTTCTCTCTCTCTCACACACACACACACACACACACACACACACACACACACACACACACACACACACCCGACACTATGCCTCAATTTATCTTCAATTACAAACACAGAAAGTGAAGAGATTTAAAAGATGCTCCAGGCAATTGGAGAGACCAGGACCTACCTCTACTTTAGTATACAAAACAGGCTGGAACAAACTATTAACAGTCAAAGGCAGTCATTATTGAGGCAGAGGCAAGTGGATCTCTGAGTTAGAAGCCAGCCTGGTCTACTTAGTGTGGAGGCTAGCCAGGGCTACACAGTGAGAACCTGTCTCAAAAAGGGCCATTATATAACGAGGAAGAGTATTCGTGTTCCACATGCATACAGAAACAACATGAACAGCATCTGAAGGGGCTGGTGCTCGCTTGAGTCGCCACAGCGGTTGCTAAGCTCAGCTCTTACCTGACTGGAGCCCTGGGAACTGCTCAACTTCCAGCCTGAGGGTATTTCCTCGGCCGTGCCTGGGTATCCTGACGCGGCAAAGGCCGCCAGGGGTTACTTCTGTGTAAGTCTCCTTTCAGACCCCTCCCTCATCTGAGAGTCTCTCCAACAGCTCAGGTTGGTACTCTCCCTTCTGTGCTATGACGCAGAACCTGTCACCAGGTAGAAAGCTGGGGCTCAATGACATTTCTCTCTGTCTCTAGGACAGCCTTACCCTGTGGAGTCTACTGTCCAGTGTCTCAGAACAGTCCATTCAGACATCCCCCCAGCTTTCTAGCTGTGTAGGTCAGGAACACCACTGTGGCCAGAAAGAGATATTATTTTACATACTGAAGAACCAATGAAAATTCCAGAAAGATAATTTGTACCTGTAACAAGTCAGCAGGAACACAAGGACAGACAGTGTGTTCAAAACTGTAGCTCAGAGCTTAAAAAAAAAATCTTACTTCCTTGGATCTGAGACAAGAGTATTATTGCCCACATAATGCTTGCTTTTTTCTTTTTTACTTGAAATAAAGGCAATCACATGCTGCAGTCTTTTTGTGAGCTAGTTTACTAGTTTCTAAAATGGTCAAGTGCTGTAACAGTGAGTCAGAAAGAGGAAGTTAAAAAGTTAAAAGGCTAGACAAAAGGAAAGAGAGACTACTTCTTCATTTGAAGGACGTCTGCCCTAGCCTTTCTCTCTCCTCCAGTCTGCAGGTGACAGACAGGAGACATTCCACACACTCTCCAGCACTCACTAGGTGCAAATCCATTCATAAACTGACCACATCTAGGGACCTCTTGGAATAGCCTAGTCAAAACTCACCTGGATCATGACAAGGGTTTCTGTCCTGACCAAAGCTGCCAGTGGGAGCCTTTCAAAAGGCGAGTCATGACAGTCTCACCAAAGGCCTGCAACCATGGTGAATCATGGTTTAATCATGAGCGCATGTCAGAATGCCAGAGAAATTCAAGCCGAGATACTATCACACAGGTGACCAGAACTCAAAGATAATCCAAATTTCTAAGGAGCTGTCAGAGCGAAGAAACTGTGGACTATTGGATACAACCTGGGATGCCACATCAGATTCGGAAATGGAGAAGGGACCATAGCAGTAGCAACATGAAATCCAAATGAAATCCTACAGTTAAAGAGTATTGGGGCCAGTCGACTGGGCATGGTGCTACATGCCTTTAATGCCATCAGGGAGGCAGAGACAGGTAGATCCCTGTGAGTTCAAGGATAGTGGGTCTGCCTCGTGAGACCTCACCACCAAAAAGAAAGAAAGAAAAAAAGTATCGAGCCAACAGGATGGTTCAGGGGGTAAAAGCACAGAGCAAGTGACTACCAAGTATTTGGCTGTGCTCTGACCTCTGTGTGGACATAGAATGAACACACACACACACATACACACACATACATATACACACAGAGAGTAAATGTAATTTTTAAAGTTTTTAAAGAGTAGCTAGGCATGGTGGTGCACACCTTTAGTCCCTGCACTCGGGAGGCAGAGGCAGGCGGATCTCTGAGTTTGAGGCCAGCCTGGGCTACAGAGTGAACTGCAGGGCTACACAGAGAAATCCAGAGTGTGTGTATGTGTGTATGTGGGGGGGGGGGGTGCGGGGGGTTAAAGAGTATCACACTTTGTTAATTTCTTAGCCTGGGTAACTACTGTAGCTACTTAAGTTGCAACATCATAGTGGGGAGAACTCTATCATTTTTAAAACCTTTCTCTAACTGTGGAATTCTTTCCAAATAAAAAGCTTTAAAAACGTCTTTTGAAAGTGTCAAGTGTCTGGCTGGAGAGATGCTTCAGCAGTTAAGAGGACTGGGTGTGCCTCCAAAGGACCTGGGTTTGATTTCTAGCACCCACACAGTGGCTCACAACCATCTGTTACTCCAGTAATGGGGGATCCTGTGCCCTCTTCTGGCCTCTGAGGACACCAGGCAGACACATGGTTCACAGACATATGTGCAGACAGACAGACATACACCTATTTAAAAAAAAAAATGAACAGGTATTTTTACCTATCAGGTGTCTTCTCTATTTGAAATTCTCAAGGGGCTTTCCATGAGGGATCAATGTCCAGCAAGACTGACCCCCCACCTACTACCCTGAGTCAAACTTTACTGGAATATGACCTCATCCTTTCACATATGTATGATCCATGGCTACCTGCAGGCTAACATGGAGAGTTTAATAGCTTTAACACAGACCAAATGACTCACAAAACTGAAAACATTTACCATTGGATATGTGTGTGTGTGTGTGTGTGTGTGTGTGTATGTATATGGATATATGTATGTATGTATATGCATGCCAGTTCTCTTGACTTAAAGGAAAAGCAGAGCCCAACGGGGACCCAGAGAATCTTCTGTGATCTTCCATCCTATCCTTCCTTGACCACCGCCTACTGCAGAACCCCAGCTACTCACAGGCCTCTTGGAACCGTTTCCTCACACATCTCAGCAGCACTGCGGCCTCGGTGCTGGCATTGTTCTAGAGTGCATGACTCAGGCCTTTGCCCAGTGACCTCCTGGCACTAAGAAGCCCGCTCCACAGCACCCATGTGTTACCTCCCTCTCTTCCTCCCCTAACCCACTCACTTCCCACAGTGCTCACAGCGTCAGCCATGCTCCACACGTGAGCGGCAACGTTTCCAGGAATTTCAGGAGCAAGGTTTTTATTTCACTCACTCATATACCTACCACTTATCCCCTCTTCAGAAAATATTTGTTGAATCGTGAACAAACTCCAAGGGATAGGAAATAAATACATAAAATCATTTATATGATTTATAACATGTATATCCATAGCTTAAGGGTTTAGCAGCTGGAAAGCGACAGGCTGAGATACTACTGATGTCCCAGTATGGTTGCGCACAATTTAAAATCCAGAACAGAACAGCAGCCAATTAGATCAGCAGAGATACAGAGCACTCGTGGAAACAGCAGGAGCTCCAGCCACTGGCCTCCCTCTCCATCCACCCCATGCCGCTCTATTTTGCCACTTTAACTATTTTTCCTCCAGATTCATGCTCTTAGCAGTTACATTCGACACCAGAGGCAACAGAACTGATCAACAAGTATCTTTATGACTGGATTGAAACTCCCCTTAATCTCAGGGCAAATCACCCCTCACATGGAGGCAGTTATCTCTGAGATCATGAGGCTGCACCCCAGAGCAGGAGCAATCACCCCCTAGAAACCAGACTGCCTGCCCCCTCAAACGATGACAGAGATAACAGTTCCTCCCAAATGCCTTGCAAAATCAGAACTGAGACGAAGATCTCAAGACCACTGGCCCGGACCAGATTTCCTGTTCTGCCAGTCAAGCAAAAACCCCGCCTCTTTCGTTTCTCTGCTCTGCTCTCTCTGCCCCTGGAGACAGACTTGGGATTCTGAAGCCCTTTAACTGTTCTGTCCCACATGGCCGTGCTGACTGAAGCAAAGTTCTTTCTGTTCTCAATGCGCGTCTGGATGCGTGGCTGAGGCTAGCCTACTGGGACTCTGGAGCTGGGACTTTAAACTCTAGTAATTTTACCAACTTAACCTATTAAACGTCCATATAAAAAAAATGCCACGTGAGCACACAGAGTCTGTTTTTCTCCAGGCACACACAGAACAGGGTAGCCAACAAACAGGTACTGATAAGGTGTAAAGGGGCTGACACCGTACAAACTATGTCATTTGACTACAGTGGGCTGAAGTGGAGATCAGTGAACAGGGGGAATTGTGGGAAATTCTCAAATAGGTAAGAATGAAAAAACATGTACATATTTCCATAACACCCATGGGTCAAGGAAAAGATTACACAGGGACTTAGAAAGTATTTTGATATGAATAAAAAAATTAAAGGGCACGTCCTAGGGTATGGATATACAGGGGCCAGGGAGATGGCCCAGCAGGTCAGAGCACCTACTGCTCTGCAGAGGACCTGAGTTTGGTCCCCAGCGCCCCACACCAGACGTTCACAACAACCACCCGTGACTCCAGCTCCAAAGGGATCTGCTGCTTCTCACCTCCACGGTATATGCACAGTCCCCATTCATATTGTGTCTCTGTCTCTCTCTCTCTCTGTCTCTCTCCACATTCATATTCTCTCTCTTTCCCCACATATATACACAGTCCCCATTCATATTCTCTCTCTCCACATTCATATTCTCTCTTTCTCTTTCCCCACATATATACACAGTCCCCATTCATATTCTCTCTCTCCACATTCATATTCTCTCCCCTTCTCTCTCTCTCCCCTTCTCTCTCTCTCTCTCTCTCTCTCTCTCTCTCTCTCTCTCTCTCTCTCTCTCTCACACACACACACACACACACACACACACACACACCATGTACATGCACATTCCCATTTATATTCATATTCTTTCTCTCTTGGGCACCACATGTATATGTACACTCCCATATTCATTCATTCATTCATTCATTCATTCTCTCTCTCTCTCTCTCTCTCTCTCTCTCACACACACACACACACACACACACACACACACACTTGCGCATGCACACACACACCAATCTTTAATCTTAAAAAAAAAATTGGAATACAGCCAAATTGGTACTTAAAGGAAGCTTATAGCTTTGAATCGCTTACATTCTTAAAGAAAAAAAAAAATCCCCAACCAACAATCTCTGCATTCATCTTTTAAAAAAAAGTAGAAAAGTCAAACTAAAAGAAGTGTAGATATGAAAGCCACAGAGAAAGAACAGAGTCTCAGTCACCTGCCAGCAGCCAGAGCCCAGAGACCTAGGAGGTCTCAGAGGTGAGGAAACGGGAAGGGGAAAGGGAAACGGAGCTGGGATGAAGAGCACAGCCAGGAGAGGAATCGGCATAGCCAACTGGAGAGCCGCTGACTCTTCCGCAATATGAACATCAGACTAACGTCCCCTCGGAAAAAGAGCGAGCCAATGATGCAGAAATACTCTCGTACACATTTCAGTTGGGGGGGCTGATCTACTGCTCTCCCCAGCACCTGCTTCATCACGGTATTTCAATAAATACTTGTTCAACAGGAGAAGGAAGAGCTTGGGGAGACGTGGCCACAGTGAGGGGCTTCATTCTGGTGTGCTCCTTAGGTGCGTCAGGGGAGGGAAGAGGGGAAAACACACGGGTCCTAACCCTCAGCTGAAAGCACTCTCAAGTGTCTACCGGGAAAGACTGAACCTGAGAAAGCTGGGAGTGGTGAAGAGAGCTGACAGGCTTTCCCACGCTCCTTCCTGGAAATCACACACCATTATCAGCGAACACCAAACACAAGAACCACAGGCTTCGTGTTGAAATATTAACAACTGAAATTCTCAGGCTCAAAAGGGGATCTGCCTTTGTTTCAATAACCAGAGGTAACATGAAGAGCTACAGGGACTAGCTGGGTCTGCAGCTGGCCCTGTGGCTTAAAGAAATGTTGGCACCTCTGCTTTTATAAAATAAATGATAATAATAATAATAATAATAATAATAATAATAATAATATAATAATAATAATACAATTAGTCTAGAACACATCTTTATCCCCTCATTCTCCCCTCAGCCAGTAGCTTAAAACCCCCGTACCATTCAATGACTCATAAAAATGGAAGCAAAACACAAAATAATAATAAAAAGGCAGAGAGATGAGTAGACTCTATAATAAAATAATTGAGAGAGGACAGAGAAAGGGAAGTGGAGGGTGAGGGGGTGGGAAAGAAGAAACTCTCAAGCAGTGACTTGGCCATTAAAGAAAAGAACAAAGAAAACCACACTTAGCACTAGGAAGCAGCACCAGGCATCAGAGGGGACTGTAATGATTCTCCAGGTGTCTGGGAACACAAAGGGTCCACAACATCTGAAGCAATGCTGAAAAAACAAAACTTCAGGACTCTATGGGTCGTCAGTCACTCACGCAAACCTACAACAGGCGGTGGAGAGAGTTCCAGCATGAGATTTAGCTCCAAATCCAGATAATGAAAGAAAACGGGGGGGGGGGGGGGGGGAGACCCACACTTACAGTCTCCGTGTTTTCAATAAACATCTCAGAGAAGCCAAAGTGTTTTCTCGACACAGGAACTGCCGTGATGAATCTGTGACAATCAGGGAACTTTCCCACTACCTTAGACCTTAATACAAGTTAGCTCAAGATGAGACACAGTCCTAGCGCAAAAGTTAAAAGCTGACGGTTTGCAGGAGGGGTCTTCGCAATATAGAGGAGGCATGCAAGGGTTTGCTAGCTCACAGAATGCAGCTGCTGTGAAAGAAAACTGCCCACCATGGCAGTATGAAGAAAATGGAAAGACACTCAGACTGGGAAAAAACATTCAAACACCAATTTGACAAGAATGGTATCCATTTTATATATTAAAGAACTCGTAACTGAAATTGAAAAAAAAAAAACTTTAGGAAATAAGGAAAAGATCCAGCAGACCCCATCACAAAAGAACATACATTTTTATGAAATGGATTAATAATAAAGGATGGGGGTAGATGAAGTGAAACATGACAAACAAAAATACTAAAACCTGAATAGAAGAATCCAGGTGGTAAGTATACAGGTATTTTGTGTAAAGATTTTTCAACTTTTTTTTTTAATTGAATTTTTCTCAAGAAAAAAAAAATGCCATTCTTTTCTATGAAATAAAAGACTTAGCCCCATAAGCCAAAAGAACACATAATGTGCCAGGGAAATATGACCCATAATACCTGAGACTGAAACTTACATTACAGCTGAATTACCAGGCTTTAAGGATAGAAAAAGAATAAATTGAGCAACCAGGTAAAACATGGGTTTCTAATACCAAAGAATGAGAAATATGAAAGACTGTCTGGCTAACTTCAGAACTCGTACCCAAGCACACATGAAGGATGGGGAGAAGGGTGAGAAAAGAGGAGGGATGGGGTAACTTAGAGTTTCTATACCCAGCTAAACTACAATGGCAGAAGCGATCATTATCCTAGTTAGCTTCTCTGTTGTTGTGATAAAACACTAACCAAAAGCAACTTGGGAGCAGAAAGGGTTTATCTGGCTTACAGGTTACAATTCATCATCAAGAGAAGTCAGGGCAAAAACTCAGGCAGGAACGTAGAGGCAGGAACCAAAGCAGAGATCACAGAGGAATGCTCGTTATTGGCTCAGTTGCCTTCCTTATACAGCTCAAGCCTACCTGCCTAGGAATGGCACCGCCCACAATGGGCTGGACTCCCCACATCAATAAATAATCAAGAAAATGCCCCACAGGTCAACTGGATGGAAGCAAATCCCTCAACTGAAGTTCCCACTTTCTGGGTATATCTAAGTTTGTGTCAAATTGACAAAAACTTACCACGACAATCGTATGGGACCTCAGAGGCCATTGTTCTCGTGAACCTTTGCTGAGATGAGTTTTTGTCAGTCAAAGGAAGACAGGAGGAACTACATCCAAAGGACAAGAGTGCTTGCTGAACACTGGTGACTGCAGCATGGAGAACGGACAGAATGGAGGAGAGAGAACGACAGAACAGACTACACCTTGCCAGTGCGGAAAGGCTGGCAGAATCTAACAAAGCAGAGGGACATGGTCACACAGCCATCTCAGCTGTGTATCTTCCAGTCAAAGGGCAGTATTGAAAGCAGATAAACCGAGTAACGGGCAGGGAAGCCTGTGTGTTAGTGCAATTGGAACACGGTAGGCAAGATAATGTAATTGACAGTTAAGTAAGGCAGCTGGGGCAGAGGCAAGGCAAAGAGGAAATGGATCAAGTTTAGTGGATTCCCTAATAGGAAACTCTGTAAAGACCAGCTAAGAAAACAGAAAGGCCCCACAAAAGGCTCAATCCAAAGTTACAAAGATGTGTGTGTAATATAACACACACACACACACACACACACACACACACACACACACACACACACACACACATATACATAAAACTTTTCTCCAGTAGTAGAAAAATAAAGCATGCAAAAATAAAGCAAAACCAACAGACCACACAACGGTGGAAAAAAATTCTTTAAAAGCTGTAGAGGGAAAACACCTGGCCAGTCCTGCTGAGCCCCACCCCCACAGCTCCTACCAGCACGGTAAAGGAGGAGCGACAATGCCTGGCATGGGGTAGGGCAGGTGCTGTGAGGGGCATTGCAACCCCAGCTATTTGTGAGGCAGATGCAAATGGTCACAAGCTCAAAGTCTCCCGGGGCCCTGTTCCAAAGCCTTTAAAAGGTTGATGATACCACAAGTCTGAGGCCCTGAGTTCAATCCCCAGTCAGAGTCGGCGAGAGGAGGAGGAGACACACACCAGCAAACAATTAGTGACTATCAACACACGGAAGGCAACTCAACTCATCTGTTGAAAGAAAAAAACTCCAACTCTAAGCTTGGGGATAAACGTATTTTTAAATGAACCAGAAAGGAAGGGAAACAAGAGTGTGGAGGAATACTAAACAATCATACCAAAAGAAAGCACAAGCCACAATATTCTCACCCTGGGAGGCTCAACTCACTCGACCCTGCCCCGGAAACACTAAGTACGTGAGTACATTCAAAAGTCCCAGCAGGAGCCGGGTGTGGCGGCACACTCATTTAATCTCAGTACGGGGGAGGCAGAGGCAGGTGGATCTCCATGAGTTCGAGCCTGCCCAGCCTATGCAATGAGTTCTAGTCCAGCCAGGGCTACACAGTGAGACATTATCTCAAAACACTAATTACAATAATTAATTAACTAAAATATTAGCTGGACAAGTAACCATTAAGGTAAGGTCAAAGAACCTATGTTCCCAATGACATAATATTATCGTTAATAAAACAAAAACCATAAGAGAATTAAAAAAAAAATGGTTAGTGAGATCCGCACTTCACTTCTCAGTCCACAACAAATCAAGCGGAAAGAACAGTCAGGTGCTGTGGTGGTTTGAGTTCATCAACAGCTGGTCCAGAACCACCTGAAAGGCCAGCCTTTAGTGTGCCTGCACATCTGGGTACTTATATAGTCACGTGAGAACAGCGGATAACTCTGCACCCTTCTCAGGAATACTGCTTACCTACCTCCTGTGAGATAGCATATCCCACTACCCTGGAGCTCGCAAATTAGACTAGACTGGCTGGCCAGCAAATCCCAGGCGTCCCCTGTCTCCGCCTCCCCACTGCTATGACTCCAAGTGTGTGCCACCACCACACCTGGCATTTTTATGTGGGTTCTGGGGACTTAAACTCGGGTCCTCATGTTCCTAAGGTAAATAATTTCCTGACTGAGCCATCCCCCAGGCCTCAGATCTTGATTTCTGAGACCCACCTCTAATACAAAGAAGCAGGTTCCTTCAAAAAGTACCCAAGTTCAGGGCCAGGAAAATACAAGATTAACTTAAAACTATTCTGATTCAACAAAGTGAAGAGAAACAGGCCACAGAAGGTGGAACAGCCAATGGCCACAACCGGCCACACGCACATGCACGTGCACAACTTGATTAACAAACCAGAACTGGCTGATACATCTACAACTGAGTATAAGGAACTCCAATTAACAAATGGAGAGAGAGACAGTGGAAAGGGAACACACACAAGCATCATTTCCACGGGGAGTCATGGGGAAGCTGAGTCAGTGCCGACGTTCTGATGAGAAGCAGGTCCTTGCCCTAATCTTAAAAAAGTCTTGCCGGGCACCAGTGGCACAAGCCTTTAATCCCAGCACTCAGGAGGCAGAGGCAGGCAGATTTCTGTGAGTTCGAGGCCAGCCTGGGCTACAGAGCGAGATCCAGAAGAGGCATCAAAACTACACAGAGAAACCTTGTCTCGAAAAACAAACAAACAAAAAGTCTTGCCCACCACAGACAACTCTGAACACATAAAGAAAAACATCATCTTTACAGTAGAAAAGCCTGGCGTATGCCAACTAAACATGCCACAGTAACTTGACCAACTCTCACGTATAAACGGATCTGATCTGTTAGTTCTTGCCAACAGGCTGACGGCTGACACTGTTAAAGCCATTTATGTCAAAGGGTTTGAAGAAGACACAAAGGCACACACCCTCATGTAAAACACGGGCTGTGTGCAACCGTCAAAAGACTAAGTCTCCGTCGTCACCTATGGACACCATGAAACAGGGAGTTCTCTCCGCTCAGCACTTCACACTGACTGTGTTGTGTGCCCCCTACACACCACATGCAAAATTGGTCCTGTCACTGGAAAACACCAATCCAAACTCTAAGTTGGGACCTTAAAGATTAAAGGGAGGGCTTCAAGTATTTGCAGGCAAACTGCACCAATGTAGATGGACAGGGTGACACGCTAGCTAAGGTTCTTTCCAAAGCGTTGACAACCATTACAGTTATCATCAACATCACCACTTCTCAGTTATTCTGGCCACATCCTGCCTGATACCACCTCAAAAATCCATGCAATCTCTCCACTCCACTCAAAACAGTATCTCACCACCAACACAGCCCTGTAACCCCACCGACTGCCTGTCCTGTTTGGTGGCAGGCTATAAAATTAAATTGTTTTTGTCTTTGGGGGGGGGGGTTGAAACAAGATTTCTCTGTTTAACAGTACTTGCATTGTAGATCAGGCTGGCCTTGAACTAAGATCCACCTGCCTCTGCCTCCCAAGTGCTGGGATTAAAGGCGTGCGCCACCACCGTCTGGCTTTGTCCTTTTTTTTTTTTTTTTTTTTTTTAAATCAGAATCTTAGCTGCAACCAGCAGAAACAGATTCTGCAAGAATAACTAGAAGAAAGATTTACTGAACGATGGCTTGAATGAACACATGGGGCCTGTGGTTGGGCTGAGGAATCAGGCTGCGAATACTCACAACAAGTCACACTGCAGTCAGGAGTCACAAGACCATGCCATTGAAGTCACAGTCGGCCACCAGGACCACCTGCTCCTGGCTCCCTTAGCTTTGATTTTAAATATGTATGTATTTACTTGGAGAGAGGGAAGCTGCTACGGCGTGCATGTGGAGGTCAGGGTGTAACTATCAGGCATCACTTATCCTGCACCAGGATGGTCTGGGGATTGACTCAGCTCGTCAGACTTGCGGCAAGCTCCTTCACCTGCTGAGCCATCTCACTGGAACACGGAAATATCAAAGGACCCTCTGTCCAGACACCGTGCAAGCTTTCCCTGTTATTTCTTTTGGGTTTTCTGTCATCTGAAAATAAAGAGGCCCTCATACAAAGTACGGGATGAGAACAGTAAACCATAAAGCAAACAGTTGGCATTTTTTCATTTTCATAGCAAGGTAGAGACACTTCATCCCATCAGGGTTTACACCTGGGAACTCCTCAAATATAAGGCCAGGGCATGAAAAACACAGTCTGCTAAAACCCAGAGCACACTATGAGGAAATACTTTGCCAAAATAATCTCGGTTAATAAAAATAATACAAAAATTAGTATATAGAATAAGAGCAAAAAATACATAAATATGAGGCATATAGTTAACAAAAGATCATTATACTCTAAATACTATAATTAAACTCTAAGTTTTAAAAAAGGACCAACCATACTTGGGCCATACAATGAGTCCTCCTGAGCAACTCAATTCATTCCTCTCAGCCCCTTCTGAAGTTCTGAACTGAGCCAGTAAACTTTCAATAAGGCATCGATGTTCAGTCACTTACAATTCTAATATTCTCTAAGTGTTTTATCATATACCTAAAGGACTCATGAGGTGAGATACCCAGAGAGGAACAAAGGACAAAAGCATAGCTAATGATGACTCTTCCAAAGACAGGCATCTTTTAGTCCTTTCAAAAAAAATAAATACGGACTAGAGAGATGGATCAGTGGTTAGGAGCACTGGCTGCTCTTCCAGAGGTCCCAGGTTCAATTCCCAGCACCCACATGGCAGCTCACACCCATCTGTTGACTCCAGTCCTAGGGGTCCAACTCCCTCTTCCGGCCTCCACTGATAGCAGGCATGCTGGTGGCACCTAGACACAGATGCAGGCAGAACATCCATACACACATTTTCATCTTTCTCTAGGGTCTAGCCAGCTAAGTACAGTCCTCGCACTCGTCCAGGAAACGTCTCATTGCAACAAATGGAGACCATTACAGAAACCACAACCAATCCATACACAGAACTGCGGAGCCCGGCCACCTACAACACAACTCCTGCACCTAAGGCTCAGGGAGTAATTCATGAGAGGGGTGGGAAGATCCCAAGAACCAGAGAACAGGAGTACACTGTGAGGTCACGGAAGAGCATAAGGGGGGAGGCCGCACTGGAAAGAGGAAATGATCAAATTATATCATAATCTCAAAAAAACCAAAATGATTTAATAATTAAAATGAATAAATGCTTTACATTCTAAAAAGAAACAAAGGTAATAAGTAAACAAAAATATAAAGAACAAAAAGGGCCCAGGGAAAGACCACAGCCCCCAGGGACCTACAGGTGCTCCCCATACTCTAGCACTTTGTTTTGATTTTGAAACAGATCTTGTGTGGCTTTGGCTGGCTTAAAACTCCCAGAAATCCTCCTGATTAGTCTTCTGAGGTCCGGGTTTACAGGCATGCATCAATATGCCCAGCATCTCCCCCACTTTTTCCATTATTAATCTCTCCTCATATGTTTAAACTAGAGATAATGCACGTCTTCACAGAAATTCCTGGTTTGAAAAAATATATATATACATACACACACACACACACACACACACACACACACACACACATATATATGTGTGTGTATGCATGTGGACATATATTTTTTCATATTTGCCTGTTAGTGCTATCCCTGATTTAAATGGGAGACCGGAGGTAGCTTCACAGAAGGGATGGCGGGAGCAGAGAGTGGAAAGGAAGAGGCAGTGTTCAGACGCTGGAGTAATACACACAGAACGGAGGACACACAGATCTGTACAACATACTGGGAACAGGACGATCAGCACTGCACACAGGGAACTCCCAGGAGCATATGGGATACCTGGAGGAGCAGCAGCTGGAGAGGGCTAGACTAATTTAGCTCTGGACAAATTGAGAGTTGCCTGTCTTCATCACTGTTCTATTGCTGTGAAGAGACACCATGACCAAGGCAACTCTTATAAGAGAAAGCATTTAACTGGGGGCTTGCTTACCACTGTTCAGAGGTTTAGTCCATCATCATCATGGCAGCCTCCAGGCAGACCTTGATGCAGTATCAAAGAACTACATCCTGAGGCATAGGCAGAGACAGACTCCAGGTTTGGCATGGGATTTTGAAACCTCAAAGCCCACCCCTAGTAACACACCTCCTCCATCAAGGCCACACCTCCTAATCCTCCTAATCCTTTCAAACAGTGCCACTCCCTGGTGACTAAGCATGTAAAACACAGGCGCCTATGGAGGCCATTCTTATTTAAACAGCTACAATGCCCATTAGACATCTGTACGATGTTATTAAGTGGGTAAGCAGAAACAGGTGTTGAGGAGAGTCTGAAGATCTCCAGTCATCCTGTGCACAAATCATGGTCAAAGCCACAGAGATGTACCTGTTACTAGTGCCTGATAGACCTCAGGCTACCAGAATACCTAGGGGAAAAAACTTCTAACTAACCCATAGAGACACAAGCACACTCAGGAATGATTCTGAATTGCCTCGTGGCTGAATCCAGTGAACTATTTCAATTCTTCTGTTCAAGACAGACTTTCTGCACTGAAATTCTAAGGAGACAGGCAGGCAAACACTACCGTCCAAGAGGGCTTTTCAGAGATTGGAGCACTGCTAACACTATACAAAAATAATATTCTCACTGCAAATAAATTCTAACTTTATAAAAATGTATCTGTCCAGGCAACCGTGGCACATGTCTTTAATCCCAGCACTTGGGAGGCAGAGCCAGGTGGATCTCTGTGAGTTCAAGGCCAGCCTGGTCTACAGAGTGAGTTCCAGGACAGGCACCAAAACTACACAGAGAAACTCTGTCTCGAAAAACCAAAAAATAAGTAAACAAGCAAATAAATAAATAAATATAAATAAATAAAAATGTATCTGGCAGAAAGTGGCATTACCACATAATCCAGAGTCTCAAGGCAACTGCTAGCTACTAATAGTTTGACCAAGATATAATTTTTTCTTACTTATTTTAGTAATGCACATTAAGGAGTTGCATATACGTGTTTTTCTGCTTAAATATATTTCTGAAAATGCAAATGTTTGTACTGGGTTGGTTTTTACAAGCACAACGCTGAGTCAAGAGTGCACTTTCAATATTAATAGTCATTGCTTAGCTGCTTTCCAAAGAAGTAGTGCCCATCTCCAGGGGCAGACAGATGTGACTGGCAGGTTTGGTTACTTAAAAGGGAAAAAAAAACCATAAAGTTAATACCAATAACAAAATGTACAAACTACTTCGAAGAGTTGATTCCCCTCATATATGAAAATTCCTTACAATTCAAAGCATAAAAAAAATAAGCAAAGTTTATAGAAAAACAATTATAAATGTGAATGGTCAGAATTTACACAAACCTACATTTAATCCCACACAGTAAAGAAATCCAAGTTAAATAAAGACAAAGAATTCCTTTTCAACCAACCAGTTTCCAAACTAAGCTATTTTGGCAAAGGCCAAAGTGTTACTTTCTACCCATCACACTGGAAAATCAAATTGCTCTAGTTTGTTTATCTATTGCTATGATTAAACACACACACACACACACACACACACACACACACACACACACACACACACACACTCTGACCAAAAGCAACTCAGGGGAGCATTTATTTGGCTTATGCTTCCAGGTCACAGTCCATCATTGAGGAAAGCCAGGCCAGAACTGTGGTGGTAATCTAATTGTATTGAAATATTATTTTGATTTGTACTGAAATATTAATTTGATTGTATGTTAATAAATAAAGTTGTCTGGGGGTCAGAGCTATTAGAGCCATAGCAAGAGTGTGGCGGTGGTGGCACACGCCTTTAATCCCATAGATATCTGTGTGTTCAGGGTCAGAGCTATTAGAGCCATAGCAAGAGTGTGGCGGTGGTGGCACACGCCTTTAATCCCATAAGATCTCTGTGTGTTCAGGGATACAGCCAGCATTGGAGACATATGCCTTTAAGACCTAGGGGGCTGTACATTCAGACAGTGACGAGGCAGTCATGTGTTTGGGTTTACAACCAATGAGAAGGCAGAACAACATACTTTAAAAATACGAACCGAGAGGAAGTAGGTCTCTTTCGCGAAGCTGGGACAGCAGGAGGAAGGGTGAGATTTTAGCTCTGAGCTCTGACTTCTCGGCTTTCTCTTTTACATTGTTTCTGTGTTTCTTATTTAATAAGACGGTTGGTTACATCTACATCTGGCGCCCAACGTGACAAGAATCCATTAAAAACTGCTTGGCTTGGCGGCAGGTCCGCTTTCCCGCAAGGGCGGCAGGCGGCCCGCGGCGGCCCGCGGCGGCGGCAGCGGCGGCACACGGCGGCCGGCGGCGATCGGCTTCTTAGTCCGAGCTGCTGGCGTCCTAGTCCGGGTAGCAACTTCTAGCCCGGGCCTAGGTCTGTGAGCAGCTTGCCTAAAGCCGGTGCTACAAACAACTCAGACCTGCCCTGCCGAACAGGGCCCTGTCTGTAAAACCAACGCACGTGGTCGGAGCTTAAGGAAGCCAGACCCAAGCCTTGACTCGGCACAAGAGGGAACACGTGGCTGCATTTAAGCTTTAGCCGGCTACGCTTTCTTGTGCGTTCTCTCTTTCCTCTCTCTCTCTCTCTCTCTCTCTCTCTCTCTCTCTCTCTCTCTGGATTTACACCTGGGACACTAGGTGGCTGCTTTGAAAATCCCCTCGGATTTCTACTGTTCTACGCAGATTTGGTAAGTCATAATATATCAGATATTTTAAAGGAAACTATCTAAAAGAGAATTTTTTTCCACATTAAAAAACAAATGGGTTTTATGTGTACATTGGAAGAAAATTGGTTTTTGTTCGAAATTTTAGGCAGTCTGGCAATGGAACAACTATATAATATTAGTATTGGTGGAATTATGCACCTCATCACTATAATAATCCATATTTTAATATTTAAAAAGATAGTCAATTTAAGTGCCAGGATAACAGCGTTAGAAGAACTTGTTAAACCTGTAAAAATTCAGACAGAAGAAATTAACAGTGAAGTTGTTTCAAGTCGGGATCATAAGGTTGCAGAAAGAAAGCCTGTTTTCACAGAGTCACCCTTAATTTATCCTGTAACAGTACAGCAGATGCCTGATCAAATGGCTACACAAAATACTTGGGCTCCAATTGAAATGTTGGATTTAAAAAGGTTTAAGGAGGCAATAGTATCTTATGGCATGCATTCCCCATATGTAAAGCAAATGTTAAACACTTGGTCAACATATAATAGGATAGTACCACAGGACTGGCGGGACCTCGCACAAGGTGTTCTGGAACCCAGCCAGAGACTTCAATTTCTGACTTGGTTTAAGGAGGAGGCTAAAAACATAGAAAAACAGTGGAGGGATAAAGGAGTACAAGTTTGCCAGGATCAGCTTATGGGCGAAGGCCAATATGCTTCAGCACAAGCACAATGTTTATATGATGTCCAAACCCTAATTTTATGTCGAACGGCAGCCTTGAATGCATGGGACAAAGTTGAGGAACCAGGAAAAAAATCTGAGTCATTTACAAAGGTGAAGCAAGGCCCAAAAGAGTCTTTTACAGATTTTTTACAAAGACTGGCTTCAGCAGTAAAGAGAACGGTCTCGGATTCAGAAGCTGGTAAGGCAATAATTGAATCTTTGGCCTTTGAGAATGCGAATGCAGCATGCAAAAGAATAGTCAGGCCATTAAGGGCAAGATCTGCACCTATGGAAGATTGGATTAGAGAAACAATTAATGTTGAAGCTGATGAGCATGATGATACATGGGTAGGAGAAGTAATTTCAAAAGGTTTGAGGAGTGTTAGATGTTTTGGATGTGGAAAGCAAGGACATTTGAAAAGGGACTGTAGACAGGTCATTTCCAGAAACAATGTTTCTTCAAGGAACAATGGCAACAGAATGCCCCTTCCTTCTGGAGTATGCAGAAGGTGTGGTAAGGGAAAACACTGGACCAACGAATGTAGATCAACAAAGGACAGACAGGGTAATCCTTTGCCTCAGTCTTCGGGAAACTCCCAGAGGGGCCTCAGGCAGGCCCCCAGTGCAAATCCAGTTCAAACCTTTCCGGCAGCCATAGAGGAAATGCCTGCTCTGGAGAGCGATTAAATAACCAAATGCCTATTGGAATAAATCATGCTGGTCAGAATGATGAAACAGAGAGAATAGAAAATTCAGGAGAAAACATAAAGAAAATTTTTTGGCAAACTTCTATTAATGAACAAAGACCAAAATTAACGATAAAAATAAATGGTGTTTTGTTGTCTGGTCTGGTAGACACAGGTGCGGACGTTACCATAATTGCACCAGAATTTTGGCATCCAACTTGGCCTCTTCAGGAGGTAAACGTTCAACTGTTAGGAATTGGGACATTATCTCAGGTGAAACAGAGTGCAAGATGGCTCGAATGTATAGGTCCAGAAGGACAGAGAGGAAAATTAAAACCATATGTGGCTAACATAACTATGAACCTGTGGGGTCGAGACTTGTTGCAACAATGGAATACTCAGATTAACATCCCTCCAATCTCAGAAACAAATCATAAACTAGCACATGTTACTGAGAGAAATATTAGAAGATATTGTTCTAATGAGTGGTCACCAGCCATCCATATTATACAAGAACAGGGCACAATAACTGATGATCTTCCAAAGACACCAACAGCTCTACCTTTAAAATGGTTAACAGACAAGCCTGTATGGGTCCAGCAATGGCCTTTAACAACAGAGAAACTCCAGGCTTTAGAAGAGCTGGTAGAAGAACAGTTAAATGCTCAGCATATTGAAGAATCAACCAGCCCTTGGAATTCTCCTGTATTTGTTATTAAAAAGAAATCTGGTAAATGGAGAATGGTAACAGACCTTAGGGCAATTAACAAAGTAATTCAGCCAATGGGTTCTCTACAATCTGGGATGCCTTTGCCTACTCTGTTACCAAAAGGATGGCCTCTCATAGTTATTGATTTAAAAGACTGTTTCTTTTCAATACCCTTACAAGAAAAAGACAGAGAAAGATTTGCTTTTACAGTGCCTACTTATAATAATTCTCAACCGGTTAAAAGATTTCAATGGAGGGTCCTCCCACAGGGAATGTTGAATAGCCCAACTCTGTGCCAATATTTTGTACAACAGCCATTGGAAGTGATACGTAAAAAATTTCCTAAATCTATAATTTATCATTATATGGACGATATTTTACTAGCTGACTCAAATGCAGATACTTTAGAAATAATGTTTGAAGAAGTAAAGAAAATTTTGCCTCGCTGGGGATTACAAATTGCTCCTGAAAAGATACAAAGAGGAGATTCTATTAATTATTTAGGATATAAAATAGAGCTACAAAAAATTAGACCCCAAAAGGTGCAAATTCGGAGAGATAGACTACAGACTCTTAATGACTTTCAAAGATTATTTGGAGATATTTCTCATCTACGAACTATTGTTGGGGTAAAAAATGATGAACTGACTAATTTGTTCAAAACCTTAGAAGGTGACAAGGACTTAAATAGTCCAAGAGAATTATCACCTGAAGCTGAGAAAGAATTGGCCTTGGTAGAAAAGAAAGTGCATGAAGGACACGTGAATCGTATTGATCCAAAGCTGGATTGCATTTTGGTTATCTTACCTTCTAGGCGTTCTCCTACTGGAATATTAATGCAGAGGGAAGATATTATATTGGAATGGATATTTTTACCAAATAAACCAAATAAAAAATTAAAAACTTATGTGGAAAAAATCTCTGACTTGATTTACAAAGGAAAAATGAGACTTCGTCAATTAGCAGGCATAGACCCAGCAGAAATTGTCGTACCATTAACTAAGGAGGACATTGAAAAATTATGGACAGAAAGTGAACCTTGGCAAAGAGCTTGCAGTAATTTTTTGGGAGAAATTAACAGCAAATATCCCAAAAGCAATAGAATTGATCTTATAAAGAGAGCTGATTGGATCTTGCCTCGAATTGTACGGCAAAAACCCATATCTGGAGTTCGTACATTTTATACAGATGCCAACAAAGAAGGAAAGGCAGGTTACAAATCAGAAAATTTAAGTAAAGTGGTTCAAAGTCCGTATAATTCAGTTCAAAAATCAGAATTGTATGCTATTCTGTTGGTATTAATGGATTTTTCAGAACCTCTCAACATAGTAACTGACTCTCAGTATGCTGAAAGAGTGGTGTTACATATTGAGACTGCAGAATTTATCCCTGATGCTTCAGAATTAACTTCACTATTTATTCAATTACAAGATACAATCAGGAAAAGGAATCATCCTTTATATATAACTCACATTCGATCCCATACTGGTCTGCCAGGCCCTCTAGCACAAGGCAATGAAGAAATTGATAAATTATTGATAGGAAATGTGCTGGAGGCCTCAGAATTTCATAAAAAGCATCACGTTAATAGTAAAGGTTTAAAAAAGGATTTTTCCATAACCTGGCAACAAGCCAAAGAAATAATAAAGAAATGTCCTACTTGTTCCTTCTACAATCAGACGCCATTACCAGCAGGATGTAACCCAAAGGGTACTCAGAGAAATGAAATCTGGCAGATGGACGTGTTTCACTTTGCAGAATTTGGAAAATTGAAATATGTACACCACACTATCGATACTTATTCAGGATTTCAATGGGCAACTGCTTTGAGTTCTGAAAAAGCTGATTCTGTAATCACTCATTTGCTAGAAGTTATGGCCATCATGGGTATACCTGCACAAATCAAAACTGACAATGCTCCATCATATGTCTCTGTTAAAATGAAACAGTTTTTTGCTTATTACAATATAAAGCATATTACAGGCATACCACATAATCCTACAGGTCAAGCAGTTATAGAAAGATCAAACAGAACTCTAAAGGATATGCTAAATAAACAGAAATGGGTAACAAAAACCCCCAGAAATAGACTGCATAATGCTCTTCTAACTTTGAATTTTCTGAATGCCAATGAGAAAGGAACAACAGCTGCAGAGAGACATTGGATAATAGAAAAAACTACAGAATTAAATCAGCCTATATACTTTAAGGATGTGCTGACCTCAGAATGGAAACCAGGGTATGTATTACATTGGGGACGTGGTTTTGCTTTTGTTTCTACAGGAGAAGATAAGCTGTGGGTACCATCAAAATTGATAAAGGTTCGATTTGAACAAGAGAGACCTCTTAATTAGAGGAGGTGATAGTTCATCAACCAGCATGAACATCCAATTTAAACTAACTTGTATCAATAAAACATGCCTTTTCATTTCATCAGATAATAACTTGCCAAAAAGGAACATCCCCAAAATTAGTCTTGGGGAAAGGTTTTTGTTTTTGTCTTTTAGGAGAATGAAGGTTAAGGAATCTGAAGAACACTGGACAAATGAGACAACTGAAGAAAAGGGACAAATCATCTATCCCAAGAAACAGAGTGAAACGGTGTATGGGTATATATTATCTAAAAAAATTTTATGTCTTCCTAAATGTTTGTTTCTGCTTTTCTCTAAAGATTTAACACTATTGGTCTTCTAACAGTCCCAGTTCAATTAAAATTTAAAGCTGACTTTGGAGTTGGAGAATGGCTCTCTCCTTCTTTAAAATCAAGCATGTTGTTAAAAGGAAAATGCAAACTCCCTGTATCATGCCAGAATAAGAGCCATTTCTGCTATGGTACAGGACAAAAGCAAAATTAATTAAGGGACTATTCTATTACTAATCTCAACTCTTTGATTCTATTCTGATTCTTTAAACTTTTCTCAAAGTATAAATTTTATATCAAAATTTACAAGATTAATATATATATATACATTTTAAACTTTGTTAAGATATGAATGGTCACATAGAGTACTAACTAATTCTAGAAAAAAGGCTAGCTGCATATATATGTTTTTGTGTTCGAGTCTCTTATCAGTTTTCTGCAGGAAATCACGGCCTGGCCTAACATCAACTGAAGTCTCCAGAAAGAAGATGGGGCCCCACAACAACAACAATTCCACGTGGACAATAATAATATCATTAAGCTGACAAACATCATCCACAGATCAGCTTTGAACTACAAGATGCTCAGAGCAAATTTGAGATGACTAGCTGAGATGATCCAGTCTCAAAGACTACTTGAATAAGGACTTGAGATAAACCCTCAACTTTGGCATTATACACAGACTGGATAATGAAGGATATAGTTACCTCTCCTAGAATTTGACAATTAACCTAAAATTTTTCTTTCAGGATAAAGAAAACTTCGCCCATACCCAGCAGGAAGCAATTTTAAGAATACGACGCCCACATTCCCAAAGAGGTGGTGTGGGGCGGGTGGTTTTTTGGTCTTTTTAATGGGTTTTGGGTCTGGGATAATTTTCAGTATTTAGGGGGGTTGGTTACAAGTTATTGTCAAGGGTTAGGAAAAAGGCTAAGCAAAGGAGATTAGATTTAAGGTTCTTGTTTAAAAAAAAAAAAAAAAGAAAGAAAGAAAGAAAGAAAGAAAGAAAGAAAGAAAGAAAGAAAGAAAGAAAGAAAGAAAGAAAGAAAGAAGGAAAGAAAAAAAAAAAGAAAGAAAAGAGAAAGACAATTACTAGTTTTAAATACTTTACATTGGATTGAATTGTTTTATATTGTACACAAATTTGAAACTGATATTGTTAGAAAATGCTATATGTATATTTCTAATTGTATTTATTCCATCCATTTAACAATGTAATGCAAATTTCTGATCCTTGAATGCTATTATTATCAACTATTAGGATATAAAGAAATGAAAGTTAGTAGTTAGACATTACAATAGAACTTGTAGTCATATTAGATATGTTTTAAAAAATTGAGCAGAGATGTTTTAGACAGGTCATCTTCAAACCCTTCAGAGATCTACAGAATATGGCATTTAAAATGTTTTAATAACTTAGAAAATTTTTCTTTTTTGAGACATGTCGGCTCCTGGCAGTACCAATCTACTTTAGAGAAAATATGGGCATTGAAGAAACTGCATATGGAGTCAACTTTCATTCTGGCAAAAGTTAGCCACTGGACAACAAAGTATCCTCGAATCAACAGGACAAAATGGACAGACAGATCACGAAACAAGGGACTACTGATTCTTGCCAAAACAAGTGTGGTTATGGCTTTATCAAAAGGCATCTTCTGAGGCCAGGACAATATGGCCCCATCCCTGAAGTGGCCTTCGCATCCGGAAAAGGTACGGTGCCCTTTTCTTCGAAGGCAGCTTAACAGGCAGAGGGCCGATGGATTCTGTTGTACAATGGAACAGCAGCTGAAAGCTCATGCCTCTCAAAAGTAGACCGGCATTTAATAGAGGGATGTGGAGAAGAAGGGGATGCTGAGATGAAGCCATATATACACAGCCAAGAAGAATGGACAGCTGAATTAAAAAACTGTCAACAATTTCCAGAATTTAAAATCCTGAATCATGACAGGACACTAGTGGAATTCAGGTGTTTCTGGTACGTGGACTGCTCTCACCCAATGTGAGGTTGAACTGTTGACCTTGTGTACATCCTACTTCACAAATGAGTCTGTCAGATACACTAAGCCTATAGGCTGAAGATGATGCCCCAACACTGCGGAGAAACCTCAGGTGACTGCCCAGGCAGCTGGCTGTTTCTGTCAACTCACAAAATTTTTTTGGAAGTTGCTTGCATGCACTTCCTGTTTTTATTTTTGTTAGCTAATATTATTCCCTTCTTGGGTCTCTGAGGGAGTTGAAGATTAGTTAGTTATGGTTGAAGATTAGTTAGTTATAGTTGAAAATTAATTAGGATAGAAAGTACATTAGATACATCTTGGAATTATCAAAATAGGATAGATAATGGAATTATTTTCTCTGATTCGTCAAATACCTGTTTAGGTATTTATTACTTGTATATATTGTATATAGTTATTGTACTTTTGTATATAGTTTTTCTTTTGTTAGTCATAACCTTTTGCTTTTTTTCTTTTTATTAAAATAGAAAAGGGGAAATGTGGTGGTAATCTAATTGTATTGAAATATTATTTTGATTTGTACTGAAATATTAATTTGATTGTATGTTAATAAATAAAGTTGTCTGGGGGTCAGAGCTATTAGAGCCATAGCAAGAGTGTGGCGGTGGTGGCACACGCCTTTAATCCCATAGATATCTGTGTGTTCAGGGTCAGAGCTATTAGAGCCATAGCAAGAGTGTGGCGGTGGTGGCACACGCCTTTAATCCCATAAGATCTCTGTGTGTTCAGGGATACAGCCAGCATTGGAGACATATGCCTTTAAGACCTAGGGGGCTGTACATTCAGACAGTGACGAGGCAGTCATGTGTTTGGGTTTACAACCAATGAGAAGGCAGAACAACATACTTTAAAAATACGAACCGAGAGGAAGTAGGTCTCTTTTCGCGAAGCTGGGACAGCAGGAGGAAGGGTGAGATTTTAGCTCTGAGCTCTGACTTCTCGGCTTTCTCTTTTACATTGTTTCTGTGTTTCTTATTTAATAAGACGGTTGGTTACATCTACACAGAACTTAAGCAGGAACTGAAGCTTAAATCCCACTGCTTGCTGGCTCATTCTCGAGCTCGTGTTCAAGCTTTCTTACATGACAGAGGACTAATATGACCTGGGAAAAAGAACTGAGCTCCTTCCTAGACTGTTGGAAGAGGAGGTGGTTCAACCTTTGCAGTGCATGCTGGTCACACAGGAGTATTTTAATGTATCTGGGTCCTGAGCCATATTTAAGAAATTAGTATCAAGTCAGTAACTATACAGATGTGCAACACTTTATTTACATAAATACTTTGCTTTGATGATCATTGCAGGAACTCAAGGAAAAAAAAACCCTCACCTATAGATCAGAAATTGAAAAAAAAAAAAAAATGATTCTGAAACCAGACTATGAAATACTTGGAAGCCAGGAAAAAAAAAAAAAAAATGATGTTGGGACCTTTAGTTTCTTCAAATCTTTTTTGGGAGGCATAGAAAAATAGTCACAATATAACAACATATGCAGAACGATCCTCTGGTATATATGTATACAAGCCATAGGAAGAACTATTTAAGTTTTTAAAAACTAATGTTCTATTTGCACGACAAAAAACAGACAAGTTTCATTATATGTTTATGTGACTGATTTTAGCAGTATGTATGTGTTTACTTTGTCACTGAGACCATATTCAGTTAAAAAGAAATAAAGAACTCTGAAACAGGGGGACTCGGGGCCCAGAACTAGCACTGTCCATAAAGGGGAGAGGGCTAAGGAGTGACCTAGATCTCATCGGTGCCACTAGGCTACACAGCCAGCCCTTCCCCAGTTGAAAATCCAGCAGGATAACGGGACAATGCGTTATCCTCTAAGGCAGTGGTTCTCACTCTTCCTAATAGTTCCTTATGTTGTAGTAATGCCTAATACCTTCTTTAACACCGTTCCTCAGGGTGTAGTAACCCCAACCATAAAATTATTTTGTTGTTATTTCTTAACTGTAATGTTGCTACTGTTACGAATCATAATGCAAACATCTGATATGCGATTCCCCCCAACACACACCAAGGGGTAGTGACCCATAGGTTAAGAACTGCTGGTCTAAATGCTTTTAAAAACACACACAAATACTTGATTAGCATCTTAACTCTCAGATTACATACGGTGAAAAAAAAAATAACAAGGAATTACCTCTCCTATGAAGACAACTATAACGCAGTCCAACTTCTCTTCAGGATACAGGTTATCAATAAGGGAGTGTAGGGTTTCTATGAGGTAAGATTTGACTTCTCTCTTCACGGTAGGAATTCCCATTACTATTGAAACTGGAAAAAAGAATACAGTAATTATGTAAAAAGATTTTAGAATGACAATACAGATGTATGTATAGGAGTAATTGAGGGATTCAATTTTAGAAAGAAAAAGAGTAAAGGGGGACGTCTATAATACTATAATTCTCTTCCACAGGGCTAGGCCAGGATGGGGGTGTGGGGGTGTGTGTGCAAACACCACTGCAAATAAGTGATCATAATAAAAGGCTAAACCTCATAGCAAAACAAACAGCTGCAAAAAGCATGTTCCCCCACAAGCAAAGGTCAGACACACTTGCCATCTGACATACAATGAACGTCCTGTGGATCAGCAGCTCAAGGGAACCACGCAGGCAAAGAAACACCAGGCAAAAACAATGTAGGGACAAGTCACAAAATCACCAGTGTCGAGAGCTGCCCCAGACAGAAAAGACTAAGAAAACATAATGAAGTAATGATGTCGTGGAACCTGGGATCCTAACTCAGAACAGAAAAATGAGCAAGGTAAAACCTCGAGTGAGATCTATGATTCATTAGCAGTATAGTGTCAATGTGAACTTCCTGGTTTGGGACCCTGTGATGTGAGTACAGATAATGGGAATATCTGAGGGCGCTGGGTCCTCAGCTGGCAGAGGGAGCAGTGTGAACTACGGATTGTGGATGACACTTTAAAAGGCTCAAAATTACAGCTTCTACTATACTGCTTGCTATGAATGCAAGCTTACTCGTGCATGATTAAGGCATTAGGGAACAATGTGAATGTAATATGAATTTCACATTTGTTTATGTGTGATTTCTTCTCTGAGACACATAGTAGGGAGACACTGGACAAATGAACCCAGCTAAGCCAAGTTTAGAAAAATGAACTGAACTATGTGGGAAAACACAAAATGCACACACCTTACACATCTACCAGCTGCTATGAAGACTATCACCCACATCATCCACACAGGGATAGACTGTGTCCAGTTTCAGACAATTCACCCTGTACCGCTCACAGTAGCCTCCAGGCTGGAGCCCTCCTGCAATCCATTCCATCAGGAGAGCCTCCTGGTGTTCTTAAGCAAAGTACTGTATTCACTGTAGTTAACCTGTGCCATGTATAATAGGTTCTTCTTCATGTGCAACCGAGAGAGCTCAGCACTGTGATCCTAACCCCGTATTTTCTCATTTTATCATACAATTTTATCTGGCTCAGTGATTTGAGGGATTCCACATATCATATTTCAAAGTTTTTTGGTTTTTTTTTTAATTATATCTTGGAGCTAGAGAGATGGTCAGACGCTCAGAGGTTAAGAGCACTGGCTGCTCTTCCAGAGGTCCTGAGTTCAATTCCCTGTAACCACATGGTGGCTCACAACCATCTATAATGAGATCTGATGCTCCCTTCTGGCGGGCAAGCATACATGAAGGCAGAATGCTGTATACATAAATTAAAAAAATCTTTAAAAAGTTGTATTTGCTGGGTGGTGGTGGCTGCGGCGGAGCACACCTTTAATCCCAGCACTCGGGAGGCAGAGCCAGGCGGATCTCTGTGAGTTCAAGGCCAGCCTAGGCTACCAAGTGAGTTCCAGAAAAGGCACAAAGCTACACAGAGAAACCCTGTCTCAAAAGAAAAAAAAATTGCATTTTAAAGCATTAATATTCTAAGTATTATACATACACCACAGCAAATGTTAAAAAATAAACCTAAATCGGGTGTGCCAGCACACACCTTTAATCCTAGCACTCAGGAGGCAGAGGCAGGCAGATCTCTGTGAGTTCAAGGCCAGCCTGGTTCCAGAAAAGCCAGGACTACATAGAGAGTCCCTGTCTCAAACAAAACAAAAATGAATCTTAATCATGAAACAATTTACTGGAGATCCTAAGAAATACTTAGAATTCTGAAGCTGAAAGGCCACGGCTCTACCCTCACTGTTCTGCAAGTGACAAGACTAAGGAACAGCTGCAGGAGGAACTGTCCCTAAGGGCCCTCCCTTCCACTCTGGAGATAAACAGCTGTCAGGGCCTCCAAGATGTATTCTACTTGTTCTGCACCTCGTGAATACAAGGCGACATTCTAGGTGTTAGGCATAAAACGGGGAACAATTTAAATGATGCCTTTGCTTTCATGAGACTTATGAGAGCGGAGAAAGAACACTCCAGAAGAGGAAGCAGCAGGATGCTGAAGACACGATGATCTTGACATTATCAAGATCTAGTGGGATCAGAATAGATCTAAGGCAGAAAAAGCCTCCGTGGAGAGAATCGGGGGTCAGGTCAAGCATCCCACACTGAGTTCAACTCTGAACAGAAGAGTCAGTCATTGTGAGGTTAGGAGCAGGGAAATTACATTTCAGATTCTAAAACTTATTTCCTTTAAGCCAGAAGGGGAAAAAAAGGTAGAAACTAAATTTAGCATTCCCAATCTTCAATTACTCAGTCTACCTTCAGTCATAACTAAGCTATATTCTTCTTTTAGCATCCATCGTTAGTTTAGCCTTTCTTGTTTCCTTAAGACATGATGATGGAGCCGGGCGGTGGTGGCGCACGCCTTTAATCCCAGCACTCGGGAGGCAGAGCCAGGCGGATCTCTGTGAGTTCGAGGCCAGCCTGGGCTACCAAGTGAGCTCCAGGAAAGGCGCAAAGCTACACAGAGAAACCCTGTCTCGAAAAACCAAAAAAAAAAAAAAAGACATGATGATGGTCAGTTGCTCGTCATTCTGTCTTCCCAGCTTAATCTTCTTCTTTCACTGGACATTAGCTGCTGGTATCCTAAGCCCTGGGTGATTTCATTCATACACATTTCAACAACCAAGTATTCATGAATGATGACCCACAGCATTAAACCGAACTCTGAGTCCCAGATTCAAAATACCCAACTGCCTGCCCGACATCTCCACTTCAGCATCTCAAAGCTTCCTCACTTGTCCAAATTTAGCACATTCTCTTCTCTTGAATATCAACGTTGTGAGTCGGAGAGATGGCTCAAAGGTTAACAGCAACTACTGGTTTGCAGAAGACCTGACTCTGGTTCCCAGCACCCTCAACAAGTGGCTCACAGTGGTCTCTAACTCCAGGGCATCTCACACCTTTGACCTCCCCAGGTACCACACTCACATGCATATATCCATACAGACACACACGCTGTACAGTTAAAATACAATAAAAATACATTTTAAAAAAACAATGCTGTAGGACGTGCTTTATTCTCCTGGATTTCAGGAAACAGTGTGCACCATTTGTCTAGTTATTCCATCTAGAATCTTAGAATTCTCCATGGCCACTCCCTCAAGCCCAGCCCCTGTCAGTCCCTCTGTCCTCTCCTTAAGCGCTCAAAAATCATCCAAATACCTCCAAAACCACCTAATGCATGTTCACTCTGTCTCAAGGGGACAACAAAAAGCCCATTTGTTTTGGGGTTTTGTTTGCTTTTTAATTTATTTATATTTCATGTGCACTGGTGTTTTGCCTGCATGTATGTCTGTTATGAGGTGTCAGATCCCCTGGAACTGGAGTTATAGACAGTTGTGAGCTGCCATGTGGGAGCTGGGATTTGAACCTGGGTCCTCTGGAAGAGGAGCCAGTGCTCTGAACTGCTGAACCATCATCTCCAGGCCCCTGATTTTTTATTTATTTAATTTATACCATAGCAGAGGGATTGGGACACCAACCTATGCCATAAAACCTTTGACCTACAACTTGTCCTGCCTGCAAGATGTGCTGGGGTAAAGGAGGCACAGAACTTGTGAGAGTGGCCAACCAATGACTGGTCCAGCTTGAGACCCTTGCCACAAGAGGGAGCCCATGTGTGACACTGCCTGGAGGGCCAGGAACCACAGTCTGGATTGTCCAGAGACCTAGGATAGAACCAAATATGACTGGCCAAAAAAAAAAGTCAGTGAAATGATTCCTAGTGATATTCTGCTATACTCATAGGCCAGAGTCTAGCACAATCATCGTCAGAGTGGCTATTAAAGGAGGATATCAATCTTAGCTTTTAAAAATAATTAACAATTGATGTTCTAAAGAAAGTAACTAAGAGTATACGATACATCATGTTAGTGTTTGCATATTCAGCCCTGAAGGATGCCTGGCCTCAGTAAATATTTCTTGAATCAATAAAAAAAAAAAAGTAAATCTGAACACGCTATTTTAAGACTCACAGCCTCCATAGGAAGATCATATGTTATTGTAGGTCATATGTAAAACAGAAAGATGGAAGAACCAAAACAAGACAGATACAGAAGCTTATTCTAACAGCGCAGATGATGGGAGGAAAAAGGGCTGAGTCAAAACCCTACAGGGCTGTGGGTACAACTCAGTTGAGGGGTCTGGTCTAGCATGCATGAGGATCTGGGTTCTAACACCAGAACTACAAAAAGGAGAAGCCGACTAAATCAACTTCTCTCAAGAATTAACACAAGGGCTGGAGAGATGGCTCAGCCATGAAGAGCACATGTCACTCTTGCAGAAGACCTGGGTTCTATTCCCAGGGCCGCATGGTGAAGAGCACATGCTGCTCTTGCAGAAGACCTGGGTTCTATTTCCAGCACCCATACAGTGGCACACAACCAGTTCCAGTTCCAGAGGACCCAACAACCTCTTCTGACTACCTTCTGAGGGCAGTGCTCCTGGTATCACATGGGACATATGCAGACACATCAAAATAAATCTAAAAACATTAACACAAAAATGAAATTCTAACTTGAAAGGATGATACACACTTGTAATTCCAGCTACTCAGGAAGGTGAGGGGGAAGGAACTGTGTTCTAAGGAAGCTTGAGCTTCACAGTGAAACTTCATTAAAAAAAAAATCCCCAAACAAAGGAAAATGAATTTCATTATCTCTAGAGTAATCATTTCATCAATTTTAAAATCTATGAAGAAAAAGTCAAAACATCCAAGTTCAATTAAGTTAAAAATTTTAAACTCAAGCAAAAATGGAGAACTAGAGATACAAAGTAGCTAAGAGATCCTATAAGGCAAATCCAAGGGCTATGATGGGCCAAGGAGAAAGCAGCAAATCCAAGGGTTACCACACAGGAAGCGAACGAGAAGGCAGTGCCTCGGTCTGTCCAGGGAAAAGCTGGGCAGATGTAAGATGTACCCCTTGGCAGGACTGTGAAGAGCCGTTGATGCAGGGATAGGAAATAAGATAAGGAAATTCTACCTCCCCATTTTTAAAACAGAAAATTTACGAAGGTTTAAGCATACATCTGCCTGAACTACATGTCTACTGAATCCCGTTCTGCACCATGGAGAAGAAATGTCCATATCCTTCAACGAGCAGCTTGGACTGAGCCCCGTTGCTGTGCAGAGATTTAAGGAAGAAAAAAAAAATTTAATCCTTTGTCCTACTTTGACCTACTAGACCTCTTCCTAGCGGTCAAGAGAACTCGCCAAACCACAGTTCAGGTAGCAGGCCCCCAGTGAACGCACCTCCGGTTCTTCCATTGCCGATCTGTACCGCAGGCTGGAGGCTTCCTTCATTTTGTAATAGGTGAGGCAAATGATAATAAATACTTGGCACTTGAAGGGATTTCTTGCTTGTCAACTCCTTTAGTAGCTTTATGGTATTATCTGAAACACAGAAAGACAATTAAGTGGTGGGAACCCCTTACCCTACAGAAGCCTCTGATTTTCTCTCTTGAAAACTAGCTGCGAACATTTTACGTGAATTACCAGCAAGCAGGCTCTAACTATGTCATCCACATACGAAGTCAACAGCAAATACAACGGCCACCACCGAAAGTCACTTTCCTGTCTTCTTTTTTTCTTTTTTTAAGACAAGTTGTTGACATACGTAGCCTAGGCTGGCCTCAAATCTGCTGTGAAACCACATTCTTCAATCCCAGGCCTGTGCCACTGTCCTAACTTGCATTTTCTTTATGCATTAACATTTCACCAAACTTTTATATAGAAATTATATTTCTCTAAAAAATTTAAACAGCAGAAGTAGAGAATGCTCAGCATGTGTCAACCTTCACGTGGTTTCAGTTCTCATCGGGGGGAACCAGTGAGCCACTGAAGAGACTATGGAGTAAGAACTTCTGTTAATTACACAATCCTGTTTGAAATTTTCATCAAACTGAAATTTCACCTACTGAACAAGGAAGTTAGTGGGAAAGACTTGTGGCCACAACACCATTAAAAATATGACAAACAGGGCTGGAGAGATGGCTCAGCCAGCAGTCAAAAGTACTGGCTGCTCTTCCAGAGGACCATGGTTCCAGCACCCAGTCCCAGGTCTGACACCTTCCTCTGGCTTCCTTGGGCACGCAGGTGGTACACAGATATATATGCAGGAAAAAAAAAAAAAAAAAAAAAAAACCACCCACACCAAACTCACATACATCATATCACAGATGAAATTAAAGTTGAATCTCATGTGTAAAGAAATCAATAAGTTACAATATCCTATTCCCACCCAGCAATCAGCAAAGCTTGAATCATGCTTAAATGTCAGTCATGGGATAATTATTGTTCTAGATATTGAGCAGAATCAAAAGCCCTAAGGCAGTCTGTCCTGTGACTCAGTCATTTCCTCTTGATGATTTTAGCTTTTACGCATTCAACAAATACTAAATTGCTTTCTGTCTTGTTCCAGGAATGGTGCCATGTGTTTGAAAATCACCGGTCATCAAACATAATCTAATGAAGATCATAAGGGCTGCCAGAAATGCAACCAATTGATACACAGAAATGTTTCTCACAGAGCTGTGATTTGGAGGAGGAAAAAAATGACCCCAGGAAAGCATTCATTTGCTAATTATAGAAGGAAATGGTTAATTTGCTGTGGTTTATGATTAACCTATTAGCTACTAAAGTATTTTAGCCAGTGTGGTGAGTACACAACTCTAATCCTAAGCACTAGGGATGCTGAAACAGGAAGATCACAGTCTGAGGTCAGCCTGGGCGACATAGTGACTTCTTGGTCAGCCTGTGCTATGGAGGGAGATCTCATCCCATTAAAACAAAATGTTAATGTAAATGTAATGAAGAATGATAATGCCAGACATTGTGGTGTGTATCTTTTATCCCAGCACTCTAGAGGTGGAGGCAGGTGAATCTCTGTGAGTTTGAGGCCAGCCTGGTCTACATAGCAAATTCCAAGACAGCCAGAGCTACAGAGAAAGACATTGTGTCAAACAAACAAACGAAAAATGATAATGCAAAAATGCTTAATAATATAATTTCAAGAAAATATTTTTGAAAAAAAAATATGAATAAAAAAAGACTAAAAGGAAACCAAAAAAAATGTTGTTAACAGAAACCATTGAATATCAGGCTTCTGGGTGATTTCTTTTGAACTGTAGCATTCTGTAATTGTAAATGCTATAGTTACAAAATACACATGTGCCCTCAGGAGGAGAGGGAGAAACAGGAAACTTTGAAAACCACGTCAGGTGTTGATAACAAGATGAAAGGCATCCCTGGCTGGCTCTGTTGAGAGTACATGAAGCTGAATCTAAAACACCAGTCTGGAAGGGGCACTGAGGCCTGGCGCACTTCATAATCAATGAAGAGCAGAGGCAGAAGGCACCGCGAGAGAGAAGCGGTACTCCTCAGACTGACCGGAAGTCCGCAGAGGAGGAGACACTCGGGCACTCCCCAAGGACGCACTATTAGAAGCCAGGTTTATCCTTCCCATTTATTCCTTCTTCTCATACAGCTGCAAGAGCAAAGCAGCTCATAGATCTCCTCAGAGGCCATCTAAGGTCAGACACTGGTTATATCATAAGCATGCCGAAATAAAAGTTAAAAATCTACTTTTTATTTTTAAAACATTTACTTAGGGGGCGGGGAGTCCGAAGACAATGTGGGAACTGATTTATTCTGGATACCATTTAGGACCTGGGGATTGAACCAAAAAAAAAAAAAAACAACTGTGAGGCTTGGCATCAAGCCTTCTTTAACCACTGAGCCATCTCGCCAGCCCCAAAGTTAACACTTAATCTCATTATGAATGCCTTCAAAAGCCACAGGTTCTTCATTCTTACTGATGAAATGTACACAACTGGAACCTAACAGTGTTCTGTCTAAATCAATTCAGCAATGGATAAAAATGCGTTTATAAGTCACCAGAAGAGCAGATTTTGTGTGATTTTTCTTTCTGGAAAGGGCAGCACATGCTGGCTGGTCAAGCATTCAGAGAACTCTCCAGTCACGCTCCATAAAAACCCTTGACCGTCGGCTGCCGCTGAAGTACCTGAAAACGTATTCAGTGCAGCCTGACTCCCATTAGTCACAGCTCCGACGCGGCGAAACTGTTGGACGATGGTGTTCAACTCGGAGGAGCGCTGAGATATCCTGTGCTCGGCTATTCGAAGACGCTCTTTCAAAGCAAGAAATTCCCGTTGATAAGCAATTAGTTTTTCTAGAAGCAAAGCAAAAAAAAAAAAAAAAAATCATTAGTATGATTTGTCTTTAGTATATGCCTGTAAAAATAATAACAACACACTTCTACAGTCTAAGGCAGTAGGCTAGGCGTGGACCCTGGAGGAGAACCTCCTACTGCCATTTTCCTAAACCAGTATAATTTCTAACCATGCTCTAAATGCTTATCCTTCTATAAGCATAGTCCTCCTCATCAAAGAAGCTTTTTGTTTTTGCTTTGGGTTTTTTTTTTCTTTGTTTTGTTTTGCAACAGAAGGAAAACTATTACAGATCCACAACTAGTCAAAACACAAATGACCACATGGCCTAGCCCCAACTAATACAGCCACAATGCAACACCTAAGGCTCAGGGGAAAATCACAGGAAGAGGGGTCAGAAGGACCGTAACAGCCAGAGGACCAGAGAGCCAACTGCTAATGTCTTCTAGACATGACAAGGAGGCTTGTACCCATGAAATCTCAACAATATGGCTGTCTAAATGAGACCTAGACAGTGGGACCACCAGTTGATATGACAATGTGTATGGAGGAAATTCTGCAAGGCCCCACACCCCCAGACAGCCAACTGTAGGCAGTCAGTGGCTGGTGAGGGAGAGACAATCAGTTTTCTGCAGGGATGAACACCATGATAGGATATCCGATCCCAACCGGTCAGTCAGCCCTAAGAGCGCGTAAGCAGGAGTGCATGGCGGTCTTGTGCTCACAGAAGCACTAGGGGAACTGGGAATGTGAAACACACAGGGCTGTCTCTTCAAAGGGAGAGGTGGATAAGCTGTTTTCTGCCCAGAAGCTGGAGCAGACTTGGAATAGCCTGGTGACCCTTTCTGTGTGGTCAGACCTTATGGACTCCTCCTCTAGACCCTCACCTTGAGCTTGTTTGTCTCGGTGCGTCTGTAACGCGCTATTCTACCCCCCCCCCTTTCATCTTGACCTTGTTCTCTCAGGTAATCCACAGAACCCATCACCATGGAAAATGTCACTTGTACTTTACAGAGTTTCGATGTATTCATGTCTTCAGCTTTGTTGTGCACATGGAAATGAGTTAATTATCACGGGGAAGCTTTTTTCCAAATGTGTGTGTAAATATGCTTAAAATAAACTACTTGAGGTCAGACTCTCAACGTTGGCACCAACACCAGCTACTGAGTCACGCTGAACCGAACTGCCTTCTTGCCTCCCTCAGACCATGACTCTACTGGCCATCGTGGTCGCAGAGAAGAAGCCTGTCCATGTACAGATGAGCAACACTAAGTGGACTCAGCAGGCTGTGTAGCCGTACATATAAACATGAATATAACGTATGTAACAGTAATAATTTAGGAAGAGATCATGAATTTGAGAGGGAGTTGGAGAAGACACAGGAGCCACTGGAGGAAGGAGGTGGAGGGGCGAAAGAGATATAAATATAGTACTCAGGTATAAAATTCTAAAAGAAAAATCTTAACTAAATTAAAAATAAAGTACCTGTACAAATGCTTTTTTTTGAAAAGTATACTTTTTAAAGTATACTTTGAAAAGTATACTTTTCGCAGAAGTATACTTTGAAAAGTATACTTTTCACAGAAGTATACTTCTAAAAATAAACATAACTGCAAAAACAGATATATAATTAAAGTCAATATTTTGCAAAAAAAAATACTCACTGCACTAGAACAGGTCCTCACTTGTTGGACAACAGAGTCCTGCTAACTTAGTAACCATAAGAATGTGAGCACTCTCTGGACCTACATACTGAAGCCCCGTCTGAAAGAGGAGGAAGAGGAGAAAGAGGAGGAGGAGGGAGAGAGGAAGAGGAGGAAGAGGAGAAAAAGAAGAAAGAGGAAGAGGGAGAGAGGAAGAGGAGGAAGAGGGAGAGGAGGAGGAGGGGGAGAGGGAGAGGGAGAGGAGGGAGAGGAAGAGGAGGAAAAGGAGGAGGAGGGAGAGGAGGAAAAGGAGGAAGAGGAGTCGGCATCACCCACACCCCTTGTAAAGCTGGCACTAAAACCCTGGGAAGGTGCTGCCGCTCACTGCCCCTCATTCGGGTACACAGAGTAACTCTTAAGAAGTCTGTGACAGGATAATTAGCTGGCACAAAGCTCTGCTTTCCTGACACTGGGAAGCAAAGCCACGTGAGCTGCTGTACCCTCCACACACACCCCCATACACACACCCAAGCCTGCTGTAGGAAGAACAGAAATTAGAAAGTACCATGACCAGGAAAGGCTTCTAAGGAAGTTCAGGGTGCCACTGTGTCCTGTCTACTGATGCAGGTGACACAGTTTAATGAAATTCCACACTCTACTTTCCTGGTGCAGGTACTGCTCTGTGAGAATTCATAAGAAAACCAATGCTAAGAAATCATTCATAAATACAAAAGTAGAAAGAGCTGAACGTGGTGTCGGGAGCTGAGGTCCCAGAGTCTCAGAAGGCTGAAGCAGGGGCTTCCCTGGAGGCCAGGAACCTAAGACCAACCTGGCGAGAGAGCAAGACCCCGGCTCAAACACAGAGAACCATGATCAATAAATATGTTGTAGTGATTATCACAGGAGACAAGATTTATAAAACTACTGAAGTACGTTGGCGGGGCAGGGGGGATAGAAATCTCTTCTTCTGAACAGGAAGATCCAGGCCTATAAACCACTTCTCCCCCAAGCTAAATCACAACCTCAAGTCAACACTTTTCAAAAGGACAGCAGGGGAAGGAGGCTTATGGGTATTCTAACATTCATCTCAAAGAACAACACCTTTTAAAGTATCTAGAAAATAACACGGAGAGCACAGTCTGAGATCAAATCTTATTCTGAGGGTGCCGGAATGACGTGTGTGGCCCCCGAGTCTGGAGACTGTGGACAAGCACATCAGCCCCAGCAACACCCAAACCACGAGAGCAGCCTCATGTCCCCCACCTCGAGACCCAGGCAGTGCCTGCACACATTTGCCACTAAAAAGAACTAGAGCTCCCTGGAGAAAAATAACTTCAAAGGGATAATATGAAAGGGGCCGGTGGCGTGGCTCAGTGGATAAAGGCATTTGCTTGCTGCTCAAGCCAGGAGAGCCAAGTTCAAGTCCCAGAATCCATTTAATGGTGGAAGGAAAGAATCAACTCCACCAAGTTGTCCTTGGGCAAGCTGGCCTCCACACTGCCCCCCCACACACACACACAATAATAAATTTTTAAAAATTGCTTTTGAAAGACAAAATGACAAGACAGTGTCAGGAGGACACAAAGCTACATAAGGGACTCTCGCTAGCTACATTGGAGCAATTTAAATGACAAAACCAAACTACTGCTGGAAATAGATTACAACTCACTGAATAAAACTGGAATCAATGAGTTCACAGCCAACAATAGAGTAGAGCCTCTCAGCTGAGGGGGTGGGGTACCTTACAGGAGAATGCCAGCTACTGATCGTAAGAGGGGTGACCCACAGCTGAGGGCTGCCAGTCTGCAACCATCACAGCAATAACCGATTCCGGCAAGCAACAAACACGGATGCTCTAACTACCAGGTGCAAGTCTGGTGAGCAATGGGGTGGTTACATCATCTCAAAGAATCTCCCCACCAAGTACTTATTTTACACAGGAACAAATGCTAATTTTAGAGTGGGAAACTTGGCAGACATCCCTCGTGTTACGGGAGTGGCCCAAAAGTTCACATCAGCAATAACAGGGCCGAGACTAGCACCTCCTGCAGAGATGCACGAAGAACACACAGGGCTCATTATTCGGTGTTCCTGTCAAGACCACGCCGAGCCCAGACCACGTAATCTCAACCTAATCTGAAGGAAGCAGCAGGCTCTAAGAAACCGAGACAATGTAGGAAACGCATAGCATGTATTTCAAATGATGCAGAAGGTCATGGAAGACAAAGACTATGGAAACACCCAAGACTGAAAGACGGGAGTCTAGATGACAAAATGCACACCACAATCCTGGACGGCTCCTGAATGAGATCCAAGGAGACCAAACTGAAATGGTATCGGGGTCACTGTCATGAAACACTGATGGGGGTGGGGGGTGGGGATCAATACTAATGCTTTTGGAAAATCAGTGTGGAGGGGGCCCCTGGGTCCATGAGTAAAGTCACATACAGTTTCTGACCTGGGTGCTGTTCCTCCGCTTCTGAATCTACCCTTCCATGATGAGGAGTTCCTTACATCAGAGCACAGAGCAACATTACATTTTAACCTAGAAAGCCAAGGGCTCTCGAAAAGTTTCTAGAACAATCTTAGAATTTTTCTTATTTATATTTCCCAAGAATTTTGTTCAAACTTTAATATACATTAAAAAAAAAAAAAAAACCCTCCTCCAAATGGCTGTTTATACAATCCCCCATTTTCAACATCTGTAGCAAAATTCCCTGTATTTGGTTTGTTTTCAATCATTTGCATTCTGGGGGTGGGGAGGGGGGTGACAGGAACCTGGGAGATTGTCTATTCCCCTGGGCACGTGAGTCTGCTTACTGTTTTGTTTCCATTAGACACGAATATAAGTGTAAACCCTCCAAAACATGAAATTGGTGATGTTTGATCCTTTTGTGAAAATGACAATTTTCATGTGATTTGATAATCTGAAATAACACTTTTGGACTCACTGTAGGAAAAACCTGATGCATAATATAAATGGACATTATAAATGCACAAAAATAGAACAGAAACTTCAAACTTTTAAGCAATGGAACCTTCTAACTAAGATATGGAGGTTTACTACTGAATTTTGTGAATGTTAAAGTTAACAAAATTTACCTTCACTTTTTTGGGGTTTTTTGTTTGTTTTGTTTTTTTAAAGAGGTTAAGATTTATCAAACTAAAATTCTGGTTAGAAAGAATGCTGATTAACTTGCTTTGTTCCTGAATGTTAAAAAAAAGAAAAGAAGAGAAAAGAAAAAGAAAAAAGACAAAGGAAATAACTGGAGAAGGCTATGACTACTCCTAAAGTATGAAGATTTTTATCGTAGATATCAGGGAGAAGCAGGCAGAGGGAAGAGTCCAGGCTGAACATGGCTGGCAGACTAAACCAGACCATGAGAGGAGATGGGGAGGGAGGGCAAGAGAGGAGATGTAGCCTGGGCAAGAGACCAGCATCGCCAAAATGGCTGAGTTACATAGGAATCGGGCTGGGGGAAGGGAAGGGGAAGCCCCACCGCCAGCCCAGAGAGAGAGAGAGAGAGAGAGAGAGAGAGAGAGACAGAGACAGAGACAGAGACAGAGAGAGACAGAGAGAGACAGAGAGACAGAGACAGAGAGAGATCACAGGCAGGAGTGGGTGGGGCGAGAATGCTGGGAGGGGCTACAGGTACTGGGTGAGACTTCTGGGTTTGATTCCTAACAGTCCCTCTGTCCTTTAGTGTTGCCTTACACTCTTTAACGGAGGGGGGAAAAAAACTTACACACACACACACACACACACACACACACACACACACACACACACACACACGAGCAACTCAGTATCACCATTCTACAACTTACAGACTTACTTTTCAGGAACCCACTATCTTTGAAAGGTATATTTTACTTTATTTTTAAAAAATTCACATCAGTTATTATTCTTATACAACCAACTTAAAACTGAAAGCTAAGACTGGAAGAAATTGAAGGCAATTTCCCACTTACAAAGCTCTAAACTATGCTAAGAGACGGGGAGGGAGCATGGGGAGAAGGAAGAGAGGGAGGACGGAGGAAAAGAGGAGGAGCGGGAGGGGAGGAAAGAATAAAGAAACCCAGGGTTCTAAAGGCATCTGGAGCCCCCAAACCCACCGTAAGCAGGACCCCAAACTCCACAAGTGGAGAGAATAGATGAGTGTTTAACAGGCCCTTGGAAGCTGCTTTTTCTAAGGACTCCTCACTCAGGCCCACAAATCAAGGAGGAAGATGAAAACCTGACACCTCTACCCTCGTTTTTGGCTCTGTCTAGCCTAGGTGTGTCAAACACTTAAGGAAGGTCTGCCTAAAAACCAGTGATGCCTAAACTATCTCCTTTCTCCTCCAGATTGTAGGCACAAAGATAAAAGTCACTGTCCTAAACCTGTGGTCACTTTGGATTCCAGGAACAGCACACCTGGCAAAAGCCAGACAAGGGTCATTATCCAAACAGCAAGACCACGCCCTGGAGCAAGAGTAAATTTACAAAAACCAGACTGGTCCGATCTAATCAATAACAGTAACTAACAACTACAGACACCCTGCAGGACCAGATCTGCAGCAATTAGAGCTCATCTTGATCAGAACTGGGTAACTGTAAATGCTCTAGCTGCCAGCCCAATCCTTCTCTGTTTAAACACCAAAGCCGATGTCAGGACCCTGAAGATGACCGTGGGGTCATGGTGCCCCTTCATCCATTTCTCTTCCCAATTCGGACACTCATGATATTTCTGTTTCCACTTTTTTCCCTTCCTCATCTCTTTTGCTGCGGAAGTCCTGACTTTTGCCCTTAAAAGTTCAGTTACAAACAGACAATCCCTACCTAGGACAGACAGGCAATGGTTATAAACAATACCAGGTGTCTCCATTTCCCAACTTTAACCTCCCAGTAAGACAGCTGGAAGGGTTGTTAAAACCAGAAATGCCAATTCTGTAGGTGAGAGGTAAGGCCTGAAACCTGCTGACTTTCTCGGAAGAGGCCAACACTGTTCTCAGAATCTAGACCCAAGAAGCCCAGAGTTTATGGAGTTCTCTCTCCAAGCTCTTTATCTCTTTCCAGTTACCCACAAGCTAGGGGACCCACAAACAGAAACTGACTAAACTGTTCAGGGCCACAAGGCACAGACTGCAGAGAGGGCTGTTCTCAAAGTAACTGGCCCACATCTATTCCAAGGGTGTCTTCCAAGGGTTCTGCAGAATTACACTGGAGGACACACAACATAAATAGGGACTCTGAAGACTCGTCCATGCTCACAAGGAAAAGTGGAGCTTGTAAGTGCATGCAATTCAGACACTTTTTAAACTTAAAACAAACAATAAGATGAACTCATTTCTGATTTCTCTATACTCACAGAACAAGACCCTTATTTGTTGTGGAATATTAGTTGAAGATGTGTTACATCAGTTTATGCTGTGGAACATTTGTTTAATGATGCAGAGATGTGTTGTATTCTTTTATGCTGCATTTATTTAACTCTGTGAAGCTGTGTTTGCCTGTCTAAACACTGATTGGTCTACTAAAGAGCTGAATAAGCTGATAGGTAGGCAGGAGAGAAAAATAGGCAGGGCTGGCAGACAGAGAAGAAGGGAATGAGAAAAAGGAGAGGAAGACAGGCGCCAGCCACCCAGCAACACAGCCAGACATGTACTAAGAAAGGAAAGAAAAGATATACAGAAATAGAAAAAGGAAAAAATTCAGAGGCATAAGGTAGACACGATAACTTAAGAAAAGCTGGCTAGCAACAAGCCAAGCTAAGGCCAGGCACTCATAAGTAAGAGTAAGTCTCTGTGTGATTATTTGGGAGCAGGGTGGTAGGCCCCAAAGAGTAAAGAGTTTAAAAAAAAAAACAAACAACTACACTTATTAGTGGGTGCCATGACCAGAAAGCTCTGGAAACACAACTGTTGTCTCTCTCCATCATCCCTTAGGCAGCAAAATCATTAACAGAATGATTCAAAACAGCATCCAGGTATAAGCTTGGTTAAGTGGCCAAAAAGGAAAAACTTAATGCTGCTGCATAGAGCTACAAGACTTATTTCCTTAGAAATATATTCTTAATCTAAGCACATCTGCTCATTTTCCTTGGGGAAGGAGCAATATCTTTTTTGTAATTTCATTATAAAGACCTAAATTCCATTATCATAGTGAAATGAGGGGGGAAAACAGTTGCATATCTTAGAAGGGTACTCATTTTAGTAGACTTAGCTTCTAAAAACAGAAAAAAAAAATCAGAAGGAGAAACATGGATAGTGTAAGGCTGGAGAGGTGACTCAGTAGTTAAGAGCACAGAGATCACGGGTTCAGTTCCAGGCACCCACATAATGGCCCACAACCATCTGTAACTCCAGTCTTAGGGAATCCAATGCCCTCTCCTGGCCTCCGTAGGCACTGCACACACATGGCACACTGACACACAGGCAACCACACACACACACACACACACACACACACACACACACACACACACAAATAAAGGTAAAAAAACTTTTTTTTTTAATATTGACAGTGACTTTGGTCAGTCTTGCTCTTCAAAATTCAGTAACCATGAAAATCATGGAATGAAAGTTAGCAGAGAGTTATAAACATCTCTCCTCAACTAGTACTTAAACTTACTGGCATGCACTGTTACCGAGAAAGGGTTTTTATCCCTAAAGAAAAATAAAACACATTTTGTATTCCCAAAAGAGACAATGTCTTGTACTCTCCTGTGAAGAATTATCCAAGACAGAGCATTCCATTTGACATTAGAACAGTGGTTGTCAACTTTCCTAACACTGAGACCCTTTAATACAGTTCCTCATATTGTAGTGACCCCCAACCATAAAATTCTGTTGCTACTTCATAACTGTAATTGTGCTACTGTTATGAATCATGATGTAAATGTCTAATATGAGCCCCAGAGGGGTCTTGACCCACAGGGTGAGAACCACTGCATTAGAACCGTCTTAATCTAAAGAGCCAAACACAACTAACCACCCCTAGCTTGTTTTCTGCTGATGTGAGAAAAACAAAACAAAACAAAACACTAAAAGCAACTAGGGGAGGAAAGGGTTTTATTTGGCTTACAGGTTACAGTCCCTCGTCCAGGGAAGTTGAGGCAGGAACATGGAGGTAGGAACTAGAGCAGAGATCACGAGGGATGCTGCTTAGCCTGCAGCTCACTGGTTTGAGTCCCCTGCTCCTACCCAACCTGTTTTCTTCTACAACCAGGGACACCTGCCCAGGGGTGGCACCACCCACTGCAATCAGCAATCAAGGAAATGCACCACAGACACGTCCCATGGGCCAACCGGATGGAGGCCACTAAACTTCCAGGTGCATCAAGTTGACAAGACTACCCAGCACACTCCCTGACACACACAGCACGGTCTTGTTGTGCACCCTGGGTAAGTATGGCTGTTCTTTGATGTTCTCCTTACTCATTAATTTCCACCTTCTACTAATAGTCTTCTGTCTGTTATATTTATTTACTAAGTAGCCCAGGCGGGCTTTAAACTCATGATCCCCCTGCCTCAGCTTCTGAGTGAACTGCTAGAATTACAGGTGTGTGCTAACACAGGAGCAGGCTCCCCATGCTTTCCTTCTCTTAGGACTTTCTCCCATCGGATAGCTGTTGTAATTGTAGTTCTGGGGGTAGAATTCAGGACTTTGGGCATGCTAGGTAAGTGCTCTTCTACCAAGCTACAGCCCCAGCTTCACTGGAACGGTTGGCTTGCCAGCCCCTGATCACCAGATTACAGTAGGTTTTCCAAAACCAAGCAGGCTGAAGGCTTCTCACCTTCGCCAAGGGCAGGCTACAGACACTCTGCTTCGTATATAGATCACTCCCCAGGAAAATACCAAAGGCCTCAGACTAAGAAAGGACACACAAATAAGTATCGGGCAGAGGCACCTGTGACAGCCCAAGCTGTGAGCTACCCCCAAGAGGCAGATGCAGATACAAGCCCATCTGTCATGCTAGCTGGGTGAGGTTACAGGCCGCCATCGCCTGTACTTTTCTCCACTCCAGTCCCTTGAATGTCTTTCAGTAAGTCCCCACTGTCCACCTGGCCACATTTTGCTCTTCACTTTGTTTTGAAAACTTTTGTTGTTGTTTTTGTTTCTGGTATTGGGGATCGAACCCAGGAAGGACTTGGTGCATACATGCAAGGCAATCACCCTACCAACCGAACTACTTCCCCGACCGTGGAGACTATTGTTAAACACTGATATTTCCTGGCTTTTAGTCATTCTCTGAGGTCTTCGAAAGAATAAGGGGAAAAAAATTGTTCTCTGAGACAGGTTTTCTCTGTATAACAGTCCTGGCTGTCCTGGAACTCGATTTGTAGACCAGGCTGGCCTTGAACTCACAGAGATCTACCTGCCTCTGCCTTCCGAGTGCTGGGATTAAAGGTATGTGCCACAACATCTAGCTTAAGAAAACATTCTTAAAGGATAAAACTCAGTCTATCTGAGGATTACCATTTGAGCTCACCAGACTCTATAAATCCAAGATACTGCAACAGGCTCTAAGATGACCTGGTGACCCTCAGCATCCTGGGGTTCCCAGCCCAGTCAGCACAAGCCCCTCACCTTGAGCGAGGGAAGGAAAGGATTTTCTTCTCATGAATGGATACATGATCAAGCAGATGGATGGGTGTCACTTCTGGGATAATAAGTGAGAATGTCTTGCTAGCAAATGCTCTTTATAAAGACCCCCAACTTGCCGGGCGGTGGTGGCGTACACCTTTAATCCCAGCACTCGGGAGGCAGAGCCAGGTGGATCTTTTTGAGTTTGAGGCCAGCCTGGTCTACAGAGAGAGATCCAGGAAAGGCACAAAGCTACACAGAGAAACCCTGTCTCGAAAAAAAACAAAAAAAAATAAAGAACCCCCAACCATCTCCTCCCTAAGCTGGCTTACAAGCAAGAAGCTGGACTACAAGGCTATGTTAACAGAGCTCAGAGCCACCTCCAGCCAACAGCTAAAGGAAGGCTTGGCCTTTCATTTCCACAGTCACAAAAAGTGAATTCAGCCAACAACCTCGGAGAATCTGGACACAGATTCTTCCCCAGTCAAGTCTCAAGATAGTGCAGGTAGATGCCACCTTGAGTACAGATTTCTGAGACCCTAAGTGGAGGGCCCCAGAGAGAATCCTGGTCCACATACACCGTGAGAGCATAAAGTGAATGCCATTCGTAGCCACAAGAGCTGCGGTAATTTGTAAAGTACAATGACTTATAACACATCAGCAGACTATGACACATATATTATGAAGTTGTCCATAAAGACAGAGTCTCAGAATATGAATTTTCAGTTGAATTCTCCTTGAAGAATTTTCCCAAGATCAAGACATCTGTAATAGACAGACTTTCTATACTTGGCTATGTACTGTAAAAAGCCAGGTGTTTGTTACACATACACAATTCTCTGGGAAGCAGGAGGCACAAAAGGTAAAGTCCGTGGGACCTAAGGAACAACAGAATGATGTCTCTGAATTTCTCTTTACCTCACCTGTTCTAGATGGGGTCTAGAAAAGTCAGCAACCTGGAGGCACCAGCAGCTGCACACAAAAAAGCAACAAGGAAAAAAAAGTCCACCGGGCTGGAGAGATGGTTCAGCAGTTGAAAGTTTGCTGCTCCTCAGAGGACCGGAGTTCAATTCCCAGTATCCATGTCAGGTGGCTCACAACCACCTATAACTCCAGCTCCAGGGAGGGAGGGAGGAGGGAGGGAGGGAGGGAGGGAGGTCGGTCACTGGACTCACTACAGCCTAAGGACTATGGATGAGGCGACCAAGCCATACAGGAAGCTTCCAGATAAATACTATTATACTCTAGTCACACACACCTCAAGAAAAACCCAGATCCCATCCCCACACACTGTCAGTCATAGCCAAGTCTAAACCTCCACTCTTCCGATTATCACAAGGTCCTGGTCATATGAACGCACATGATGGATTTTATACAACTGAGTGTCTAGGGCTTTCACCCTACTCCAGCAGTAATATCCCCAAAATGAGGGTTCAGTGGAGACCACAGAAGGACAATGGAGCACTTCTCCTTCCAGTCAGGGAGTGTCCACAGAGGCCTTCTGGGGAAATGCCCACTCACCTGCATTGAAGTCCCTCCCTGCTGGGAATCAGAGGCCGGCCGTGTGGGGATCCTAGACTTCACACCCAGCCATGCCTACCTGGCAGTAATGAACCAGGGTACAGCTCTCAGAAATTCCTTAGATCTCATACATCTGGGGCTGGAAACACACCTCAGTGTTAGGTCTCAAATCCAACAAGCGACTAGCCAAAGTGCTTATTCACCTATCAAAATGGACTCTGGCCACCAGATTCTCCCAGCACCCCTCAGTCCCTACCTGTCACAGGGTTCTCCTGCCTGGCATACCCCACCCCCTACCCTAATCTTTCCCAGCCCAGGGACGAGGCTGGGCTGCCCCTTCCCCAAGCAGCTCTTCCCTATATAATCTAGCCATGTTGGCTACTCCGGTCCTTTTTTTGCCCCTTTTGGCCTCTTGGTCCCCTCGCACTCCCTCTCCCTCCTCCCCTCACGTGGTCTGGCTCAGTCTGCTGGTCATGTCCGCTCTGGACTCTTCCAGATGCCTCTGGCTGCTTCCTCCCTCATCTCTACACTAAACCTTCTCCTCCAGCGTGTCTAGGAGCAGCCACGCCCTCCTCATTTCTTCTTTTCATTCACCTAGCAGCCCCATCCATTTGCCTCTCTGGCTTCTCAACCTTCAGTCTTCACAGACTCAGGGTTCCCACTCCAGCTGCCGACCTGGATGCTCTGTCACCTTTCTCCTCCACAATGACGCCGCCGCCACAGACCCTTAAAGGTCTCCGGCTTAAATCTCTGAAGAAGATCTCTAGTGTTATCTGAGAGCATTCCTTGCTACAACATGACTAAACTACTTAGAATTCTCCAAACACACTGACGGGCTAGAGAACAGGACCCCCCCTTCCCCGCCAAACCGTCGCCATCTTCAGTTCTGTTGGACCTGATCCCCAAAGATCATCACAGCGTGGCCTGCTGACTGTTGACTGTGGTGATATTTTATTTGTGCTGAAATGTAGTATTTTATTTGTATGTTAATGAATAAATAAAGTTTGCCTAGAGATCAGAGATCATAGCCATAAATAGAAGTCAGGCCACTTTGGGCGGTGGTGGCACACGCCTTTAATCCCAGCACTCGGGAGGCAGAGCCAGGTGGATCTCTGTGAGTTCGAGGCCAGCCTGGGCTACCAAGTGAGCTCCAGGAAAGGCGCAAAACTACGCAGAGAAACCCTGTCTCGAAAAACCAAAAAAAAAAAAAAAAAAAAAAACATGATGAGAAATTATAAAACAACTCCCGCTTCCATAATCAGGTCTTTTTAGCCGGGCGTTGGTGGCGCACGCCTTTAATCCCAGCACTCGGGAGGCAGAGCCAGGCGGATCTCTGTGAGTTCGAGGCCAGCCTGGGCTACCAAGTGAGCTCCAGGAAAGGCGCAAAGCTACACAGAGAAACCCTGTCTCGAAAAACCAAAAAAAAAAAAAAAAAAAAAAAAAAAAAAAAAAAAAAAAAAAAACATAAGGCCGGGCGGTGGTGGCGCACGCCTTTAATCCCAGCACTCGGGAGGCAGAGCCAGGCGGATCTCTGTGAGTTCGAGGCCAGCCTGGGCTACCAAGTGAGTCCCAGGAAAGGCGCAAAGCTACACAGAGAAACCCTGTCTCGAAAAACCAAAAAAAAAAAAAAGAAGTCAGGCCACTGTAGCACACGCCCTTAATCCTGATCACATGGCAGGCAGTCTCTGTGTGGTCAAGGACACAGCCAAGCGTGGTGACACACGGCTTTAATCCCAGTACCAACCATAGAGACCTGGAGGTCTGTACAGACAGGCAGTGACGAGGAAGTGACGTGGCTGGGCTTAGAGCCAAGGAGAAGGCAGAACAGGCAAGCAATCAAGGCGCAGGTTAGACAGGAAGAAGCTCTCTCTTGGGAAGCTTCAGCAAGGTGGTGAGCTAAGGTTGGTGGCTATGCTTTGATCTCTACGGCTTAAACCTCTGTATTTGGCTTTGTGTTTCTTATTTAATAAGACTGTTTAGAAATTCGTCTACAGTTGACCTTCCCTCATGGATGGATGGGGGCTGGGGGGACAGGGAGGGTCCTGAGACTATCACCTGAGTATCTAACCACACTCCTCCTGGAAGTACGCAATGCTGCCCTGGTTTCACAAGGTCTTGGGGGAGAGAGGGTGAGAGGATATAAGTGGGGAAGGATGAGGAGAGGGTGTTGCATCTCCACAATGGGGAAGCCATCCTCCAGTGTGGCTGTTGTAATCTCACCATGCTCTTGCTCATCACCCCCTACCCACAGTTCTGTAAGGAAGCCTAATACACTCGTTGGTTCCCTCAGGGACCCTTGATTAGAACTGTACCTCTGTTAGGATCTTAGGAGGAGGAGTATCCATTGTTTATGTCTCCCCCAAGGAAGGCACTTTACCAACAGCATCCCGCCCTTAGTTCAGCCAACTGCCTTCCAGCCTCACCCTTCTCTCTTCATTTCCTAAAACTCTACCTCCAGGCCTCCTGGCCGATCATGGAATCTAGGGGTACATCTTGGGAACTCCTGCTGACAGAACCTCATAGTTGAGTAGGGAAAAGAGCTAGGTCTAATGATACAGTACCTTAGGTACCAAGTAGCTAGACAGAGCAAAGGTCGTGAGAGCCTCAGAGCCAGGCAGCTGAGAGCTGTCTCAGCAAAGGGAAAAAGCATCAGGAGCCGAGTCTAGAGGAAGCCAGGTGCAGCCTGCAAGAGCTGAATGGCAGTGGGATTGTACCGGACACACCTAACGCCTCCAGCAATGAGTTTAGACAGCACAGGCAAAGTGCTGTAAGTCCATTAGAGACTCAATGCCCAAGGCTGTTGGGGGAGAGGGGGAGGCAAATAATGATAACAACAATTAATAATAATAAAGCCAGTGTTTAGTTAAACCACCCAGCTTATAGGCACAGGAAGCCGCTCATTTAAAGCTACACATCAGTTTCCAGATGCCGGCCAGGGGCTAGCCACGCAGTGGGCCTTCCTGAGAAGTCCCGTCCACTCTCTTCTGGACAGCAAGAATCCCACTTCAGTACTGCTTCATCTCACCCCCAAACGACAACAAGGCGAATCATTTTAAATTTCCTTAACTATGAGAAAGTGATCAGAGAGACATAGCTCAGGGTCTGTTAAAGCACTAACTTCGCATGCATGAGGCCCCAGGTTCAATCCCCAATCTTTGCTAACGAAAGAAACCAATCAATAAATTACAGAGAATTTGTCAAAGCAATATTACATAGATGAACTAATTATGATAATTTTATTAATAAAATAGCATGCACCCAGTGAAATTCATGACATGGGAAGCATCTGTGCCACAGTAAACAATAAAAGTAAGCTATGTACTGTGCCCGGTATGATGGCAATTTTACTTTAAAGATGATATAGGGCAGGCAAGATGGCTCACTGGGTAAAGGTGATTGCCACCAAGCCTGATGACCTGAGTTCAATTCCCAAGACCCACCTGATGGAAGGAAAGAACCAATTCCTACAGGTTGCCCTCTGACCTCCATACACACACTGTGGCATATATACACATAAGTAAACTCTTCTTAATTTAAAAAGAAAAAAACATAGGCCTGTGCACACAGTAGCTCTTACACTTTTTTTATGTGTGGATTGTATGTTTGTGTGGAGGCTGGAGATCAATGCTGGGTGCCTTCCTCTATTGCTCTTCACCTGACAAAAACAGGGTCTCTCCACAAAGGCAGAGCTCAACGCTGTGGCTAGACTGGCTGGTCCATCTCAAGCCCTCAGGAGCCTTCTGCCCGCCCCCCCCCCCACACACACACACACACCCCTCACCAGGATCACAGACCAGCTTGGCCACACCCAGCTTTTTACAAAGGTACTCAGAATAATCAGAACTCACATCCTCATGTTTATATAGCAAAGACTTTGCCCACACCGCTATCACCCCAGCCTATAGTGCTCACACTTTCGTTCTTAAAATAACTAGTGAACCCCAAGGACCTTTAATATGAATTATACCAATATTTATATTAGAAATTACAATTAATGTTAAGATCTAGCACATATTAGGACAAATAACATATTATAAAAGTAACAACATTAAAAAAAAAAAACCAGCAAAGCCAGGCATGATGATACATACATGCCTGTAGTCCCATCCATGGGGGGCTCACACAGAAGGATTATGAGTCTGAGAGTAGCCTGAGCTACACAGTGATACCCTTTCTCAATAACAAAGATGAAGAGTGGCGGGCTTTAACAACTCTCTTTCACGCCTGCCTTAACAGACAACAGCTACATTCCCATAACTACTTCCGCCACCTTTTTACGAGAGCGAAAAAGCAAACCCACCTCTCTCAATGCTATTATGAATATAATCTTACATTCATGAGTCTCCCAGGATTATCAGGAAACAATCTTACACTCGTGAGGCTCCTGAACACAGCTAGAGGTTCTGGTTCCTTCCAGATGACACTCTGAGAGCCACTGGTCTAGAAAACTGAAAGCTAAGAGACCACAAGGGACGCAGACTCCCCTCGCCGGCCGGCACTTTAAAATGTCCATGCATTTGCATCCTATTGAGCAAGCGTGGCCAGTCCGTCGTCCTCCTGGTGTGTTTGTGTGTGCTCTCCCACTAAGGTTGAAGGGGACAAGGCGCTTTTATCCAGACATTCATCATCCAGTGGGTCCACAGCTGGACAATTACCCCTATCTCCAAGATCTAATTGGCAGTCTTTCTGAAGTAGCACCAAGAAGTCAGTTAGCTAATGTTCTGTAATAACCCAATGTTCTCAATTTAGTCTCCTCTAATATGTCAGCCATGAATAATTTCCTTTCAGAGTTAAGAATACATCCAGCGTGGATTCCAGACAACCTCGAGCACAGCACAAGCCTAAACAGCTTTCCAACCTGGAAAAATTCGATTAGGAGCCTGTTTTAGGAGATGGCTGCCAGCCAACTGAGCTGAAGAGGAAATAATGCCATTCCCAGTCCAAGGGACCCAACTGTCAACGTTAATACATAAACAAGAGGGGCTGCTGGCCAGCCTGGCAGAGGTGAGGTCCACACTCCAGCCCCCCTTGAGGGCTTGTTTTAAAAGCAGGTCCTTATTTATAATGCCGAAGGAGCGTTTTTCACTCAAGAGGGGCGGCGTGGCCAAAGCCCTACCTACCGAGCCAGGACTTCATCTGCAGGTTTTTCTGAGCTGTGGAACCGATCCTGGGGATGACGGCCCCCACCAAGGCTGTACATCACAGCACCTGATGCGATGGGGGTGCCTGGCTTCTGGCATAAAGGTGTGAGGAGGCCCACACATCCTCTCCCCAAGAAAGCAACTGCAGGGCTGGTTAAGAGTCAAAAACAGCCATTTCAGTAACTCTGGAAATAAACCAGAGCCAGTCAACAGACTGACAAGTGTTTATTCATAAAAACGCCTGGATTTGGGTTCTAAAAAGCAGCACAAAGTCTCACTTTCTTGCCAGGAGCTGCCCTGGCCCCTCCTCAGTCCTATCCCGTCAGAATGTCAGCAAAGGGCGGAGCAGGCCTTGGAATCCAACGTCCCTGATCCCACAAAGGGCTCATCTGACCCTGGGTGTTGGCAGTGCACTCAACAATCTACAAGGCTGGATGAAGACTAGCCCCTGGGGCTACTGCTCCATTTGGAGTATGCAATGGACTGGCAATGCATCCAGACACTCAAGAGAGTCCCAGGAAGACGGCCCAGGACCCATGGGGCTTAAAATGCCCCAAGTTGACTGCAGGCGATGAGCTTACACAGCAGAGCCCAGAGCCAGTCTAAGCTGCCCACACACACCTGGCCAACAGAACCTGTGCACACACAGAGAAGAATTAAAGCAGCAGCCAGAGGAAATCCACGCTGGGATGGACAGATGGGAAAACAGCCCAGAGTACAGCTGTCCGCTTGGCTCTACTGCTGAGCATGTCTCACAGTCCTGGACAACTGTCTTCACCCAGTATCGAGCTGAACCCCACACTATGGAGACACCAGTGTGGGTATAACCCCTCCAGGAAGGCTTGGGTTGAACTAGAAAGGCAAACTAACACCCACCTGCAGAGAGAGCAGACACAGTGGGCAGAGATGTGCTCCAATCCAGGTACTAAACAACTGAGCTAACACACCAACCAGCACCTTCAGGGGTAGTAACTAAGAATCCTGTCTGCATCATGGTATAGAGCAGTCAACAACACTCATTAGATTGATGGAGGAAAAAAAACAAGGTGTGACCTGGGCCAGCAAGATAGCTCTGCTGGTAAAGCGTTTGCTGCCAAGCCTGGCAATCCGAGTTCAATTCCCGAGACTCACAGAGTGGAAAGAAAGGGGTTCTCTAACCTCCACAGGCATGCCACAGAACGTGCACACACCTCAAATGAAGAAATGTGAAAAAAAAAAATAAATAAATAAATAAAAATTGAGTGTGAACTAACCTGGGGGTAGAGGGGTAAGAAGCAATCAATAGAAATGGTCTCGGAGGGCTACCAGATTTTGGATTTAATGGACAAAGACTTCCAAACACCTACTCTGAATACGCTTCGAAAACCGAACAAAACCCTGTTTAAAGAATGAAAGGCAAGGGCGATGAAGCCGATGACTCAAAGGAGAGAGGAAACAAAGAGAAAGAAAAAAACGGGACAAAATGGAGAACTCACTCCAGAGGGTCAACCACGGACTGCAGACAGCAGACAGACAGCAGAGCCAAGGACAGGAACCCGCGAATACAAAGGAACCAAGCAACCTAAAGAGCAGGTGGAGAAACCGCTCAAAGGAACGGAACAGTCTCCCAATATGAGCTAGCACCAACTGTGCCCGCAGAGAAATGATGGAAAGAAGGGGGGAGGAGAAGGGGGGAGGAAACGGGGACAGAGGGAGGGAAAAAACACACACAGTTCTTAAAAGCAATAGGATTCTACAAGCTAGGAACACAGGAGCATTTCCTTAACTTAATAAAAAGAAAATACATCTACAAAAGCCCCATAGATGACCCCAGATCCACACTCAGGTCAGAACCATTTAACGCCATACTAGAGGTCCTTGCTGGTGTAATAAAACAAAATATACACACACAGAGATGCTGCAGACTGTTAAGGAAGACAAGTGTTCTTTGCAGGTGCCATGTTTACGTAGAAAACCCCAAAGAATAAGACAGCAGCAAGATCTCCTGGAACTAATACACAATTTGAACAAGGCTGCTGGATGCGTGAATATATAAATGAACTCTACAGACGTAGGGGGGCTGTGCAACTGGGGCAATTGATTTCTGGTATGATAGCAATGAACTACCAGACTTTTAAAAAGATGGTATTGTTTACATTTGCACACAGACACACACACAAACAGATACAAACCTTACACGTATGTTGCTGTGGAATAATCCTTTTGTACACTGTGAAGATGTGTTGCTCTCATTGTTAATAAGGAGCTGACTGGCCAATAGCTGTGGACATGCTAAACTAAGAGAAGGCTGGGAAGAAGAAAGGCGGCATCACCAGCAGATACAGAAAAAGCAGGAGATGAATATGTCATGCTGAAAAAAAGGTACTGCAATGTGGTGGAATGTAGATAAGAAATATGGGTTAATATAATTGTAAGAGTTAGTAACAAGCCTAAGCTATCAACCAAGCATTTATAATTAATAAGTCTCTGTGTGGTTATTTGGGAACTGGCTGATGGGACAGAGCTGATCAGTGGTATAGACAGAAAAGTCCACCTGCAAATAGCATTCCAATGTGGGGCAAGACCATGTATATCCCCATAAAACCTAAAAAAGCTTAAGAAAAGGTTCCAAACACAAGAAAAATGGAGACAAACCCGGCTTCCTAGTCTCATGCCTCTCATGTCAGCCATGGTACAGAAAATTGGGCTGAACAAAGATGTAAATAATCCAGTATTTCATGGCATTAGTTCTTACCTACTTACTCTATACAGAAATTCTAGCAAAACCAAAAATCTTCGTAACTATCTTCACACACACACACACACACAATCTAGGCTCAAATAATAGTGAATGCATGGTTGATTGGATATCAGAAGTCAATTAAACAGCATGATATAACCTAGCATACACTGATTTTTTTTTTAATACACTATTGACAGACTAGGAACTTCCTAGGTCCATGTGAGGCAGTTCCTCAAATGATAAAAGACACCTTTAGCTTTTAAAAGATCTGAAATTAATTCACACCAGACCTCTTAGGAACAAAGCAGGGATGTCCCCTCTGGTCACTTCTACTCACCATACTAAGTTCCAGTACAATAACGACAAAAAAGAAAGAACATAAATAGGAAATAATAAGCTTTAGACATTTCTAGAGCTAGGGATGTAGTTCTGCTCTCAGGGCAGAGGTCACAGGGCACAGGTGTCACACAAGCAGGGACAGCCAGGCATCATAGGAATGCTGAGACCTTTAAGGCAGAACCTGGCAAACAGGTAAGGCAGTGGAAGACAGAGCTAGGGAAAGAATGTTCTAGACATGGTTACATCAAGAGCAAAGGTGGCCATTGATATGGGGCTGATATTGGATACTCAACGGTCTGAGAACTCAGAAGATGAAGATGGGCTCTAAGTACAACTGCTCGGGCTCCACCTCACGCATCCTCAGCAGCATCCCTCGCAGGCAGCATCCCTCGCAAGCAGCATCCCTCGCAGGCAGCATCCCTCGCGAGCAGCACTTTTCTCTGAAGACCTCCCTCTCTGCCTTGGTTTCCTGGCTTTCCCAACTTCCCTAAAGCTCCCTTGCTGCTTGCCCTCCCAATGCAGAGTGTGCTCAGTCCTGCCTGTTATTCTGCCACTTCAGTCCCTCCTCACCCTGTCACCAGCCTTCCAAGGTAGGCCTGCCTTCTCAGAGGCTTTCTGACCATCCCCGCTCCCAAATATCCCTCCCTCCCACCTCATTCTCCACCGAGTTAGCTTGCTTTACTGTCAGTACCCATTTCTACCTGAAAGCTAGCTCCCCAACTGTTACTGTGTAAGCCGCTCCCCTTCGCCATCTCCACAAGCAGGCTCCGTGACAATGGGGACATCACCTATCTTGCTTAGTACTCCACCACCAGGACCTAGTGTCCTAGCACCTCGCACACACTCTGAGTAAATGCTAGATGAGTGGGTGAACCAACCAAGCTGAAGAGAGAGAAAAGGAATGTCAAGGAAAACACCTTACAAATCACGGTGCACTGTGCTAATAAACCACTAACGTCCTGTAAGTAAACTTTCCCCAAGACCTGAGCCATCATCACAGTCATTCCAATTAAAGTCTTTGTTCAATGACTCCACTACTGGTCAGCAGAGTGGCTTCTGGAGGCCACAGATGTCACAGCAACAGCAGCAGAGGCACAATTCACATACAGAAAGACACTATCCTTAAGGTAGTGACAGAGGGTCTCTTGCATTCCCACTGAGAACTTGACTTTTTTTTTTTTTGTCTAGTAGATTAAAAATATCTTTACCAATTTATTTTCATGGTGGAAATACATATAACAATAAAACGTGCCAATGCTCTTAACTATAAATGTAATGTATCTTTTTGTTTCTAACAGAAAATCTAATCAGTGTAAATAATGAGAAAAATAATAAGCATTAAAAATAATAATAAATATCTTGCTTAAAACTGAACAGAACTATTTACTATTTATGAGAACTTGACTTTTAACTCTACTTTCAAATAAGGAAACCCAGGCTACCTTGACCCTGGGTCCCATCAGGGCAGCGGAAGCAAAGTTCATTTCCCTTGAGAAGACTGTTGATGCTCCAAGCAGCCTGATCTCACTGGCCACAGCTTCATCAGTGTCCACGTTCTCTGACCATGGGAAACATTCTCCTAGGCATGTGCTTTCAAGGGGCAGGGAAGCCCTCCCCAGCCCTGGCCACACTCTCAGGGAAGGTGTTTTCCATTCAAATAAGTTTGCATTTTCACAAGTTGAAACCAGTGCTGGCTGGCATTTTGCACTCGGAACACTTGCTGACTGACCCAGTGCAGTGAGGTTTCTCTTCAGCAATGCTGATCTCTGTAACAACTAACAGGACTGTCTTGTCTTGGCACTCCCTTGTCCAAACAAATTAATTCCTCAAACTCAACCCCTCTAGACATATGCAGAATGGAGTCAAATTCTTGATCAAAATAACACACAAATAGCCCCCATCCGGCTTCTGGATAAGAATCCTTGTTCCCTAAAGCCGAATGAACTATCTTAGTTTCTCCCAAAATTCTTGTCTTCCAAGATCCCACAATAACGGACCCATAATCCCACCATAAACTCGGCTAACAGCATTCAAAGGCTTTTCTAGCTCAAAGTTTTAAACTCTTTCACATTATTTCCTCAAACTATTCCCAACATCATTTCTTCAAGCTATTCCCAAGGGCCTGAGAATCACAGCAATGATTTATCACAGCAATGGCTCCATATCTCAAGACCAACTTAGTTTAACTCTTAATTTAACACTTTTCCTGTCACTACAATTAAAAAAAAAAAAAAAAAAAAAAAAAAACTCTAACAAAAGCAACTTAAGGGAGAAAGGATGTGTTCCGGCTCACAGTTCAAGGCTGCAGTTCATTCAACAGCAGGAGCTTGAAGCAGAGTATCACATCCACAATTGGGAAGCAAAGAACAATGAATGCATGCATGCTGCTGCTCAGTTCCCTTTCTCCACTTACATACTCCATCTGGCACCCCAGCCAGGGGATGGTGTCACCCATAGTGGATGGTTCTTCCTACCTCAGATAACACCGTGGAGATAAATCCCCCACAGGAATACCTAGAGGTCCATCTCCTGGGGGACTCTGGAATCTGTCAGGTTGACAATTAACACTAGTCCGCACAGAATAGCTCCAGCCTACAACTGGCACCCCAGGGCAGTGGTTAATAACATCCCTTTACTCTCAAGTACTGTGATGATAAATTATATATGATGACTCATTGTAGAGGGATTAACAGCCAGTAAAAGTTATCTGTAGTCAGGTAACTAGAGGATCATGAGGTGAACAGCATGAACTTAACAAAAACCCACTAACAATACTATATGCCAGACACAGCTAAGTGTATCTAAACTTTGAAAATGCGAATACAATATGGGTGCTGGCAGACAGAGGAAAAGAGTAATACAGGGTCTGATATTGGGTCTCAAGTGTTACTATCACGTACAAATGGACAGAAAGCCCGGGTCTGTTCTTCTCTGATCTCTATGACTCAGTATGAACAGTGAGATGTTCAAGATGCCACACATTTCATGATATTCCTGACACTCAGTGTGAGCCTCTCTGATAAACTGGTCAAAGTGACAGACTCCCCAACACACAGCCACACTCTCCACAGCCTCTGATTGTGCTGCACGGCCTGGTTTTCCCTTCGCCAACTCTGCAACAGACCATCTTATAAGCCAAGCCCATGACCTCTCTCTCCCCTGGGAACCGGATACCAAAGGTACAGCACACACTGCTGACAAGAGGCGTGTGATAAGACACTTATACGACTAGTGAGGTTTTCTCAATTTGACAGGAAGATTCCCTGGCGCTCCCTGGCCAGTCTAGCCCAAGTAATGAGCTCGAGGGTCATGAGAAACCCTGTCCTGAGGCTAGAGAGATGGCTCAGCGGCCAGAAGCACAGACTGTTCTTCTAGAGGACTCAAGTACAGCCAGTTCCTGCAGCGGGGTCAGGCGAGTCATAACTGCCTGTAACTCCAGCTCTAAGGGAGCCAATGCCTTCTTCTGGCCACTACGGGCACTGCACTCGTGTGCACATACCTGCGCACACACGTCGGCATCCATGCATACGCACAATTAAAAATAAATAAGAAATAAGGTGGAGAACAAATGATGAAGAAGACAATTGATATTGACCTCTAATCTCAATAAGGATGCAAATATTACACCTATCCACAAGAACACACACACACACACACACACACACACACACACACACACACACACACACAGATGAGATGGGAGGTCTAGCTATAGGGTTAAAGAGAGAAATCCTGAGATAAAATTCCAACTATGAGGTGTCAACAAAAACATGAACTCTTACACACAAATCTGAAGTTCTCCAGCTTAATTAACTATCTCCAACTGGAAGATCATCACGAAGGGGAAGTGAAACATAGACATCCAGCTGAGGACTGGGACAAATCCTGGAACATTCAGCTCCTCTTTGTATACAAATTTTCTTAGGAATGGGAGCTGGGGATGGGGGTTACTTTGAAATAACAACCAAGAAGGCAACAGAAACTTCTCTACACAGAAGCATGCCAGTACCAAGTGAGTTCGGGCGACAGCCGGCCACTTGCAGCTTGCCACCCTGTGGAGAAGAAGAAAGTAAGTTGGAGAGCTCTTGTGTCCCAACCTAGCTTTTCGAGTTCTAAGTTACACATTCCAGGTTGCCTGGCTTCCTCATAAAACCTCAGTCGGCCTGGCAGCTCTTCATGGAGCTAGGGGCTCACTGATGCAGAACAAGCCTTCAGGGTGAGTACAACTTCATCTTAAAGGTGGAGAGAGCACAGAAAAAAAGGTGGCTGGCTAAACAGAAGCCTGTCTAGGACCCCTCGGGAGAACAAGGCTAAGTCTCGCCGTCGACACCCAAATTCTGATCTGCCAGATAATTCCTACAGAAGAGCTAGGTCTCTTCAAGTCCACCCTAGTCCACACCTTCTGGGCAGAAAACAGCAGTGGGACACCCTGGAAGCTGTGAAACAGGATGAGCAGGCTTAGTTACTTTCAAGGACACCTGGGCAGATGTTAGAGACAGAAAACAACCCAGGGGCAGCCTCAGTGGCCAAGGTGCTTTGCTAAATTTGAATAAAAGGATTATCCATATCCTGGGTACTTCTTTCCTCTAATGGGCATATAAAAATAAGCTTATAAATACAGCTAAGAATCTGTATCTACTTGTGAATATCAAAAATGGGAGGGAGCAGGAAACTGCAGGGCCCCAGTTCTGAAAGGAGGAAATACAAGGGGGTTAGAGAGACAAAGAAGTCCCACAAACAAGCTCGGCTGAAAGGAATGAATGCCCTTGGCTGCTCCCTAGTTCAGGAGGTAGAGTGCTTGCCTAGAGGGCATGAGGGCCTGGCTCCATTCCCAACACCACATAAACCAGGTGTGGAGGTATACACCTGTGATCCTAGCCTCAAGCAGTGGAAGCCAAAGGATCAAAGTTCAAAGGCCATCCCTTGGTTACACAAGTCTCAGGCCAGCCTGGGCTACAGAAGACCCTGTCTTGAAGAAAAAGAGAATCTACCAATATCCAGCCTACAATGGTGAAGATCCCCTTATCTCAGAAGAAAATTCTAGGTAGCTTTCTAATGAGAAGAGTCTCAAAAAAGGAGCTAAGTTTCCACTGTCTAGTAGGTCAAGGTGGTAGTAGCAAGAGGAGAAATGCCTATTTCCAGGGGGATAAAAACCATCATGGAAAGAACTAAAACTTCTATGTGCAGTGTGTACCACAGGATGCAGATGCCTAGAAAGAAAAGAAAAAAAAAAAAGGACTGGTATCAGCCTGTCTTCATTAGGGTTTTTATTGTTGTGAAGAGACACCATGATTAGGGTGGCTTGCTTACAGTTTCAGAGGTTCAGTCTATTACCATCATGACAGGGAGCATGGCGGCGGCATGCAGGCAGAGGGGGTGGGGAAGCTGAGAATGCTACATCTTGTAGACAACAGAAAGGACTGTCACACTGAGGGAAGCTTGAGCAAAGGAGACCTCAAAGCCCGCCCCCACAACGACACACTTCCTCCAACAAGGCCACACCTCCTAATAGTGCCACTCTCTCTGGGGATATTTTCTTTCAAACCACCACATTCTACTCTGTGGTGGTATTCTAATTGTACTGAAATGTGATTTTGATTGTATGTTAATAAATAAAGTTGCCCAGGGGTCAGAGCTATTAGAGCCATAGACAGAATGTGGCGGTGGTGGCACACGCCTTTAATCCCATAGGTCTCTGTGTGTTCAGGGATACAGCCAGCAATGGAGACATATGCCTTTAAGACCTAGGGGGCTGTACATTCAGACAGTGACGAGGCAGTCATGTGTTTGGGTTTACAACCAATGAGAAGGCAGAATGACTAGAAAAACAACTTACACACAGGAAATAGCTCTCTTTCGGGAAGCTGAGACAGCAGGAGGAAGGGTGAGATTTTAGCTCTGAGCTCTGACCTCTCGGCTTTCTCTTTTACCTTGTTTCTGTGTTTCTTATTTAATAAGACTGTTGGATACATCTACACTACTCCCTGTCCCCCAAAGGCTTATAGCCATATCAAAATGCAAAAAGTGCATTCAGTTCTACTTCAGAAGTCCGCACAGTCTATAGCAGTCTCAAACTTGTTTTACAGTCCAAAGTCTCTTCTGAGACACATGGCAATCTCTTAGGTGCCATCCCCTGTAAAATCAAAATCAAAAAGCAGACCACATACTTCCAACATATAATGGCACAGGATATACATAACCATTCCAAAACACAGGGAAGGGAGCATAGTAAGGAAATAGTAGACCAAAGCAAGACCAAAAACCAGCTAAGTAAACTCCAAACTCTACATCTCCGTGTCTGATGTCAAAATGTTCTTCAGATTTCCAACTCCATCCAGCTTTGTTGACTGCAACACTTCTTTCTCGTGGGCTGGTTCCACTCCCTGTTAGCAGCTCTCCTCAGCAGGTATCCCACAGCTCTGGCATCTCTAACATCTTGGGGTCTCCAAGGCAATCCAGGCTTCAACTTCACAGCTTCACACAATGTCCTCTCTACTAGGCCTCCATTCATGGACACCCCTGCCACATGCCTGGCCTCGGCAGCTTTATTCCATAACTCCTTTTTTCTATCCTTAACTCTAAAACCAGAACCATGTGGCTGAAGCTGCCAAGTTCTGCTACTTGCTGGAGCTGGAACATGGCTCCCTCATTCAATTACATCTTCACCAGCTTTCTTTTCTGTTTTCCTTCACTGCCTAAGCTTGGCTGTCCTCTTTGGACCAGGATGGTCTCAAACTCAGAGATCCTCCAGCCTCTGCCTTCCCAATGCTAGGATTAAAGGCATGTGCCATCACATCCAGCTCTAAATGTTTCTTTAATTCCTTTTCACAAGTTGGAAACGTAGCTGGGTGGGATCTTGCCCTGAGGTCACCACTCCCTTTATTCCATTTCTTAATCTGTTTAACTCCTTGAACACAGAATTTAGCTCTATTCCACGTCCTAGTGCTCTTTTTCTCCTCAAAATATTAATTTTGTAATTGACCCTGCTCAGCTTGCTCCTTTTCATTATAAATTTTCATTAGAGTTACCACTAAAAACCACACAATCGAGTTTATGCTAGGCTATTTTAAGATTTCTTCTGCCAATGGAATTAATCCATTCACTTTAGCCTCAGGCAGACTCTTCCGCCAAGGGGGAAAGGCAGCCACTTCCTCTACCAAAACTATCACAAGAACAACCTCTAGGCAATATACTAAAATTCTTCTCTGAAACCGCTTGAGTGAGTCCCCCAGAGTTCAAATAACTCGGCACCGCTGCCTTCCATGCTCCTACTAGTACGGACCATTAAGCAGTGCTTAAAGCATTCCACTGCTTTCCAAACCCAAAGTAACAAAGTCCAAATTCCTCCAAACAAATGCATGCTCAGGCCTCTCACAATACCCCAGTCCAACTTGTGTCTTAGGGTTTTTACTGCTGTGAAGAGACACCAGGACACTTACAAGGAGAACATTTAATTTGGGTGGCTCTCTTACAGTTTCAGAGGTTCAGCCCATTATCATCATGACAGGGAGCATGGCAGTGTGTCAGAAGACCTGCTGGAGCTGAGAGGCCTGCATCTTGCAGGCAACAGGAAGTCAACTGACTGTCACACAGAAGGAAGCTTGAGCAAAAGAGACCTCAAAGCCCGCCTGAGATAATTAACTTATAAAAAGGAAACGTTTGTTTGGACTCAGTTTTCAAGGTTTCTTGGTCCATGATTGGAGCCCCCTTTGGAGCATGCCCTCAATACCTCTCTCTAGACTCTACCTCTTAAGTGTCCACTACCCCTCAACAGTGTCAAAGCCTTTGAGACTCAGGTCTTCAAAGACTTTTAAGTGCCAAACCACAGTATGACTCAACCTGATAGATAACTCAGGTGAGAATTACTTGAAAGGTGATAAATATGTCTCCGCCTCAGTGACTCCCCAACCCTGTTTGGGCAGGGCATGGTCATTTCAGAGACACTCCCCCTTTTGTTACCTGCCTAGTATCCCCCCCAAAGGTATAAAAATAACAATCATAGTCAAACCTTAGTAAGGTTTAAGAAATAAAAGAAAAAAAATGCTGTGTGTGGTAGCTTGAGCCTGTCATTCTGGCCCCCAGGAGGCTGAGACAGGAACAGGAACGCAAGTCCAAGGCCAGTGTGGGCTTCCACGGTAAGTTCAGGACAGCCTGACAGATGGCTCAGCAGTTAAAAGCTCACCTACGACTCCTACAAAGGGCCAGCTCTGGTTTCTAGCAACAACTGGCAGCTCAAAACCACCTACAAGTCTAGCTGCCACAGCCTCTACTGGCCTTTTTGGCCTCCTGAATTCATGGACATGTGCCCACACAGACACACAAGCACATCATAATTTAAAAACTTTTTTTTTAATTTAATTTAATTTTATTTTACAATACTATTCAGTTCCACATAACAGCCACAGATTTCCTTGTTCTCTCCCTTCCTGCCCCCCTCCCCTTCCCCCCAGCCCACCCTCCATTCCCACCTCCTCCAGATCAAGGCCTCCCCCAGGACTGGGATCGACCTGATAGACTCAGTCCAGGCAGGTCCAGTCCTCTCCTCCCAGATTGAGCCAAGCGTCCCTGCATAAGAATTTAAAAACTTTTAAATTTAAAAAGTAATGAAGCCCACTGCACTGATAGCTTTAAGTTTAAATATAAGCTGGATGGTAGGGTTTGTTGTGTCTGTGTTTGTTGTGTGTGACTGAGGGAAGGCTTTAAGTTCAGAACACGGAGTTGTATCTGCATGTATAAAAGAAAGAAGACCCATGCATATTCATAGAAAAGTGCCACATTAGCATCAGTCGTGTGTGTGTGTGTGTGTGTGTGTGTGTGTGTGTGTGTGTGTGTGTGTTTGTCTGCCTGTGCAGCCTACTGTGTCAAGAGACAGAACATTTTACAGGAAGTAAAATGTAGGCCAGATAAGATAAGGACACTTGCAGTCAGTCATGAACTTCTGCTACACAGCCATCACACCTGCTCTCAGAGCTAACAGAAGCTTCTAGTCCCTGTGATCTCCTGTCTACCCAGGTCACTTCCTACCCTCAATTATTCTTTGTGTAGTTGTGTGGTTGGTCCTCTGCTGCGCTGGGTCACACTTGCTGCCGGTCGGTCTTCTACCCTGTGGACACACACTGGTTCAGTCCAGCATCTCTGTATGGCAGTAAGCCTTCCCTCTTATTTCTACCTCTATGCAGAACAACTCAGAGGCCATGTCTAGTAAGAAGCCTTTCCAGGCTCATGGGAAGGAGCTGTGTGGACTCACCACAAGCTATCGCAGACATCCAGCCACACACCCAAGCATGTGTGAGGGAGCGGCCGCCTTCCAACACTCGTCCTTCAGGGGTCAGGTACAGCGCTTTCCTCCTGTTTGCCTTCTCATCAGTCCGTGTAAGAGAGCAGATAGCATTCTGCAAACACGGAAGGCTAAATGCAAACTGTATGAAACTGGTAGGATAACACATACATGCCTTTAACCCCAGGACTCAGAAGGCAGAGGCAGGAGGATCTACAGAGAAATCTTGTCAGGAGGGAGGGAAAGAGGGAGGGAGGGAAGGAGGGAGGGAGGGAGGGAGGGAGGGAGGGAGGGAGGGAGGGAGGGAGGGAGGGAGGGAGGGAGGGAGGAAGGAAACCCAAGACTTGGTTCCTTCTGAGAAGGACCATGAAAAAGGTTCAGCAATTTCCAGGTAAAATGTCGAAAGACGTGTCACCAAAGGCAGGGAAGCCATAACACTTGCCTTGTGCTGATACAACGCACCAAGTCATGTGGGCATCTGGCCAAAACTTTATTTCCTCTGCCTAATCAGGAAAAGTCCTCAGACAAGGACAAAGAAAGGCACAGTCTTAAATAACTGCCCAAGAATCCAGTATCAGAGTTCATTTTATGGTTTAGAAAACTGTGTTCTAGGGCCAACTTGATGGCTTAGAGGATAAAGACTCGTGCTGGCAAACCTACCAACCCTGAGTTCAATTCCCAGAACCCACGTGCAGGAGAGAGCCGACATCACACGCACGCACGCACGCACGCACGCGCACACACACGTACATACACACACACAAAATAAATAAATAAATAAATAAATAAATAAATAAATAAATAAATAAATAAATAAATAAAATGTTAAAAATGTGCCCTGTAAGTTGGTGATAATGACGGTGACACGAAGGAAGGGTATAAAGGAACTCTGTGGACTAGGTTTTATAAATTTATTGTAAATATAAATGCATTTTGTGCTAAAAATGCTTTAAAGCAAGTTGCCTACTGTTTAACGTATTTACTTTCTCTACTGAACTCCCCCACCCTCGCGCGCCCCAGCAGGGTGGGAACTTTTGTCTGCCGCACTCACCAGTTAGTCCCAGATCCTGACAGTGCCCAGCATATAGAAGACCTACAACAGACCTAACAGAATCAGATCAACGGTGGACTACAAATCTCAGGCTTGCCTTTAGTTTTTCCTTTTCTCCTGCTCAGCTTTCTGTATTCTAAAAAGAAAAAAGAGCTGGGCGGCAGTGGCACATGCCTTTGATCCCAAACTCAGGAGGCAGAGCCAGGTGGATCTTTGTGAGTTCCAGACCAGCCTGGTCTACAGAGCGAGATCTAGGACAGGCACCAAAACTACACAGAGGAACCCTGTCTTGAAAAACCAGCCGGGTGGTGGTGGTACACGCCTTTAATCCCAGCACTCGGAAGGCAGAGGCAGGTGGATCTCTGTGAGTTCGAGGCCAGCCTGGTCTCCAAAGCGAGTTCCAGGAAAGGAGCAAAGCTACACAGAGAAACCCCGTCTCAAACCGCCCCCTCAAAAAAAAAGGAAGAAGAAGAAGAAGAAGAAGAAGAAGAAGAAGAAGAAGAAGAAGAAGAAGAAGAAGAAGAAGAAGAAGAAAATAATCCAGGGAGGGGCTGGGGAAACAGTTCAGCCAGTAAAGCACTTGTCCTGGGAACATGAGAACCAGAGTTCAAGCTCCAGAAACCGCACTGGGGATGCAGAGACAGAGACTCCTTGGGGTCACTAGCCTACCAGGCAAGTGACAGGCCACAGAGAGACTCTGTCTCAAAAAAAAAAAAAAAAAAAAAAAAACGAGGACTAGTTTCCAAGGTACAATATGTAACATTGGTCTCTGACCTGCATGTGTGTACGCACGCACGCGCATGCACACACGTAACCATGCATACACACAGGATAAAACTTTAATTGAGGAGCTAGAGAGATGGCTGAGGCTCAGGTCACTTGACAATACCGGACAACTCCCATCTGCCTGTAACTCCAGCTCCAGGGGACCTGACATTCTTTTCTGTCCTCCACAGACACTGCCCTCACAGGACATACTTATACACAGACACATGCACACAGACACATAAATTAAATCTTTGAAAAAAAAAAAAAGGTCGACTGTTTTTGTCTGTCAATAAGTGAGAGAGCGTCGATGTTCACAAGGTGTCCCCTAACATCTGTCTCTACAAGGCTGGATGTTTTCTCCTGGGCCTGGTGGGGATTTTCAAGTGAAGCAATGGGCAGCTCGGAGCTCTCTCAAGGTCAAGTGGCCAACCTGACCCCAGAAACTACTTTTATCAGAGGAACCACAATTTGATCAGTCCAGAGCGAGATGTATGCTCCTGGTCACTGCTGAAAACAATGAAGCAATCAGCCAGCAGAATGGAAGAGGGCCCTAGAGAAACAACCTACACCAGGATGATGTGGACGGAGCTACCATGGTGCCTCCCAGAGGAGCAGCTCTGGCTGTGGTCTGCAGAAGGAGGGAGCAGGACCTTAATAACAGAGGCTGGCCAATCAGGGTAGCAGCTCGGTGACGGTGGGAAAACCAGCACCCAAAACTGCAAACTATATTCATCTAAAATGTCTAGTAGCCATCAAAAAAAGAAAATAAAAAAACGAGGCATGCAAAGAAACAGGAAAGGCCCATACATCTGAAAAAAAGCAAGCCAGGGAAACCGCCTGTGAGTGTCACCAGATGATCGGTTACAGGGTTTACTAGGACTTAAAGAAATAAAGGGGACTAGGGACAGCTCAGCACTTAGGGGCACTGGCTGCTCTTCCAGAGGACCTAGTCTGATTCCCAGCACCCACACGGCAGCTCACAACCATCTCTCACTGCAGCTCCAGGAGATCCAACACTCGCTTCTGGCCTGCAGAACTGCAGATATGCATGTGGGGCACAGACGACACATGCAGCCAAAACACCCACACACACAAAAAGTGTGCAACACTGTGCACACCTTTAATCCCAACACTCGGGAGGCAGGGGCAGCCAGATCCTGAATTAAGGCTAGTGTGGTCTACACAGGCAGTTCCAGGTCAGCCAGAGCCCCAAAGTGAGAGCTTACCTGAGATTACAACAACAGACACAAAGAGCCATGACAGCACTGTGGTAAATATCAAATCCCAACCGAAAGAGGGAAATTTAAGACCAAAACTAGAGCTGAAAGTGCAAGAGAAGTTTAAAAAAAAAAAATCACCAGAGAGCCTCATGTTGGGCCATTTTATGTAACAACTTGGCTGGGTTAAGGGATGCCCAGAGAGCTGAGAAAACATTATTTCTGGTGTGTCCATCTGTTTCTGGAAGAGATGAGCACGTGAACTGGTAGACTGAGGAGAGCATCCTGACCAGTGTGGTCAGACACTGCCCAATCTGTTGATCTCTTTGGGTGGAGCAGTGAAAAGGTCCCTAAAGAAAAGGCAAACCTGTTTGTTTCTAAGAACATTCTGCCTCTAGACTCTGATCCTTGTTCTTGGGCCTTGGGACCTGGGCAGGGGTGGGAGCTTACACACCTTCAGCTCACCTTCTCCTTGGGTATTTGGACTCAGACTAAATTATATCACCAGTTGCCTGATCGATGACAACTTGCAGGTGTCTCATGGGACTTCCTGTCTTTACCCCAGGAACCAATTCTTATAATAAATCTCCCTAGGCTACAGTTTGGATCTTAAATATCCCCTGAAGGTCTACACAGTAAAACCTTGTCCCCAGCCTGTGGTACCATTGGGAAATGGTGGTCTCTTTAGGAGGTAGGATCTAGAGAGAGGAAGCTCAGTCCATGCCCCTACTGTCTCTTTGTTTGGAGAGGGGATTTAGGAGTTTTGCTTGTTTTGATTTTTTGAGACAAGAGCTATGCTGTGTAGTTCAGTCAGGCCTTGAACTCACAGGGATCCTCCTGCTTCAGCTTCTCTAAGGCTGGGAGTATGGGCACGTGGCACCATGCTCCAGTCTGTCTTTGCATTCCCCACCATGATGACATACAGTTCCACCACCACGGGCCTCAAGAAGGCAACAGGACAAAGATGACCACGAACCCCAAACTCTGAAACCATGAATTATTATAAGCTTGCTTTCTCAGGCACTTTCTCAGTGACAGAAAGCTGACAGGCACATCTCATATGTAAAATAAAAAGGGAAAAAAACTCACTAGAGAGTTTCGGGATGGGGGTATGTACATCTATGTACATTTGCTACATAAACAGTTTCTATAGAGAAGCCCAATACAACAGTAGACATGAAGTAGCAGAATAAAGAATTAGCCAAACCTGGTCCAGCTCAACACAGGTGATGTAAACTCAACAACAACGATCAGAACCAAGAAAGAGGACCCCACACGTCACACTGTGGTACGTGCAATGGGAACATGAGGAGAGAAAAAGGGAGAAAAATACTTGAACAAATCAAGGCTGAATACTTACTAAAGTTATTGAAAAACAACCTACATATATATATCCAGAGAGCTCAAACAAACAAAAAACTCCAAGTGGGTTAAACACAAACTCCAAATTTATACCATGTGAAAATGCTAGAAAGGGAAACCAAAAAACACCTAGGGAGCATCTGGAGAAAAGGATGCATCCCCTCCGAGGGGATCCAATAAGATCCATAGCCAGCTTCCTCAGCAGGAATAACAGAGACAGAAGGCATTTAAAAACAACAACACAAAGAGCCAGGGGCGGAGAGATGGCTGGGTGATCACGAGCATTTGCTGCTCTTGCTGAGGGCCAGCCTTGGGTTCCCAGCACCAACACGGCAACTCACACATGTCTATAACCCAATTTCAGAGGCTCTGATGCCCTCTCTTCTGGCCTCAGACGCCAGGCAAGCACATGGTGCACAGACATAAATTCAGGCAAACATTCATACACATAAACTAAAAATAAATGAATAAAGGAAGTGATATACTGCTCTTGCAAAGCACTTGAGTTCAGTTCCCAGCACCCAGGTCAGGCTGCTCAAAACCACCTGTTTAACTCTAGTTCCAGGGGATCTGATGACCTCCTCTAGCCTCCGTGGGCACCCACACTTGAGGACACAGACACACACACACACACACACACTTAATTATAATATAGATAGATAGATAGATAGATAGATAGATAGATAGATAGATAGATAGTTTAAAAATGGAAGTCAAATAAAAATACTCCAACATAAACAAAGCGGAATCCATTACTAGCCGACCCACCTTACAAGAAACGGCAGAGGGCATCCTCCTCCAGTCCGACAAAAGTGACCTCAAGGGCTAATTCAAACCACCCACAAGGAGCATGAGTAGTTATGCAACTACAACAGACACTATAAATCTGGTTTTTCTCTCCTCTGCTAACAGATTTTAATTTGAGCATAGAAACATATAGACAGACATAATGTATTGCTGAGTCTGTAAGATTGGGAAACGCGTGAATAATTGCCGATCACGGCACAAAGGAGGTAAATGGTCATAAAACTTCCACAGGCCAAGGAGGTAAAGATGGATGGTAAAAATACAATGATCACAATCCATCAGGGCAGCTGTGGGGCCAGAGGCACAGCGCGTTGTTGAGTTTGGAACATCAAGAGAGTAACAAGGACACCTGGGAAAAGGGGTGGGAGGAGACGGGTATCAGGGAGGAGCCTTTCTTAAGTTTTAATTGTGGACATGTGAGTGCATGACAGGGGTCAGAGAACAACTCTGTGGAGCTGGCCCTCTCCTCTCACCTTTATCCGGGTTCCACGGATTGAATTCGGCCCACCAGGCTTGCGTGGCAAGGCCTTTTCACCTGCTGAGCCATCCGAGCAGCCAAGGAGTAACATTTCTATATGGATTAGAACTAGGATAATTAAATCTAAATCTGATTTTTTTTTTTTTTTCGAGACAGGGTTTCTCTGTGTAGCTTTGCGCCTTTCCTGGAACTCGCTTTGGAGACCAGGCTGGCCTCGAACTCACAGAGATCCGCCTGCCTCTGCCTCCCGAGTGCTGGGATTAAAGGCATGCGCCGCCACCGCCCGGCTCTAAATCTGATTTTGATACACTTAAAAAAAAAAAAAAAATTACCTCAAAACAGTGAAAAAAATCATAAATTAATTTTAAAGGCCACGTTAGAATTTTATTAACACCCAGGCATTGGTGACACAGAGCCAGGGGTACACAGGAAAAAAAACAATTTGAGAAAAGTAGAGGCTATGAAATATGAAAAAAAAAAATTAGAATACATCTAACTACATCAACAGTAACATTAGATATGAATAGACCAGCAAATTAAAAAGTGATTGAAATGAAAAAATCCAATCACGTGCTGTCTTCAGGAGACAGACTACAGCTTCAAGACACACCCAGATAATTAAACAATGAAATAACAATGTAGAATGGTTGCCAGGCTTAATCTGCACTCAGGAGGCAGAGGCAGGCAGATCTCTGAGTCTGAGGCCAGCCTGAGCTACACAGCAAGTTCCGGGACAGCCGGGGCTACACAGAGAAACCCAGTCTCAAAAATTAAAAATTAAAATTAAAAAAAGAATGATTAATGATTCAGCCACTTTGACAGCTGACATTCCTTAAATGAGTAACTGGGGTGACCACATGATCCAGCAATTCTGCCAATTCTGCTTTTCAACAGCACCCCCAAAAGAAATTTTAAAAAACACACAAAACAAGTTCATGAGTGCTTAGAGCATTATCACCAAGAGCCAAAAGGTACAGACAACCTGAACATCCATCAGTGGAAAAACACAGATCTGGTACATTCATATAAAGAAACATCACTAGAGACTGAGAAGGTGGCCCCGGTGGGTAAAGTGCTTGCTCTGTAAGCATGGGGACCTGAGTTTGGATCCCCAACACCCACATAAAAAGCCAGGCACTGTAATAGTGCCCATAACCTCCAGCATTGGAGGTGAATAGACAGGGGGATCCCTGAGACTCGCCAGCCAGCCAGTCAAGCCAAAACAGATTCAGTGAAGGAATCTGACTCAAGAAATAGGGTAGGACTGGCTCTGAGGTTAAGAGCACTGACTGGTCTTCCAGAGGTCCTGAGTTCAATTCCCAGCAACCACATGGTGGCTCACAACCATCTGTAATGAGATCTGGTGCCCTCTTCTGTATACATAATAAATAAATAAATCTTTTTAGAAAAACAGTATTTGTTATTAAAAAGTAATAATAATAATAAGGTAGAGAGGACTGGTTCAGTAGTTAAGAGTATGAGAGCTTGACTGTTCTTCCAGAGAATCAGAATTATACTCCTGGCACCCATGTGGTAGCTCACAGCCACCTGTAACTCCAGCTTCCAAGGAGCCAATGCCCTCTTCCGGCCTCAACAGGCACCTGCATGCACGTGTGCATATACACAAAGAGACACAGAAATAAAAATAAATTTAAAAAACAGGTGGAGATTAATAGCTAAAGATACAAACATCAACCTCTGCCCTACACACGCACCTGTACACCGAGGTGTACACGTACACACACATACACACACACACACACACCATTCATCTGAAAAAAGAGATGAAGGGCTGATCTATACCACATCACAGTTAGACCTTGAAAGCATGCTAACTAGAAGAAGACAGTCATGAAAGGCCACACATTACACAATTCCATTACGCAGAAGTTCTGATCGGGGAAATCTGCAGACAGGAAGTAGATCAGTGATAGCCTACGGCAGGGAAGAGAGGTACCGTGATAGCTAAAGGGTACAGGACTCGAACTCATGGCCTCATGAATATCGGGCAAATCCTCCATCACTCAGCACCCCGCCCCAGCAGGGTAATGGATGAACTGTTTAGTATGTAAACTATAACTCAATTAGGCTGTTTTAAATTTTAAATTTAAATTTTTCCATACACATTCTTGCTAAAGCAGACAATGTGTCTTAGAGGCGTGAGGAACATGTGGCCCTGAGTCAGGCATGCGGACACAGAATCACCCCCCTGCAGGGATCCACGATGCTTACTTGGTTTTCCTGGGTCGGCACTGTGCTTGACCATGGAGAAAATTCAATAGCATCCTACTCACACCAGAACGTGACACACTGAATTGTTCTGGTCCCATTCTCCCAATACCCGCCTACAGCTTTCCCAGCCTGACCATTCCACGTACCTGGAATTCTCTCTCATTTTTATGTGGGAATCCAGTAGGCCCTGCTGAACTGGCTCCCTGCCCTGAATCCCAGCTTCCTCAACCTGTGCCAATTTCATGGGCTAGCTAGCTCAGATTAGTCCAAATAGTGAATGCAGACTATACCCAACTACCCGCCTAAGGAGCTGTATACTGTTTTCCAATGCCAGCTTGAGCCAGCCTCGGAACCCCATGTGCCTGTCAAAAGTAAGCAGCTCCTTATTACAAAGCATGCATTCTCTATTCCATTTCAGAATTCAGCCCTGCACCTGATAAGCCCCACTTCCTGGCCTGGCTTTAATAGTCTACCTACTCTACAAAGCACCATGGAGAACCATGAGCCTCTGCCCCCACTCTCCCGGGAAGCAGACCTACAGCTATGGGCATTAAGTCCCACCTGTGACTCTACTACAGCATGAACGCACGGCCTCAAGTGTCTCAAGCATTCTGCTCTCTCCAACTACAGAAAAGAGGCAGTAACGCTCCTGAGAATATGAGGAGTAAGTGACTGTTATATACAGAACAGGACAAGCACAGGTATTGCCTCTATCACTTCTAGCTGACGATACCATACGGGTTGACATTCATCCTTCCTGCCAGTCCCTGCTCAAACGCATGAAGAATCTTCTCTCTCTTCATTTTCATGGCTTGTTATAGAGTGCTATGCCCAGGACAAGTATATGTAAGGGGCCATACATACAGGTACATGTAAGGACACACATCCCTTCACCAAGAGTGAAGGGGAAAAAAAATATATGCTTCAGTTAGTCCAGCAGTGGTAAAGGTTTTAGAACTCACACTTTCAAAATAAAAATGAGAGCACGTGGTTCCTGGAAGCACTCGATGGAATATGTGGAATCAGGTCTGCCCTGGAAAATCCAGGCTTGTCTCACTCACTGCCTGAACTCTCTAGAAAGAATCCAATACTCAACAGTTAGAATGGTTACATAAACCACAGCAGTCGACACAGGGGATTTTACACAAGCAAACAGAAGGCCTTGGCTGACCCCTGCGCCTGAACAAAACACGAAGCAGCAAGACAGCATGCCAAGACTGCAGAGCCCTTCAGAGAGCAACAGTCTAGAGAGCTGACTGTACGCACAGTGCTACATGGTCCTCTACCTTCCCAGGTCCTCTACCTTCCCAGGTCCTCTCCATGCTAGAGACAATCATAGAATCACATCCAAAAAAAAAAAAAAACCCACTAGTAATGCTGCTAATGCCTTCACCTAAGCAACCACATCAAAAGCAGAGCGACTCTCAAACAAGACACGGTGGGAAGAGCTGAGTTTCTGTATTACTCAACTCTCTGAATAGGTAAGTTTCCCGATAAGAAAAAAAAAAAACACCCAAGTACTTTTGTTATGGTCAATTTTCTTAACAGTGAGTCATTTGTTTTATTTATGTCAAGAACAATCATCGCTTTGACTCAAGAGTCTCCCTAATTAAGTCCTCTCATTAGGTGCAATCAAAAACAGAAACGAAGCCAGAGCGGGCTCAGTGCATGAGGGTGCTTGCCCACAAACCTAATGACCTGAGTTCAATACCCAGGACCCACGGTGGACGGAGGGAGCCAACTCCTGAAAGCTGCCCTCTGACATCCAAATGATCCCAAGGTGGCACACGTACAAAATAAATAATAATGAAATGTATTTTTTAAATTTAAGCTGAAACCTAAAAGGTATACCCAAAGAACTTTGCCTTTAGCAAATTTTTCACCTCGATTTCCCCAGTGCTTCCTAAATTAGAACCCAACTCAGAGAAAACAAAAAGTAGGAAAGCAATGTCAGACTCACCCACGGCATGAAGCCGTGCTTCTCACGTCCATCTACTTATTGCACACAAACAGACGGACACAGCTACAAGTCGAATGTGTATATGCCCAGAGAGATATGTATCACTAACACAGGTATACAGATACAAATGTATAGGAGAAAAAAAATTAGTCATAAAACAATCTTTTTCTATTGTCTTCTCAGGCCAGTAAGACAACGTCAGCAACAGAAGCTTTCAGATAGCCCAGGTGATAAAGACAGCTCTAACAAATATGCAGCCATCCCAACACTTTCCATCTTCCTACCGTCAAAATGTCTTAAATCAATTGTCAGAGAGAAAAAAAATCGTCACCCCTTGACAAAATTCTAATCAACAGGTAACAGCTCTAGAGTCTAAACACAATTATAATCTATGAAATTCTTCATATTCCAATCAGAATTTCTTCTCAATGCCTTCTTTTTGTTGTTGTTTTTTATTTTTTGTCTTTTGAGACAGGGTTTCTCTGTGTAGCTCTGGAGCTTGTCCTGGAACTCACTCTGTAGCCCAGGCTGGCCTCGAACTCACAGAGATCTGCCTGGCTCCACCTCCCGAGTGCTGGGATTAAAGGCATGTGCCACCACCACCCGGCCTCAATGCCTTCTTAAATACTTCTGCCAAAGCAGCAATCTGTCCAGGCATGCAATTTAAATCATTAACTACACAGCACCAAGTCAGGGTCTTAACTAATATGGATGTTTCTTGAAGGCCCCGATCATGCCCTTATAAGTGTTGTATACAACACCCAGCACACAAAGAGTATTGAACATCTGTGATAACTCGTTTTTTTAAAAAGGCAAAAAAGTCTTTGTTATTCAACCTGACTTCCCAAAGTGTGATTATAAGACATCGAAACCACACTGGTCGGAATTAGGAAGTCTGTGCTCTCTGTCCAAGAACACAGCTTCATTTTTGTGTCAAAAGAAGCCACCAGAAGAAAGAAGGCAACATGGAGGCCTAGGCTACTTCACTGGGGCATTTCCACTCGGCTCACCATTTTGGCGGGGACCACTCTGTCACCCACGGCCGTTCGTTCCAGGGACCCCCTCCTTACCTTTCCCATTTTGCCACGTGGTGTACCAGGACAGGGTAAGGAACGAGGTGACGAAAGCTAACACAGTGGCCACAGTTCCATTTCGGAGCCTCATCTCATTTCACCATCCCACTGGTGCGGACGCTGGTGACGGCAAGCAAGACCAGTCTCCCTTCAGCCACAAGCCAACAGAATCCAGAATGCCTGGCTCTAGTCCGAACACAGCAACTGATGAGCAAGGTTCATTCCAGAAGCCGGGCAGAGGGGGTCAGGCAACCAGCAAGACAGCGGCGACAGGTACTGCGAGTCCGGATTGTCTTCGCGGTCTTCATAGGCTGAGGGCTGCTGCTGCTGCTGCTGCTGCTGCTGCTGCTGCTGCTGCTGCTGCTGCTGCTTCTTCTTCTTCTTCTTCTTCTTCTTCTTCTTCTTCTTCTTCTTCTTCTTCTTCTTCTTCTTCTTCCTCTTCCTGTCAGATAGAGAAGAGAAATGAAAACATGCTAAACAATGCAAAGCAGAGGTTTCTTTGTGTAGCATTAAGCATTAGCAGCAGACTTTTATCAAGGCTAGACTGTACGTGTGCAGACCACCCCCATATAAAAACTATGCATTTCTTATAGCACAATTGTGAGGGTCTTTTCCCTCCAAAGGAAAAAAAGCTTCCAATTATATTCCCTCCTGGCCGGTTCTGACTGTGGGAAAGACAAAAAATTAAAAAATTATGGTTACTCATTTAAAGGGCGAAGTTGTCGGATTCACAGATTCTCAAAGAGACCTCTTAACAACCAGTTACTATCTGCTGCATAACAAGCAATGACTAAAAAATAAAAACAGGAGAATGTATGTATGACTAGAATGACTTGAAAAAGTCAAAAGGCCAGGATCCCAGATCCAGCTCTGACATTACTTACATGCACCCCCCCACCCCATCCCCCAACTCCCAGGCACACAGTGTGACCCTTCAACCATATCTCCAAGTCTCATCCATGAAATAAATAAAACAACCAGTCCTAACTCCCCATATTATCATAAATCACAAAAAGTTTGCAGTTATCAATGTTATTTATCCCCATCTTTTTTGGGAGGTGGGGCCAGGTATCAAGACAGTTTCTCTGTGTAGCTCTGTCTGTCCTGGAACGTGCTGTGTAGACCAGCTGGCCTCGAACTCAGAGATCCATCTGCCTCTGCCTCCCAAGTACATATCCTCATCTTAAGTTTTCGAGAGAAAGCTGAAAATACTTAGGCATTCAGAAGAGGTGGCAATCCAGCCCACACCCTCTCAGCAGCGGCCCATCCCATCATGTTGCTTCCACTCGGGAAATTGGGAAGATCATTACTTATCTAACTAAATTTCTGAAGAACTGAAAAGAAATGAGGTTGTTAAACATGCTTAAGCATAATGCCCAGCACAAGATAGGTTTTCAATAAATACCAACTCTATCAAAAAGAAAAACAAGCCAACAAATGCAGCCAGTCACCAAGCTGTCCATTCAACACATAACCGGCCTCATCCCCTAGGGGCATGTCAAGTCACCTGAGATGTGCATTGATTTCTAATGGTATCAATGGGGTGGCACCACAAAATGTTCTTGGGGATGCACTAAAGGACCCTCTGGTGGGGTGAGTTGATGCACCTCCAAAAACATCTAAGGAGCCTGAGACAAATCTCCCGGTGGAAGGGCATGCCTGATTAAAGCAGTCATTTGCAGACGATTCACAAACTACCACCTCAGCTATTTCTCAGCACAGCGAGGAATCTCCACTAGCCAAGAAAGACCACAGGAATAAATGACAAAAGAATGATGGTGATGATCGCCACTGTAATTCGCTGGCTTCTTCCTTCATTCTGGGCCCATAACATGGCGTAAACCTTCACTAAATCCTTACAGGGCAAGCAACACAAACCCCATTTTACACACAGGGCAATCAACTGGATGAGAAATCCCATTCTGAATAACTTCTAAGTTCAAGGTTTTTTGTTTTGTTTTGTTTTGTTTTGTTTTGTTTTGTTTTTGCTGCTGTTGTTGTTTTGTTTAGGGGTTTTGTTTGTTTGTTTGTTTGTTTGTTTGTTTGTTTATCGAGACAGGGTTTCTCTGTGTAGCTCTGGTTATCCTGGAACTCACTCTGTAGATCAGGCTGGCCTACAACTCACAGAGCTCTGCCTGCCTCTGCCTCTTGAGTGCTGGGATTGAAGGTGTGTGCCGCTGCCGCCGCCGCCGCCGCCGCCGCCGCCGCCGCCGCCACCCCCCAGCTAAATTCAAATGATCTGCCACTTTTTGTCCCACACCACAGCTGAGTAGAGAAGCTGCTACAGGGTGCTGCTATACAGCTCAAATGAAACTGGAGACATTTTCTGGGTGTTAACGTGGCTCAACAGAAAATGCAGAATTTTTTATAAATGTTTTCTATTCTACAGGTAGCACAAGTCTGTTACGGGATAAGTCGCAAAACGCACAGAAAATTTCACAGTCCAAACATGCAACTCTAAACAAATTTCCCACTTCCTGTAGCCTTTGGCTAATCCCTCCCTCCTGAGTCTCCAACAAAGCATGCCTGTTAGTCTCCCTGGCCAGTAGCTCTAATTTCCATGTAACATTCTAGAAGCACCGAATTCCACGGCATCGCCTCCTGACCACGGGGTGTTTCAAAGAGTTTCTCCAAGTTACCCCTTGCTAAGGCCAAATCTCCCCTGATTAACCTAACTTTATCACACCCATATCCATGTTGACTACTGACAATCAAAATCCTCACGGAGAAAAAAAAAATCCTATAATTTTTTATTCCACAAAGTACCTGATCTATTAACTCAATAAAACACTCAGTAATGACTTCTGATTATGAAAACAAGGGCAGTATCTCAGTAAAATCTATAACTTGGAATTTGAAGCCTGGTATGATATCATAAAAGCTTGTTTTTCACTTTCTGTCTATAGATAATGCAGCCATATTTTGCTTCAGAAAGAATTCTGTTCTAGGGGGGGAAAGCTGATAATTACAATAAATATCCAGTTGACATAAATCAGGAAGCAGAGTCATGCAATATCATGTCTAAACTATCATTTTTTTTTAAAAAAAAAAAAAAAAAGGTAGTTTAAAAGTTTTTATTAAGCTAGGCAGTGGTGACACACACCTTTAATCTCAGCACTCGGGAGGCAGAGGCAGGCTGCTCTCTGAGTTCGAGGCCAGCCTGGTCTACAGAGTGAGTTCCAGGACAGCCAAGGCTATACAGGGAAACCCTGTCTTGAAATACATGACCCCCATCCCGGGCCCCCTCAAAAATTTTTTATTAAATACAAATTAAACCTATGTAAATGTATAAATGCATGGAGACAAAATGAATTCTAACACCAAAGTATACTATAAACCACCCATAACACCTAAAAAGCACATGGAATATTGAATACTGGACCTAAGAAGTTAGTAAACTCTCGTTGGGAGATGACACTTAGAATTCTACTAATACGTTCTGACATCTCACAAGAAAAAGCGAGCGTTCTACTCCACAGGAATGCAGCGATACATCTTAAATCAGGGTTTCCAAACTAAGCTTCATCGGGAAGCATAAGTGAATGAAATCTCCAGAGGGGAGCAAACAGAACAAGCCACGTGCCCTTAAAACACCCCAGGCAGCTGCGGGGCTGGCTCATTAGACCCAGGTGACCTACATTTGTATCGGCAGCCACATATGTGAACATTTAAATATCGCCCTTAACTTAAGACTGTCCCAGGCTATCACTTTAACACAGGTCGAGCTTTAAGCAAAAAGGTAATGGCTACCGTCCCCACTCGCTATGCCTTTATCCTCCCAAAGATGAATGGAACATTCAACTCTACACCTCAGAATGAGAAATCTGTTAACAAAATCGCATCTTAAAAAGAAAAGAAAAAAAATGCCCAGTAATGTAAGAATTAAGTTTTTAAAGTGTTCTCTGAAATATCCCATATGTTCCATGGCTGAGAACACTTTGCTTAACATTTGGCATATTCCTTAATCAGCATCCCACAGACAAAACAGAGGTGCCTGAAAGAATAAAAGGCACGATTCATGACACCCCGGATCAATGAGCACCATGACGTAAGCCTGCACAACTTTATAATCCACAATTATGAAAAACTCATGTCTTTCCCACTTACAGCGCATAAACATTTCTTTTACACAGCTTACATAATTTCATCGTCTAGTCTCTCTCTGGACTTACACTTAGGGGGTTAAAGAAACCTATGTCACCATAACCTGTTAGTAAAACTATTCTTCTTTAAAGCTTTCGGAAGAGAAAGGAGCCTGAACCACAAAGCGTGTGTTACTTGATTCTAAATTTAGATTTTTTTTTTTTTTGCATTCAAGTGAACAACTGTGTCGTTCTTTATCTTTTACCAAATAATTTGTTGGGCAGCAAAAGCACAACAGCAAAATAGATGGCAGGCACGACGAAGAAGATAACGTAGTAATGTATTGCTATTTCCTAATTCCGAATGTAAGCCATGAACGCGCTCCAGGGATCGCAAGGCTTCGGGAAATGAAAGCGGGCGCGGGAAGCGTACCACTGCCATCACTTAACGCCATGCCTTCTGGAGATCACCTGGCACACCTGGAGAGATCGGAGACCCCACCTGGGGACGCGCGGGGGGTGGGGTGGGGGGGACCCGGAGGGGTGGAAGGGTTCCTACTCACGGCTTCCTTGTGACGGAGGAAACCCAGGCCTCGGAGGAGGCGGGGGCACGCTTCCCTGGTACCTCGGGCACATCTTAGTCCCCTACTGGCAAGCGGCCCCCGCCCTACCTGCCCCGCGGCGGCGCCGCCACCACCACCGCTCCAGCCGCGGGGTCCTGCCCGAAACTCTTGTCCCCGCTGCACGCGCACACTCCACTGCACTCTTCCCCCCCGACGAAGTCCCGGAGCTCCGGGGCCGCACGAGGCTCTACGCCGGCCACCCGGAGCGAGAGCGGAACAGAGGGGCGGCTGCGGCGGCGGCGGCGGCGATGCGCGGAGGGTGCCCGGCCCGCGCCCGGTTCCGAGGCCCGGCGCGCGCAACCAGACGCCGGCCTCGGGACGCACCGGCTCCGCGGCCAGCAGGTGGGGAACCTCCGCGGACCCCGCCGCAGCCAGCTTGTCCGCCCCAGCCCAGAACCCCGCGCTCCTCACCTGCCGCGGGCCAGGGCGCTTCTGCCGCGGCCGCCGGCGACGCTGCTGGAGCCGCCTCCGCCGCCGCCGCCGCCGCCGGCCGCGCGCCCCGCCCTCGCCAGGGCCCGCCCCCCCCCCCCCCCCGCCGCTAGTTCCCGCCCCAGTCCCCGCTAGCCATTGGCCGCCACCGCCCCAAGCGACCCGCCGCCGCTGCCAGTGGCCGGCCGGCCTGTCACTTAGCAGTGCAATCGAGCAGCCTATATATTTCTCCCCAGCCCGTTCCCCTGCATCAGTGTCGCGGCCCGGGCTGGAGCTCAGTCGTCACATCTGGCTTGCACCTTCTGGCCTGAGCGGATGCAGCCCCAGTAGCCAACAAAGGCCCCAGTGAGCCCTTGGCGCGCGCAACCTGGCCATCATGGCCTTTCCTTCTAGCTCTGGGTTCCATCTCCTGGCGGTCCAGGCGCGGTGACAGGTCCTGGCTCTCATTCAACTATAGCTTCCAAGGCCCGCCGTTAAGCATCTCACTGCCAGCCCCAGTGAAGAGCATCCTTATCCCCATTCCAAGGAGGAGGCAGAGGTACAGGGAGGACCAACTGGAGAAACTAGAAGCAAGAAATGTGACTAGGATTTAAATGCACTCTTTTCAGTGCTAATGTCCCTGGTTTTTCCACTATGCGGAACCTTTCCTTCTCTCTTGAGCACATGTCCTATCAACCATTTCTTAAAGTTTAAGGTTGGCTTCAAACCCAAATAGATGAACATCTATAGAAAGCATGAGTGAGTAGCCTGCCCATTCGGGGCCGCTAATAATTAACTGCCCTTGTGCACATTACCTTTTAGATGTTTACCCTATGCCAAGCCAGGTAGGTATTAAGATCTTTAATTGCATCTTATCGTATGTTAACCCCCATTTCTCATATATGAGCTCAAAGGTTAAAGCGTTTACCCACAGTTACACAGTTAATAAGATAAAGGCTGTGTTATCATCACTGTCACCATAATCCTCCCAACCACCCTGCAAAGATTTACAAGAAATCAAAGGACCACAGAACAAGGAGACAGCCTTGTTCCTGCCTAACCCAGGGTAATAAATAGATCCTTATCAGAAGGCAGTAATTAAAAAATGGAAAACTCTAGTAGACAACGTCAGAGTGAGGGATTTTTGTTTAGGAAGGAAGGAAGGAAGGAAGGAAGGAAGGAAGGAAGGAAGGAAGGAAGGAAGGAAGGGAGGAAGGAAGGAAGGAAGGAAGGAAGAAATCCCTTTATTTTTATCTCAAAATAAGTCATTAATAATTAGGTATTATATTTACAATTTCTCATCAGCTCTCCTGTGGTGATATTTCTCTCCATCATTCCTGAACTGTTTGAAAAGCCCAAACAGAGACTCCCTCTTGCCCAGGCTCCAAACCAGTTTAGAGGCAGTAGACAGAATAGTTGTGGACACAGCTGGAGCGTAAGGGAAATGATACTCTGGCAACTTTGCTTTCTACTTTGGGGGAAATGGAGCTAAGTTCTCTGTCTGCTGTGACAAAAACATTGCTTTTTAGCAACCCAGCAATAGACCTCATGGTAGATACAAGCAATAAACATGGAGCCCATACCAGATGCAATGTTTGAAACATAGCTGGGTTGAATTACTAAAATTCTCTTGTAAGCATAGACATCCTGGGTCTTGCTATCCGATGCTCTTAATGACAGATCAGCTCACCGCTTCATTCAGAGGAAGAGACTACTGCCATCTTGCAAGAAAGAAACATTCTTCAAGCAATGTTGTGTAGGAGCATCTAAAAGACTGAACAACACAACCAGCCATTCTTCCGATACCCCTGTTTTATATACAGAGAAACTTGGCAATTAGGCAGATAAGAATAGTTATTTAGGCAACTAACAATGATTAAATCAGAATCTCCTTGATGCCAGAGCCTTCTAGAACTCTGCATCTCTACTTGCATTTGAGCAATTGACAAGCGTTATGATGACTAGGCGAATATTAAAAAGACATATTTCCACTTTCCCTATATTTTTTTCTCTTGGTAAATGAAAGAAATGAAATGTTTGCAGGCATTTTCTAAGCAGAGACAAATGTCAGATGAGAAAGGAAAATGGAAAAGATGAGTTGTGGTTATGGGCTGGAGTGGTACATTCAGGAAGACGATATATATATTCAAGGCAGTCTTCCTAGACTCTGGTTAATGGGGAAACATCAGAAGCAACACCATGTCCACCCTTTGAGGACTTTTTAATCATTTTTTTTTTGTACATTTATTTTGTGTGGGGTCCTGGATGCGTCACAGCACACTGCACGGCACTCGAGGAGAGGGCAGAGGACTACTCGTGGAGTCCGTGCTGTTGGGAACTAGGGATTAAACGCAGGAGGTCAGGCTGGGTAGCAGGTGCCTGTACTGGCTCAACCCTAGTATGGGGGTGGGGGGATACGCCTTTCTTCATACTTGTTGCCCTTCATCTGGCAGAAGAAGGACAGCTTTTCCAAGAAATAGTGGAGACCCTGCCACGATTGAACTTGTCTCAAACTATTCACATTATTGCAGAGGAAAGTGACTCTCCGTTAGTGGAACTAAGAAATTGGAATGGTGAGGAATATGCCTCCTAGGTGTGAGTTAGAAGCCATGACTGACTCATCTGGGTTTTGCAGCATTCACAATCTCTGCTTTTCCGACTACGTCCCAGGATATCTGTTTAACGCCGCTTTAATCGCCAACGAAGGCTGGATTACTAGTGCATGGAGGGAGACGGGATGGAAAGCAGATACCCAGCCTGTGTTCCACTTCTTGGAAAATGATTAACTGGGTATTAAAGATCGCTTTAATTGCTAGGCATGATGGCCCATATCTAGAATCCAAGCTCTCAGAGGGCTGAGGCAGGAGGATTACAAATTCAAGGCCATCCTCAGTTACACAGCAAGTCGGAGACCACCTTGACCTACATGAGACTGCCTCAACCAATCAAAACAGAAGAACAAGCCAGGCAGCAGTGGTGGTGCACACCTTTAGTCCCAGCACTCAGGAGGCAGAGGCAGGCGGATCTCTGTGAGTTCGAGGCCAGCCTGGGCTACAGAGCGAGTTCCAGGAAAGGCTCTAAAACTACACAGAGAAACCCTGTCTTAAAAAACAAAACAAAACAAAAAATCCATCATGAACCGTTTAATTAACAATCAAAGACAGTCCAAATCCTGAGTCTGATCAATTTCTCTTGGGGTTTTTTTTTCTCCTTTAATCTCTTCCATGGTGATTGTCCCCCTTTCTCTCGGTGCCTTTTTGTAACTTTTCTAGTTCCTTGGCTTCTCCTTTTTGCCTTCACATGATTAGTAAAACTGGAGCCATGAAATCCAGCCTGTAACTTCACCACTCCTATATAGGGCAGTGGTTCCCAACACCCTTTAACTCAATCCCTCCTGGTGTCCTGACCCCCAACCATAACATTCTTTTCACTGCTGCTTGACGACTGTAATGTTGCTACTGTTATGAATCTGAATGTAAACAGCTGGTTTTCTGATGGTCTTAGCCGACCCCTGTGGAAAGATTATGCGACTCCCAAGGGGAGGGGGTCTCGACCCACGGGTTGAGAAACGGCCTTCTGGAGCCTGTCCCTGACAAAGCTGCAGAGCCATGGCTGTTCTTCACACAAATGTTCCACTCTCCCACCGGTGCCTCCCCACCCCCCACCCCCCCAGGGGCCTATGATTACAGAGGCAGCTGGTGCCTCCCCACGGAGTCTCACAGACTAGCGAGAGACTTGGATAAGTAATTAAACTCTCCGCAGAGCACACGAGCTGGGCAGTGATAGCAGGAGGCCATTAATCAGATTCTCGGGGCAGGGAAAGCTTCCTGGAAGTGACATTCAAGCTAAAAGCAGACTACACACAGGAAACAAATCTTTTCCTTTTTATCTCTTTGATGGTGAATGCTTGGCGGCGAGGCCTTTCATGCACTAATCAGTTTCCAAGAAATCAAGCACAAGATTGCTAGGTTAGGTTTTTTTTTTCTTTTATTTTGTTTTTTCCATCCCATCCCTCCCTGTGTTAGCAATCAGACTCGTGGAGTTTACACATGGTTATAAACGAAATCTTGGGGTCCTGAGTTGGATCTGTACTCAGTATATGGGCTTCAAGAGGTGTCTCACCTGGAGATTCTCCCTGGCTTTTTCAAATGTTGTATGTAGGGGATACCTTGTTTTAATCAGGAGACAGAGAGTATGCAGCTTTAATCTACAATTAGTAGCCTCCTTCTGCTATGAGCTAAGCTCTATATGGAGTCAATTACTGAATAATGTGACTGTGAAAACTCTGGTAATGATAAGAGGTTTTTGCATACATGAAGACCAAACATTAATTCAAAAATCAAACATTCAGTAAACCTCACGTGTTTGTGATAGCGCCTGCCCATATTACTCATGGGACGTCCCTGCAGCCTTGGTTCTGAACACACAGCACCTGCACTTTGCACTTGGCCCGCCGTCACCCACACGATGCCTGTAACATCTCAGTTCAGACATACTGTATGCTATGACTTGCAGTGTATTGTACATACAAAGTTGTCAGCTCTTAGAGAAGCGTGATGCTTTAATTATGGAAAACAACAGCATTTAATAGTTTCCTACTGCTGTTCCTCACCATGTGAACACTAAATTAGCATGTCTTTGGTTTATATTGTACTCAAATGTTGGATTTTAAAACTTGCTACTTGAGCCCATCATGGTTGCCTTTAAGCCTAACACTCAGGAGGCAGAGGCTGAGGCAGAGGCAGGCAGATATCTTTGAGTTTTGAGGTCAAGACCAGCCCGGACAACATAGTGAGTTCCAAGCCAGTCCCAATGTCTCAAAACAACAACAAAAAGTTGCTACTCAAGTTGCTGACTTTAATTCCATTGAAAAGAAAATCATTAAATGAATGTTGGCTGGGGATTAGGAAAGAATTTCCAACAATTTCTGAGATGGCCCTAAACTTCCTTATGCCATTTTGTACTATGTGTTTATGCAAACCAGTATTCTGAACATTACTGATTCGATTATAAAATCAAAATATCAATCAACTGTGAAAAGCACTGAAGATGTTCCATATCCTGCAGCATCAACTATTCAGCCAAGATTTAATTCTTTATGTGAAAATAAACAAGCACATTATCTCATTAGCATGCAAATTTGCTTTTGTCTTAATTAATGTTAAAAATATACGTATGGCAAAGAATTGTTTTAATAAATTTATTTTTTAACTTATTGTCAGTAAATGTTTGGCTCATATAAGTATTTCATATACCTGTATACAGTGTCACGTAAAAATTTCTCAGGTGAAAGGAAATCTAAAGTGGAAAGATTTAAGAAGCCATAATCTGCCAGGCGGTGGTGTCGCACGCCTTTAATCCCAGCACTTGGGAGGCAGAGCCAGGTGGATCTCTGTGAGTTCGAGGTCAGCCTGGGCTACCAAGTGAGTTCCAGGAAAGGCGCAAAGCTACACAGAGAAACCCTGTCTCGAAAAAAACAAAAATAAATAAATAAATAAATAAATAAATAAATAAAAAGAAGAAGAAGAAGCCATAATCTAGTGGACCTGGGACCACCTGAGACATAAGAGTCTATTAACTCAGCTAGACTGAATGGTGCAGGCCTATAATCCTAGGTACCCAAGAAGTTGAAGCAGAAAGATCACAAGTTCAAGGCCTGTCTGGGCTACAGAGTGAGTTCAAGACTAGCTGGAGAAACTTAGCAAGACCCTGTCTCAAAACAAACAGTAAAATAAAGGACTGGGCATGTAGCTCAGTAGAAGAGTGCTTGCCTAGAATGGAAGAGGACCCAGGTTCTAACCCCTTACTGAAGTGGGAACCCATTAATATTTTGTTGTTTATGGAACATATATATATGTAGAGAGAGAGACATGGAAAGAGAAAGAGACTAACTCACATTGTGGCCCTAACTGGTCTGGAACTTCTTATGCAGACCAGACTGACCTTGAAGTTACAGAGATTTGCCTGCCTCTGCCACCCACATGCTATGTTTAAAGGTGGGACCTACCATACCAGGCAGTTGTAGAATACTTTAGGATAAAGTCCACAAACTCCTGTTATATAATCAGATGACATACAAGACCAAGGAATTGAAAGAGAATATAAACGGGACCAACCCCCACATTTGTCTTAGTCAGGGTTTCTATTGCTGTGATAAAACATCATGACCAAAAGCTACTTGGGGAGGAAAGGGCTGTTTCAGCTTCAAAGGAAGTCAGGGCAAGAACATAAAGCAGGAACCTGGAGGCAGGAACCTGAAGCAGAAGCCATGGAGGAGTGCTGCTTACTGACTTGCTCCTTATGGCTTGCTCGGATTTCTTATACAATCCAGGACCACCTGCCTAGGGGTGGTGCCTCTCACTGTGGGCTGGACCCTTTCACATCAGTCTTTACTCAGGAAAATGCACAACAGGCTTCCCTTACAGGGGGCATTTTCTCAATGGATATTCCTCTTCCCAGATAACTCTATCTTGTGTCAAGTTAACGCAAAAACTAACCAGGAAAATATGTAACATTCAACATGCACATTAAGGTCCATCCAAATGAAAGACCACAAAAGGCTGTTATTCATGCTTTTAAGTTTTACTGCCCCCGCCCCACATTGCTCACCAATGATCCCTTTCAAAGACACTTCGTATTCCCACTTCATTTCCTATTACTGAGGCATATTGTTCAGATAACAGCCAGACTGTGTGGCTCCCTCACAATAGCATTGGAAGACCATGTCACACTTAAGTGCTGTAACAATGGTGTTTACATAATGTGTACAAGACACTGCTGAACTGTGGTCAAGAAACCTCTAGAAAGAGAATCCAGCTATCTTGCTTAGAGCAGGATGCTTCTTCCCATACATCCTTTAGGACAGCACAGCAATGCTTTGCGGCAGCAAAGACTCTGTTGCCAAGATGGTTTCAGAGGCTCGGAGGGACCGTTCTTCTCTAAGTGACTTAGCCACCACATTAAGGCTGACTCATTGTTTTTATGATACTCGGTGTGTATTCAGAAGGCATAATGGATGAGACTAGAATATGAGAGAATTAAAGTGATGTTGGGATATCCCCCTCCCCACCCCCATTTCTGTCTGTTCCTCTCTGAGTCTGGTACTTGTCATGCATCTGAAATCCACCCATGCATAAAACCAGTCTGAGCAATTCAACTCATCTCCTCTGTCAATACATTTCAAACAAGAGCAAAACCCTTATTCACATACTACGCCCAGGACTGTGGCTATCAATAATGGATAAATGGGGATCTGGGCTACTGAATCTCTGCTAATTTTTCATTCATTGCCTGAACATCCTCCAGTAAGTGGATCCATCATAATCTAGCCAGGAAGAGGGCGAAGAGCAGGAAAAGGGAGGGGAGAGGAGAGAAGAGAGAAAGAAAGAGGAGATACAGAGGGAGGAAGAGGGGGAAACATAGAAGGGGTGAAAAGAGGAAGTAAGCAGGGGATAAAGGAGGGGAAGCAGGGCAGGGAAGAGGAGGAGGAATCCCGAGTGCTGGGCTTACAGTAGGTGTGTGCCCCCGCACCCCAATTCTATCAGAGGCATTTTGTACAAAAGGAACACACCATGGGCTCTGCTTGCCGTGGTGCTGATGAGGCTGATGAGGCTGATGAGGAGCAAAGAGGAAGCAGGATGGCGGGCGAGGCTCCTGGGCTGGCATCTGCTGGGTCCTCCTTAGAGAACTGTTGGGGTTGGTTCGGAAAGCCTGAACCAACTAGACAGCTGGAGACAGAAACTGCCCAGCCCTGGCTGGTCTTGCAGCTGTGGCTGGCCAACCTCCAAGCAACGGCCACACCTGCAGAGGGAGGCAGGAGCAGGAAGCATCTCTCTTTCCTCTGCCTTCTGATCTCCCACCATGACTCCTTGTAGATCTTAACCGGAAAAGCCAGCTGGTGATAGAGGCCAGGAAATGTTGCCAGCCAACTGCCCCCCGCCCCCCGCGCCCCCCTACCCCGCTGACACATGACTCCGGCATCATGGGGCAGATGTTAGGTAGACAACATGTAAGACTAGGTAAATAACCAATCTGGTACCAGGTTTAGAAAACAATGTTGGGCACTCTTTCAAGCTAAAGCAAGAGTCTGTCCTGGAAACTGAGGGACTAGAGAACTGCCTGCTTTCCTGATCTTCCAGCTCAGCAACTTTAAAAGTCACCTCTATTATTCCCAATGCTCCCAAAAGAGACGTCTGCCCTGTCTCAGGGTGGCCATCACTACCGAATCACTAGAAGGACTTCTCTATCAAACCCTTGTCCTATATCAGATCTTTATAAGACATTAAAATATAAGTTGTGATCTGGGTCTTCCAGGAGTTCATGGTGTGGTTGAGGGAACCTTAAAAACAAACTCCTCCCTATTGCCTGCCTGCCTCACTGGAGCCTCATTCTGTGTGGGTCCCTCACCCGAGCTTGGAAGAGGGAAGACTCAGTCTGAACCTTGAAGAACAGGAGTCGGATTTGGAGAGGGGAAGGAGGCACCTGTGTATCCTTGGTGCTCCTAACACCTGGCCAGGATGGCCTTGACTCAGCCGAGGGCATGAACAGAGGCATCATGGGAAATAGATGCTATGCAAGAGTGTGTTTGCAAGGCAGCCTTAAATAAGAGGAGAGTACTGAAGACTTCTGAATACACTGAAAGGCTTGTAACAAAAATACTCGAAGGTGGATATTTTCCCATAATATATACAGAACAAATGCCTATATATACTACGTATGTATGTATGTATGTATGTATGTATATATATATATTATATATGTATGAAGAATAAATGGGATAAAGAAAGCCTCCTGTCATTGATACCAGCTAGAAAACTACTATAATGATTTTACCTGAGTGAAAAGAAATGGGCCTTATTTTGACCAAAACCAAATGTGTCCAACTATGTCTTTTCGAAAGGCACTAGGGAAATATTTGCTCATTATTTTGATTTTCTTCTCCTAATCTGACAGAGGTTTACAATTACTATCACAAGACATAAGATCAGATAAAAGAGAACAAAGGCTTGTCTTTACATGACCAAATATTCTAATGTTCACGTCTTCAAAAGAATAAAAAAAATGTCACATCACTTCAGTAGTGAACTGCGGGGAGAATGAAGCTGTCGCTACAAAAGGAACCTTCGAGAATTATACATCATATGATGGATTCGTTCCAGTCCACAATTATGTAAGGGATGTGGGAAAGCAGAGATAGCATCAGACATCAAGAAAATAAAAGTTTGGTCCAAGGAAGCATCAATAAATCGTCCAAGATCCTCTCTACAGAGGACATGGTGAACCTCGTTTTTTACCAAATTCTTTGAAAACTCTTACGGCGGTGAGCTTTTGTGTAATTAACAAATGCTTGGAAGACACATACTGTACCAGTGAGCTGCTCCAGCTCTTCAAAGGAACTGGATGGAGATGCGATGCTCAGGGTCTATCCTGGAGCTGAGAAGTAAGTCCCTCCCAGGTTACAAAGCAGGAGAGCAACTTTATAAAAGATGCTCTCACTAAGTGATGGGAATTCATGTCTTTCATCAGCAACATCTTTATTCCTTCACCACAGGGCCTCAGGCTGGTTTCTCACCTTGGACCATCTTCCAGCCAGGCAAGTTAACATCTTTGTTTTTCATCAACTGAACCATGCTCCAAACTCTCTTCACAAAGAACATTTTGTTCCCCTGGTTTCCCTCTATTGTGCCCTTGCTATCTGAAGTTTTTTTTTCTTTTCACACAAAACATGCAAATTTATTAAGTGTCATTTTCCTCAGAGTTAATCAAATTATATCCGGACAGAAAGACAGATGATCAGAATTCTTTTTATAACCCAGGTGTCTCTGTCACAAAGACAGACAGACACACAGCCCACAGGGCCTTAACACTCGGACCCCTCCCTGGTGGGATTGATTGTAAAGGGCTGAGGCCAACAGACCTCATCAAATTCACCTCTGGTGGCCTTTGAAGTGAGACGTGCTATTGGTGAAATTATTAAGGCCACTCCACGTAGTTAAAAGGAAGATTTATTTATTTAGTGGGTAACTTACAAATGAAGGGATAGATAGGTCGCGGGGTCTGGGGAAGGTGTATCGCAGTCCAGCGGCGTTCTCTGGAGCTCTGATCGGTCAACCTCCACCGTCTAGGGTCCAGGAACAGAAAGCGCCCTGGCACATCCAGATCTGGGGTCTCTCAGCGCCTCCCTTGGCCCCGCCTTGTAGGCATGACAGTTGCCGAAGCCTCAATGGGGGCTGGAACTTCCAGATCAAAGCTGGAATGGCTACCCACTACAACGTGCGGTCTCCTTCACTGTGGGAACAGAATCAGGAACACAAAGGCTGGAGTGGACAGGAGCAAAGTGGGAGCCACAGAGAAGCCAAGGGCAGAGAGGAGCAGAGGGAACTGGTTGGTGTAGGGGGAGAAGCAGAAGAGACAGGCTGGTCGACACACAGGGAGGGGCTGGAACTGCTCCTGGAACTGGTTGCTGTGGGGCACCAGGAGTGTCCTCTGCCACAGGCTAGGCCTGGAGGAGGATTCGAACCAGTCTTTGAGGCTGCAGCTCATCCCTGTCTGTGTTCCTGCTCTTCTCGGCACTCATCCAGAGAGTGTGTGAAGGGAAACGTAGAGGGCCTGAGATCTGAAGAAGGTACCCATTTCCACAGCAGCCCCGGACAGGTTTTCGTGTTTTGTTTTGTAAGTCTGATAGTTCTTACAATGTCACGTGCATGTATTCACAGGCAAACAAAGCATTCTAGAACCAGCTTACAAGATTTCCAGATTATCTAGATCTCACTACGTAGCCCAGGCTGGTCTAGAACTTGTGATCCTCCTGCCTCAGCCTCCTGAGTGCATGGGTTAAAGATGTGTGCCACCAGGCTTAGCTAGATGTTATTTCACTTTGAACCTCTAATTGAAGGCAGTTGAGCATGGTGGCAAGGAGCAGAAGTGAGCAAGCACACAAAGACCCTAAGGCAGCCAGTTGGCCTTCGGTCCATCTTCTAACAATGGGAGATTTATCAGCACAGAATCTAAAGTTGCCATAGAGAGGACCAAAATGACCTAGTTCTGATCATAAGCATCATTACAGTTCTGTTCTGGGCATCTTACTGAAAACCTAAATATCATGTGATCAGTTCCCATGATAAATGTTCTTTCATTTCATCATTCACCAGAACCACAGGTATAACAGCGGTTTGGGGTTTTTTGTTTTTATCACGTTTATAATTTGCTAACCCGAATCCTATCTCATTGGACAGAATAATGCTGCCAAGGCTGTTGTTCAGAAGTATTGGGAAACTGGACTCTGGAACTTTTAGAAGAATATGGATTTGGCACCATAGCCTTATAAAGAGAAAATAGAAAATTACTCAACACTAATAGAAAAAAAGTAAATTGGAATTATATTGGAAAAGTGCCCCCAAAGAATTTGCCTCAGATGAGAACTGATCTTATTAGAAAAATCTGCAGGATGCAGGGCTCCACTCACCTGATGGTTTTTATGTTTTGTTTCATTGCACCAGGCTTTGGAGATGGTTCAGTGAATAAAGTGCTTGCCATGTAAGTGTGAGGACCTGAGTTCAAGTGCCCAGAACTCAGCTAAAAGCCAGGCACAGTAGCACAGACCTATAATCCCAACCCCAGGGCTCCTACAGCAAGATGAGGTAGAGACAGGAGGATCTCCTGAGCTCACAGGTGAGCTAGCCTGGCGTGTGCAACGGTGAACAAGAGATCCTGTCTCAAGGTGGAAAGCAAGGACTGACACCTGAGGCTGATGCTGTGACACTCACGTGACTATGTCCACATCTCCCCCCCACACACACACACAGGAAAGAGTACAAAAAAGGGGGGCACCTGGTAGCAAAAATTATAATCCCAGGAATGGGAAGGCAGAGACAGGCAGATCTCAAAGGCTTGCAAGCCAGCCAGTGAGCCTTGGGTACTCAGTGAACTCCAGACCAGTGAGAGATGCCCCCTATCAAAACAACGACAACAACAACAAAAACCATTACACCTTAGGGAAAGTACTGTCTAAAACATACAGCAAAATAAGGCCTCCTTTCTGCTAGGAGCATCATTCTCACAGCAAAGGCCTATGGCTCCTTCATCTTCCAGACCCAGGAGGAAAAGGCCTTGTCTTGACCTCTGCTGAGAATAAATATTTAGGAACTGTGATCATGGACACACCATTACTCTTTGATTATATGGAGTATTGCATCCTGTTCAACAAATATTTACTGAGCAGCTTCCTTATGCCCGTACACGCAGCTGATACGCCTCTGCATCATGCCTGAGATACAGGGTGAGAACAGAAGCATGGAATAGGGCTAGGCCCCGGGGCCCAGGGCCTGGGGTCTGGGCATTTGGGCTTGCTATTTTGCTTTCTGGAGTGGGGGAACTGTCATCCCTAACTCAAGAATTTGAACTGTACTATGCAGATAACATGAAGCCACTGAGCTCTTTTGAGAATGACCTGCTCAGAGCTATGCCTCAGGAGATTCTCCTGGTGACAGCCGGCACAATAGGCAGGAGGAGAGGAGGGGAGGGTGGGTCCTCTGAGCAGGAGCCCGTGGCTGCTGAGGGGCCAGATAAGAAGAGAAGGCAAAAGAGGAACTCGGAGATGTCAAGCCCGGGGTCAGGCTGATGGCTGCATTCCAGACGAAAGCAGTGACTACGTGAAGGCATTCAGGAGGAAGATGACTTCAGCAGGGGCCTACGGCCAGACTGTTAAGAGACACATCATCGCTGCTGGGAAATGAGCCTTAGACCTCAAGAGAAGGGAGGATGTACAGAGATCAGTGAAGGAGGGCTTGCTTGGCATCTGCCATCCCTCTGGTACAATCCTCAGTATAGCGAAAACAAAACAAATAATAGTAGAGAAATAGCTAGTCAAACAATTCAAAAGGAAGAGGAGGAGATAGGAGAGAGATGGCGAAAAATGGGGCTTATCCGCTCTTACCCGCAGGAGCTCGTTCTGGGGAGCAATGTCAGCCCAAAGCCCCATGGCCATTTGTGAAGGAGCAGGGTGCGAGGAGGCATCTCCTTCCATCTCCTCCCACCCTCTGTATGAGCTGTTGGGTGGGAGAGGGAGCCTGCGCTCTGCTTTCTTTCCTGGAAGAAGTAATGGCCTTCTAGCTTTCACTTGAAGATAAGAGACAGCAGCAGAGTCAGGAAGAAGGGACGGAGCTGGGCCGTGGCTCAGGTGGCAGGCTGTTTCACACACACTGCATAAGGCAGTAGGGTGGCCCAAGTCTGTAATCCCAGCACCACAGAGGTCGAGGCAGGCAGAGCCAACGTTTAAAGTCCTCCTCAGGTCTACATATAGAACTAGAGACCAACCTGGGATGTATGAGAGCCCGTCTCCAAACACACACACACACACACAAACGAAATGTGCTAGTTGAAAATCGTGATCTCCCGTAACTGGCTAGGCAGCCCCTTTGGGTTTTTGCCTTAGTTCTCCTCACCATTCCTGATACTGCTGCTATGTTTTTAAATTCTACATTAGTGTGTGTGTGTGTGTGTGTGTGTGTGTGTGTGTGTGTGTGTGTGTGCATGTGTGTGAGTGTGTGTGCATGTGTGTGAGTGTGTGTGCATGTGTGTGTGTGCATGTGTGTATGTGTGTGTGCGTGTGTGTGTATGCATGTGTATGTGAGTGTGAGTGTGTATGTGTGTGTGTGCATGTGTGTGTATGAGTGAGTGAGTGTGTATGTGAGTGTGTGTGCATGTGTGTGAGTGTGTGTGCATGTGTATGTGAGTGTATGTGAGTGTGTGTGTGTGTGCATATGTATGTGAGTGAGTGTGTGTGCGTGTGTGTGTGTATGTGAGTGAGTGTGTGTGTGCATGTGTATGTGAGTGTGTGTGTGTGAGTGTGTGTGCATGTGTGTGAGTGTGTGTGCATGTGTGTGAGTGTGTGTGCATGTGTGTGTGTGCATGTGTGTATGTGTGTGTGCGTGTGTGTGTGCATGTGTATGTGAGTGTGAGTGTGTATGTGAGTGTGTGTGTGCATGTGTGTGTATGAGTGAGTGAGTGTGTATGTGAGTGTGTGTGCATGTGTGTGAGTGTATGTGAGTGTGTGTGCATGTGTGTGTGTGCATGTGTCTGAGTGTGTGTGCATGTGTATGTGAGTGTATGTGAGTGTGTGTGTGTGTGCATATGTATGTGAGTGAGTGTGTGTGCATGTGTGTGTGTGTATGTGAGTGAGTGTGTGTGTGCATGTGTATGTGAGTGTGTGTGTGAGTGTGTGTGTGTATGTGAGTAAGTGTGTGTGTGTGTTACCTCAGTGTGTGGGTGGAGGTTCGAGGATAATTAGCAGGAGCTGGCTCTCTCTTTCTGCCATGTAGACTCTGGGGAGAGAATTCAGACGTCAGGCTTGGCAGCAAGTGCCTTCACCGACTAAACCATCTCACCTGCTGATTTTTGTAACTGCAGGTGAGGACAAAACTGTAACAGTCCTTGTCTTCTGCCCGGCATCACACTAAGGATACACACGTTAGCTGGTTTTATCTTGTCCACAACCCTAACAGGCTGGACTTTTACCTTGCCCATTTCATGGATGGGAAAACCAAGGCAAGAAAAGGGCTGGAGAGATGGTTCAGAGGTTAAGAGCACTGGCTGCTTTTCCAGAGGTCCTGAGTTCAATTCCCAGCAACCACATGGTGGCTCCCAACCATCTGTAATGAGATCTGATGCCCTCTTCTGTCGTATAGGCATACATGCAGACTGAACACTGTATACATAATAAATAAATCTTAAAAGAAAAAAAAAGAAAAGAAAAGCTAAAAAACTTGATTGACATAACCCGGAAGCAGTTTAGCTTCAGGCTCAGTCTCTGCCATCTTTGGGAATCTGTTCTTAATTTGGATGCTGGCTCCCTCCAGCCATTGCAGAAGTATAGGAGGAAGCTTTGTAGTCTTCAGAAGCTAAACCCAACCAGAAAGCTTTCATTCATTCACAGTATCTATAAATTGGCTCATTTTAGACAGTGATACACACTAAGTGGAACATGAATGATCCTTCAGGGCAAGCAGTTAACACAGATGAGCTGAAAACTCCACCAATACCTTCAGCCTTGAACTGAGACCCCTTGAAGCTGGAAAGGAGAAGACTCTTTGGTCTTTTGCATAAGAAACTATGACCAAGAGCAGTAGGGGGTGACTTGGCCAAGGTCATAGCATGGCTAAGGAGCTACTAAGGCTGTAATCCAGTATCCAGAGTCTTTCCACTGCACCCAAAGTTGTAGGGGTGGAGGAAACAGGCCTTTGATGAGACAGGAAGGAAGCAGCCAGAGAGAGACTACACCCAGAATCAAGTACACAGCCCACAGACTACATCAGGCCTCTTCCTAAGAGATGGCCCTGACTTGGCATGCTCTCTCCACAGTTTAGCACAGTTCTTGCCTCCTTTCTTTATCCCCTGATCTGCATGTTTGTGTGTGTGTGTCTGTGTGTCTCTGGGTATGTGTGTGCTTGTGGGTGAATGGGTGCACTTGTGTGTGTGCAGGTATGTACATTCACATGTGTGTGCATGCATGGGGAGGTCAGAGGACAACTTGGGGTGCCAACATTCCTCAGATACTTCCACCTTTTGTTTGAGGCAGGGTCTCTCCCTGGCCTGGAACTTCACTCACGGAGGTTACACTAGAGAGTCAGTGAGCGTCTAAGGACCCACTAGTCATTATTTCCCATCTCACCATCACTGGGATTGCATGCACTTGCCCCTCAGCCTGGATTATGTGGGTCCTGGGAGCTCAAAACTCAGGGCCTCGCCTGTGCTGCAAGTGTTTTACCAACTGAGCCATCTCCCTAGACCTCTCCTGGGGTCTGATGCTACCTATAACCAGAAGAAAATGTTGATGAAACTTGACATGTTAGTGCTTTGCAATTAATTAATTGACCCATGCATGAGGAAACAATCAAAGGAAAATTGTAGCAGCCATGTTGGCTGGTGGATATTTTCCCCAGCTACCAGGCAAGTAAGAATAGAGAAGAATCTCTTGAATCCCAAGAAGAGGCATGGTCTGTCCCAGGGTGAACTGTGCAGTGTGCCTGGTGGTCTGTTAAGACTCGTCAATTCTTTTTACCATCTCAGTGTATGAGTTGCAGCTGGTAATGTTGGCCGTTGACTGGCAGTTCATCCTGCTGCCGACCTGGATGTAGAAGTGTGAAGACACCAAACATGTCCCTTATGAAAACAATTTTCCATGGAAGGAAGGAGGGCCAGCTTACTGTGAAAATGTGGTCATTCCTTAAATGCCCCTACACAGAAGACAAAAACCAAAAAACATATTTGTCTAAATAATGACCTCTCCCCAAACTATTACAGCCTATTGGGGGTGGTGTTAAATTTTGCCATCATTTGCATCTGACTCAGGGATGTATTATATTTTGAAGCCATTCTACTACTTGTAAAAAATTAAAAACACGGAGCTATAGAGGTGGCTCAGCGGTCAAGAGCATGGACTGCTCTGCCGGAGGACTCGGGTTCCCTTCCCAGCACCCACACTGTAGCTAACGACTGTCTCTAACTCCAAAATCTGGCACCTTCATACAGACAGACATGCAGGCAAAATACCAGTGCAAATGAAATAAAAGTAAATAAATTATTTTAAAAAAATTAAAACACCTGCTTTTCATATCTGAACTATGACTGACTGTTTTCTGGCTTGGATTTGAAAGTATGTAGAATGGGTAGCTACCCACACAGGTTTAATTAAGAAATATGACGAACTTTTCTCGGGGGGTTCTCTGACAGTTGGGCACAGGCACCTTATTATGGTCTCTTCCTCCAGTCTAGATTTTCTGTCTGTTCCAGTAGAAGGGAAGGGCACTGCCTCACATTGAAGAAGCCTGTTTGTGAGTACAGACAGGTCATCAAAACAAGAGCCAAGGAAAGACACCTCTAGCTCAAACACGGACTAAAGAGCAGCTGAGCCTGCTCCCAGATCAGGGGAGCAGGGAGTGTTGGGAACTGGTGACAAGCCAGCGCCCACCTGGTGTGAAGGAGGAACTACTTAGCTCAAGCCCATTATCACCTCCTAAGAATGGAGACCCAGGAGAGCCACATCCTCTGCACCAGAAAAAAAAAATGGAAATTTTCACACACACACACACACACACACACACACACACACACACACACACACACCTGGATTAGAATCTAGGGCTTTCATGTGTCTAGGAGGCATACTACCACTGAGTTGCCTAGGATGTCTTTGAACTCATAATCCTGTCTCAACCTTTTAAGTATCTAAACTAACAAGCCCAGGCCATTGGGCCAGTCTTGAAATTCTGATTCAAAAACTAATTTCTCTTACTTTAAAACAGCAGGAGAGCAAGATGGAATAAATTTGATAATCATATTCTGTGTAAAAAGCTTTGTGAAACCCTCTTAATTATTTCTCTTAATGTGAACCCATGTGTTGAGACCTTAGATACTATTTGCATCATAGACTTTTTTATCCTGTATCTGAGTTGCCCATGAATCTGTGGCTTCTCTTCCATTAATATGTGCATTACATATCAATGTCATGTGTTATATATCATATTAATATACTATACCATATATTTACATTAGTATACTGTTTATTAGTATGCTGTATGTAATATTATAGCATGCTAACATACTACATGTTACATATGTTAATTACATATTACATATAATAATATACTAGAAATTAAGAACTCTTAGAAGTCCAGTTCTCATGTCTGTAAAATAAATACATCAGCTACTCTTCTAATCAACCTTCTGTTACTATGATGAAATACTGAGGCGAACTACTTTGCAAAGAAAGGAGCTTCATTTTGCCTCACAACTGTGTACAAGGTCCATCAGCGTGGGGCAGGGCCCAGGGAAGGATATGCTAATTTTTGTATTGCACATAGCAGGACATAAAGATATCAGTTTTAGTTATGAGGACCCCACCCCAGTGACCTAACTTACTATAATTATATCCCCCACCTCTAAACACCAGAGTAGGATGAAGTGTCCATGTTCCTCTTCCAATTCAAGGAAGACTTCGGGGATTAAATTCCTGTTTGCGTTCAGGGGACAAAGAATTACGCAAACAATAGCAACTACATTGCAGCAGCAGCATGTGTTTCTTGGCAACCTCTCCCGTTTGGTGGCCTGCTGTAAGGAAGCCCCCTGAAACCCGGGACCCCTGAAACCCAGGACCTCCTAGACTCCATATCTGATACAGAAGCTTCTCCTGGCACCAGAGGAAAGGCCCGCCGGCAGAGGTTAACAAATGGGAAGACCTTGGTGCAGCCACAGAGAAACGCTGTCCATGAAGCAAGTTCTTCTTTCTTTGTTTTCCAACTGCTTCAGCCTTTGTGAGTCTTCGCAAGTATATCCTTCAGGTGGGACTAAGATCACCAAAGGTTTGAATGGTCAGGAAGGGCTGGGGCAGAGTGTGTTCTCAGCCTAGAGGGGGCTTCTCCCCCACCCCCCATGCTGTACAGTCCCCAGGAAGCCTAAACAGCCCTCCTGTTGCCCTGCTGTCTGCTTTATCTCAGACCTGGCCAGACTTTGTAGCAATCAATGGGTGTTCAGCCTGATAAAAGCAACTTGCAGCCAATATGGGAACTGCAACTCTAACCACTAAAATTAACTATCTATGTTGGCAAATAAAGCAAGTCTCTTGTGCAGAGGGCATCGGGATGTGGGACAAAGTGGTGGTAGGAGAGTGACATTTCCCCTTCTGGCTGGGCAAGTTTGCCCAGGATCCCAGCTCCTAAATTTGGCATTGTCCTCAGTCACCCAGCAGCATGGAATTCTCCCAGTCCTTTCGGGGCAGCCCTCGGCGGTGCCTGGGATATGATAAGCTGTGCCCCTGCTAGCTCTGTGTCAGCCAGGCCCACCCCCACTCCGTTCCCTCTCGAACTGTGCACCTGTCCCCTGCTGGGCCAGATTTGGGGTTTGGGTGGAGAGGAGGACTCTTCTGATCTCTCGCCTCTCCCGGGGCTTTCTTCCAGCCCCACTTTTCTGTTTCCGCATCTGGAGTCCCAGCTACCTGTTGCCTCTTTGTTTGAATGCAGAGTTTGACACAGCTAAGTCCAGAGCATCTTCTCTCAGGGGCACGGGAGGGCCCCACTGCCATCCCTGACCCTTCTAGAACCAAGCTCATTGGATGGGGGTGTCTTCCAAGGGTTCCTGTGTTGTGAGTGTGGTTCCCAATGTGGCAATGGTAGGTAGTGGAAACTCCAAGGGGTGAGACCTAGTGGAAAGTGAAGGCATTAAAGCCACATCATCTTCAGACGGGACTAAGGAGTTTTTCCTTCAGCATCGGGCTTCAAACCCATGGCCTTGCTCATTCTAGGCAAGCAAGCTATCTCAGGGATATATCCCCGACCCTTGGTTTTGTAAGACAGAGACTCACTGGGGAGCTCAGGCTGGTCTTGAATTTGCTGTGATCCCAGGCTACCCTCTGACTCACTCCTCTTGCCTCTCTCTGCTCCTGATCTCGGATTACAAGCATGTACCAGAACAGGGTCTAATCCAGTTCATATGGGACTTCTATTAGTTCTTTATGAGTCAGGATTTTGTTGTTTTGTTTTTTTGAGACAGGGTGTCTCTGTGTAGCCCTGGCTGATGTGGAACTCACTGTAGACCAGTCTGGCCTTGAACTCACAGAGACCTGCATGCTTCTGTTTATTGAGTGCTTGGATTAAAGGTGTGTCCAACCACTGCCTGGCTAGGAGTCAGTCTTTTTTTTTTTTTTTAAAGAAGGGAGCAAGTCAGGTGGTGGTGGTGGGGCACAACTTTAATCCCAGTACTCAGGAGGCAGAGGCAGGAGCATCCCTTAAGTTTCATGATTGTGAGTGCTACATAGAGAAAGGAAACAAAACAAAAGGAAGAAAGAAAGAAGGACGCTTACCTTCTCAGAGTCACTGGCTTCCTGTCTCACCATGTGCTCCCTCTCATACATATTCCTGCCATGATGCTATCCACCATGATGCCATCCACCATGATGCCTCGCCAGGAGCAAGACTGATACGACTGCCCAGTCTCAGGCTTCCAGCCTCCAAAACTGTAAGTTTAATCAGCCTGTCTTTATATATTAGCTAGCCCCAGGCATTTTGTTACAGTAACAGAAAACCAATTACGAAAACCCCAGCTCTCCTATTTGGAGTATAGCATCCGTTGCTCACTGTGACTGCAGCTCATATCTCAGGCTCAGCTGCTGCTCATTCCTTCCCTTCCCTGTGCACTGAGTCAGCTGCCCACTGCCAGCTTGTTTTAACTGTTTGGAGGACATGCATCTCCCTTCATGTGTCCTGTGTCCTCATAATGACAAAGTCTCATGACCTCAGCCTGTGGCTCAGGGGTCAAGAGTGCTTGTTGCTCTTCCAGAGGACCTGAGCTCAGTTCCCCCAACCCACATCAGGCAGTTCAACACCTGCCTGTAACTCCAGCTCCAGGGGATCCGATGCCTTCTTCTGGCCTCTGCAGGTACCTTGCATGTGCACATACACAGACATAAACTACACACACACACACACACACACACACACACACACACACGCGTGCACACACATACCCATAAACTTTTTTTAAAAATCTCAAAATATTGCACAACCTTCTTTGTAATTAGGAAAATGAAAACTAAAACTATAATGTGATGTCCACATATCTACTGTCCACTGATAGAAAATGACTGAAATAAAAATGAACATAAAAGGTTGCTGAGTTTTCCTACTCTACTGGGAGGAGGGTAATTAATATAAATACATTGGAAGACTGTCTGGGAGTGTAGAGAAAAGATGAATCTTGAAAAAAAGAAATGTAGACTGCTTTTAAGACATCTTTGACAACCACCAAAAATCCTCTCCCTACCCTCAAATTTAAAGTACTTAAAAAAGAAAGAGCTCCCTAGAACACCAGCCGACGCCGGCAGGCTCTGTAAGTCACACACTGTCATTGCAGTATTGACTCATGATGGTGCCATCTTGACTGAGAGACAGAAGCACCCACCCTGGGAGAATTATAAAAGGTCTTCAGGCCCACAACCCTGGCAGAAGTCATATTGGCTACGTACGTAGCTTGTTCTTATTGGCAGTGTGTTGTTGAACCTCGTTGTGATAATCAGGACAGTGTTGGTGGCAAGAGGAAGGACTCAGTTAGAACAAACTTCAGCAAAAAGAAGGGGTTTGAATTAGAAGCTCCAGGAGAATGGGGAAGGAGATGATCTCCCAGGTTATTGGAAGACCTTCCCTCCCTTGGCTCCGCCTCTCCTCTGTGTCCTCACTCGTCCAGTGCCCTACGCTGGTGGACACCCATTCTTTCTCATTGCCAGTTTAAAGCCCCACTAATTAGCCAACTGTGGATCATGTTGGCCCGGTGGTGAGGCATGGTAAAGACATGTATGTGGGGTTGGGGTATTTAGGTCAGTGGTAGAGTGTTTGCCTAGCAAGTGCAAGGCCCTCGGTTCGGTCCTCAGCTCTGAATTTAAAAAAAAAAAAAAATGTATGCAAATGGCCAGCACAGTTTTATATCCATTGACTGTAGCTGGGAGGCAGAATGTCAGAACTCTTGCTCCAGTCAAGACAAAGATGAAATAAGCATCAAAGGGAGGCAATGCTAGGGAACACAGGGCAGAAGATGGTGAGCTGACTCACCCCTGTGAAATTCGGGTGCTGTGATGTATTTCTGTATGACATGTCATCTAGGGAAGCATATCTGATCTGGAGCTGGTAGCGCATCAGCCACAGCCCCTCATCACAATATACTTGGACACATACTCAGAAAAACCTTGGGTGTCTGAAACAACAGCTGTGTACCATGCTTGAGTCACAGGATGGGGAGGCAGTGTGCACCCAGGATACAAACTGAAAGCATCAGGACACAGCTTGCACAAAATAAAATAAGATAAAATAAATGTAGACCCTCCAGTGTATGCTAAGCTAGAACTTAAGGCTGCTAGACAAAACTAATCCCAGAGCATAGAGCAACAACAGCAGCATAGTCTGATAGCCTATGTGTCTGATAGGGATACCACGTGTCCCAGTTCTGTTGCTATGATAAAACACCCCAACAAAAGGTAATGTAGGGGAGGAAAGGGGTTTATTTTAGCTTAGAATTCCAAGTTATAGTCCATGATAGGTGGGAAGTCACAGAGGTCGGGACTTAAAACAGCCAGTCATATCACACCCACAGTCAAGAGCAGAGAGAAATAAAAGTATGAATCCTCACTTGCTTGTCTTCAGCTTGATTTCCCCACTCTTATACAGTTCAGGACTCCTTGCTTAGGGAATGGTGCCACCCATGGTGGGCTGGGACATCCCATATCAATTAACTTGATCCCCCCACAGACATGCCACAAGCCAATACACTATAGACAAACCCTTACTGAAACTCTCTTCCCAGGGGATTTTTAGGTTGTGTCAAGTTGAGAATGAAAACGAACCATCATAGTGTAGAATATATTTTTTGAAGATAGTCAGTTTAAGAGATTGCAAAAAACAAGGCTGGGTGTGGTGACATACACCTTTAAAATACCAGCACTCAGGGGGCAAAGGCAGGCAGATATCTATGAATTTCAGACTGGTGAGTTCCTGGCCACCCAAGGCCACATAGTAAAACGCTATTTCAAAACAAAAAAACCAAGCTAGGTGGTAGTGGTGCATGCCTTTAATCCTAGCACTTGGGAGGCAGAGGCAGGTGGATCTCTGTGAGTTCAAGGCCAGCCTGGTCTACAGAGCTAGTTCCAGGACAGCTAGGGCTGTTGCACACAGAAACTCTGTCTCAAAAAACTTAAAAAAAAAAAAGTGTGTGTGTGTGTGTGTGTGTGTGTGTGTGTGTGTGTGTGTGTGTGTGTTTATTACCCAAGACAAAACACAGAGGCAAAAATGTGTGCATATCAAATCCTAAAATATTAGGCTGGTCTCTTATTCCCAAAGTGGGGGGTAGTGACAGAAATTTCTTTACTGGGGTTATTAGCCACACATAAGGAAGTCCTACCAGCTTCAAGACTGGGTAATTACAACTAGACACAAGAAATTATAAACACATGGCAGGATGCGGGTGACAGAAAACTGCATTTTCCACCCAGAAACAATATTTTACAGAAAGTTGTTCTTCTGGTATATTGACCCATATAGTCAGGTGCCTGCTCCTACCAACGTCAGATTGACTCTCCATGTGGGCTACGAGTGGATGACCCCAACAAACTTCCTGCAGTGTGTTGGGTCGTGTGTGTGAGCACAAATGTTGCTTCATTAATTGTTTCTCAGTCTATTTCCTGAAAATGCAACCGTTTTTCATTCCCCCAAACGAACATCTATTGCAATAATAGTGTGGTTCCCCAAATTCTGACTGGAGAGCATCAACAAAGAACATTCTATGAGGGAAGAAGAGGACCCCCTTTCACTCTCAGGGTAGTGCAAATTAGTAAATTGTGGGAGACAGAATGGAGGTTCCTTGGAAAATGGAAACTAGAGCCACCCTGTGGTCCATCAATCTCACTACTGGGTTTTTATTCAAAGGAGATAAAAATCAGGATGCTGAAGAGACAGCTGCACTCCCACGTTAATTGTGGCATTATTCACAGCAGTCAAGATGTTGAGGCAATCTAGATGTTCATCAATGGATAAGTGAGTAAATAAACATGTAGGGTGTGTAAGATGAAACACACTTTGGCCTGGGAAAAGAGGCAAATCCTGTAATTGCCAACATGGAGCTAAGGGAAATAAGCCAAATCCCATGCTGCAGGATCCCGGTTGTGTGTGGACCCCGAGAAGACTGACCTTCTAACAGCGTGGAGTAGGGTGATGGTTTCAAGGCTGGCGAGCAGGAGAAAGGGTGGGGGAAAGCCTAGATGTTAGCCAAAGGACACAGACGTTAGACACAAGGAACAAATTCAAGAGACTTAGTAACAGATTGATGATTAAAATCAGTAACAATATATCTGTGGTGGTTTGAATAAGAACGCACTGCACAGGCTCATATAACTGAATGCTTAGTCACCAGGAAGTGACACCACTTGAAAGGATTAGAAGGATTGAGAGGTGTGGACTTGTGTCCCTGGAGGAAGTGTGTCCCTGGAGGAAGTGTGTCCCTGGAGGAAGTGTGTCCCTGGAGGAAGTGTGTCCCTGGAGGAAGTGTGTCCCTGGAGGTAGGCGTTGAGGTTTCAAAATCCCATGTCAAGCCCAGTGTTTTTCCCTCTCTGCCTGAGGATCAGGACATAGCTCTCAACTACTTCCCCGGCAACATGCCTGCCGTTCCTCCTGCCATGATGATCATGGAGTAAACCTCTAAAACCATAAGCAAGCCCTCGATTAAACACTTTCTTTTACAAGAGTTGCCTTGGTCATGGTGTCTCTTCACAGCAGTAGAATAGCGACTAAGACAATATTACATACTTGAAAATAGCTAAGAGAATATATTGTAGGTGTTTGGCTTGATGCGGCCATTCCACAGTGCATGCACCATACATGGAAAATAGGTCGTATACTGTAAGCACGTAGATTTTGCCAACTAAAACTACAAAGCAATCTAGACTTACTTTTTGTTACCCGAAATTAATTTGTGTATCCATGTGACAGGAAAAGGGCAAACAGCTAAACAAACTGCCTGTGAAGGTCAAAAGGCCATTTACCTAAATTCTACTTAAAGGCTTTGGGTACTGGGAACCTTTATTGCCCTGTTGATGGGAGTGCAGCCACAGCGGAAATCAGTGTGACACTTCCTCAGCAGACCAGAAATAGATCTACCATATGGCACAGCTATACCACCCCTCACCACATACTCAAAGGACTCTTCTTTCCTCCGACAGAGACACATGTACATCCATGCTCATTGCTGCTCTATTTACAATAGGTAGGAGATGCTCCGGTGCCCATCAATTTGTGAATAGATAATGAAAATGTGGTGCCTGTATATAACGGGATTGTATTCAGCTATAAAAGAAATATGAAATCTTCAGGTAAATGGGTGGATGTGGTGATATATTGTGTACCCTAATAAAATGTGCCTGAAGACCAGAGAGACAAAGGAATAAGCCACAGCCATCACCTCTTACCTCATCAACTCCTCAGCCTGAAAAACCCTCCAGCCAAAAAGGGCTTCTGCTGAAAAGCCTTTAGTTCCTGTTTCCTCATGCCTTATATACCTTTCTCTGCTCAGATATCACTTCCGGGGATTAAAAGCATGAGTGCTTCTCAGTACAGGGATTAAAGGTATGTGCCACCACTGCCTGGCTCTGTTTTTTCCCCTTAGACTGAGTCAATCTCATGTAGTCCAGGGTGGTTTTGAACTCACAGAGATCCGAATGGCTCTCTGTGTCTCAAGTGCTGGGATTAAAGGTGTGTGCCACCACTGCCTGGCCTCTATGTGTAATCTAGCAGCTTGTTCTGTTCTCTGATCTTGAAGTTAATTTTATTAGGGTACACAGTATATCACCACAGATGGAGCCGGAAAATACTGCACTGAGTGAAGTAACTCTGATCTAGCCAGACAAGTGTCTCATGTTCTCACTCATGAGCGGATCCTAGCATTGAATCTTTAGATTTGTGTGTTTAATCTGGAGAACGTAGAGTCTAGGAAACCAGAAAGGGACCATTGGTGGGAAGGGGAGAAGAGACACAGCGGCGTGGGTATAGGATGCCAGTGATATGAAGGGGAGCGGGGAACAGTGGAAGGGAGGCTGAGATGGGTAGACGGATGGGTGGGTGGGGCAGGAGGAGGAGTGTGGGAAGGATAATTAACTCTGAAGTGTTTAACATGCCATATGCAAACAAGCCCAGGAAAAGGAGAGTACCGCAGAAGGTGGTGGGAAATAGAGAGCCGCGAGTGTGGCCGGGTGAGGTCTCTGCCCCACGCGGGACGGTGGCTCGGGATCTAGTGTTGTCTTCAAACCGAGAGACTTTCTGGACCCAATCCTCGCTCCTCTCTGGGGCTTCACAAAGAGACTTTCTGGACCCAATCCTCGCTCCTCTCTGGGGCTTCTGTCACGTGGTACAGAAGATGGGAGGTAGAAAAGAGAACGGGACCACGTTTTCTTAGAGACGAGGGCATGTTATCAGAGAAGACTCAATCCTCGCTCCTGTTCATGCTCCTTTTCCTCACTCGCTGTCTAGAGAACTTTGAGAAACAAGGAGAACCTGGGGAGAACAGTCTGGAACAATTACGGACTTGGTAAACTGGTGTCTAGTTTGGGAAACTATCGTTGGTACAAATGTCGCGCACCGTGGATGGAAGTGGAGTAGAAGCTAGAGTTCCTTCCCACGGAAATCTATCATCTGTGGGTTGACCCAGGGCTCAGTGGCTAAAGCGTCTGCTGTGCAAGTGTGAGGACCCAAGTTCGAGTCCCCTAAAACCCATGGCGAAGTCAGGCATAGTCGCACTCATAGGCAATCCCATGTACCTATGATGAGGTGAGAGGCGGAGACCTGAGAATCCCTGGAAGGTTGCAGGCCAGCTAGCCTGGCACACACAGTAGCACACGAGAGACCCTGCTTCAAGCTGACATGGGTGGGTCGTCCTCTGAACCCTATGTGTATGCTATGGCATGCACAGGCCTACAGCGAGAGAGAGGAGAGAGAGAGAGAGAGAGAGAGAGAGAGAGAGAGAGAGAGAGAGAGAGAGAGAGAGAGAGAGAGAGAGAGAGAGAGAGAGAGAGAGAGAGAGAGAGAGAGAATAAGTGAATTACAGCCTAGCAGTGGTGGCACACGCCTTTAATCCCAGCACTCGGGAGGCAGAGCCAGGCGGATCTCTGTGAGGCCAGCCTGGGCTACAGAGCAAGATCCAGGACAGGCTCCAAAACTACACAGAGAAAACCTGTCTCGAAAAACAAACAAACAAACAAAAAAGTGAATTAGAATCAGATAAACAGATAATTCAGCCCAGCTAAATTGAATCAATTAATTGATGGGTCTGTCCTGCTCACTACTTAAAAAAAATTCAGATGTCTACATTAAAATCTGAGAATCTGACATTTATGATCAGAAAATTTGCAGCACCAGGCACATCTCTGCAAGGCTACAACCTGCTAGGTGTCTGGCAGCAGCTGGCCAGGCAGGTGGGTCCGGGCTCTTTGAATGCAGTCTCCACCATGCTCTGCTGCCTTATAGTTTAAAAAGTCTTCATCCGTGTACCTATTTGGTCTCTGTATAAATTTGTTGTGTCTGGTCATAGGACAATTTTGAAAATTCTACAAAGGTCGCTTATATTGAATGAGTATCCTATTGTTCCATGGCACCCAAAAGTTCTCTGTGGATAGAGATCCAGCATACATCAGTTTCCCAAGCTGTCTAGAGTTGGGGGATTTTCCGCTGGATGAATCCTCTGACTTCTGCCAGATAGACGACGAAAATGAATAGTAGTGGCCTGTTAGTCGTTTGCCCCAGGAAAGACAGGCCCATCCTAGGCCAGGGTGTTGACCTCACTTGTGTCTAGATACTTAGCAGGGGTGCTGCTGGGAGGTACTCTGGGTTCTGCCCTGAAGTCGATTCTCAACCTGAGGGTGATGTGGAGGAATCCATGAATAATTCACATCACACTCTGATGCTCAGTGAGCATGAATTACCTGGTGTGTGCTTCCTGCCTGGACGTCAGCGGACCCCTCCCTGGCGCCTGGGATGAGCTTATGAATAAGTGCATTCTCCTGACGCCTGGGCTTTTAGGGAGGCACTTTTGGGATCTTGGCTCCAGTTAACAGATTTCTGACTCGCTATTTACAAACTATATCCTAAGATTTCAAATAACACAGGAATTAAAAAAAAAAAACAAACCAAACATGCTCCCTCCTCCTCCGCTAGGAACCTGGGTGGAAATGTAATAGCATTTTTTTTTTCAGGTTTTTTTGTTTGGAGTTGTTTTGTTTTATTTTACTTTTTTATGTGTGTATGTTGGGGGAAGGGCGCGCATGCCACAGGGGAAGGGCGGAGGGTCAGAGGACAGCTTGCAGGCGTCAAGTCTCTCTCGGCTTCTACCAAGTGGTTTCTAGGGAACACCAGGCTGCCAGGCTTAGCAGAAAACACCTTTACCACCGAGTCCTCACGCAGCTCCAGCAGAGTTGTTTTGTTTTGTTTTTTAAATGCATCTGGACCATGTAAGCAAAAGCAAGGTGGTTGGAGGCTAGAGGTCGGGGGGGTGGGGGGGGGGGTGGGGGGGTGGGAAGGAAAATGGATTTTGAGAGTACAGGCTATTTGGGAAACTTTATAGGTAGCCTAGGCATACCTGGGAGATATGGAAGTTTCCACTCTAGACTACTGCCTTGAAGCAAATATTGGAAAAAAAAAAAAAAAGAAGCAGTGAGTCATACAGGTTGTTTTTGGTTTCCTGGTGCACACAGAAGTTAGGTTTGCCCTGTACTTCAGCCTTGTCAATATGTAACAGTATTATACGTAGAAAAAAAAAAAAAGCAATGTGCACACCTTACTTTAAAAATATGTTACGGGGCCCACAGAGAAGTTCAGTGGCAGAAATTTTGCCTTAGCAGGCTCCAGTCCCCAGGCTTGACCCTGAACGCTACTAAAAAATAAATCTAAGTGTTGGTGATCATCCAAGCCGTTGGGGAAACTGACAGGGACTTTCTGGATGCAGATTTGCAGTAAGCCCTCAATTTATAAAGGAATGCAGTACTTGCAACACCTCCATCCATAAAGCACAATAAGGAATGCCTGTTCTCCCCATGTTAATGCCATTTCGGTTCTGTGACATTTCTAGCCTACGGAGTCACGTTCGTACCTGAAAGTTTCTCGTTATCATGGGCTACCCTTCGGATTGAATCACGAGCATCACAAAAATTAAATAATAATTGAATGATCGTCTTTCAAGTGACAAAAATAAAAAGGGTAAAGTTAATTCGAATGACATGTTTTACTTAATTCAGTAGTCAAAAACATTTCACTGAAGATGTAGTTGATGTAAAAATTTAGTAGCTACTGAGCTAGGGAGATGGGCAAAGTGGCCGTCACACAACATGAAGACCTAAGTTAAAATCTTCAGAATTTACATACAAGTCAGGTGCCACAGGGCACATGTGTGATCTTGGTACTGCTAGGACAAGATGGGAGGTAGAGACAAGAAGCCCCCACCCACAGAATCTCAAGAACCAGCTGGTCTGACAGAGGCAGAGAGACCCTGATCTTAAACAAGGCAGACAGTGAGGATTGACTCCCAGGGTTGTTTCACACACACACACACACACACACACACACACACACACACACACACACGTGTGTGTGTGTGTGTGTGTACATATATATTAGAAAAATTTAGTAAGTATTCATGAGATATTACCTTGGTGTGGTAACTCATGCCTGTAATCCCAGCCAAAGCTAAACCAAAGAAATCTGGAGTTCATGGCCAGCTGGTGACACACTGATGCCATGTCTCTGGATAAATAAACAAATTAATGAGATAGTTTGCATTCTTTCTTTTTAAAACTAAGTCTTCCAAGTCCAGGACATCCCTCATACTAATACTCAGCACTTTTCAAGTGCCCCAGCAACAACCATGGCTGCCTGACCTAAGAGATGATGCTCGCTAGCAGGCCTTAGGAAAATTGTGGTGATATATTGTGTATCAAATAAAATTTGCTGAAAGATCAGAGAGACATAGGAACAAGCCATTGCCACATCTCACTTTGCTAACTCCATATTAATCCTCTCACTTGAATATGGTGATATTTTATTTGTACTGAAATGTGATTTTAATTTTATGTTAATAAATAAAGTTGCCCTGGGGTCAGAGCTATTAGAGCCATAGCAAGAGCGTGGTGGTTAGAAGAGCTAGGTAGATTTCTGTGTGTTCAGGAATACAGCCAGTATTGGAGACATACGCCTTTAAGACCTGGAGGGCGGTACTTACAGGCAGTGATGAGGCAGTCATGTGGTTGGGTTTACAACCAATGAGAAGGCAGAACAGAAAGACTATTTAAACACAGACAAACAGGAAGTAGCTCTTTCGGGAAGCTAGGAGCACTGCAGGAGGTAAGATTTTATCTCTGAGCTCTGACCTCTCGGCTTTCTCTTTTACATTGGCTCTGTGTTTCTTATTTTAATAAGACGATTGGTTACATCTACACTTGAATGTCTCCGAGTCCTCAGCCGAAAGGGGTCCAGCCAAAAAAGTGCTCCTGCCAAAGAGGAGGCTTCAGCCGAAAAGCCTTTAGTTCCTGTCTCCTCATGCCTTATACACTTTTCTCTGCCCAGCCATACCACTTTCTTCTTAGTGCTGGGATTAAAAGCATGTGTGCTTTCCAGATACTGGTAGCAAAAGCATAAGATCTCAAGTGCTGGGATTAAAGGCGTGTGACTCCCAAGCACTGGGATTAAAGTTGTATGTCACCATTACCTGGCCTTGTTTCTCTCCTAGACTGAGTCAATCTCATGTTGTCCGGGCTTTGAACTCACAGAGATCTGTCTTAGCCTCCAGAGTGCTAAGATTAAAGGTGTGTGCCACCACTGCCTGGCTTCTATGTTTAATCTAGTGGCTTGTTCTGTTCTCTGATCTTAAAGTAAATTTTATTAGGGTACACAATATATCACCACATTTTCCTTTTTTTGTCTAAAATAATAAAAGAAGATTATAACTAATATAAGAAAAACTATATACAATAAATAAAATAAGTATATACAATATATACAGTCAAGAATTACATTAACAATGTCCAGTCCATTAACATTTGACAGATTCCGAGAAAACACTCCGTTATTTATTCTATTTTGGTGAGTCCAAAGTGTTGTATCTAATTCACTTTCTATCCTAACTTGTATTACCAACCCAAAACTATCTTTTGATGTTTTTTGAACTTACACACTTTATACCTCTTTAGTGAGTTTCTTTTCTAAATTTGTTAACAAGGGAAACTATAACTATTTAGTCTTCAACTCCTTTGGAGACCCGAGAGGGAAATAATTTTTATTAAGAAGGCAGGAAGTGCAAACAAGCAACTTCCCAAAATTATAGGAAATGACAGAAACGGCTGGCTACCTGGACAGTCACTCAAGGTTCCTCTGTAGCATTGAGGAATCCATCTTTAGCCTATAGGCTTAGCATATCTGACAGAATTATTAGGGTACACAGTATATCACCACCACAAATAGGTTTATCTCCACAGTCCTTCCTTAGTCTTAGGATCACATGTAAGCAAGGCACAAGGGTCATTGTTCCATTGGGCAGGGTGTCTGCCCTCCATACAGTGGCAAGGTGATACTCTGCCTAGTTAGAAGTGGCAGGTAATGTAGATGCCTGAAGGCTGATTTTACATCTGCATTCTACTGGGGATGACACAGTAGCATCTGGGCAGCTCTTCCCAGAGACTTCATGCAACCTGCCAGGCTTTCCCTAATGCTTCTGAAAGCTGGGAGCATCATCTATGAGGAACAGGGGAGATGAACACTTCAACCTTATCACGGGAAGAGATGTTGACGGAAGCGAGCTCACAGTGGTGGCTGAACCAGACTTAAAAGACACAAACAAAACTGCCCCAGCCATCTCCTGTAGACAGCTGCGGCTGTTCAGTTTTACTCAGATGAATCAGGTGACATTGTTGAAGAATTGGTGCTATTTAGGCAAAAATCTTAGCTATCTGGCTAGTGTCAAGTTGGCTAGTGTGAGGATTGTACAAAATAAGATGTAACTGAAAAATATCGCAGATGGGCTGGGAACCATGGCACTCATAAGTACTCCCAGCTCTGAGGACACTGAGACAGGAGGATTGCTCAACTTTTTATTTTATTTTATTTTTTTGAGACAGGGTCACTGTATGTAGCTCTGGCTGTCCTGGAACTTGCTGTGTAAACCAGGCTGGCCTTGAGCTCAGAGAGATCCATCTGCCTCTGCCTCCCTAGTGCTGGGATTAAAGGTGTGCGCTACCATGCCCAGCTAGACGGCTTGATCTTAATTTGGCCATTGTGGCAACACAACAGGACCTCGTTTTTTCAACAACAAAAATCTGAAGTGATCCACTATTCCCCATTTCCTCTTTATACCACATACACTCTATCTCCTCCTCGCTTGAAAGTGCCCCCTCAGAGTCCCCTATCACTTTCCTGACCTCCATGGCTACTCCAAGTTAAATACACATAACCAAAGATACCATCCACATATTAGAAAGAACTTGCAATGTTTGTCTTTCTGGCTCTGGGTTGCCTCACTCAGAATGATTATTTTCTATCAATATACTTGAAAACTTCATTTTTCTTAACAGTTAAATAATAATTCTTGTGTAAAGTTACCACGTTTGTCCCCATTCACCAGCTGATGGATCTTTATGTTGTTTCTGTTTCCTGGCTATTGTGAGTAGAGCATCAATAACAAGTATCTTTGTAGTCGGGTATACTCCTTGGGGTATATACTCACAAGTGGTATGGCTGGATCATTCTAGTTTTCTGAGGAACTGCCACACTGATTTTCACAGTGGCTGGGTGGAGCAGGGGGAGGTCAGAGTAGAGAATGGAATGGGAGGCGGGATGACTAACAGTTAAGACTTTTGAGAAAGTCATGTGAAACCTACTATGACAGAAACTTCCTAAAATATATACATATACATCATATACACACACACATATATATATACATATACATCATATACATATACATATACATCATACACACACACATATATATATACATATACATCATATACATATACATATACATCATACACACACACACATACATATACATCATATACATATACATATATGAAAAGGGTTAAATACAGTTACTCTATAACAGGGGAAATGCCCACCCCCCTTTTTTGGAGACTGTGTTTCTCTATGTTGTTTTGGTGCCTGTCCTGAATCTTGCTCTGTAGACCAGGCTGTAGCATGAATCTTAAAAGGCCTTATTAATAAAAACAAACCCGGGTATTGGGGTAAATTCTGAAAGATCAGAGAGACAGAACAAGCCACACCTACCTCACCTTGCCAATTCCTCAGCTGATCCTGTTTCCTCAGACTGGAAACCTCTGAGTCCTCATCCAAATGGATCTCAGCTGAACTGTGCTGTTCAAAAGCCTAAAAGCTTAACCAGACTCTAGTTCCTGGTCCTCACACCTTAAATGCCTTTTTGCTTTCTGCCATCACTTCCTGGGATTAAAGATGTGTGTCACTATGCCTGGCTGTTTCCAGTGTGGCTTTGAACTCACAGAGATCCAGGCAGATCTCTGCCTTTGGAATGCTAGTATTAAAGGTTTGTGTGCCACCATTTTCTGGCCTCTATGTCTATCTAGTGGCTGTTCTGTTCTCTGACCCCAGGTAAGTTTATTAGGGTGCACAATATTTTGGGGAACACAATATCACCACACCAGGCTGGCCTCGAACTCATAGAGATCTGCCTCCTGAGTGCTGGGATTAAAGGCATGTGCCACCATAGCCCATCCAGAAATGCCCTTCTTCAGACACCACAGGCTAGCAAATGAAAAGCTTCATGTCGATAATGGGTTACTTCTTTTGAAATTGTCGGTCAGTGGGGTCCCATACACCCCACTGCATTTCACGCTATTGTCATTACTCTTGACTATTCTCCAGAATTTGATGGTGAGACCCAACTACTGAAATCACTGCATCCTTAAGTCGAGGAACACGAACGAAGACATCAAGCTGGTACAGCTTGGAAACTGTCCCCACTGACTAGTTTTCATAGTTTTGGAAGCTGCTATGCATGCCATTGGAGGAAAAGTAATCATCAATCTTACGCAACTATGACCCCTGTGAACCACAATAACAGCTGGAGGGTAGGCTCACTGGTACAACAGTGGACAAACACTGCAGGAGTAACAACCACTTTCTGAGTGGATTTAGGGCCCATGGTACAAGACAGAACTCATGCCTAGCACTGTTACCAGGACCCAAGGCTAGGCATGTCATAGGCCCCGAGGGAGAACCAGCTACCATGAGTCTGCTAAATGGGCATAGTATTAAACTGTATAAGAGTATAAGGTACTGTGGAGTTCAACCTAAATAAGACATCTACACCAGGTCTGCTCCTCCCAAGGCTCAGAGATCTCACAGAAGAAAAGGTGGAGGGACTGTAAGAATCAGAGGCAGAGGGTGGCCACAGTGAAACAATTTTGTCAAGACACGGTAGGCTAGGAGCACATACAAAGCCATGGTGGTTATTAACAGCATGTCTGAGACCTGTAAAAGAACAAGCCAGGCAAAATCCCGGTACGGAGTGGGGAGATGATCACAGAGTCCCACCCCTAGCTGAGGAGTATTGACAATGGATGGATGGCTGCTGGGTAAAGGAGAGTCAGTTTTCTTCAAGGATGTGGCTCCTCAAAAGGCTGGCTACCCATCCACGCTCCAGTAAATGTACCTACATATATATATATATATATATATATATATATATATATATATGCTGGCAACAATGAATAGGGATATTGCCTTTCTCATACTGTGCGACTGTTTCCTGACCTTGAAAATGGTGGCTAAGGGCAGGGGAAGGATATTCCTTTCTCAGTTACTAGAAGGACTTGGACTTTTTTTTTTTTAAACCACCTTTAATAGTCATTCTGTTCTCTCTCTCTCTTCCTTCTTTCCTTCCTTTCTTTTTTTCTTTCCTTCTTCCTTTTCTTTTTGACTGGTGTGAAGGGTGTTTGCATGGGTGCAGGTGCCATGGCCCATGTGTAAAGGTCAGAGGGCACCTTTTATGGAGCCATTGCCTTCTATCTTCGTGTGAGTTCCCGGGCCCGAGCTCAGGTCATGGGACTTGCATGGCCCCTTTACTTACTGAGTCATTTTGAGGGCCCTTTAATTTCTGAGACAGGATCTCTCACTGAACCTGGAGCTCACTCATGGACAAGAGTGGCTGGTCATGGAAGTCCCAGAGAGCCTCCTGTGTCTACTTTCCAGTCCTGCGATTACAGGCATGCACTGCTGTCCCCAGCCTTTTGTGTGGCTGCTGGGGATCAGAACTCAGACTTCTGTATTTGCCCACCAAGCACCTGACCCACTGAGAATCTCCTCAGCTCCAGGGTTTCCTTCTTCCTACACCAGTTAGAAAAGTGAACAATTAAAGACAAACAGCTAGAGTTTTTTGGTGGTTCTGCTTTTGTATTTTGGGGACCTAATTGCTGTGAACAAATAACAATAATTGTTTTTTTTTCTGATTAGGAAAGTAACACATTTATTGTAGCATATTTGGAAATTATAGAACAATGCATTTTTAAAATCACCAGTAATTATAGTGCCCAGAGATAAATAGTAACTATGTTTTTGTGCTTGCCTTAATTGTGCTTACAAGAAAATGTCTTTCCTCTTTTTATAAGTTGGAATGTTGTCCTTTAAAGTAGTAAATCCTCATTCTTTATGTTTTAATGTAGTTTTTATTGCTATTGTTTTATTTCATGTATATGGGTGCTTTCTTAACTCTTGGGATGGCTATTCTTGGTTGTCAACTTGACTATGTCTGGAATTAACTAAAACCCAAATGGCTGGGCACACTTGTGAGACAGTCTTTTCTTAATTAAACCGTTTGAAGTGGGAAGACCCACTTCTAATCTGGGCCACACCTTCTGTGGGCAGCCTCTGTAAAGAACACGGAGAAGGAAGAGAGCTCTCTATTTGCCTGCTTGCTCTCACCTCTGCTAGTGAGCACATTCCTTCACTGGCCTTAGCACCTACTTTACTTTACGATTTGGCACATACTGAAGACCAGCTGAGACATCCAGCCTCATAGACTGAACAATTACTGCCTTCTTGGAACTTAATTGGTTGACAGCCATTCATTATTAGAGTAGCTGGGCCACAGCATGTAAACCATTCTAATAAATCATATATATACATATATGTACATGTTCTATAAGTTCTGTTCCTTTAAATAACCCTGACTAATACAATTCCCATACCTTACTCCAGAAAAATCCTTAAAAAATTTGGAATTTCTTTTATTTTAAAAATATTTCTTAAAACTATATCATATTTGGCTGTATTGAGACACTCCTGTTTTGTACAATTAGATTGCCTCCCAATTTTCTCAGTACAGATATTCTGTGTGATATTTTTACACATGAATTTTGTTGCACATCTGGTCATGTCTTTAGGATTAACTTTTAGGAGAGGAAGGAGAAATTCCCAGGCTTGTTTTAAGTGGTCTGGAAATATATTACAAAGTACTCTTCCAAAAGACTGCAGCAGTTGATGACCTTACCATGAACGAAGGACAATTTCTGTGCCATCTGGCCTCAGAAACAAGTGATAGGCTACATTTCCAAAGGAATGGAGAGATGCAGGACAGATGGGTGGTAGCCCATGGGAGGGTTCTGCTTATTTTTCTGTGAAACTCTAGTTTTTCCACTTGTCATTAGGGCTATAGAAACGCGAGAGTGGGTCAGTTTATTTCCGAAAAAGGGAAGTAATACCGAGGCTGGAAAACACACGTCAGCTCTGGGAATCTGATGCAATCAAGTACTCAAGGAGGAAGTTCCCCACAGAATGGCAAGTTGCTGGGTCAGCTCATAGAAGTCGACCTGCTCTGACCACACTTCCATCTTTGGCAGAGGCGGCTTCTCGCTAACTGCCAGATACAATCAGCCGGACAGAGTGCACCACGGGGCACACAATAAATCAAAGGAAGGTGGGGTGGAGACCGAGGCACGGGTCCAAACTTCAAGGCGAAGGGGCTGTGTGAGCCCCATAAAGTCCTGGAGGGTAATCAGGAGGCAGTTTCTAGGTATTTCAGGGACTCTCAGGAGGAAGTCAGGCCTGTGTGGGGTGCACCGAGGCAGGAGTCTACACCCCAAGTTTGACCTGGGCCAGTAATTGCTACAACTGATGCGAGCTCTGTGTTATGTGATGATTCAACGTTAAAATCAGGAATTCGAAGGGCAATAATACAGAAATATGGAAAAACATTTATTATATGTTCATTGAAACTAGTGTTCAGAAGCCGGAAGTCCCAGGGGTTAGAGAAACTGAACAACTGTTACTGTATTAGTAACTTAAGGAGAGCTACCAAGGTCCCTAAAAAAACAAACAGTGACACTGTTTCTCTAATCCTCACAAAAGAAGATTCTCAATCATCGTCAGAGTGGACTGCTGACTGCTTATTCCCCAGGGATAAACACATAGTTCTCTTCAGCATGCCTGCCGGATTAGCAAATCCTATTGGCTTTGCAAACTCTAACTACTGCTTCTAAGTTTGGTAAATCAAAGGTTGTCATTTTCTTCACACATCTTCACTTCTATCAAGGGTTTAGAGTCATCACAAAAGCCTCTCCACCCACTAGGAAAACACAGTAACAGTATTGGGAGGACAGAGCATGTAGAATGGCGGTCTTGGGCCAGTGCATCAGAACCTCTTGCCAGTGATGCTCGAGGAGGGGGCACTAATAGATGAATAGGCAGCTCCAGTATGGGGTTAGGATTGCTAACAGTAGCCACTGACAACAGGAGGGAAAGAGAGAATTGGAGGCGGAAGAACAGTCACAGAGAATGAAGTTCAACGGCATTGGGTACCTTTTAAAGACGAGCCAGGCAAGCAAGTCAACATGAAATGAACATACAACACAGGAACACAGATGCTGTCTAGAGTCCCAAGACTTGATCCCTCCAGAGAGCTATGAAAGTCTCCAAGGCACTGCTCTGCTTTAAAAGATTTTTTTCCAGTGTGTGTGTGTGTGTGTGTGTGTGTGTGTGTGTGTGTGTGTGTGTGTATACCATATACATGCGGGTGCCTTGGAGGCCAGAGAAGGTGTCAGATCTCCAGCAGCTGGAATTATATATGGTTGTAGGCCACCTAACACGGCTGCTCACAAACCAGGGTCCTTTGCAAGAGCCGCTGCACACCGCTAACCACTGAGCCATCGCTCCAGCTCCATTACTCTTACTTTTTTTCTTTTCTGAACAGGTCCCCCCTCTGTCCCCCCCCCAATGCTATCATTTGTCTCTCTTCTTTTTTTAAAAGAATGCAGAAGAATAACACAGTCCTCCTTGAGGACTAAGGGCAATCATTTATAATAAAAATCATATTCAATTTAATTTACATTTATTGAGCTCTTCTACTGTGTACCAAGTAACTCCTGTGGACGTTTGGCTGCTTTTAAAGTTACTAGGTCAGGAAAGCAGTAGGCCAAAGGAAAGCAGGTGATTCCACACAGTTCTTATTTTATCTAGTGTCTAGAGGCCAAAGATATGGGGATCAACTAGTGCTACTTAATTAGCAGGGAAGGGGACAAAATGTCAAGCCAGTACCATGTGTCAGACACTTGACATTTAGGGTCTCCTCTAGTTCTTAGTATAATCATAAAGCAGGAAGTGATAGCTCCAAGCTACAGAGATAGGGAAGCAGAGGTACACTCAGCTAATCTTGATAATCCACTAAATGTACCTGGCTAAAGTCACGTGCTAAACTCAGTCAGTTCGCATCAAGTCAATTCCATGAGAGAGTTAGCATTACTATCTCATTTTACACGTAGGCACTCAGGCAGAGAAGCATTAAGTAACAGATCTAGGATCAAAGCAGAAATCCAATCCAGAGTCCTTGTCCCTTCCTTGTTATTCTTGTCACTGGAACACAGCAATGGGTCCTCGCCAACCCTGTACCCAACAAAGACCTGGTGGATAAGGTAAAATGTCATCTGGGGTTACATGACTGAATGTGAGGGTTGTTGTGGGGTATTCACCAGAGAAGATTGCGCAAACATGGATTTAAACCAATAGAAAGTCTTTATTAGCTGGCCCGTGACTACACTGGGTGTTCAGGATCCCAGGGTAGCACCGAGCCTTTCTCCGGTTGAGCTTTCAAGCACAAAAACCATGCCCTCCCTGGGTTGACATACTTCAGTTAACAAGAACAGTTAGCCAGAAGCAGAACTACGGAAGCCAAAAAGCAAAGTTAGTTCATTTAGACACTTTCCCATAACTATGGACTTTGATGGACTAAGTTTCAGTTTTCATTTCTGACAGGGGGTGCTGTCTACATGCTCAGTTTTACAGCCGGAATGGCACTTCCATCATGGAGTCAGTTGTGCTAAGGTCTGGGGGCCTACTAAGGTCTGAGACCCTATTACAAGGGTCATAAAATACTTAGCAGCAGTAAAGGTTTCTGAACACACAATGACAAAAAAATTAATTCACAATCAAATGTACAGTGAATGTCAGCTGTGTGTGGCATCAGGAGGCCACATGTTGATGCATGTCACCTCAGACTTGGTTCCTAACATACAACACAGGCACATTGTACTATGCATGTTGACACACCATGTAATAACCAGTGAATGGTACCGGAAACACCTCAGCTTAGAGTCAACACTATTGAACATTATGAACTGCACTATTGTTACTGGGCATACAGGTTTCTGCTTCTATGGAAGCAAGGTGACTTGATGAAAACAAAGACTTAATATTTCCCCACCATCATGCCTCAGCATGTGCCTGTAGTATATCTTGTGGATAATACCAGATTTGAATATTTGATTTTAAAAATTACTGTTTGAATTGCTGACTTGTGTTTCATAAAACAATTATTAAATGAGAGCGGGTGGTGGCGGCACACACCTCTAATCCCAGCACTCAGGATGCAGAGCCAGGCGGATCTCTGTGAGTTCGAGGCACCAGCCTGGTCTACAGAGGGAGATCCAGGACAGGCACCAAAACTACACAGAGAAACCCTGTCTCAAACAACAACAACAACAACAACAACAAATCATTAAATGAATTTTGGCTTGGGATTAGGATACCATTTCCAACCATTTCTGAAGTGGCCCTTAATATCCTTCTGCCATTTTATAGCAAGTCGGTATCTATGAGAAATGGTGTTCTCATATTGATGTTTATAAAGTCAAAATATTGATCAACTCTAAAAGACACTGGCAATACTGGAAACACTCTACATATATACCCTGCAGTATTTAATAGCCAAGACTGAATTTGGGGTGTATGAGGAGTCACTGTGTACCCACGGCTGGCCTTCCCTCAGAACTCCACCTGCCTCTGACTCAATAGGGATGGAAATAAAGGCGTATGTTACCGCGCCTGCAAGAAGTGATTCTTTACATAAAATAAGCACATTTATCTCATTAATATGCAAATTTACTTTGTAATAAATGGCAAAGTTATACGTATATCAAATGATTCTTTTAAAATATGTTCCCTTACGATTATCTACCAACGTTTGATTTGTATACCTATTTTATACAGACTATCTATACGCATGGGGTCATGTAAAAGTTTCTCAGGCAAAATGGGGTCTTGAGTAGGAAGTTTAAGAAACTCATGCATGGATGTGGAGTGGTGGCACATGCCTTTAAACCCAGCACTTGGGAGGCAGAGGCCTTGGTGAGTTTGAGGCCAGCCTGATCTTCAGAGAGAATTCTAGGACATCCAGGGCTACATACAGAGAAACCTTGTCTTGAAAAACTAAAAAAGAATGCCGGGCGGTGGTGGCGCACGACTTTAATCCCAGCACTCGGGAGGCAGAGCCAGGTGGATCTCTGTGAGTTCGAGGCCAGCCTGGACTACCAAGTGAGTCCCAGGAAAGGAGCAAAGCTACACAGAGAAACCCTGTCTCGAAAAACCAAAAAAAAAAAAAAATTAAAAAAAAAAAAAAAAAAAAAAAAAAAAAGAAAAACTAAAAAAGAAAAGAAAAGAACTCATAAGGTAGACTCCATATGGTGCTAGATGAATTGAATGGACAGTATTTAGTCTCACGCAGGTTGGCTCTTCTGGGGTGGCTTGAGGGTCACTGGGCTTCCTAGCCTTTTTCTCTGAGAATATACATGTAAAGTGCCATTTTTTTTTAAGATTAAGATTCTTTGTGGTTTGAGAGCTGTTGATAGAATTGCAGCTGTCTGAGTTTCTAATCTTTCCCTTCTTCCTGCCTTACAGAGTTTTATACAGAGGCGAGAGGAAGGTGGTGAAGGCCCCAGGGGTCTCGGGAAGGCAGGACAGGACCTGAGAAACATTGGCTCCCTCTCTCCCTTTCCACCCTCCACTCCAGAGGCCAGCCCATTCTGTATCGTTTCTGTGCAGTCTCTGGAGGGAGGCCCTCAGGCTCCCGAGATCCACCTGTCCTCTCACATAGAGAAGCAGGAGCCCTGTCTGCTGTCTGTACAAGCGCAGTGAACTTGACTGCAGGGTCAGGCAAGTGTCTTCCTTGCAGACATCCCAGAATATGGAGGACAGCAGCCAGCTGCTTGATGTCTGCAGTGCCAGGATGCCAAATGGTAAGTTTTAGCACACGTCAGTGTCTGCCTCCTGCTCCCCAAACCATCTGGACCCATACATCTCTCGTGCCTCAGGGACAGGCCAATGTGACAAGGCTGTCAGGAGCCTAATAACAACAACTGCATCTCATACCTTTTACTTATTGGGGTAAGTTTGGGGGAGTGTGTTTAAAAATACACGTTCATGCTGGCAGGGTGAGATGCATAAAGCTAAGCTGTGTGTGCAGAGCCCCTCCGAAAATGAGTTTCCCCTCAAGGCCAATAGTTAATAGTTAAAGAGATTTTTTTTTCCTGTTTTTTTTTTTCTAGCCATAAAGGTGTAGTATTACTCTAATTAATTAATGTGGTGTACCTGTATGTACATGTGCGCCTGCATGGGCTTGTGTACACAGGTGTTCTCTCTCTCAGCCTCATTCTTGGAAACAAGGTCTCCTACTGTAACTGGAACTTGTGGGAGACACAGAGGTTCTTGTGTCTCTCATACACACAGAAGCACTAAGGGAATTTTAAACACACAGGGTTATTCCTTCAAAGGAAGCGAGGCATAATCTGTTTTATACCTGGCTGGGAACAGATGTGATTAATAGCCTGGTGACCTTTGCCCTATCTGTGTGGCTGAGACCACATCAGATCCTCCCCTAGACCCTTATCATGAGGTTGTCAAGCTATAGAACCTACCTTTGTGGAAGGTGTCACACGCAGTCAATCTCTAGACCCCATCTTTAGGGAAGACGTCATAGGTACTTTACAAAGAGTTTGGACGTAGTCTTGTCTTAAGTTTTAACGTGCATGCAGGATTAAGTTAATTATCATCAGGAAAGTTTTCACCAAATTGTGCTATGCTTAAGTATACCTAAAATAAACTACTTGGCGTCAGACTCCCGAAGTTTGAACCAACACTGGCTACTTAGTCATGTTTATAATGATAAATAAAAAAGAAAGGCAAAGTGGGTACTGTTATTTATTAAGCGGTGCTGTTTACCGTGTGAGAAAAGTCATTATAACAGTTTATTAAGGGAAGGGAACAGAAGGGGTGTGCTTAAGCCTATGGAGAATGACCATGCCGGAAGAGGGAGGAGAAATACATGAACCCTGCTTTTATAGGTTCCACACACACATGAGCATATGGGCTTACGTAGCTACTCCAACGCATGTGCGTAGATTACGTGATCACACTGCACATGTAGGCCCTGGGATGACTAAGCATCTTGCCAGTGCTGGGGGAATGGCGAAGAATTCTAACAGGTACCTTTCGGTGAGCCCCGACAAGGTACGCCACTAAGCAGACATGCAACAGAGTTAGGGCAAGAGGTTTATTGGGGGAGGGGAGAGCGAAAGGCCGTGTTGGAGTGAGAGAGGCAGGTAGGCAGGCAGAGAGACCAGAGGAAGAAGAGAGGCAAGAGAGACAAGAGACACGAGAGCTGTGCTCTGGCAGGCACTTTTGGGGGTGCACATATGGCAGAAAGGTGCCTGGCAACAAGGGATGACGTAACTGCTTTGGCGGCAGAGACAGGCTGCTGCCGTGGCCCAAACTCAGTGTTGAACACCCGAACTACCTTTTTGTCTCCCGTGGCTGTTACTCTTTTGGCTGTGGTGGTCGCAGAGATGGCTGCAAGAGCTCAGGGTTTGTTTTGGCTTCTGCTTAGGCTGAGAGCAAGCCCCAGCGATCCCCCTGTCTCCGCACCCCCAGTCTCAGTGCCGAGGTTCCCAGCAGGCATAGCCACACCCAGCGTCTTATGTGGTTGCTGGGGACCTGAACTCGGATCCTTGTAATTGTCCTGAGCTTCTGATGACTGAGCTGTTGCTCTAGCCCACACTATTTTGTCTTGTGATGAGGGTACCCCAGCCAACGCTAGCCCACCAGGTTGGTCCTCTGAGGCCATTCTCAACCTGATCAGACCAGTGGCGTCTCCAAGCTTGGCTATGATAAGAGAGGGCAGTTTGTTCCTTAGGATGGGGGAACTTCAGGCTAAGAAAGCAGCTGGAATGTGGCGGAAGAAGCCTGCTGGTGTTGGTATTGAATTTCTTAACGAGCAGATCAGTGTTCAAAAAGGACTCAAGAGGACTATGTCCTTGTAAAAGTGGCCTTCTGGATGCACCCTGGGGTGGAGGCGAATACTCAATTGCTTTGTATGGGTGGAGAGCAGGCTAGGTGTGGAATGGACCAAAGAACTCCTTTGTTCCTTTGTCCTCTTAATCGGTTATTGCTTCTGGAAAGCTGGTGACGTACAAAGTGTCCCCAAACAGGTTTCTTATCTTCTGGGCAGGCCACTGTATGATTAAATTCACCTGTCACAGCCTCTTCCAGGAGGATCCTCTAAAGCACAGCTGCTTTGGAACTTTGTCCATGTTATTTTTGCTTTTTGAGACAAGATCTTTAAGTTTAGTCCAGGCTGGCCAGGAACGCTGCACCCCCTTCCTCTTACCTCCCAGAGTGCTTGAACTACAAGATCTGGCTGCAAGTGACGTTTTAAATGAAGAAAAGGAATGAGAGCCACACAAGGGCCAGACTGGAGGAGGTGGATGCTGGGAAGGAAGTGGGGTCAATGACATTTAGCAGGCAAACACCTCTAGTGGGAGATGGTATGTCTTTTTGCTCAAGTTACTTTAGCAAAGCCTGTAATTTAGGGACTAAAGCAGCAGGCATGGTTTCTCTCACAGTCCGGAAGCCTAAAGATACTGCCAGCTGGTGGGCTTTGCCCAAGTCTTTCCTTGGCTTTCAGGTGTCTATCTCCTCAAGTCTCAGTGGTCTTCCTTCCATAGGTCTATATCCAGATTTTTTCTTTGTGTGTGTGTGTGTGTGTGTGTGTGTGTGTGTGTGTGTGTGTGTGTGTTCAGATGCCTGAGGAGGCCAAAAGAGGGCATTAGACTCCCTGGATCTAGAGGCCACTTGTTATGGATGATAGGAAAAGACAGCAATTACCCCTAATCCCTGGGCTGTCTCTCCAGCCCTAAATTTCTCCTTCTTTACAGCACCACCTGTGAAATTGGACTCAAGTCCCTTCATTTCATTCAGTCACCCTTTAAAAGGCCCCATTTCCAAAGACAGTTACATCCTGGGGTCCTGGCCTTAAGGCTTCCACAAAAGAACCTGGAGAGAGGGATGCACACAGTCCTCACAGACAGTGACAGGGGCGAGTCCAAAGTTTCCCCTCCCAGCTCAGAGGGAATAGCAGGGTCACCTGTGCTGAATGGTCCGTTCTGTAATCTCAGAGCGTGCCCCAGGCCCGCGGTTCCTAATGCTCCTGAGGTGTCTTGCAGGGCACGACAGCAAGAGCTGTCACTCTAGGATGACCAGGTGCCCGTGGCTGTTTGTCACTTTGAGATCCGGGAGGGAACAAAGCCATTTCCTCTGTCCCACAGTCATGAAACATACTTAGGGGAGAATCAGACTCTATGCTAATTTGTTAATTATTAATAATTGATAACACCCATTCCTCAAGGATTATTTGCACAGTGCTGGGAAGCTAGGGAAATAGGGATAATCAAATTTTAGTATAGATAAAACTGGGCTAAGAGTTATTCTGCCTATTTGAAATGTTCTAGTATAAAATATTCATCTTAAGCTATAAACTAATAAACAAAGATGTCCTCTCCAGGCCCCCGTGTGTAAAGGTCTAATGTGGTAGTAAAAATAAAAATAGTAATAAACAAATTATAAGACAATGATCATGGGGTTCACAGTGACTAAATGATTCGATTAATTTCTTTTTTTTTTTTTTTTTTTTTTTTTTTTTTGGTTTTTCGAGACAGGGTTTCTCTGTGTAGCTTTGCGCCTTTCCTGGAACTCACTTTGGAGATCAGGCTGGCCTCGAACTCACAGAGATCCGCCTGCCTCTGCCTCCCGAGTGCTGGGATTAAAGGCGTGCGCCGCCGCCGCCGCCGCCGCCGCCGCCGCCGCCGCCGCCGCCGCCCAGCATCGATTAATCTCTTAATGAGAATAGGCACAGGACAGGGAGGGCAAGAGGCTGGGACCCACCACCTGTCCCTCCATGCAGAGAACGTGGTGATTTGATATGGGCAGCTCTTACCTCCACCCTTTCTCCAGCCATTGGACAGCAATGATTGACAGGCCATCTCATCCAAACCAGGGATATGCACCTCCGGATGCATCTTCTAGGTAGGGGTTGATGGGGTAAGTCTTTGAGTCCTTAGCCCTGTGACAGCTTTCTATTTTGAATCTTGGGTGAGGAGGTGCATGTACACTCTCCCAGATTTCACCTCCAGCTCCATTCTTTTTACCCTGTCCTGAACGTTGGTGTCCCTCAGGGTGTCCTGGAGTTTCTGCTCCTCTCTGTCTATAAGGCATCTATAGGCATCTCATAGCCTTAGAGATGCCCGTGCTGGCCCGGGGGTGTGGTTCAGAGGACCATGTCCTCAGTGTGATGAGGCCCTGGTTTCTGTCTCCAGCACTCCTAGAGCCTGTGTTGACCATTCCCAATCACCTTCCACCTCCTGTTCTGAGGATGGGACCCAGGTTCACGCGCCAGTGCTGAGCAACACTCCCGTCATTCTTACCTCTGAGTCCTTGGCATCAGGTCACACATCCAGGCTCCTCGGGTTCAGAAGCCCCAACTGTCTCAGTTTGTCCTTTCATGTCAATAAGTGGCCAATGGAAATACTCATTGTTGAAGACAACTCCTCAAGAGAAGCATCACATCCATCCTTCCTCCTCACAGACCACTCCTAGGCAAAACCATTGGCGTTCCAGTGTTCCTGTGGAACGTGCACAGACTTTTCTTTTTGTCATAATTCCCCAGACAACACAGCATATCTCCTTACGCTGCAGTGACATTGTGTCAGGGGCTGTGAGTAGTCAAGACGTGATTTAAAGTATGCAGGAAGATGTGTCAAGGTTGTGTGAACACTGCACCATTTTATATAAGGGACTTTGAGCATCCATGAATTCTGATACCCACAGAGGATGGAGAGGTCCTGGAACTGTCTCCTTGGATAACAAGAGACAATTGTGATCTGCTAGAACAGCTCACAAGCTCAGGAAAGCCCTCGTCTATATTTACTGGTTTATTATTAAGGTAGTATCGGGGCACATCCAGATGAAAAAGACACACAGGGCAGGGCATGGGTGGGGTGGGTAGCTTCGTACCCTCTCCAGGCACATCATTCTATTAGCACCTTGACTTGGAAGTTTACAAATCTTGCCATCTGCAGGGTTTTGTACAGGTTCCATTACTTAGGTACAAAAGACTAAATCAATGATCAGTGGCTATTAATTCAGTCTCTGTTCCCTTCCAGGGTGGACCTGAAAGTTTTGACCCAATAAGCATGAGGTCACTTCTTCCTACAACCATCCCCCACCCCATAAACTCAGGGATTGTTGAAAGGAGAGTATATTCACCTCTAACCATTCAGGACATTTCATGGCTTTTAGAGCTCTTGCTCCCAAAAACCTGGGTTGAGGACTAAATGTGTATTTCTTAGGAACTTACAACATCACAGAGACCATCATAGAATGTGCAGATCCATGGGCTGGGAGATGTCTAGACCTGCAGGCGCCACTGGACTCCTGGTGAGCTAGGGAGACAGATCGCCATCACTACAGAGGTCTGGAAGGAGATGTTCAATTGGAGCTACTTAGCATATGGATGGCAGTGACATCATCGTCACAAGTGAAAACATATGTTGTGGAATAGTCTTGTATACTGTGTGAAAATGTATTGCTGTGACTAGCATAATAAGCTGAACAGCCCATAGCTAGGCAGGATGAGGGCAAAGAGAGAACTCTGGGAAGAAGAAAGGCAGAGGTGCCAACCTGATGCAGAGGGAACAAGACATGCAGGAGGGGAGGTCAAAGCCACGACTCACCTGGCAACATGTAGATGAATAGAATTGGGCTAATGTAAGTTATAAGAGCTAGTGGGACAAGCCTAAGCTATAGGCAGAGCTTTCACAATTAATAAGTCTCCATATCATTTTTTTGTGAGCTGGTGGCCCAAAGAAAAATCCAGCTACAAACATACATAGTGGGTTTTGTGGATTTTTAGGGTGTATTCTAAACTCCTGAACTTGCTTACCCTGCAGTGCACACCTCAGTTTACTCTGAAGATGGTTTGGGTCCCAAGGCCAGGGTCAACTTTCTCCCAAGTCTTGATGGCAAATGTCAGTTTTAATCAGCTCGGACTGCCATAGATAAGATAGCTTATAAACAACAGGAATTCATGTTTTACAGTTCTAGAGCTGAAGTCCACGCTCAAGGGTGCAGTAGATTGGGTGTCTAACCAAACCTATGTTCCACAGATGATATCTTCTTGCTGAATCCTCACATGGTGAAAGAGTGGAAAGAGTTGTGCATCACACACACACACACACACACACACACACACACATACACACACACACACACACACCCCTGAGGACTCTACCCTCATAACCTAGGCAGCTCTAATGACCTCACTCCAAAATCCCATCACATTTGGAGGTTATATTTCAATACATGAATTTGGGGGGTGGCCATCAACATTCAGCCTCCACTCTGCCTGTCTCTCATGGCATTTGTCACACTGTATCACTGCACAGGGAGGATCATCCCGTTTCTGCCATGGGACTTGTTCAACTTCTCCATCCTGTGAATTGGGACCCTCTTCTGCAATGCCCCCTTCCTCATCCCTTTCCTCCTTCCCAGCGCACACCCAGTTCCTAGCTCATGGGTGAAATGAAAGAACTATGTCTCAGGACGTGCAATGAGCTGAGCTTTCTGAGCTCCAGAGAATGAGGGTCTAACTGTTGGTTTTGGAAACACCTGGTCACTGGGTCCTGGCCAGGCACTCCTGAATGCTGTACATTGTGTGCTTGCGGAGACATGAAAAATGTCGTACGGTGCCAGAAACACGTGCCTAGTTTTTCTTTCAGCAGCCAGCCCTACCTTTTCCGGCCACATTAAAAATAAGTCTGAAACACCTGACCACTCCATGAAGTTTTCCCCAGCCCCATCTTGGGCAAATACACAGCTACCACCACCCAAACCCTCCCCCATCATGCTCTTAGTTTATTATTTCTATATCACGTGCTCACTGGCAGCTTGGCTGCACACAGTGAGGTGCTGATGGGCCTCTGTATGGAAGCAACGTGGTTCTTGGACTGTGACCCTCTCTGGGATAAAGAAGGATCAGAAGGGACTTTGGGGTTTAGCAGCTGGCACAGGGCCTCCTGGAAGAACTTCAGGCACCCTTGGGTGGGGAGGGGGAGACTAAACCGTGGTGACAGGAAAGAACGTCCACTCCAGATTAATACTCTGATACTGTGCTAGGGGCCAAGATCAGTACAACCTTCAAACTCCTGGACCAGGAATTAGTTTTTTAATCTGAACAGGAAACAGCTGTACTTGGTTTTTTGTTAAGCTGCTTAATATCAAGGTGTCCTCCAAGTTCCCTGTGGCTAAGAATGGCCTTGGGAGGCTAGGAGAGCTCCAGGTGCCTGGCCTGCCCTCCTATCTAGCCCTAAGTGCCCACTGGGCAGCTTCCTGCTGGCAATGGAAGAAGAGCTAGGTATGCTTCCCCATGGTGATGAGAGATTTTGGAAGAAACCTAGAGGGCTGTAGATTGGTTCTGATTAAAGGTAGAAGGCTTCAAAAGCTGGTCATGAGAAGACCTTTGACAACCTGTGGTTTACAGACTTGAGTAACTTTGTGTATGCACAGGTGTGTGTGTGTGTGTGTGTGTGTGTGTGTGTGTGTGTGTGTGTGTGTGTGTGTGTGTATTGGCATTGGGGGAGGGATACAAAGCCTTCCTTTTGAGCTGAGGTCCAACTTCCAACAGATATGAGTGAATTTTTGCCTCCCCCTCCAGCTGGTTTAGACCACAGAGGTAATTGCCAAGTCCAGTTAAACATATGACTTGGTTCTTTCACCTGAGTTTTAAAGTGGAAGTGACTCCCCTGACTCCTGAATATCTACCAGTCTCCATAGCTCTCACCTATCTGAGCAGTGAGTGGGCTCACCTCTCAGTGAACACAATTTCTTGTAGCCTTGACTTACCAACCTGTTTTCAAACGGGGTATGAGTTACAGCCGAAAATCCTCCCTGTCAGCCCAATGATAGACACTTGTTCTTGCAGTGTATTCAAAACCACTGTTGGGGGTGTTGCTCAGGACTCTCCAGGGACACAAAACCAGTGTGAGAGACACACTTGTGTAGATAGATGCACACACATACATATCTTCCTCTATCTGTTGTGGGGTTACGTCCTGATAAATCCACTGCAAGCTGAAAATAAATACCAAGTTAAAAAAGAAAAAACATGCAATATGTCCAGCCTAGCCCACCTAAACCATGCTCAGAGCACTTCTTCCATAGTGCACAGCAGGGCCAAGCCATCCGATATCAAGCTCATCTTACAACTGACTACCACAGGTGATTTCCTGGAGTCAGCAATGGAAGGGAGGACAGAATGGTTGTAGAGGTAGTCACCATGAAGACCCACAGCTGAGAGCATGCTGGGCCTGAAGAATGTGAGAAACATCACATTCAAGGTAGGTCTGAGTGACAGGGAAGCTGGATGAGTCATCAGTTCCTGACTGGAACCCACTCACCATCCCAACACAGCGTCGGACTGTGTTGCTAGCCGAGGGACAGAACCAGGCTCCAAACCTGAAGCATGGCTTCTGCTGAGTGGCTCTGTCTCTTCCCTGTACCATGGTAAAGGTGAGAATTTGTAAGTCGAACTGTCATACACCAGGGACAGTGTGTCTTTGTGGGTAGTGGGGAGGTCTGCTGTGAGTTGTGGGTTCCCATGATTCTGAAGGCTGAGAGGGCTCCCTGTGCGCCGTCTGGGACAGGAAGGCTTGTGGTACAGGAGGCATGAACTGGGGAGCCAAGGGCATAAGTTCTACTTGGGTGAAAGTCCTGAGAAGCAGAACCCCAGAAAGGAGGAAAAGCCGAAGGAGGAAAAACCAAAGGAGGAAAAGCCGAAGGCTTCTCCTCATCTTCTCACAGACCGATCTAGAAATAATGTTTAGCCAGCTGGGGGATGGGGGGTGGGGGGAGAATTCCTAGATCCACTCAAGTAAAATCAACTATTACATCTGCTCATGCTGCTACTGCTGGTTTCTCTTCCGCTTCCTGTTCAAGCTTCACAATAGCTGAAGATCAGTTCCTAGGCTGGGGTGTCTCTATATGGGAAGGGTTTGCACTCTCTGAATCTGATCCAACTGTACAAGCTGAGTACTTGGTCTTGACAAGTGACACATAAGACATGGGCTTAAGGGAACAAGGAAGAAGGTGTCCTTTGTTGTTTATTTTTTGACTGGAAGAAACATTCTTGGCAACATGTTTGTGCATTTTGTAAAAATGATACAAGTCACACTATGGCCTTAATAATCATGGCAGCTATCAGTGTACCAAAAGGCCTCAGCACTAAATCATATGGCTTCAGATAGGCAATCATAAATCTCTAGTCTTTGCAGGGGAAATGCGAGCTCCAGATCAGCTGACCTCAGATAATTCATTAATTTAATTTATTCTCTGGATTTGTAAAGAGATCCAATTAATTAAAAAATGGCTTCATTGGCACTGCTTGGATGATTCTTCATCAAGAATAGAATATTCCATTCCTGGAACCAGGCTCATATCTTTTATTCTTGTGCTCAGCCCCTCCAACATAGCTTTCTCCATCTGGAAGACCAAAGAATTTACTGTCTGGGCACCTCAAAGGGAGCTAAAGTCACCTGGAAGAAGTTTTGGAAGACTGTCCCTCTAAGGGAGCTTCTTCAGATCAGCTGTGGGGAGTGGGGGGGCGATGATGACGACACTCACTCCATCATTAAATTCTGGCTGAGGCAAGGAAAAGAGTTCTCCCACCACCCACCAAAGCTGATGGCTTTGGCTTGGAATCTTAGTTACTTGGGAAGTTGGGGCAGGAGAATTGCAAATTCAAGACCAGCATGGACAACTTAGAAGACTTTGTCTCAAAATAAAAAAGTAAGCAAAAGCTGAGGCTATAGCAAAGTGGTAGAGAGTTTGCCTAGCACACGTGAAGTCCTGAGTTCGATCCCCAGCACTGTATAAACCCTCACAATGACACGTGTGTACAATCCTAGCAGGATTGGGAAGGAGTTCAAGGTCAGTAATGTTAGCATTCAGACTCACTTCTTGGAATCCTGGCCAATAAGCAGATAATACCCTGGCCTGCCCAGTATCCTGACGTCATTTTATGTAAAGCCCACTGCAAGAGAAAACTCGTCCTCTCCTCTCCCTCTCTCTTTTTCTCTCTATTCCCATGAGGTGTGCAGTCCTCTCTCTCTCTCTCTCTCTCTCTCTCTCTCTCTCTCTCTCTCTCTCTCCTCACTACCCCCTCCCCTTTCTCCTTCCCTCCATTCCCCAATAAACTCTCCACGTGGATGCCGTGTCTGCGTGGTGTGAGTGACTTTCCACCACTCCACGCTGCAGCCCTGCGTGGTGTGTCTCCCCCACCTACTGGGACACTTTGACTCAACCTGCCAAGGCCTCCTGCGCACCAGATCATGAGTCTGGGATGCATCAAACCCTAGAGAGAGTTGGGGGAATGGAAGAGAGAGAGGGAGCGGAGAGAAGGAATATGAATGAATGAAAGAGAGAGACAGACAGAGACAGAGACAGAGACCTCCTTTCTCAGGCACAGCAAGCCTGAGATTTCTGTACCCATAAAGCTGTAAACACCGACTGGAGTTAGTGAACCCAGTTCTTAACTAGTGTAGTTTGGGCTGCTGTATGAAATGACCAATAGCATCAATGGAGGAAGGAGAAATTATTTTGCCTAATGGATTAATCATAGCTTTTCAAATATCCCAATACATGAAGAACTGTGTCCAATAATTTAATGCTTGGTGAAGAAGGTAAAAATCAATCAAAACCCTGTCTAGTGAAAAACCTTTACAAACTAGTAAATTTATCATTTCCCGATTTTATTATTGTTGTTTTGTGTGCATGCACTCAACTGTGTGGGCCATGGTACACAGACGTGTGGAAGTCAGGGGACGGCTTTCAGGGGTCAGTTTTCTGTTTCCATCATAGGCTCCAGGAATTGAATGCAGGTTGCCAAGCTTGTGTAGCAAGCATGTTTACGAACAGATCTGGGCCCATCTCTTTTCAGTTCAGTTTATGTTTTGTAGTTCTATGGACTGAAACCAAGGCCTTGTGTATGTTAAGTGTATGCTCTACTTTTGAACTAAATCTCCAGCCCTCTCTTATAAAAGAACATTCTTACACTCATACCTGTCATCCCAGCAAGTAGGAGACTAAGGCAGGAGGATTGCCATGAGTTCAAGGCCAGTTCTGTCTCCATAGTAAGTTGAGGCCAGACTGTGCTCTATAGCAAGACCCTGTCTACAAATCAATCAATCAGCATTCCTTGTTTTCAAGCAACAGACAACATAAATGATTGCTTTCTGTGAAACTGGGATTATCTATACCATATTTTGTTTTTTGTTTCTTTTTTTAACAAAATAAAATCTAATAAGATAAAACAAAACCATCACATTGAAGTTGGAAAAGGCAAATCAACAAAAGGAAAAGGAACCCAAGAGCATGCACCAGAATCAGAGACCCATTCATTCACATACTCAGAAGCCCCATAAAAATGCTAAACTGAAAGCTACAATATATATGCAGAGGACCTGGTGCAGTGCAGACCCATGTCAGCCCTGAATTCAGCATCTGTGAATTCAGATGAGCTTTGCTCACGTTCAGAGGGCCTTGTTCTCCTGGTGTCTCCATCCCTTCTGGCTCTTACACTCTTTCCACTTCCTCTTCATCAGGTTTCCCTGAGCTCTGAGAGGAGGGATTTGATGGAGACACCCCATTCCTAGACCATGCATTGCAAGGTCCCTCTCTCTTTGCAGAATGTCTACTGTGTATTTATGTGAATTACAGTGTAAGTTTTTGTCAAAGGTAGCTCGTGTATTTGAAATAGGGGGCAAATGGACCTTCAGGTGTCTGGGGTAGCCAGCTGATTGTTTAGCAAAGGGAAGCTGGCTAAGACAGAGGGTGACCACATCCACTCATTACCTTGCCTCCTTTCTAGAAGGCCACTGAGAATGCTGTAAGATGGATTGAACACAGCAGAATTCCATGAAAGAGAGGCAGGAAAAGGTACCAGAGGCAGGACAGAATTCTGGAATATGGGAAGTAGATATGATGTATGAATGTTGTCAACTTTCCTGTGGCCCACTAAAGAGATTTAATAGAAGATACAAATGAGAAACAAATAAAACACTCAGAGACAGAGGCTTGGACTTTGCTCTGGGGGAGGAGCACCTGTCAATGAAGGTCCTGAAGTCCCATCTCCAAGAATTATCACACCAAGATCAAAGGTCAAGGCAGGGCAGGGCAGGGCAGGGAAGGGCACAGTGGTTAGGGCTAGGCCTCATCTGATTATCTGCTTCTCACCCTGGAAGAAAATACTTATTGAGGCATTTGTGGGTAGGAGGGAGGAGCTGATTCCTCCCTTTTCATCCTGAAAAGACATCATTTTACCTTCCCTGTCCATGGGTTTAGTCTTCTGTGGAGACCCACGGAGCTTTCCTAGTGAGAACTTACTCAGGGTCAGAGAATCTGGGCTTGCTTTACCCAGCAGGGCTGCGTAAGGAGATGATTTGGCCACAGGAGTGTTTACCAGGTGTTTGAAAAGGTCTGCACTTGGCTGTACAGTGTGCTTTGATCTTGCAAGGGGGAAATCTTTTGCCTCTCCCCTTGGCATGTTATAAAAAGCCTTTTGAATAGAGGACAAGGCTGTTGGTTATTGATCCAGGTCCTCCTGAAGCTGCCCTGTGTTTCTGTCTTTCTTCCCATTGTCTAGGTCCCTCTTTCTATCTAATATTTTCTTATCCCTCTCTCATAAGAACCCTTCAAAAGGTGGGAGCTGGCCTCCCACAGATGGCACCCAACATGGGGCTTAGGTACAAAGGATAAGAGAGAGAGAGGCACCGCAGAATCAAGGGGACATGTCCAGTTATGAATTAAGGTTATGTGGTGCTTTTCTATTCTTTGGAGTAAAACTGTATATATAAATCAGAGCAGTTAAAGTTAAACTAAAGAAGCAATTGGTGAAAGTTAGGCTGCAGCAAGTATCTCTCTCTGTCTCTGTCTGTTTCTCTGTTTCTCTGTAAAGTTGTAAAAAAGTTTTGGTGAAGTTTGAAGAATATAAGTTTTAGGTCTAGGGATACAGCAAAGGTTTAATAAGAACGTCACTTAGGGTAAGAGTAGTTTTTCCCCTGAGTATGAGCGGAGTCTGGGATGCAGAAAGAAGCATCCAGGACTGAGCAGACACTGTGAACTTAGCAGTCTGAGTGGCTTCAGAGGCTCCAGAAGCCACCACCAACAGCAGACACTTAGAGCCCTGCAGAGATGTGCTGCCCCAGACAGAGAAGTGGTGTTGGCCATACGAGGGTCTGCAAGCTTTCTGCCAAGAAGAAGCTGGGGCGAGGAGCCAAGCAGAGATGCTGCACCACGAGAGAGGCGAACAGCAGGCAGTGGTGGCTTGGAGTGCAGCAGAGAGCAGGTCTTGATGGCAAGTGCCCAGTAGAGACACCTCAGGAGAGACATCAGCCAGATGGGCAGCTGAGATGTGCCCCTGCACGGAATGGTAGCGAGAAATGCCGAGGTGACACAGAGCCATGCTCCAGGCTGAATGGCAGAAATGCTAGAATCTAGAGCAGCTCAAGCTCCCCGTGATAGAGTGAGACAGAGCTGTACAGCTACCCTGGGAGCAGCATTTGGCCTAGCAGGCAGGGCAGCACACAGAGGTTTTCAGGACCCAGGGTGCTAAGTGCCAGCAGAGCAGGTAATGGGACCCAAGGAAGCTGCAGCTCCTAGCGGCTGAGTTTCCTCCCAGGGTTGCTGAAAGCCACAGCTCATAGTCCCGTAGGAACCTTGAACCCATGTGGCGTGAGCCGATTCAAAGTCCTCTAGCCTCAGGACACAGGGGTCCTTGGCGGATGTGCCTGTTATGGGAGGCACAGACAGACAGGGACTGTGAAAGCTGTGAAAGCCAGCAGCAAAATCTACATGGTTCGTTTGCTGGCAGTTCAGGCTGGCTGTATGAAGGGGTCTTCCTCAGCCAGCCCTGGAGCAGTTTTTGCCTAGGGGAAAGCTCATTGAAAGTGCCTCTGTAGCTGAGAATGAGGCTTCAGGGATGCTTGTTTGAACTGAGTTGAGTTGTGGCATTCAGGGGAGCTGCAACAAATTTGAGTAATGAGACTCCTCATATTTGGAACTGTTTGCCTAAGAGTTATTATAACTTGGACTGTTATACAAAGACTTCAGGGCGGCTGACAAGCCAGGCCCTGATCTTGGATCATCAGTTGAACTTTGGGACTGTATTAGAACTGACATTTTGAACTTTTGCAAAGCCTGGAAATGCAACAATTTTGATTTCACCTATATACTGTGATGACTTATGAATTGTTTTGTGTATACATCTATGTTTTATTAACTGTTGTGACTCACAAACTGTGTAACTATGGAACTGTTATACAGAAATGAATGGAACTGGTTTTGTGTAGAAATGTACAAGTTTTGTTTTTTTCTAACCAGGCTCAAGATGAAGCTTCAAAAAAATTATAAAGGAAAGGGGGAGTTCATATTCCTCCGTCTTTTTAATTTAAATTTTTTTCTTGTCCCTTGAGTTTATTAATGTTAACTTGTATTAATATACCCTATATTTTGTATATTTCTATTAAAAATTGCTTTTGTATGTTTGCTAAAGGTTAGGAAATGTAAATAGGTCTATTAGAAAATTGCTTTTGGATGTTTGCTAAAGTTTATAAAGTGTCCTATTGGGAGTTTGCTTTTGGATGTAAGTTTGTGAGAATTATAATTGTGTATAGTAATCATACTAGAATTATGTTAACCTGTTGATATTGATAAACCATGGTTCAGTGATGCTAAGGGAGTCTTTAGGTTTGATGTGGTTGCATCAGGAGTTTACTGACTTATTTGATGCAGTTGTATCAAGAGTTTATTGATTTAAAAAAGGGCTTGGTGCAGCTAAGACTGTGATAGACATTTTAGACCCATTCAAAAAGGCCATTCTATTTTTATCATTCTCTACTCCTCTACTGGGAGATGTGTCAGCCATAGGGAGCAGGAGTATTGATGTGATTGTTCCAGCTATTTGCAAGCTCTTAGTGGGAATCTGATTCAGAGCTGCATAGAGTTAAGCTCTGTACCTCCCCCTGCCAGAGGCTGGTAGTCAGAGACAGGTAAGTCCTTCTTGCTAGCTGCCAACTTAAGACAGAGTACACTTGGTGGAAAGTGTATCTTGATAATGAGTAAGGATTTTAGTGACAAAGGTGACCTAAGACAAACACAGTCTATCTGAGCAGTCTGAGGGGCCCTTTAAATTATTAAGAAGGGGAACGTGTGGAGGCCCACAGAGGTTTCCTAGTGAGAACTTAGGGTCAGAGAATCTGAGCTTGCTTTACCCATCAGGGCTGCATAAGAAGATGATTTGGTCACAGGTGTGTTTACCAGGTGTTTGGAAGGGTCTACACTTGGCTGTATGGTATGCTTTGATCACACAAGGGAGAGGTCCTTTGCTTCTCTCCTTGGTATGTTATAAAAAGCCTTTTCAATAAACTTTTGAGGCCATTGGGTAGTGATCCAGGTCCTCCTGAAGATATCCTGTGTTTCTGTCTTCTTCTCCCCAGCTAGGTCTATCTTTCTAATATATTCTTATTCCTCTCTCATAAGAACCCTTCAAAAAGTGGGAGCTGGCCTCCCACAGTTTTCCCACTCCAGAAATAAAGTCTGGGGAGAAAAGGGCTATGCACATACAGAGGAATCCACTGAACACTTCCAGATCAGAATGGCTTTTATCCATCCATATAACCAAGACAGCTTTGAGCAAAGCCAACAGCTTCAAGAACTGAGACAAGTGATGGTTCTCAGGGAAAGGACAAAGAGCTCAAGACGTGGAGTCTCAGAGTGTTATGTGATAAATTGACACATAAAACAAAAGGAGCTGAAAGCAAGAGTTCCTGTGGCAGGTCTGTAATCCCAGCATGGGCATAATGGAGGCTATACTTAAGAAACCTGGTCTGAAGGAAAAAGTGAGGAGGGAAGTGAGGGCCAGCTTGAAGGTCACTGATAGGGGAGACTGAAAGCTGAAAGGGAACCTGATTTTGACAATTTGTTGGAGCCTAAGAAATATCCACCTGCATGGCTCTGATGCATGGAGCACTCAGTATAGAGGTGTGTTAAGTACAGGTGGATTATATTTATTTCTCTAAGCAAACCCTTTAGCTCTTTCATGACTATTATTTATATAATTGAAATATTATAAATGCTGTTTTTTGTTTCATGACTTTTTAAGAACTAACTCTGGCAGAATGCCAAAGAGCTAATTATCGTGGCAACAGAATGCACACATTCTAACAGTAGTCTTGTAAAAAAAAAAAAACCATAATAATAACCACAGAGCTGACAGTGGTTTGGCATGACTGTGGAGAAGGATGAGGTGATGAAGGATGACAGGATTTCCCATATCACAACACCTGTCAATGGAGGAAGAAACAGCTGAGTTATAAACACAGAGAAAACCCATAAGAATGTGTGTTTATAAAGACAAGGGGGTGGGGAGATGGCTCTGTCAGTCAGGTGCTACCTCGAAAGCACAAAGATCCAAATTCAGATCCCCAGCATCCATGCAGAAAGCTAGGCACAGCAGTATCAGCCTGTAACCCCTGCACTGGGGAGGTGGACATGGAGCCATTGAGCCTGGCTAGCCAGCTAGTCTTGCTAAATTGCTGAACGTCAGGTTCAGTGAGTGTGTCTTGGTTACTTTTCTATTGCTGTGAAGAAACACCATGACGAAGGCAGCTGATAAAGACAGAGTGTATTGGGGTCACAGTTCCAGAGGGTTAGATTCCAAGCAGGCAGGCACAGCACCAGAGCAGTAGCCGAGAGCTTATATCCTACTCCAAAGGCAGGAGGCAGACGGACAGAGAGAGCTAACTGGGAATGGCATGGGCTTTTGAAACCTCAAAGCCCACCCCCAGGGACACACCTCCTCCAACAAGGCCACACCCCTAATCCTTCCCAAACAGCTCCACCAAATGGAGACCACGAATTCAAACATGTGAGTCAATGGGAGCCATTCTCATTTAAGCCGGCACAGTGAGAGAGCCTGTTTCAAAAAAAGATGGAGAATGATAGAGAAAGATACTGGATATTGACCTCTGGCCTCCATACTCACTCACACTTTCTCACTCGCTTTCTCTCTCATATACACACATATATGAACATGTGTGTACATACATGAATGTGTGTGCACACACACACACACACAATGCAAAGACAAATCTTGGAGAGTTGCAGAGAAGGAAAGGTAATATGAGTTAGGCAGTTTTCACATATTTCACAAAGGAAACAGTGGAGACCAGGTAAAATTATCAAATCAAGAAATAGAAAATGGTGTGGTAGACACTTACAAGGTAGAGGCAGGAGGGTCAAGAATTGAAAGCCAGCCTCATGAGACTAGCCTGGGATTTAAGAGACTTTATCTTTAAAAAATGGAGGAGGGAAGATGAAAAGAAGGAAGAAAAATTATTTAGAATTAAAATAATATTTTCTCCAATCGTGGGACAGGAGACTTTGAGAGCTCACCCCCCACACTCCCATCCCTTTCTCTCTCTCTCTCTCTCTCTCTCTCTCTCTCTCTCTCTCTCTCTCTCTCTCTCTCTCTCTCTCTCTCTCTTCTCCTATCCCTGCCTCCCAAGTGCTAGGATTACGGACATGCTTAGGATTTAGTCAGTTAGGTTTTAACTTTTCACTTTTTACAACTCACTCACTTTTATAACTCAGGACTCATCAAACTCTGGTCAACGGGTTGGCTTCCTGCTTCTGTAAATAAAGTTTAACTGGGACAGAGTCATCATCGTTTGAGTGACATACAGCTGATTTTACGTCAATAACACAGCTCAGTACTTCTGACAGAAACCACATGGCTGCAAACAAAGTTTCTACTCTGTCTTTTGTCACCAAAAAACCTTGCTAAACTCTGCCATAGAATACAACTTCCTTTTGAACCGTATGCTCTTCATCTGTATTTTCTTTTTTAAAGGGAAATGAATGAGAGAAAAGTCTGCACTCTCCACGTCTCAGAACTGATTTCCAAGCGACTGTAAACTTGAAATCTAGGTTATAAAAAGCTTCCAACAACTTCAATTCATTCTTAAACTGTCTCCCATTATGATGCATTTGATCTTGGAATGGGTCCTTCGCCATGGACGAACCTAGAGAAGGGGTTGAAACAGAAATGTAATCTTCTGTCTACTAAATCTTTCTGCTCAAGAAAAGCCTGGTTCTTCAGAAGGTCTTTAGAAAGTGTTTGTTTTATTCCCCATGACATGTCAAAATCTTTTCAACTAAAAAAAAAAATGCAAATGAGAGAAACTGAAGAATGCAGAGCTTCTTAATAAGACGCTGTTGCCTAACAACCGAGTGTCAAATAATATTTGGATACAGTTGACTAAGGAGGAAGAGACTGGGAAGGCCCAGACGTGGAGCCAGGATCCTGACTTTACCATGGGGAAGGATTTAGTCAGTATGAAACAGAGCTGAGTTCACTGAGTAGAGACAGAGGTGAGTGGAAGCGCATGCTTTACAGTCAAGTATGGAGGAGAGGCCCAGTGTCTGAATAATAGATACGATTTTGTGGCCTTTAAAGTCACACTGCTCAAAAATCTGTATTTTATCCCCACTTTCAAAGATTAAGTAGAGTTTAAAAATTAAGTTCGAAATATGAGCTGGTCCGCTTCTCTCATCTTAAGGAACTCCCTTTCTGTAACTGCAAGGTGGTTTGATGAGGTGCATCGCTCAGGTTGAAGAGATGAAAGAGGAATGCTGATATATTAAACTCAAAGTTCATGTAAGTCCTGGTAATTAGTTGTCTTTAACACTTGTCTTAGTTAGGTTTCTATTACTGCAATGAAACACCATGACAAAGAAGCAAGTTGGGGAGGAAAGAGTTTATTTGGCTTACACTTCCGTATTGTTTGTTGTTCATCATTGAAGGAAGAAGTCAGGACAGGAACTCAAATAGGGCAGGAACCTGGAGGCAGAAGTCAATGCAGAGGCCACAGAAGAGTGCTGCTTACTGGCTTGCTCCCTGTGGCTTGCTCAGCCTGCTTTCTTATAGAGCCCAGGACCAACTGCCCAAGGATAGCACCACCCACAATGGGCTGGGTCCTCCCCCATCAATCACTAATTAAGAAAATGCCTTACAGCCAGACCTTATGGAGGCATTTTCTCAACTGAGGTTCCCTCCCTTCAGATAATTTTACCCTGTATGTCAAGTTGACCTAAGACTAGCCAGCACAATTGTTCGTATCTAAGATAAGCCTCAGAAAAACAAGCATTGTTTTCACATGGGTAACTTTTCCTTTGTCAACTGTGTTGAAATTCTGGATTCTCGGCCAGTGGGAAATGCACAGCAGTCTTTGGATTCTGGGTAAGGGACTTCCTTCTCCTTCTATTGCCCCTTAATTTTTCCCGAATTTCTATTCCATCCCATTAGTAATGTATTGACCCTGTACCTGCTAAGGAAGGGACTCACTGCATCGTGATTTGAAGCTGGTCTTGGACTCTGTGTTAGAGCTGCCCTTCATGTGGCTGAGACCTTTTTTCCAGCCCCTGGGTTTTGACACTTGCAACAGGAAAAACTGGAAATCTGGTACAGGCTTGTTTATATTTTTTCAGCTAGGGAGCCAGTTAATTAAACCTCCAAACCAGACTCTTCCCCCCCCTTAGCTCGGAAAAATCAGAGCATTTCTCCCACTCTTATAAGAAATTAGTCAGATGAACCTCAAACTCATGACTCATTTTGTGCTCGTCGGAGAGTTGAAGTTGCAAGGTGAAACAGGACCCGAGTATGTGCTCACTCATCTCGGACAACAGCCACCGAGTGCTGCATAGGTCGCTGAAACGGGTCCAGTAGGAAATTCTTAGCAAGTTGCTGACAGTCGAAGGTGGGTTGATGGGGCAATGTTCAGTTCTCTCTTGCAGGAGTTACCTTCAGGTCTTCCACTGGGCACACATTGCTGTAGGGAAGTAATTCTAGGAACGTTCTTCTGAGGTATGGCCAGGAAGGAGGGCAGCAGCCACCGTCTAACTCGGCAAAGCCCACATGCTCTCTCTGCCCTTGGAACAAAGCTTCAGTGGAGAAGGACAAGCTATGGATTAAGATCAGGGGTAAGATAGGGTAGGAAAGAGAGCTAACAGAAAGCTTGGCCTCCAGACTAGAGCAGGAATATTGGTGAAGGTCACACCTCTGAGTGCCAGTCCATCCTAAATCAGGTTGCACCACCTCGTCTTTCTCAGATCTTCTACCTTCTAGAAAGTGTGCAGTGTAAGTAACTGTGGGAAATGTCCAGGAGAGCTTCAAGACATGGACTGTCTCTGGCAAGCACCGATCCACTCAACACCAAAATGAGACTACATTCTCAGAAATCACCGTGGAATACCATCCCACAGCACAGATGTAAAGGACTTGAGTCTCTGCACTGGAGTTACCAACAAGAAATTCCAACCCAGTTCCTGGTTAGATTAATGTAACTCCTCATAGTAAAGGTCCAGGAAAAGACAGATCATCTCCACACATTGGGGATATCATTTACCTTAATATCTATTGATTTATTATGACAAGAAAAAATTATGTGGCACCCAGAATAGGCAAAGGAGAAAAAAAATAGCCTCAGTCTAAAGAGCTGAAAATATCATTAGAACTAAATATACTCCGCCCCCCCCTCTCTCTCTCTCTCTCTCTCTCTCACACACACACACACACACATACACACACACACACACACACACACACACACGAACTGGGAAATATTAACTGTGGTCAATACTTTAAAGGATCTAAAGAAAAAGGTAGACAGCATACAAGATCAGATACATAATCTCAATGAGAAATGGGAACCATTAGAAATCATTCAATGGAATTACTGAACAACAAACACATTAACAGAGATGAAAACTGCTTTTATCAATTGATTAAATGTAACAATTTAATAATTGATAGAGCAGAGTAAGAAATTGGTGAACCCGAATATTGGAATATAAATTGTCCAAATAAGCCAGATGTGGTAGAACATGCTTTTAACCTCGGCATTTGGTAGGCAGAGGCAGGTGGACATTTGTGAGTTCAAAGCCAGCCTGGTCCACTTAGCAAGTTCTAGGCCAGCCAGCTGTCTCCAAAAAAAAAAGTACTCCCAGAAAATGCAATGGAAAAAAGCTAAAAATAAACAGTTATAGACCCTTCAAGAGTTGTAGACCAATTCCAAAAATATCAGGCAGTCTAACATACACATAACTGGGAAAGAAACAGGAAAATGGACCAGATAATATATTTTTAAAAATAATGGCTTGAATTTTCCAAAGTTAGTGACAGACACTAAGCCATATTTCAAGGAATACCAGTTAACACCAATAGGACAGATACTAAAGCAAAAGAAACACACCTAGACATAGCTTGCCATAACTAATGAAAGACAGGGAAAACATTGAAAGCAGTTAGAGAAAACAGACATCCTCCAGAGAGCAGTGAGTATACAACTTCTATCAGCACCATGACAACCCAAAGGCAATAGACTAACATTATACATCCATCCACCCACCCATCTATCCATTCATCCATCCACCCACCCATCTATCCATTCATCCACCCACTCACCCATCTATCCGTTCATCCATCCACCCACCCATCTATCCGTTCATCCATCCACTCATCCATCCATCCATCCATCCATTCATCCATTCATTCATTCATCCACCCATTTATCCATCATCTATCAACCTACCACACACCCACCTATCCATGCATGAATGCATTTATCCACCCACCCATTTATCCATCCACACATCAACCCATCCATCCATCCATCCATCCATCCATCCATCCATCCATCCATCCATTTTGTTATTTATTTGACACAAGATCTCATTGTGTAGCCCAGGCTTGCATTTAATATGCAGCAATTCTCTTGCCTCAGTCCCCTGAGTGCCCAAATTACAGATACAAATCGCCAGGGCCAGGCAATATCTTTAAAGAGCTGGAAAGCAGGGTGGGCTGGTAATCCAACATTCTATAGTGACTTAGAATATCCTCAGAAAGTGAAAGAGAAAAATAATACACACTTTCTCAGATAGACAAAAATCAAGGGTACCCCAATGCTCTCCAACTGTCCCATAAATGCCATCACAATGTTAAAGGAAAATCTTCAGGTTGAAGGGTTACGATTAAAGGGCAGAAGAAATAAAATAAATCCAGGCACAGACTTAAAAATTACTCTAAAAGGTGGGTTTTGAAGAGCACCTGCAGTAGCAGTGGTAGATATATTCACAGCACACGGGACAGGGAGATGAAGCTAACCATGGCACAAGAGGAGGGAGGGAGGGATTGGGAGTGTACCCCGTAATCCTTGCAACGTACTGCGTGAGAGAGTGTAATGTTAATTGAAGGAATACTTGGAGTCTCCTAAACCGATATATTGCAGGCTGCAGGCAGTCCTCTCGTTGCCTCCCATCCCACTGCCCACTGCAGTGCACTCAATACACCCGTTAACAGATGAGTGAATAATGAAAATGTAGAACACACACACAATAGATTTTCATTCAGCCATGAATAAAACTGAAATCATGACATTTACAGGGAGATGGAAGGCTCTGGAAATAATTGTGTTATGTGAGGTATCGAAGACAAGTACCTCATTATCTCTCATAAGCAGATCTTTGATTTTAATTTTCATATGTGTGCCTATGTGTGTGGGGTGTATAGAACATGAAGGGATACTCCGAGGTGGGGGGGAAGAGATATTAAGGGGGTTTTGGGGAGTGGGGTGAAGGAGAGTGAGAGAATACATGAAAGAGAAAGGGGAGCTGGTGGGGGAAGGATGCTAGCAGGAGGCAGGCACAGGGGTGAGAGGAGAGGAGGGAAGAGGTCAACAGGAAGTAAGTACTTAGGAGGATCCCACAATGGAATCCATTACCATGTATGACTCTAAAAACAATAATAATACATACATATACACTGTAAACAGAGGAGTTACTAAATATTATAAAAAGAGATGTAAACAGCAAATCAATAGAAGAGATACCTTTGAAGGCTGGATGCCTGGTACATGCTTGCAGTTTGAGCTACCTGAAGCAGGGTTGCTTGAGCCCATGGGTTCAAGAACAGCCTGGGTGACACAGTGAGACCCCCGTCTACCCGCTGAAAACCAGAGAAGGCAGTAACAGAGGCAAAAAGCATAGCACACACAGATGGGACAAACGGAAAATAGCTGGCAGACTGCTTAGCTCTTAATGCAGCCGTATCAACACTCATTTCAAATGTGAACGGCATAAACACATCAATGAGATGACTGACATTGGAATAGCACACATATAAATATAGTCTATGATAAATCCATTGGAAGTATAAGGACATACACAGATTAAAAGTAAGAGGTTGGGGCTGGGATCTGAATCAGTGGTAGAGTGCTTGCCTAGCATGCAAAGGGCCTTGAGTTTAATACCTCACATAGGGTTAGGGGAGGCAAGGGATGACCAAAGACAAGTATATTGAGCATTGTTACTAAAATTCCTTCTTCAGGAGGAGATGTAAATAATGTCTCCGTCTCCTCCTAAGGCTCTGTAACAAACCGAGGTGTGATTCCACCAAAGTTCACTCTGGGGAACCAATGAGTTTGCTGGGCTTACTTACAGAGCCTAAGTGAGGGGTTACTTCCTGGAGTGTGGGTGCTCCCATCAAAAAGACTGCACTGGAAAGTCTTTACCTAGCAGGGATGATGGCTTTTCCACTGCCACATAGATGGAGTCCTCCCCAACCTATACTCTCCAGCCCCTTCCACTAAGAGCCAGAGGCTTCCTGAAGCTAAGGAGGACTGCAGTCAGCTGGTTGTGCAGGATGGCTGGATACTCAGGGGAGGTCCCAGCACCCCCCCACCCACCCCACCCCACCCCCACCCCCGTCTGTTTGTGAGAGAAGTAAACAGTCATCGTCATCAGGTCCTGCTGTGATGATCTTTCCCAAGCAGGCCCATCAGAACTTCTGAAGATGGCGGTAGTTTGGCTTGGAGGGCAGTACTGTATGAGTTTCTCTTGTGATTAGGAATTTGGACTTCTTTCAGATTTTGAAATGTAAATATGAGATATCTGGGGGATGGGGCTCAAAACATGAAATTCATGGATGTTTCGTGTACCCCTTGTTTTTATAGCCTGATGGCAATTTTACAAGCTCAAAAGTAATTTTGAGCAAAGTCAGGTGATGACTTACTCTGTAATCTGAGCACTTGGGAGGCTGAGGCAGGAGGAGGAATGAATTTGAGACTAGCCAGGGCTACATAGTGAGTTCCAGGTCAGCCTGGGCTACAATGTGAGACCCCATCTTAGAAACACAATAAAACATGTGTATGAAACAAAGTTTGTGATCATGGACTCATAATATATCCACTGTAAGACTTTCTACTTGTGGTGTTTTAGATTTTGGAGTAGTCTGGATTTTGGATTTGGGGGATTTTAGGCTCAGGAAGCCTTACTCATGCTATGGATACCAGCAATCAGGAGAAAGCCATACTTTTAAAAAAAAGTAAGCTTTCAAGCAAGGAGGCTTATCAGGAGAAGAGAGACATATTTGAGATATCAACCTCTGAGGGAGGCAGGACAATTCTCTGTATGCGACGGCAGAGCTTCAAAATGCACGCTGCCACGCTGGATGGATATGAAGGCCGAGAGAGGACACTCTACAGTCAATAATAAAACATTAGGAAGAAAATCTGAGAAAGTATAAATGACTCCAGCAACACCATCAACATTTCCAGACCCCACTGACAGCCCTGCCCACGGGCACAGGTGCCATATTCTGGGCGGTAAACTGCCACTGAACAGACAATGTTCCAGCATTCTACACACTAGAGTGTTGGGTCAGATACAAGCAGAGGAGAAACCTTGGGCAGTTGGACAGAAATTCCTCAGGTGTTTCTGATGCCTGTTTCTGCCGTCTCCTTTGCATCTGCCCTGCCCGGCCGCTCCCACCAAGAACCTCTGGACTGGATCTTGGCAGTCGACAGGGTGAGTGAGAGCAGGGAGGACACGCGAGACTTGGCTGAAAGACGGGTTCTATAGACCAACCCTTCACGGACTCACGCACATCCTTAGCTATGGTTTGTTTGCTCACGCCTTCAGTAGATGTTGCTTGAGCACCTGTATCAGGCACCCTGCTTTGCCCACCACAGATGGGCCCCACTGCTGAGGGCAGGCAGGGGGCTGCAAGGGTCTACCTTCTGAAGACCGGACCGAAGCAAGGAGCTGAGAACTAGTGAGCCTACAGAAACTGAAGTCATTCAAAGCCGAGAGAATTAAACACTGGAGACTAGTCTCTTTAAGAGATGGCTCCCTGGCCGAGGTATGAAAGCTTGTCTGTGGCTCTTCACCAAGGCTCAGATGTGAGGCCCCCAAAGGCCCGTTGTACTAGTCCAGACCTCAGGCAGGAGGCAACCCTCGCTCTGAATACGGACACACCAGCCCTGTGTGTCAGGCTGCTTGGGCCGTACACAGGATGGGTGGTGATTCATTTTCTCTTCATCCTGGAGGCTAGAAATCAAAGCACTGGCGACGTTAATTCTTCAGAGGCCTCTTTGGTTTGTAGATGGACTCCTCACTGCATGTACCTGTGTCGTCTCTCCTTCCGATCTCCTAGGCCTACCTCAGTGACCTGGTTTTACCTTAATTATCTCATTGATGGCTTTGTTTCCAAACACAGTCAGGTACGGAAGCATCCATCCCCATCGCAAGTGAGTACTTAAGCATAGGATTCTGACGGGGACAGGTCCCAGTTCGGTCAGACACTGTGGAAGCCCAGTGCCCCACAGGAAGAGATCAGAAAAGAAAGCTCTGTACACAGCCGATCCAGCCAAAGCAGAGTTTCTGGTGGATGCAGCCCGTATTGGAAGGGTTTGTAAGGACGTCGTCATATTGTTGGTCCCTGTGTGGCCCAGGACATGTGTAGGTCCGGCCATTAGCAGAACAAGCTGATCCTCCTTTGTAAACTCTTCATGTGCTCAAAGGTTCCAGCCTGACCTGGGAGGCAGTGTTCCCGGCAGACAGGGCAACTCGAGGCCCTGCATTTAGCAATTTTATGGGTGTCCAGCCTCTACCTCCCACCCTGGCCTTTGGGGAGCCTGCACAGTGCACCTGGTGGAGCACCTGAACCTGGGATAGAAGGGGGGGGGTGTCAGGAAAATGACTTGATAATGGAAACAATTTGATCATCTCATTCTACCCGTTTCCTGGGAGGAAACAGGATCTAAATTTAACGGCCTCTGCTTCTAGAAGATTGGGTTTGTTTTGTTTAAAGGACTCCCTGGTGATTTGCTTCTAGTTTTTCCGTTGTCTCCGTAGCAATTTGAAATTGTCCTAGGTCTGAGAGCAGGCCTGTCATCCCCATGGGGGATCTTTCAGGGGCAACGTGTTCTTCATTGGATAGCAGGCTAAAAGTAGAATCTCTGGGTTTTGCAAATGTAACAGCAACCGTGGAGCTAGGCGCCCCGCAGGGAGGAGGACTGGACTCCAGGGCCTCCGGCCTCCCTGCAAATACTTGAGGGTGCTCCCAGAGGAAGCTAATAAACATGTGCCCTCGGCACTCCCCCACAGCCAGCCTCGCTGTTGTTTTTAATAATCCGGGCATCACAAACACAGCCCTCCTTATCTCCATGTTAGTGAAGCCAATTCCCCAATGGAGAAGGGCGGGGTGAAGCTGAACAGTGCATATAAAGCAGGTGTCAGCCACTTCCCGAGTACCTGCGTTCTGCCACCAAGGCAGGCAGTCGGCCTCCATTACTGTGGCTGCTTACTGCTAAAATGCAGGTCGCTAGAGATTATTCCCTCTGTCTCTGTCTCTGTCTCTGTCTCTGTCTCTCTCTCCCCCCCTCTCTCTGTGTGTGCACACTCCTTTAATTTTAATTTAATTTTGTTTTGTATATAATGTATTGTGATTATTCCCATCCTCTATCCCTGTCTTCTTGGGATGGTAAAGACCCTGCCTGGCATCCTGAAGATGGCCATTTCCCCCCCACCCCGCCCCCACGACTCTGCTTGCTCCCCTAGGGTGCAGCGGTGCTCACTCCTGCCCGGGCATCCTGCCCCATGTTGGAAAACTCTGATAGCTTAAACCACTTCTTCTTCCGCCGCCCCTGCCCCCCCTTGAGTTTGAATTTATGGCTCTGGTTTGCCCCAATGCTTCTTTCTTCCTCCTTCAAACATCTGGCGGAGACACTTCTGCTTCCCGCGAGTCAAGCATCCCTCCCTCCTCTCAGGATACCTCTGTGAGGGCTTCGTAGCTTGCCAGCCTGGTTGTTCTCCCCGCCGGATCCTTTCCAGAAAATTGGCCGTTTGTCTGTGGGGCAGGCACGGCTGGCGTCTGCTCTCTGCCGGCTGGAACTCACTAGACTGCCACCGTCGACAGGTGTGTGCATTGGCTGTGGCTGGAGCCGAGGGTCTCGGCTGCCAAGCAGAGCTCTCCACGACGCATGGGCACCACAGGTCTTTGGTGCCTCCCTCTAGCCACCTCTGCAGGCTCGTGAAGGCACACTAGAGTTGGAGAGGCTTTAACTACATTTTCGCATGCTGTCTTCTCAACCTGAACTACCATCTGAACTTTAAGCAGGAGCCGAGCACAGTATCACATCCCTGTCATCCCACACTTTGGAGGCTGAGGTAGGAGAACAGGTAGTTTCAGGCCGGCCTAGGCTACACGGTACGTCACAGTAGAAGCACATAGTGGAGAAGCCACTCTACCTCATGGCTGCTCAGAAGTGAGTGTGTGTGTGTGTGTGTGTGTGTGTGTGTGTGTGTGTGTGTGTGTGTGTGAGAGAGAGAGAGAGAGAGAGAGAGAGAGAGAGAGAGAGAGAGAGAGAGAGAGAGAGGAGGGTTAATATCCCCTTCAATAATGCCATCAATAACCTAACTTTCTTCCAGTAGATTCCACTACCTCTCAACAGTACAGTCAAAATCCGAACTAAAGCACCCCCCCCCCCCCGAAAAAAGGACATGAAAAGGTGCTTTTAGTTGCCATTACTGTATAAACCACTTAGTTGAAATGGCTGAAAACAACGGTAAACATTTATTCCCCACAGTTTCAGTGTCCTCCCTGGGCAGTCTGGCCTGGGATCTCTCAGGAGACGGCGATCATTGCATCAGCAGGCTGCGGTCACCTGACAGCTTAGGGCTGGAGGAGGCTGTCTCAAGGCCGTGGAGCGAATGGGCTCTTCCCACAGAGGCAGGCCGGTGCGGGTGGTTGGCAGGCGGCCTCAGATCCCAGAAGCAACTTTGCAGGCCTGTAAATGAGCCACACGGGCCTCTCCACAGGCTCTTGGAGTATTTTTTAAGTTATGGGGCCGACTCCCCTCAGAGCAAATGGCCCCCGAGTGTGGTATAAAAGCAATGGCCGGGATGGAGACACGGCTCAGTGGTTTAGAGTGTTTAATGTTCTTCCAGAGCATGCAAGTTCTGTTCCCAGCACCCTCGTCGGGTGGCTCACAACGGCCTGCAACTCCAGTACCTTCTGGCCCCAGCAGGAGCCTATGCTCACACTAAATAAGTAAATAAATAAATAAATAAATAAATAAAATAAATAAATAAATAAATACTGAACTAAAAAGCAGCAGTGCCTTTCATTACCTAGCTCTAGGTGTTACCCACTGTCACTTCTGCTACATTTGTGTGTGTGTGTGTGAGTGTGAGTGTGTGTGTACATGCTGGTGCATACATGCACTTCTGTGTGTGGAAGCCAGAAGTTAACTTCGGGTGGAGTTCTTCAGGATGAGGTCCACCTTATTTTTTTGAGACCGGTTCTCTCTGGCCTGGAACTCACCAATTCATCTAGGCTGACAGGCCAGCCAGCCCAGAGACTCTCCTCTCTCCTCTTCTTCAGGGCTGGGATTGCAAGCGTGGGCTACCACATGGGCTCTGTTATGTACGTCCTGGGGTCCAACTCAAGACCTCCTGCTTGCGCGGTAACCATTCTCCTGACGACTGGGCCATCATCTCCCCGGCCCACTTCTGCTCCAGCCACACTGGCTTCCCTGTGCACAGTCAGCCTTGGGCCAAAATATCAAATGGGAAACTCTAGAGATTTAAATTGCATGCTGTTGTATGGGTTATAATAATAATAATAATAATAATAATAATAATAATAATAATAACAACAATTTGTCCACTCTCCTTACCTCTCCACCCCCACATTCTATTTTTAAGTAGAATGAGAAGTCTCCCAGCATCCTCCATCAGCCTGCTGCTTCCTGCCTGAGACATGGGTGACCCCTTGACGGACACTTCTGGTTGTCTGAGGGCGAGCATACCTGGTTTGTCACCGCAGCCAAGCTCTTCGCAGCTATTTCAGTGACCTGGTGGATCACAGTGGCATGACAGTGCCTGTGTCCACGAAGCCCTTATTTTTACCCAAGAAAAGGTCCCGGGGTACAAGAGCAGCAATGCTCCCCATTCAAAGCGCTTCTTCAAGTTCAACGGTCCAGGTTTATCACAGATGTACACATTGCATACAATACTCTTATTGATACTAGCTGTGGGCAGTATCCATTGTTGAGGGCGGGGGGCGGGGGGCTTACAACATATCCCCTGTGGATAGGGACACTGTGGTAAATAGAAGTGAGCAGTCAGGTTGATCCACGCTCAGGATGGTCAGTATGCCCCACACTTTGAAGAGAAGATTGTTGAAGAATTTGTGGGCATATTTTAAATTCACGGCCTAAAATGTTTGCTTTTTATTTTTAAGGCACCGCCATAATTTTTTTTTTTCTCCTAGGCTCTAGTATAAAGAATATCTTCCATTTAGTTTCTCCGTCCATTTCCCATTCCAGTCGGATGCACAGCTAAAGTGCATGCTCTCTAAGGTGTCAGGGGGGTGATGTATTTGCTGCACGCATTTTCTTCGCATTGATTTCTCACCTACCGCCCTCACCCCAGCTTGCACAGGAAGCCTCGGCTATCCCCAAGCTGGCTGCTGACGAGGCTAGAGCAGCCGCCACAGGTCTGAGCTTCCTGGAAGCTAGCTGGAGCAGAGAGATCTTCGGGGCTGTTGACAGTCGTCTAATACAAAGGCTGTTTTGAGAAATGTGACAGCTCAGATAGATGGAGTCCATGCTGGCCACACTGGGAAACACAGATCTCGTGGTTGGTGCTATCCAGCATTAATCAAAGGGCAGGCTTGAATGGGGTGGAGAAAGTTCCATCCATCATGACTCCTGTCAGTGAGACGATGCCATTTGTTTGGAAGAGGCTCTCTGTTAGTTCTTTGGAGTGGCATATGTGTGTAGATGAACTGATGCTCTTGAGGCAACCAAAGGAGATTTGTCCTGCTGTGGGTGGGTGGCTGGAGCTACGGGACCAGCAAGATAAAGAAAGCTGGAGAGATGGCTCAGAGGTTAAGAGCTTTAAACTACGCTTCCAGAGGTCCTGAGTTCAATTCCCAGCAACCACATGTTGGCTCACAACCATCTATAATGAGAACTGGTACCCTCTTATGGCATGAAGGCATACATGCAGGCAGAATACTGTGTACATAATAAATAAATAAATCTTAAAAAAGAAAAAAAAAAAAGCCGTGTCTCTTCACACTCACAAAACTATGATGCTACCCCACGTTTAATGAGTTCCATCAAGACAAAGGCTGTCAGGTGTGGGGCTGGGTGCACCCCTGTAATCCCAATGCTAGGGAGCAGAGACAGGGGGATCCCTGAAGCTTGCTGACTACGCAGCCTAACCAATCAGCTCCAGTCTTTTAAAAAAATTTAAAAAAAAGGTGGGGAAGTGATGAAGACACCCCCTCCCATATCAATGGAGACTCCTGGTTTCCATACACGTACATGTGCATTTGTACCTCCACACATGTACACACACACACACACACACACACACACACACACACACACACACACACACACGAGTGTCATGTGTACATGGAATTCTATAGACTGCTGAAGGAGCCACCTTCTGAGTTAAGACAGCAACAATCCTCCAAAATGCAGGAGTTCCAAGTGCAGAGCAGAGGGGGGGAGCAGAATGCCCAAGAATCGCGGTGACAACTTTGTGTTTTCCCAAGCATGAAATCTGATGCTATCTACTGGATTTTTAGCTAGCTCTTTAAAGAGGAAAAGAGACCACAGATTCAGCGAATGTGTGGTGGACTCTTAGAGCTCCACACACCCAGATAACACTTTATCCATTGCTTCTCAACATGAAGCTCAGCACCGAGGTAAAAAAAAAAAAGTCGGCAGCAGGGCAAGCAGGGGGAGCATTTGATGAGACTGTCATCACAACGGGCTGGCTGTCCATCGCCTGACAACTGGATCAGAATACGGGGCTCCCATTTCCAGGAACAAGAGTGGTCCGTGATGTGAGCATTTCATCCTTGCCCAAATCCATGGGGAAGCTGGGATGCTTCCAAAGACCATGATTGATTTTCTCCTCTCTCCTAAAAGTTTATTTCCACCTACACACAAACCCCTCTATATATTCCTTCCAAGGCACAAACGACACCGTTTGCCACACAATCCCACCATTTCTTCTGCTCTCCTTCACATAGAAGTTCTTGAAAGTTAGCTCTAGCTGAAGTAGCAGTAGGCTAGCTGGCTTTGACCTCCTTCATCTGTGCCTCTACCCCAGCAGCATCCCCAAAAGGGCTCTACCGAGGTCACCCATGACTTGTGTGTGCCCAGAGCCGATGGCCACTCCTGTTCTCATTTGACCAACGTCATCTAGCAGATCTCAGCCTAGACGGTTGGCACAGTTCCCTCCCAACACTCTTCTTTTTCTTCTCTCAGCTCTGCTTTTTTCTTGCTCCAAAGGCAAACTGGATACATCTGCTCTCCCTGGACCCCTAGAGTCAGGGCATCCTTAGCTCAGTCCTGGCAGCCCTCTCTTCCTCTTCTAGACCTGAATTTCTGTTTCCTTCCTTCCTTCCTTCCTTCCTTCCTTCCTTCCTTCCTTCCTTCCTTCCTTCCTTCCTTCCTTCCTTCCTTCCTTCTTTCTTTTCTTTCTTTTTTCTTTTTCTTTCTTTTTTTTTTTTTTTTGGTTTTTTTGAGACAAGGGTTCTTTGTGTAGTTTTGGTGCCTGTCCTGAATCTCGCTCTGTAGACCAGGCTGGCCTCAAACTCACAGAGATCCACCTGACTCTGCCTCCCGAGTGTTGGGATTAAAGGTGCACACCACCGCTTGGCATGTGTCCTATTTTATTTCAGATTGAGCTCTCCTAAATCTATAACTCGATCTGTGGACATGGTATATTTACTTAGTGACTTAATGGGAAGTCATTTAAGATATCCTTTATATCATTAAAGATATCCCAAAGAAATCTGTGTATTTCACTCTCAGGCTCCATTTCTGTAAATGATTTCCCTACTTAATGAAGAACTCCAGCCAAAAACCTAAGTGTCAACCCTTTTTTACATTCTTTTCCTCTCATACCACATCACACACACCCACTTAGACCATTACCTTAGCCCAGGCCACCAGGATCAGCTACATAATTAGACTACCTCATCAACCACCCCTCCCCCAACCTCAAGTGTCCTTTCGGCTACAACCAGTCTCTGGTTTAGGCTCATCATTGTCCCTACAAGCATTTGTCTTTGACTTCTGTATATTTAATGTCTAGTCACTGTTAAAAAAAAATGGGTGTGCCACAAAAGTTGAGATTTCATGGGGCTGGGCCCCATTGTAGAGACCCTTACAGAGAGCCTTCACACAAGTTAGAAGCATTACACATTGTTCAAATGTGCTTAAAAACAACTTAAACTTAAAATTTCAACAACTTAAAAAAATTACAAAATGAAAGCCACCAAAAGCCAAAACTTTCTCTCGTCCTGATAAAGGAGTTAACGGATGAGGGCAAAGGTGGTCACCAAGGAGACAGCATGAGATGCACACTTGTTCCTAAGACAGGAGCTCTCAGGGTCACATTCAGGATGCTCCCAGTTGTCTTTGAGGACAAGGTTCACTCCTGGACTCACTGTATTTTAAAGACGGGAATGCTAGCATTGGGGATTTAGCCCGGTGGCTTAGTGCTTGCCTGGCAACATGAGGGTGTAGGCCTCAGCTCTGAAAAAACCAAGATTTCCACTAGGGTTTAAAAATGTAGGCCCTCGATGGCCTTAGCCCACTACCTCCATAAGGATCCTTGAAAATGCACTGCTGGCCAGAGAAATGATGGTTTAGGGTAAGCATGGACAAACTGACTCGTCTCTAGCTAAAACTATTAATGCCGAAGCTTTAGCGTTCTTGTGTAGACACAGTCATTGTGGAATTCGGGTTTTATGTTCTCTAAGAGAATGTCATTAGTAAATCATTTGGCTGGAGGGAAAGAAAAATCCTGTCCCAAGACTTTTTCAACAGAGGCAGATGCAATAAAATTGTAACACTAATGGCTAGAAAAATAATTTTCATGAGGATAGAAAACAGACTAAAAGTGGCAACCCTTAGGGCACCTAAAATCAAATTACAATACAATATATTGGGATGCTGGGCTGATTTTGAGTCTGGCTGAACTAACTTCCATGGAGACTGACTTGCAGAGAACGGATTAGAACTGTTTTTAAAGCAACAACTATATAGAAACTTCTGAGATCCCAAATTGGTGTTCCAGCCCAATTTCACCACATTCTATGTTCCTGGCTACTGTCCCAGTGATCCAGTTATCAATAGGAAGATACAGACTGGATGCATGAAATGCTATAAAGGATTGACTGTGTCCTGACTAAGTTTCTTTATTTCTTTATTATTTTACTTTTTTTTTTTTTTTTTTTTGTCAACTTGACACAAGGCATTCAGTTGAGAAAATACCTCACTGGACAGCACATCAAGGGTATTTCCTTGATTAATGACTGACATGGGAGGTCCAGCCCACTTCCGGCAGTGCCATCCCTGGGCTGGCGGTTCTGGGTTGTATAAGAAAGTAGACTGAACAAGTCATGGGCGGCAAGCTGGTGAGCAGCGCTCCCCCACGGCTTCTGCTTCAGTTTGTGCTCCAAGTTCCAGCCTCAACTTCCCTGAGTGGACCGTGACCTGGGATGTGTTAGCCAAAATAAACCCTTGGCTCACCAAGTTGCTTTTGGTCATGGTGTTTCTCACAGCCACAGAAAGCAAACTAAGACAGACAGCCTTTAAAATTTTTATATTCTTACAATGTTGTGATACATAGAGCAAATGAGAAAAAAAACTCCAACATATTCTTCTCTCTCCCTAAAAGGCACACCAATGTTCTGTTAGAACAATGAAAACAAACAGGCCAACCCCCCAAAATTCAAACACCCAACCCAGCCAGGATTTTCAGTGAAGTGTGAAGGGGGGACTCAATACACCGCCTTTGACTCAGTACAGGAGGATGTTCCCCGCGAGCAGAAATAACATTTACACACAAAGCCGAAGCGTGTTTGAAATCTTTTATTAAACAGGCAATGCATTGTGCAATGGTTCAGGACACAGATGCCTAGTGGAAAAGTTTAAAAATTATTTTTGGAAACAGTCTATGAGTTGACAAACCCTGTCACGTCCCATCCTCCCCTGCTCAAGGGTGGATAGCTTCAGGAAACCAGACTTCTGTAGCTGCTCTTGTAAACGACATCCCTGCTTCCCCATAAACATCATGCCTATTAGTAAACACAAAAGACGACGACAATGATGGTCCACGGCAAGACAGTGGCCAGAGGCACTGGCTGATGACAAGGGACAGCCCAGACCTGGGACTCATAAGAAGTTCCAGTTCTGTTCTTAAAGGACACCCAACATTCACCTCTCTTCACTTCCATTCGCTGGCTATTGGGGCCTCTTTAGAAAGGGGATGCTGAAGGCTTACACTGGTACCTCAGCACAGGAAGGAGCTTTTACGGGGTTCCTCCTGCTTGCAGCCCCTCTGGCTCAGGACTGAGGCTTTCTTGTCTTCTTTGATCCATCTGGTTCCTCTCTCTTCCCCGAGCACATCATAATTCGATGACAAAAATCAATCTGAAGTTTCACAGTCTGTTTGCCATGATTTATTGGCAGTTTAAAACTAAGTGGCCCGTCAATGCAGTGGACATCCTTCATCAGCAGGCTGCCAATCTATTTTATGATTTGGGGCATGTCGCTCCAAGCTTGAGATTTCTTCCTGGCGAGTTCCATCCAGGACGGCTGATCTGTGCTCGCATAACTGGCTCTCTTCAGCTGATGCAACTCCTTCTCTGTCATCGATGCAGCCTGAGCTGCTGAAAAGGAGACAAAACAAAAGCAAGAGACAAGAGTGTGGATTTTCACTAAGTCCCTTGAACAGCTTTAAATATACGTTACAGTCTCCACTGTGTTCCAGAACACACAATCCGTTAATACGTAAATGTGTGAAGATTTAAGCATCAGGGATGGAGTGTAGCGGATTGAAAAGGCTGAGGAGCAGGCTTGGATGGTTCTGGAGGTCAAGTGAGTTGAGAATGTTCAGGGTCTAACCACAGAGCCCTGGAAGTAGGCTGCACATTGGAACAAGCCTAATACCGTCACAACCACACACTTAAAAGACAGCTTGGAAAGTTAGATTCTTGTGTCTTCAACTACAGTGCAAAACACATAAGATTTAGAAACTACTGGGGTGTCGTTCGGTGACAGAGCATGTGATCAGTGTGCAGGAGACCCTGGGCTCATTGCCCAGCAGCATTAAAAGTGAAAACTGACACATGCTACCAGAGTGAGCTCAGAATCACATTCAAAAACAGCAGAGAAAAGGGCCCATGTTTTATGATTTCATGTTCCCCAAAAGGCAAATCTTATAGAGACAGAAGGTAGGCTAGTGTTTACCTACAACCAGGGAAGGGAATGTGACAAACGGGGATGAGTTTCTTTCCAGTGTGAGGGGAACGTTCTATTCTTAGGTTGCCACCAGGGCGGCAGGACTCTGCAAATATACATAGTCTCATTGTAAGACACATCCACTGAAATGTACATTTAAAACGGGTGAATTTTAAGATGTGTAAATTTCATCTCAATAAAAGCTCCATTAAAAAAAACAGCTCGACATGGTAAAAATGATTCAACAAAACAAACTTCAGCTGCAGGAAGACTTTGGTTATAATGACAGCAAAGTGCTTGGAAATGCATGCCAATCTCATACCCAAGTTCTGGTGGGACAGTGAGATTCCTCTCTGTAGTCCCTCCTTGAGGCTCAGCTTTGACCCCTGCCTCTGGGTCACAGGAGGCTTTGCAGGGGTCATCAGGAAAGATTTGCTTCGGACGAAGTCACCCTGCTTCACAGGCTCCTATGGAGACACAAGAAAGACACACACGCTGCCCAACTATACAGACTCAGAGGGGGGCAAACACCCAAAATGACTTAGCTGCAAGATGTCTCTCTCAAGATGAATCATGCTGCTGGCACTTTCTGGAAAGGGCGCCATGCACCGGCTCGCCGATGCTACCCATCAAAATGCCAGAGCTCCGACTTGCACCAGCCCCTTCCAGCCCACATGCTCACACGGTGGCTGCTTCCTTGTACCTACAACGTCGCCTCAGCCCCAGATGGTGGACAGGAAGGATTCTATGGGAAAGCCAAACAAATTTGGTTTGGAAATAGTGTGGTAGCTTTCTGACACGTGGTGAAGGCACAGGCCGAAACGGGCTAACATTTCCCTCTTTACCTTCCTTTCCCCTGCACTACGCAGAGGTCTGCAGCCGTGGCTACAGCAAAGGACTGCATTAGCAGGAAGGGAAACAGGTCCTAGTGCAGGGCAGGCTCCCTCTCCCATACAGCAGAACCCCTTTTATCCTGCTGCTTAGTGGAGGGATACAAAAGCCGAGTCATGCCTGCTTCTGAGCCACAGTGGCTTGGGCTGCTGAAAGCTGTTTTCAGCTGAATGCAGAATGCTACCCTGGGTTTCCGCTGTGCAGCCCCAGGTGAGGAATAAGGGAACCCAGCAGGCAGCAGCAGCAGCAACAGGGGTCATTTATCACTGCACAATGAGCTGAGATGGATCCGGTGACGGTGTCACCGCCTGTCTAAGGGGAGATGTCATTCTAACTGTCTTCAATTTTTTTTTCCAGAGGCTGAGCCGCCGTTGCCTAGGAGGCCAGAGCACAGCGCCGTCTCCACTGTCTTCATAACAGCCCACACAGGCAAAGAACGGGCAGATTGCTGCTCTGTGGGGGCTAGAAGCTGACATGCCGACTTGGTCTCCCTGGTACTCACGCGTGTCAGCAGTCACTGTAGGCACGGGCTCTGTGATGTTCACGCGGGATCTCTGCCATCACCGCAGTGCCTGCCCCCACCACACCCTGCCAAGACCCCCCCCCTCCCCCCTTGAACTCCACAGAAACAGTCTTTGCTCTCAGCACCTGGGTTTGCTTTCCAGTTTCTGTCTTCAGGATCCGTGACCCAGACTTGTCTTCCTGGGTGACAGGCAGGTCTGGGGCTCCTCGTCGCTTCTGCCGGGCCATGGTGATCCAGGGTGGGGTGGGTTGCCCACCAGCCCCAGGACCTGTAGCAGCAGGAGGCTGAGCCTTTTCTGGGATAGAGGCAGTAAGGGAGCAAGGTTAGGTACACAGTCTCATCCCCCAACTTCTCTCCCACACAAGGAGTTCTGTATTGCCTTGGCTCAGGGGGCAAGGGGAGGTGGGTTGAGGGGTGAAGTCTAGGGAGACCCCACTTTCCCTTACTCCCTGAGCCAAAGCCTCTCTGATGATATTATTTCTCTTCTTCGGCAGACTTTAGTTTTTCTAAAGATGCCTCAAAGAGATTATCTCCTCCGGTCTGAGCCACCAAAAAAAAAATTATATGTAACTGCCACCTCAACATGCATTTTAAAGCGATTTCTTCTACCAGAGCACTCTGTCTAGAAAGAAATACAATGTGTGCACAGATAAGCTGTCTTTGACAGTCTTCATTTGGGACCGGCGTCCTAACAACATTCCCTTTGCGGGATGTGATGCCATGTCTAAAATCATTTCATGCTTCATTCCTTACGCAGAGGCCAGTTATCACCTGACACAGGAAATGCTAGGTGCCCGCATGTTTAACAGACTGGATTTCTCTTCTGCCTTCCGCAAAGTCCTTAGAGGCTCACTGGGATTTTCTTTTTTCTTAAAGGGTTCTCTTTGCTCTCTCCTAGCATTTCTTTACCCTTAGTGATCAGGGGTTCCCTATGAACTCTCTTCTCAAGGGTCGTGTGTCCCATCCCCCCCCCCCCCACCGCCCCGCCCTATCCAACTGTGTGCTGGCTAGAGGCAGCTGCCTCACTTGGAAAAAGATGAAAATTTCTCTCTGGGTTTGAACTTAATTCTCTCAGTTGACAACATATTCGGGAACAGTTCTGATTAGGACTAAATTCACAACCGGAAGAGCTTGCCATTCCAGTTTTAGATCGGAAGTAGAGAAGTAACTTGCTGAGGGCCAGGGCAGCCTCAGCAGATCTAGTGTGGTCCTGGTCTCCCTGCACTCCGGGCACCTCTTAGCCCAAAGTCTTTATGCCATACGCACTTGAATAATTTCATTCGAGCTAAAAGATTTTTAGATTTTTTTTATCTAAATTTTTTAAACTGAGCATGAAGAGGGCTGGGCGGATAAGCGGTTAAGAACACTGGCTGCTCTTCCAGAGGACCCACAGGTGACTTACAACCATCTGTAACTCCAATTCCAGGGGTTATGACACCCTCTTTGGCCTCTGCAGGCATACACGTGGCGCATAGATAAACATGCATGCAAAACACTCATACACATAAAGCAAATAAATAAATAAATAAATAAATAAATAAATAAATAAATAAATAAATAAATAAAAGAAATGAACAGGAAAGTTATATGGAACAGCATGTAAGGTGAATTGGTGTAAGAGGAGGCCACTGGGACTCTGGGGCTGGATCAAGGACAGGGGCCTAGTCGACTAGACCCAAGGCCGACATCTCAGGGGGACTGTGACAACTCCTATTTTCTTCCCCAGTCTTTGCATGGAAACTGTGGTCTTGTACACAAGGCAACGACATTAAGCTTGGCGGGAAGCGATTTTTCCTTTCCCTGTATCAGGGTGTGCTGACAGAATTCTATTCTAAGCACAGAGGGGTCATCCACCGAGCTGCCCGTCCATAGTAGGGTGGCAATGTTTCCAACTGTACGGTTGTGTGCCCATGTATCTCCGTTCACATGCCGGCCCTCAGGAGTCGGTGAACCCTGCGGCTGCACCTGGCTGTGCCAGGATGAGACAGGTGACCTCCTCGGGCAGCTCCACTAAGCACCGACCTGGGCAAGTGGCCAAGATCTCTCAGGAACCATTTCTTTCCCTTCTTGATTCCTAGATTTCCCCCAACTTGGACACTTCCCACAATGCCGAGCCTCAGAAATGTTGCGTCTCTGTCCCAAGTAAGTCTGGGCAGAGCTGGGTGGCAGCCATTCTCCTCTGTGACACGGGTCTGAGTGACCTCCATGGCCTGCACCCTCACTCTCTGCACATTGGCTGGGTCTGTGCTCTACCTGGGCTGGGGAGGGCTAGAGAGGGGAATGAAGACATGGGCCACAGACAGCGTACGGAAGCCTTCAGGGGCCAAAGAGCTTATAAGTGACAGCTGAAAGCATGACCTCTCAGGGTCAAGGCTGCATCATCAAATCTCTTCTGGGATTAAAATCTGTTCAAAAGGTCAGTCCCAAGAACATAGATGTGGTGTCAGTCCAAATAAAACACTCCTTTGTTTATCTTTCTGCCTCAATAGACAGGCCTTAATTTCCTGGGGATTTGGTTCAAGGCCTCTGACACCTCAGCTCCTTTTCCCTGAATGAGACAAGGGCTTTAGTTGTCAAGTAGATCTGCAGCCAACACCCCCGGAGCTGAGCATTTCTTTGACTGAGGACCAAAAACCGCATGTTGGAATTTGTGCGATCCCTTTGCTGGGGGTCTGGGAGAGGCGGACTCCCCACACACAGCTGCCAGGGAAGGGAGCAAGATAATCTGCCTTAGAACAAATCCAGACCAACACTTCCAGACGCTGAAGTGCTGCAGGTGTCGGTGTCGGGAGCTGGAGGGTCGTGTCCATCCCCCCCCCCCCCCCAGCTCATCCCAGACAACCCGAATGCAAGGGAGAGCAACTTCTGAACGGAGGAAATTATCCTTCTGTGATTTAAGGATAGGATTCTATCAAAGGAGCAGTTGATAAATTGGTTCTTTTTTTCAAAATTCCTTCCTCCTCATTTACATACTCTCTTCCCTCAAGGTCTATTTGGGGAAATTTATGTGTAAAGCACTAATCCTCAAGACAGCCTGTCCTGGGGCTGGGTGGAAGGCCTCAGACTAGCAACACGCTTCTGGGCAGACAAACCCCCCTTAGAGTGGGTGTAAATGCGGGTGTAAAAATCCTGCAAGACAACCTGCCAGCTACACCTCCCAGATTCAAAGAGGTTCAGTGAAGTCATCCTCCCCCTTCCCCCCTCCCCCAGGGCCCCAGCACAGCACTGGCTACCTGCCAGCTGCTCTCCCTTGCAGTGTGTGCTCAAGAGTTACTTGGTTGCTGCTGGCAAATAAATAGATAGATAGATAGATAGATAGATAGATAGATAGATAGATAGATAGATAGATAAAGAAAGGAAGGAATAAATAAGTGAATGAATGAATAAATGAATGAATGAATGAATGAATAAATAAATAAATAAATAAATAAATAAATAAATAAATAAATAAATAAATAAATAAATAAATAAATAAATAAATAAATAAATAAATAAATAAATAAATAAATAAATACAAGCATTTTATTGATTTCTGTTTCCTAATCTCTTTTGGAAAATGGGGAAACTAAAGACATCAGGCTTATGGACCCAGTGTCCCCTAAAATTGTAGCTGAGCTGTCTGTTACTCAGAAGATCTACAAAAAGCAGCTTCCCCAAGTCCTAACCACTGAGACATTCCTGCGATGTCCGACCTACAGACTGGCAACACTGTCCCTCGCTTTGATTCGCTCCTTTTTCTTGGGTTTGGGTGCCTATTAAAATTCAGACATAAGGTACTGTTTTGTTTTTGTTGTTGTTGTTTGTTTGTGTTTTGTTTTTCCAGAAAGAATCCTTGAAGTGACCAGCTGAGGGGCCGGGGGTGAAACGCGAATGGTGGGCCCCGGCACACATGACACTCGGCCAGAAGCTGAGCCTGGAAGCTTACAGCTGTCGAGAACACAGTCGGTGGATGGGAAGCCATGAGCTGGAGTTGGTGAACTCCAGGGACTCCCTGCCTCTTTGGCTGAGAAAATGAGGCAGATATTCTGCTCGCGGCAAACTTGAAACAGGATGGTGTCTTCACTTCTTAAAAACTTGGTGTATGCTCTCCTCCTTGAAGCAACAATCTGCGTGTATGTGTGTGAGCATGTGTGTGTGTGTGTGTGTGTGTGTGTGTGTGTGTGTGTGTGTGTATACAAGTTCACATGCATGTATGCACATAAAGGCCAGGGGTTGACATCAAGTGTCTTCCTAAATCTCTATGCACCTTACTTTTTGAAATAGGGTCACTCACCTAACCTGAAGCTCACTGATACACTGGACTGACTGGCCAGGAAGCCCCGGAGTCTTCCAACCCCCAGTGCTGGGATAATAGGCAAATGGGTGTCGGGGATTCGGTTCAAGTCCCCATGCTTGTGAAGCAAATACTTTAACTGACTGAAGTCATCTTCCCAGATCCTAAACTGTCAATGTAAAAATGTATATCCACAGCTCATTCCCAGGTTTTAAAACTGTCTCCAGCAAGAAGAGGCCTGAGAGTCTCACTAAAACCTCTGATCTGAAGTGGATGTATTATCAACCATGTCTCTCAAGTGGTTGAAGCCAGAACAGGGGACAGTGCCTTCATACCCCCGCTCAGTCCTGTCTGCTGGCTTTTCAGGTCCCCAGCTACAGTCCTGATCTACACGATGGGTGTAGGAACTACAGATAAGTGCTAATGGAACCTCTAGGGCAAACGTGGACCTTGTGTCCTGGGAATATATAGGATCTTGTGTTTACTTCAGGGTTTATATTGGGTTTCCTGTACGAAGGACTTCAGCTCTGTGTAGCACGAATCTTAAAGGGTCTTATTCATAAAAACAAACCCAAGGCCAGTTTTTGGGGTGAATGCTGGGAGATCAGAGAAGCAGAACAAGCCACAGCTTCCTCACCTCTCAACTCCTCAGTTGATCTTGTTTCCTCAGGCTGGAAGCCTCTGTGTCCTTATCCAAATAGATCTCAGTTGAAGTGCTTCTCAAATGCCTAAAAGCTTAACCAGGCTCTAGTTCCTCGTCCTCAAGCCTTAAATACCTTTCTGCTTACTGCCATCACTTCCTGGGATTAAAGGCTCACTTCCTGGGATTAAAGGCATGAGTCACACTATACCTGGCTGTTTCCAGTGTGGCTTTAAACTCACAGAAATCCAGATGGATCTCTGCCTCCCAAGCCATAGGATAAAAGGCGTGTGTGCCACCATTTTCTGGCCTCTATGTCTATCTAGTGGCTGTTCTGTCCTCTGACCCCGGATAAGTTTATTAGGGTGCACAATATTTTGGGGAACACAATATCACCACAGCTCTGTGCTGTGGGATGTCACATATGCTGTGAATATGTGCTGCTATGATTGGTTAATAAAGAAGCTGCTCTGGTCTATGACGAGTCAGGATATAGCCAGGCAAGAAATCCAAGAGAAGGACAGGAAGAAGAAAGGCAGAGGCAGAGAGAGATGCTATCCCGCAGGCCAGGGAGCAGCATGTAATGGCACACAGGTAGCCATGAAATACGTGGTGATATATAGATGAATAGAAATGGGTTGAGTTTAATTATAAGAGCAAGAAGCTTGAGCCATAGGCCATGGCCATACAGTTTGTAATTAATATAAGCCTCTGAGTGATTATTTTATAAGCGGCTGCAGGACCACCAGGCCAGGCAAAGGGGCCAGGCGGGACAAGAGGAACTCAGGACCCGAGAAACTTCCGACTACAGCTCTGTTCTCAAAGCATTCACTGATCTGTTGTTGTTTGTCCTGGTTCACAGACCACTCCTGGTCAGCATACACTTGTGGTCTTTGGTGGCTTTGGTTCTGTCCAGCAGCCTCTGGGCAATCTTAGAACTCAGGTTTGCAGTGTCTGCTGGAGGCTTTATCTCAAACTTCTGAGCATTTTGAAAGTGGGCCATGGTTTCCCATAAAGCAAGTTCCCACATAGCATAAAGCTGTGTACTAGCTCCAACTCTGAATGAAACCACCACACCTTCCTTTCTCATTCAACAGATAATCAATGCTCATGGCTCACTGACTCCCTGTTTGAGGATGCTCTCCTTGCCAAAATGCATTCCCAATCCCGGATCAGGCACTTGTATGGTTACCTGGAGACATGTACTCAGCAGGAGAAAAACCTGAGTTTCCCCGATGAGACGCAATACGAGGACATTCTGCCTTCTGTTTTCAACTCCTGCACTGTCCATGTGTCTTTATTTAGTGCCCCGTGTTTGGGCTTTTTCTTGGTGTTTTCAGTGTTTTATTTTTACACAGGCTCTCACTGTGTAGCCAGGGCTGGTCTGGAACTCACTCTGTAGATCAGACTGGCCTCAAACACACAGAGATCCACCTGCCTCTGCCTCTCAAGTGTGGGGTTAAAGGCGCACAGCACCCCACCCAGCTGTTCTCGGTGTTTAAAAATCACACCAAGAGCAGCGCCGAAGTGCTTGCTGTCCGGAGTTCCTAAGTGCAGGATGGTTACGCTGTGCCTTGCCATATCGCACAGGAGAGTGTGAGCTAGAAAGGCCCTTCAGTCCCGAGGTACCGTGCTGTTAGCTGCCAGCTCAACCCTAACAGATCGAGGATACATATGAAATCAGATGTCTCTGGACAGAAACACACAGAGACTGTGACAAGATTATGTGCCGACAGGCTGATTCTGAGACCAGACACTCACAGGAGCCTCACCTAACTGAAATTCACCGCCCGGCCCAAATATCATGTGTGGATTTTTTCTATGCCTATATTACTCTTCAATAAACAGTGAGTACGAAGGAGAGGACTGGAGAGATGGCTCAGGAGGGGAATTGCCTTCTGTGCAAGCATGAGGACCTGAGTTCAGGACCCTAGTGCCAACATCAAAGAGCTCATATGGGGGCATGCGCTTATAATCCTAGTGCTGGGCAGGCACAGATGGGATGATCCCTGCATCTTAGACTAGGCTTGCCCCATGGGTCAGGTCGAGGTTCCGTGAGAGACCCACTCTCAAAAAATAAGGTGGAGGAAGACGCCCCATATCTACCTCTGGCCTCCACATGCACACATGGGTACACACACAGGAACACAAACACATGCATATGACACATAAACACACAAAAGTAAATACAAACTAGAAAAGGCAACCATAAGATCAGCAGGACTCACTAGGTGCTAGACACTGGCCAGGAAGAGGAGTCTAGCTTCCTGCCCACACAGAGAGACAGGTCAGGCCTTCGCCTCAGAGCTATTTTCACAATGCCACGAGGAGGGACATCAAGGGACATTGAAGGAAGTCCCCTCCCTCGCTGGCATCTCCTTCCCATTCTCTTTACCCCCTCAGCCTCCAAGGCACCCTGGGACCTGGCTCAATTTGCCTTTTGATGGCTGTCCCTCATCCCACTCCCTACCTCTCAGGAGGATGCCTACCATGTCTGAAATCTCTTTTCCAGCCAAAGGCAAGGCCACAAGGACCACACTGTCCTTACCCTGTGACTTCCTCTCGGGTCAGGAGGCCCAGGCAGGAGCTCCTTGCTTACCTCTGCTTCCTCAGCCCCAGGCTTCTTGTGGTTTTAATTTCCAACCACAACCCAGAAACTCACCTTTGCCTGACCTACACAGCTTCTCTCTCATTTTTCAAACCCACAAGATGGGAAGAAAAAAAAAAAACCAGCCTGTCAGGCTAGTAAGATGGTTCTTACTGCCAATCCCAAAGACCTGACTTGACTCCCCCACCTCCACCTACCAGGACCTAGATGCTGGAAAGAAAGAACCATATCCCAAAAGTTGTCCTCTGACCTCTACCCATACACACTGGCTGTTCATATATGCACACATATTAAATAACTAAAATGTAATGATTTCTAAAATGTCCCTCTAAATGGTCCCCTTCCAGGATGGGGAGAACTGGTGGGGATCCAGCTAATTCTCTGCCTTTGTGTCACAGTCTGCCTTTAAAGGAACTTCACACTCCCTCATCCGCACAGGGCACACGGTCAAGCTGCAGTACACAGAAGGAATTCCCATTCTCACAACCAAGGGCCTAGTTTCTGGTTTATTTGTTCTAGTTTGTGGTGTTTCAAAGCTCTCCTGCCCAGAGGAAAAACTGTGTTGAGAAGGTGTTCACAAAATACCACGTGATTCACATCTGAGTAAGATATGTGGAGTGAGGCCAGGAGTCTGGCCATCCATGTGCAGGTACATTTACTGGGGACACCCGAAGGCAGAGATCATCTGTCAGGTTCTTTTCCTCATCCAAGCAGAGCTAGCTGCTCAATGCTTGGCCAGGCAAGGTGAGCAGACAGCCCAGACTGGCCCAGCCCAACAGCTACACCTCACAGTGGAGCCCCTGGGGAGCCGAGGTGAGTTGTTAGTGAGGGTGCCAGCCCCAAAGAACTTGGTTTTTCTCAACTGCCACCAACTGTGCAATTAAAATTAGTCTCTCGGCCAAAAGCGATGACCCAAGCCCAGCTCTCAGGCCAGAGCCTGCAGGTCTCTGTCACCTACCTCGGATGGAACTGGGACCTTGCAAGCACACAGGATGTGGGGACAATTTCTTGAAAATAATTTTGAGCTGCGGCAGAATAGTGAGAAGAAAACCATTGTATTGTATGACACTTTCTTCATACAACTGGAAAGACGCACACATGCCTTCCAAGAGATTCCCTGCCCCGTCCGTCCTGAGACTATCTAAGAACAGCTGGAACTCCATGAGAACTACCTCCAGTAGTCATGAAGGCGTAAGTAGTCACTCGCAGGGATGGCCCTTCTCTGCAGAGTGAAGATCTCCCTTCTATTACACACTGGGCCCTCCCTCACCAAGCACGAACAGGTGGGTAAGGTCTCCCCACCAAAGAGATGGTCAGAACTGAGTTCCACTCGTCTTTGCTTTCCAGAGCAGCGCTGTGAGCCTTCTGTCTCGACAGCAGAGCACCTGACAGAACCAACTTAAACCGAGGACGTATTTAGTCTGGCTTCACACTGTCAGGGGTTCAGTCCACTTGACCTTGCTGCTTTTTTGGCTTGTGGTGGCAAACAAAAGCCATGATGGTAGAAGCTTGTGGTAGAGGAGGAGGCCTGTTCACCTCATGGGAACCAGGAAGCAAAACAGGGACAGGAAGGGACCGTGGTCTGAATAGTCACTTCAAAGTTTCACCACCGATGACCTAATCTCCTTCCTCTAGGCCTGCCTGCCAAAGGTTCCTCCGCCTCCCAAAAGGCTTACTAGCTGGGACCAAGTCTTCAACACATGACAACACAGGGACCTTTGAGGGACATCCAAGATCCAAAGGCTAGCGGGGAGAGGGCTCCAAAGGACCGCCACGACCCTGAGGTTCATGGAGTCAAGTGACCTTCCCAGGATCACTTTCCCAGGATGGTTGGTGTGAAATGTCAACAGGTCATGACAATCATCTGAGGTGTGTGCCTCAGTGGGGGAATTGTCTACATCAGGTTGGCCTGATGTGGGCAAGTCTGTGTGGGACTGTCTTACTTGCCTTAAAGGGTGTGGGAAGACCCACCCCAAATGTGGGTAGCACCTTCTGCTAGCGGCCCAGATAAAAAGGACACAGAAGAAGGAGGAGCATTACTCCACTTACTCACTGGTTTCAGAAACCAGTCCTTTCTTCTGGGCTTCCAACATGGACTGAGGACAAGTGGCTTTCTAGGAACCTTCCGGGCCTTCAGAGGGGTGCCACTGAGACACTCGGCCTGGTAGACAAACCAACTGCGGGTTCATGGCCTCTCTGGTGTGAGGCAGCCACTGCTGGACTAGCCAACTGTTGATGCACCTAGCCTCAAGGGTTTGGCCTTCCAAGTGTGCTGCTGCTAGTGTTCTGAAGGTATTGTGTAAACCAACTTCGCAAACCCTTTATTCCTCCAGAGACCCCTAATAGCTATGGCCACTGTGTTACAAAGCTGAGACGTGAACACAGCCATTCTGACTTCTGATCTTCACTTAGAGAGACACACGCACCCCATATTCGGGGAGATGGTCCCATACATTTCTAACACACCCACTTCCTCCCCATTGAACTTTCACTCTGAGTGACTAAGAGTTACTCCACCTGGGCTTTGTACTGTCTTTGAAGCTGGTAATTTTCCGCCATGGGGGAGCTGTGCACTGAAGAATGCTCACCATTTTCCTCCCCTCACGCCACCCACTTTTTGACTCTTGACAATCAAATCCATCTCTAAAGATGGCCAAACACGCACAGGAAGACAAAACTGCCCTAGGGTGAAACCAGAACGCAGTCCCTGAACTGAGTCAAGTTGAGTTTCCTGTTCCCTGAAGGCCAGGTGTCTGAGCTGGGGACAGGTTCCTTTCTCAACAGCTGCAGGTCCAGAAGGAGCGGGAGAATAAGAGAGTTCTTTGTTGACTGATGCCTGCTATCATACTGGGCTTGTCCTATGCTTGACAGATGTCCAGAAAGGACTCTGGAAAATTCCTACCAACTTTTAGGCCTCTTCGGTTTCAGCTGCTCCCCAGAGCTCTTTTGTCCTCTTGGTAGCTCATCCAAGAGGGCTTTGAGGACACAGCAAGCTCACAGGGAAGCCCTATCTGTCAAACGTCTATGAGCAGCTGGAATTGGCCACCAATCCTCCCAGGTGCCCAACTACAGGGAAACACATGCCCAGCTTCCCATGAAGTTTCGTGGTATCTCCTCGGAGACTCAAGAGTATGGGAGGTGTCCACTCCTGTCCCAGTCTCTGCACTGGGGGATCACAGAGCTGTGGCTGTGCTTGTCATAGAAGGTCCCACAATCCCCACTTCTCAGGGTAGGTCGGTAAGTGGGTCCTGAACTGCTCGGCTCTGTCTGATGCCTCCATCTGTGGACTGGCGCCTCCGTCTGAGCAAGGATGAAGAATCCTCACCATGATGTGTTCTATGTCTCTGAGACAAGCAAAGTGGCACTTCCTTGGGAAAATAGCTCTGTACTGGGAAATGATGTCACATGTCACAGGTAAAATGCCTTTGCTGTCCTGTGTTCCCAAAACCCACATTAGCAACAACCTCATTTACACAAGAAGAAAATACACTCTGGGAAACTCAACTGACTCCGGAGAGCAAACCCTCCAAATCCATGTTGCTCAGGTCAGGGTACTGTGTGTGCCTCACACAGCAGAAGTGTATAAGACTGTGAGAGCCTGGGACCCGAGGGGAGGCAAATGATTTAGAATGCAGGATTGTCGTCTCTGGCCCTAATCTAAAAAGCCTCAAGTGCCTGACCCAGGAATTACAGCTCTACTCCACATGTGTTGGGAAGGCATGGAGGATTTGTAAAGAGGGACACTCCATGGTTAGATGTGGGATGAGAACTGGAAGGAAGTCAGGTTGATGATGGGGGCGTTCTGTGCTGGGGTCTAGAGTGTAGTGAGAGAGTACCTGCGTAGTATTTGCTAAGCTCTGGGTTCAGTTCCCAGGGCTGGGAAAACGCGTATTGCTGTGGGGATGAGGGAAAGCAGCAGCACTTCCCGTGGGGATGGTTGAAACTCACTGACCAGGCTGCACAACATGACCGGTATTTTTCTTCCTTCAGGCCAGGTAGGGGTGGGGCACAGATTAACCAACCTCACCTACAACCCGGGAGGTGGTAGGTGTGGGGAACCGTCTCCACTGCGCTGAAGTCCAGTGCAATCTTCATGGAGGACAATCTAGAGTCACCTAGTGAACAGCGGACAGGAGTCCACTCTGGGGAATCTGTCCTGGAGAGCCACAGTGTGATTCAGAAGTGAAACTGGCCGGTAGCCACAGTACAGTGACTGTCGTAGTTAGAGTTTCTGTTGCTGGCATAAAACACTATGACCAAAAGCAACTTGGGGAGGAAAGGGTTTATTTCAGCTTACATTTCTACATCACAGTCTTCCATCATCAAAGGAAGTCAGGGAAAGAACTCAAGGCAGGAGGCAGGAATTAATGCAGAGGCCATGGAGGGGTGCTGCTGACTGGCTTGCTCCCCATGGCTACTCACCCTGCTTGCTTATATCACCCAGGACCACCAGCCCAGAGGTGGCACCACCAACAATGAGTTGAGCCCTCCCACATCAATCATCAGTGAAGGAAATTCACCAGACTTGCCCACAGGCCAATCTGGTGGGGGCATTTTCTCAACTGAGGTTCCCTCTTCTAAAACGACTCTAGCTTATGTCAAGGTGACCAGGACGGTGACCAAGAGGGAAAAAGATTCCAAACCAGCACAATGCCCTTCATCGGGCGGCACTCACAGAAGACAGTACTTCCAACGATGGGGTCAAGTCACTCAAGCTGGTCATGACACATGTCCCTTTATTGTGGACTTCAAATATCAAAGGGCAAGCCAATAGGAATAGCATGGGGGAAAAAAATCATTCATGTGCCTATCCTGGTATGTTAGAGCCACAACTGAGGTGTGTGTGGGAAGGAACAGGCACGCGTCTCTTTGTGGTGGCTCTTTGTGTAGGGTGGGATTAGACGACATTCAGAGAAGGGTAGGGAGGAGGCTTTCTTTGTGTCTTGTATATTTAAAAGTTATTTTAAACTTTACATACAGTAAAATTCTCCCTTTTTGCTGTTAAGTTCTGAGCTTTAACATATGCTTAGATTCTTAAAATTGTCAGGGATAGGATGCAGACAAGGGTTCATACGCTAAAGAATTCGCTTGTCCTGCTCCTGCGTGATAGGCTCTCCAGCCACCTCTGGTAAGATCCGATCTGTCTTCTTCCCGATTTCATTGTCTAAGGAGCATGTGGGAGGGGTCACTGTGCTAGGAGGCTTTCAAAGGTAAGGAGACTGGGGAGTCTCTATCTGAACTTTTCCTCCATAGTGAAACGCCCCCATTTCTGAGAGAGTCACAGACACGGAGGAACACAGGAAGGCCAGGAAACAGGTCAGAGGGCTAATAACACTCTCAGGAAAGGGCTGAGGAGGGAAGGCTAAGGCTAAAAAAAGAACCTAAGTGTGAGCAGAGATGACTTTCCTAAAAAAAAAAAAAATTCAAGATATGTGTTAGGCATTCTTCCAAAAGAATCAAACTAGACCCAGGAGATTGACTCCAGGCCTTTGGGCATGCGAAGTGGTCCTGTTTTGTTTTTGTTTTTATTTTTAATTAATTAATTAATTTTTTTTTTGTCAGCTTGGCAGACACTAGGGTCATCTGGGAAGGGGGAACCTCAATTGGGAAAAAGCCTCCATCAGATTGGCCTGTAGGCATGTCTGTGGGGGCATGTCCTTGATTGATACAGGAGGATCCAGCTCACTGCGGGCAGTACCACCCCTGGGCAGGTGGTCCTAGGAGGTGTAAGAAAGGTAGCTGAACACAAGTCTGGAAGCAGGCCAGTAAGCAGCTTTTCTCCATGGCCTTGAAAGGGAAAAATCAGTAGCCATCTCGAGAGACGCCCCTCACCCCCACTCCTGCCTCCTCTAAAGGTATTTGCTGACCAGCAGTTTTAGAACTGACCAAAAGTTGAACTCATGGGAAGATAAGGCTGAAACAATAAATCTATATATCCTGGGCTTGGTAAAACAGGATATGGGGAGTAATGGACTCGACCGACCAGAAATTGAACTTATGGGAAAATAGGACTGGAATAATAAATCTGAATGTGTATATCCTGGATTCAGAACAGCAGGACATGGGGAGTAAAAAATTTATGTCTCTGTAGATACCCTGAATCCTGTTAGCCATCAGTAACCTCATGCTTATAGTTCAGCCAGTAACTTCAACGAACTACCTCACCCCTAGCCCCCTCATCCAATCCCAAGCTGCATGTAAACCTTTCCTATATAAACCCCTTAAAGTGAGTGCTCGGGGTGGTTCTCCTCCACCCGCTGTGTCAGATGTTGGACTCGTGGACCAAGCCCCGGACTTGTTTTGTTACTAAAAATGCTCTGTGTGCTTGCATTGGATATCAGCTCTGTGGTGGTCTTGCTTGGGGGTCTTGCGACCTGGGCACCACAGCCTCTGCTTCCGGTCCTACCTCCCAGTTCCTGCCCTTCCTGAGTTCCTGCCTTGACTTCCTTTAGTGATGAACTGTGATCAGGATGTGTAAGCTCAATAAATCCTTTCCTCTACAAGTTGCTTTTGGTCATGGTGTTTTATCAGAACAATAAAAAGCAAATTAAAGCACGAGATATAAATCTCTCTACCCCCTTAAAAACATTCCTTTGAGGCAGGGTATTGCTAGACTGTAGTGGCTGGCCTCCATCTTGCCACTGGCATGCCCCTGCCTCTCAGTAGCTAGAATTACAAGCATGTGCCAATATATCAGGCTCACAGCAAGCTTTTTCTGTGTTCTAGAATTTTTCAAAACAAGACACTGCCACCTTTTACAAACAATTCCTACCAAATGTGTGGAAAGCTGTGTTCCTGACCTGTAATTTAGACTCCGAGATGGATTGGTGTAACGGGACAAAGGATGGTGTCTTGGAAAATGAACAAGCTGGCTAACCCTAGGCCATTTTCCCCTCATGGCGGATCAGCCAATTGTGGCTCAGGTCTATAAAGAGGCCTGCTCTGAGTTGAGGAGCATGCACACGTGCGTGCACACACACACACACACACACACACACACACACACACACACACACACACGCACACAACTGCGCTTGTGTAACTACTTCATCATAGCCTCCTGATGTCTAGTCCTTTGGCAGACAGAGCTCCTGGACTCATTACAGTCATTCCTGTGCCTCTTGCCCTCATGCCACGGCTGAAAAGTTTACTCCTCCCTTCAAAGGGAACACAGGGTGTGGAAGGGCAGGGCCAACATCTGTGCTGGGGACAGAGCAGCCGGAGATATGGGGGCAGCTTAGAACTGTGTACCCACCTGGGACATTCAACACTCACTTTATGGCACACCCCTGGGAGGGGGGTGGAGGCATGGCAGCCTATCTGTGAACTCGGGGCAAAGTCCCTGCCAGCACCAGGGAGTCGATAGCAAGACTTAATTATCTGTAGGAAACAGATGAACATGGCCATTTAAATCTTTCATTATCTATATGTTTTATGTGGGTGAAATTGCCTCCAGCTGCTATAGTTTTGGAACAGTGAGGATGAGTGTAGAAGTCAAACTAATGAACGAAGCCACGGACAGAGCTGCGGAGTGTGGGGACAGTGTGGGGACAGTTTCACAGGTGAGCCTCAACCACACAGACCTGAGATTCTGCTCTGGTCTGTCTGAGGCACCCTGCAGACCCCCAGGTGGGGTTGAGGAGACGGGACCAGGCAGCGTGCTAGTCATGACCCCTGTCTCTCACATCTCACACCCTCTGGGCCGATGGGTTCCTAACAGACTGTGGCTAATTCCTATTCTTTTCTATTCTTAGGAAAACACAAACCATTCCCCGTGCTGAGTAAAAGAACCCAAATGCATTCACTTTGGGAACCAGTGGCTATTTCTATGGGCTGGAAAATGTCAATGTACAGAGACGAGCAAGCTAACTGTATTACTGAAGCAAGGTCCTCACAAAATGAAGACAGTTTCACCTTCTATGTAAGTCAGAGCAACGCACAAAATACAAGGTTCACTGCACACCATCCCAGGCACATTTCTTTATTTATTTAGGAGACTGGATCTCATTACTTAGGTCAACCTGGTTTCCGACTCATAATCCTCCTGCCTCTGCCTGTCCTGGACATTTTATAGGGTCAAAGAGGCCAAACGTAATTAAGGGGCCAAACATTGCCCCTCCAACCCAAAGCTTCTCCCCTTTCAGCTCTAGCTGTGACCCTGAGTTCTACTCATTCACTAGGCCCTTGAGAGACATTTCCAGTCCCGGACCATGGAAGCAGATGGTGATGATATCAAACTTTCACCTACGAAGCAATTCTCCTTGCCATTAAAACAGCTTTCTGAATCGCTCTACAGCTGCCTCAATGACACACCGAAAACGTGCAGAGCGGATCATCACCTAGGACTTGACCCTCCCCTCAAACTCTCCCTTGACACAGTGGCAAGGAAATCATCACAAATTCATGACTGAGCCAATAGGCTCAGGGACCAAGAAAGCTACCCTCCCTCCAAGGTGCTGGGATCGTCCAGCATCCCCTAGGAACTCAAAGTGACTTATTTACCTAATGCTTTACTAACTTCTTACGTGGACACAGAAAACACCAGTTTATCTTTGAGCCTGTGTTGATGATGTTTCCTTGAGAGCATTTTTTCCTGTGTCTGCATCTGCTTTTTCAGGGTTCTGGATTTCTCAAGAGAGGCACCAAGCTCGGCTTCCTCTCTGTCCCACAGTACGGTACTTAAACGGACTCCCGGACTTACAGGAGCTTCTTAAAAATAGAGGGAACATTTTAAAATAAACTTTGCGGCGGAAAAACTGTTGCTAAGTTTCCCAGTCTCTCTGTTAAATGCATAAGTGTGTATGGGGACACACACACACACACACACACACACACACACACACACACAGGACTCACTAGTTGTATAGTTTTATTTTCCATTAATATCGTAAATCTGCAATGAGTGGCTTCTATAATTGGGTTGCAGACACTCACTTCCAACAGATTTCTTTTGATCTGGAGCATCATAAATAAATCAAAGAGGGATCCAAATCATTTATTTTGTCTCTGTTCATCTTAAAGACCATTTCCTTTAAAGAAGAGTGTTCCAAACCTAACATCATCTCCCTTAGGGGACAGGAAGCAACAGCTGACATTCTTATGACTCCAATCATGCACAGCATGATTTCCACGTGAGGCGAGCTGCAGAGGCCCGATTAGGGTAGGGGAAGAAGCTTTTCCTTAGGGGATAAGATCAGAAGAACTCTTACAAGCCAGAAGGAGATCAGACCCAGGGAAAACCTGCATCAAAATTAGCACCCACATTGTCGGCTTGCTGAGACCCAATGTAGGAGAAGCATTTGCATCACCCATTTAGAGCCTGGGAGTATTCTGCAAAATCAGTTTTTAGATTTTCTTACTATGTCTATATATATGATTTTTCTCCATCACACAACATTCTGGTATTGGACTGCCTATCTTCATTTTAGTCCCAATTCCTTTAAATTGTTTATTTTTATTTGTGTGTATGGTGTTTGTAGCATGTCATGTGCGAGTCCATGTGCCTGCAGAAGTCAGAAGAGGATGTCAGAACCATGAATCACTGAGCCATCACACTAGCCCCGCTACTGTGGTGCTGGTGATTGAACCCCAGGTCTGTGTAGGCATGAGTGACAGCCTCGGCTTCCTCTCAAACACATCAGCGGATCTAAGAAAATTTGATTTTTCTTCCATTTGTCTTTGTACTAAGGTCCGCGCCTATCTGTACCGGTTTCATGAGCGTCCCAGCAACACATTCCCTGCAAACAATGTTTTCCCTCGGACCCATCTATTCCCAACAACGACCCTGGAAGGCTCTTACCAGCTCCCTGGTGGGGCGACTTCTCCTTCCTGGGCTCGGGAGGCAGGATGACCGGTATGAGTCTCTCAGATTCCCCAGGGCTGGCATCCAGGCCTGCAGGTGGGTACGGCAGGGTGAGGCTCGGCAGGAGAGGCTTCCTGGGCAGGGGTGGCTTGGTACTGGGCTGCTCAGGAGACCTGGACTTCCCTTTCCCTTGCCCATTGGGGGACCTGGAACTTCGCAGTGCAGGGGCAGCCCCGGCATGGCTCTGTTCATCCTTGGGGAGCAGAGTCAGACCTCCTCTCTCCAACCTGACTTCGGCGCTGTACCTCTTGATGGCTTTCGCCTCCTGGGCAGAGCCGTCTCTGTACTTGAGTGAGAGCGAGGTGGACCGTAGCTTGACTGGGAAGGGGTTCTGGTCCTCTCCAGGGGCTGGCTCCTTTACACAAGGATCAGCATCCTGGAGGCTCCTGCTTGGTCCTGCCTGGCCGGCCCCCATATCCCCTGAGACTTGAGGGTCACCACCCGTAGTCTTTCTGTCCTGGGGCTCTGGCAGCACCTGCAGGTCATCAAGAGCTGCCTCACTCCTCCAGGCAAGGCCACTCCGTAGTAATGGTGCACGGCCCCCTGCAGGCGCATGGCCGGAATGTTCCGGAAGGCGAGAGCTGCTGGCCCGGGCACGCGCTCTGCTTGAGGTCACGGAGAACCTCTTAACGCTGCGCTGTGGCTCAGTACTCCGCTCGCTCTTCTTCCCCACGGCTGCCTTCTCTGGACCCCCTGATGTCGCAGCCTGTGCAGGCCTGGGGCGGGCCGGGGGCACAACTGCTCTGTCCTGGACTCCAGGGCTGGGGTCTTTCAGAGGCGACTCTGCGGGGGACCCACCGGAGGCCAACGCCTTGTGCTTCAGGCAGCTCTTGGGTACCGGTGGGCTCGGGGAAGGGGCTGTGGAGGGCTCCGTCCCTGCTCCCTCAGGCCTGGGTACCACCAGGGTCAGCTCCTCCTCCTTCTGGACACTTTGGTCCTGTCCCTCTGTATCTGAGGGTATCTCCAAGTTGGTGTCAGCGACAGTCTCAGGAGTTGGTGACTCTCCCTTTGGAAGTATTGTGTCCCTATTGGGAGGTTCCATGATCTCTTTGGGGGGTGCCATGTCTCCATTGGAAGGTGACATGTCTGTGTCTGAAGGTGCCATGATCCTCTTGGGAAGTGCCACGTCTCCCTTGGAAGGTGACATGTCTCCCTCTGGAGGTGACATGATCCTCTTGGGAGGTGCCACATCTCCCTTGGAAGGTGACATGTCTCCCTCTGGAAGTACCATGATCCTCTTGGGAGGTGCCACATCTCCCTTGGAAGGTGATGTGTCTCTCTCTGGAAGTGCCATGATCCTCTTGGGAGGTGCCACATCTCCCTTGGAAGGTGACATGTCTGTGTCTGGAGGTGCCACGATCCTCTTGGGAGGTGTCACATCCCCCTTGGAAGGTGACATGTCTGTGTCTGGAGGTGCCACGATCCTCTTGGGAGGTGTCACATCCCCCTTGGAAGGTGACATGTCTGTGTCTGGAGGTGCCACGATCCTCTTGGGAGGTGTCACATCCCCCTTGGAAGGTGACATGTCTGTGTCTGGAGGTGCCACGATCCTCTTGGGAGGTGTCACATCCCCCTTGGAAGGTGACATGTCTGTGTCTGGAGGTGCCACGATCCTCTTGGGAGGTATCACATCCCCCTTGGAAGGTGACATGTCTCCCTCTGGAGGTGACAGGTCTCTCTCAGGAGGTGCCACATCTCCCATGGAAGGTGACATGTCTCTACCTGGAGGTGCTATATCACCCTTGCAAGGCGACATGTCTCTCTCAGGAGGTGCCATGACCCCCTTGGGGAGTGTTGTGTCTCCCTCAGGAGGTGTTACATCCTCTTTGGAAGGATGAGTCTCCCCTTCAGGAAGTGCTGTGTCCCCTTTGGGAAATGCTGGGTCTCCCTCAGGAGGTGCTGTAGAGTCCTCCTCGGAAGGCACCATGCCTCCCTCAGGGACATCAGACGGTGGAGTTTCCGCATCTCCAGAACCACAAACCATCTCCTCAGATACGTTCTCGACTAGAGGACTCAGGCCTCCAGAGGACGGCTCTTCCTTCCGGCTTTCGCCGTGGGGAATATGGTACGGAGAACCTACTGGCAGAGATGGGGTTTCTGGGCATGGAACTGAGACTGCCATGGGCTCCGTGGCCTCTGGCGTAGCCCGGCGGCTTGAGGGTTCATCTCCGGGAGAACCGCCCTCCTCCATGCTGGCACTGACTGCCATGCTGTGCTGTAGGCGAGCCCGCCTGGCGCAGGCCCCTCCTCCAGGGAGCAGCAAGGGTCCAAACTCAGGCCTTCTGCCCAGCATCAAATCCCGCTGCCCAGCACTGGGGTGGTCTTCTGTATTGACCCGGAGTAATCGTTTCCCTTCATATTCTTCCTCCTCCAGGGTCCATGACAGATCACTCAGGGATTCAGACTGTGCCCTCTAGGAGAGAACAGAGGTGAGAGACATCCACACTGCAGCAAATACTAGAGCCTGTCCCTGCTTCCTCTAGGACTAAATGTGGTTTAGGAAACACCGTGGCTCTCAAAGGCTGATGCTGGAGTAGATGTCCACAAACAGATCTCTTCAGCTGCCTTAGGAGTTCACATGGAACCTTGGTTCACAAACTCAGCAGATTCAAGGCAACTCATGCAGCCAGATATATTATCACACACCTTTAATCACAGCACTCGGGAGGCAGAGACAGGCAGGTCTCTATGAGTTTGAGGTCAGCTAGCCTGGTCTATATACTGAGTTCTAGACCAGCTAGATCTATACAGTGAGTGGTCTAAGCCACAAAACAAACGGGTGCCTGCCTGCCTAGAGCCGAACAGAGGGACTAAGGACCAAGATAGAGCGACGATCTGTCCTGCTTTGTGTTCTTTGCTAATTCTGTTTCACTCTAGACTTATGTGAGTGAGGAGTGGACTGCCATTGTTTTTTCCCTTGGAGAGCCTGGAGACCAAAGGCATGGCAACTTTGGTCAAGACTGAACTAACTAACTGTTAATAGGAATCCCAGGTCAACAGGTAGTCTCTCTCTCTGGTCCTGGGCTGCGATACCAAGTCGTCACACAGCATTGCTCTCCAGGGTTGTGCCCTCATTGAAAAAAAAATCAGATAGTTTTCTTCAAAAGTTATATTTGTATCACATCAAACACAGTGAATGGTAAACCGCAGGATAAAAGCCAAAGATTTCAGTCTCACATTCTGTGGTTTTACATTCATACCAAGCCAGGACCCTTCCACTGTGCCAGATGCTGCCTCCTGCTCTGAACCTCCAGAACATTCTACCAGCCAGACTCCCTCAGTCTTTACTTCCTGCAGATAACCTGCCTGAGCTAATGATGCTTCCTTTCCTGGCTCTCTAATGCACCCAGAATCCACACTGCCTTGTGGCATTTTTTCTTTGGAAAGGCCTCTGGAATTTAGATGCTGGCCTGGCTTCCTCTTGGCTGTCACACACTTAATTCCTCCTCTCAGGAAGAAAATGAAAATCGAGGCAGACACAGGTCATGCAAAAGCAGTATGTGAACATGATTCAAAGGTTAAGGGTTGATTACTGCAAAATGTTCAGGACATCAAACCTTGGGAATCATTCAGGTCGTTGCATTAAACAGTGCTCTGTCTTGTCTTCTAAGGTAGGAAATGTGACCTTGGGTACGAAGGCGTTGGTTCTTGTTGATGATACTGTATTTTTATCTTTGTGATGCTGGGGATCAAATCCAGGGCCTTGTGGAGTGAGGCAAGTGCTCTAACCCCAAGCTACATCCCCAACTGCTATTTTTAACATTCCCAGCTGGCATCTGCTTGCTAAAGATCACAAGAAGTCTGGGATGTCTGTGACCATACCTAAGCTCATTTCTGCCAAAACGCACAATTCTCTTCTTTTGGATTTCAAAAGAAGTTGAAGGAAGAAATTTACACAAGCAGTCTGGCCAAAAGCTGCAGGTTCTTGACTTGGTCATGTCACTGGTCTTTTGCCACTATCGGAAATTATTGATATGGAGGGCTCAGGAGGACATGGGTCATGATTGGAAACCATCCATCACAGAACCCAGGCCAATTCAGCAGACAGCTGGGGATCCAGTCTGGCTAGAGCACCTTCCAGCTGAGCTACCGGCAGCTATGGAGGTGACTATGGTGTGGGGGGGGGTGGGGGGGTGGGGGGGGTGGGGGGGGTGGGGGGTGGGGGGTGGGGTGGGGGGAGGCACACAGCAGGAAGAAGGCTGTCATGGGGTGTACCGTCCAGAGGAGGGAATTGGATGCTGAGTGGAAAAGCAGCTCCCGCATAGCCTAGGACCTCTGGCTAGCAGTTGCATTAGGGAGGAACTCAGTCTCCCCATCACTGCCAGGGTGCACTGTGCCTACTCCATCTAGGCCACCTCCTGGGCATTTCCTCCTTTGGGGCTTCACAGTGGTGGGACTCTGGAAGCATCCTGAGGAAACAGAAATGCTCAGCCTGTACCAAGACGAAGAGTCGGTTGAGGCTAGCGGTACACCAGTGTCATCACGCCAGGAGGCAAGTTCCACGGTGCAGTGTGCAGCAGTCCCTGGGCAGAGGACCCTCCAAACCACGGGCAGCAGGGTCTCTGTCTGAGCTCTGGGTCATGCATTTGGCGGCTCTTCCAGCCACCAGACCAGAACTAGTCATCCAGTCTCAGCGCTCCTATTAAAATGGAGTTGACAACATTCCCTCTCCCCGGCACTGTCTGGCTGGGCCTGAGGACCGAGTGGTGTAAGGTGTAAACCTTTACAGGCATTCTGCTCCAACTACAAGTAGAGTTACACCGAAAGCACGGTTCTGTTAGCATGGGTGGCGGGACAAAACACTGAGGTAATAACTGGCAGCTATCCCTTCCAACTTCTCCTGAGGTGGGGGCTGAGTGGCCCAGTCAAACATGTTTCAGCTTTGAAATAAATATCAGCCTCGATAGCCAAGGTTTCACTGTGCAAAATAGAGGGTTTTTTTTTTTCATTTAATAACAACACTATTTATTCTTTTTTCCTTGTTTTGTCTTTTTGCATTTTTGTGTGTATTTTACATGTGTGTAGGGTGTCCGTGTGTGTATATGTATGTCTGTACATATGTGGGTATGTTATATAGATGCATATGTATATAGGTGCCTATGTACGTGATGTCTGGAATCATCCTCAACCCATCTTCTACCTCATTTATTGAGGCATGGTCTCTCAATCAAACCCAGAGCTCACTGATATGGTTAGTTTCATATGCCAGCTGGCTCTGGGGACTGCCATGTACACACAACAGTTGCTTGGGTTCTGGGGATCCGAACTCTGGTCCTTACACTTGCATGACAGCTACTGAGCCATCTATCTAGCCCCCCTCTTTTGCTCTAGAGCTTATAAAAGACTCAGAGCCCTTCGTTAAGGAAGGGAATGGCTCAGTTGCCTTTAGCCTACTGGCTATGGGTAGGATAGGACCTCTGTTGGTCTTTTCTGTGTCGAACACACAGATTACAAGCCCAGCACCACTTTGAGATCTTTGGCAGCAGTTAATTCTGCAGCTCACACACGATTGAGCCTGTATGGTAATGAGTATTCAGAGACAGGTAATGCCTGGGGTGTGCTCAACAACCTAAGACAGAGCACCTGTGTGGCCTGGGCAGGTGTCTCCATGAAGGGTAAGGTGACCTGCTGACGCTCCCATACAACCTAAGTCAGAAGCTCATTTTTTAGTAAAAAGGGGACCTGTAGGGTCCTGGCCCCTGTTTTGGGTAACTGTTGCCTTGCTTGCTGACCTTGACCTTGATATCCTCCCTATGCTAATTCCCTCCTTGGTTCCACCCTCCTGAATGCTTAAGGAAAGTTCCTTGTCCGTGTATCCTGCATAATGGGCGTTAACAGCTTAGATGCAAGATTGTAAAACATCAGTAGCGAACTTCTGCCCTCCAGGGTTCTCCCATTGTGCTGTAAGCCTGTATTTAAGACCTCTTCCCTCCTTCAATAAACGGCATTTGGCATTTAAAAAAAAAAAAAAGACACAGAGCCTTAATGCCATGGAGTGGAGAATTTAGGCCCTGGTGACACAGCGGTGAATACCCTAGCGAGGAGAGCAGCACGGATCAGAAGGGGTTGCTGTGGAAGCTCCGGGGATGCCTGTGTGTTGGGGCTTGGGTGAGATAGAGAACGCAGTCCCACGTGCTATGGGGGATCAGATGAGGGGAAAGTAGGCTGCACTGTGGAGCGGAGCCTAAAGAATCATGAGGTCTCTATAGAAGTGTCCTGCGGCCGATCGGCAGCTCATGGGGCAGTGTGTGGCCCCTTCCACCTCTGGAGTAAGGGAGCACCTGAAAGCCTGATCTGGGGCAGGCAGAAGGCCTCTGTGAGAAGAGGAGCTTTAGGACCCAGAGCCAAGTGGCTGTGGATACTGATGGGCAGACACAGCTCCTGGAGTGAAGGAAGGGGCAGTGGGGACCAGTAGGAAAGTGTAGATACTCTGAGAACTTGAGTCTCATGCCTGCTCTCTACCAAGCAGGACAGGGGAAAAGAAATATGGAGTTTAAATTAAGGACCAACCGGGTTTCCATGTTTCCCCAGGCTGACTGACATCATATTTTTGTCGTAGTTATTTTACAAAATGGTATTTGGCAAGTTCAAAACTAAAGAGAGTGTCAGCAAAGTGGGGGGGGGGTGAGGGGGGCAGCAAGAAGGGTTGCTACTTAGGGCCATTCTACATGAGTTCAGGCATGCCTGGGTTCCTGGAGTTCCTCAAGGTCCCAGAGCATGTGGCTCTATACACTCATTGGACACAATGAATGGATCCAGGTGCCTCTGGTACTGATTCCCAAAAAGTCAACCCTGTCAGCCTGTGTTTACAAAGCACCTCCCACAGGCCAAACAAAAAAGTCACTCCCTTCAGGAAGTCCCCGACACACCCAGGTGGGCCCTGCTGCTTTCTCCAGCTGATGCATCTAGCTTGTCGTGAAACCTTCAACACCCGCAACCGCAACCGTGTCTTGAGGGAAAGGGCAGGGGAGACGTTACTCTATAAGTCCTTCTCAGTGTGAGAGGTGACTCTCCTTGGCCATGCCTGCCCTGCCCCCTGCCCTCTAGAGCGGAGGCATCTAATCCCTGTCAGGATAAGAGGAGTGAAGGAATGGAGTGTCAGGCTTGGCGCATGACACAGTGGATTCTTGGTCTTTGTAGCATGAACAAATGCATGCAAGTGCTAAGGCCTGGGGAGGCTGTTTATGCAAGAGAGAGATGCCCGATTCAAGGTGCAAAAGATGAGCAAGACTAGCGTCTACAGTGTGGTTTTATCCACCATGGAGGTGCTCAGATGGCTGTGCGGCCAGGCAGTGGGTGGGGCTGTCATGCCCCCCCACCCCACCCCTACACAGAGGAGGAAGGCCAATTACCGAAGACAGGCGCCTCATTTTACTTGATCTCTGGTTGCGGGGCTTAACCAGGAGCTTGTGTTTAGCTGCAGAGTTATCCAGGCAGGAGGAGATTTCTGGAGGGTGGCTGAAGTCAGCCACAGGTGCCAGGCTGCCATCCAAGGTCCGGGAGGAGACGGCGGCATCACTCGTGTGGTCAGGAGACTGTGGCCGCGATGAGGACACCAAGATCTTCACAGTACAAGGAACAAACACACCAAGCATTAATTTAGGGACAAAGGGCGGAGACTGCTGTCCTACCAACCCCTCTTTAGTGCACTTCTGTACCTGGGAGAGAATATTTCCAATTGGCTCTTGACAGAGAATGTTTTAGAATACTCCTTTAGAGCAAACGGATGGGAGTTCAAAGGGTGGGGGCCAATCCTAAGGCCATGGGAACAGGGTTCTTTAACAGGAAGAGTTTCCACGCTACTTTCACCAACAAAACAGAGTAGCCCAGAGTCTCCAGGGGTGGAGGGACCTGCTGATTTCATCCAGCCGGGACTGTGGCCCCGCAGTGGGATCTCACAGGAAAGGGCTGAGGCCCCTGCCCAGCCAGCCCTTCTCCTGGTGCTTCCTTTGTTCATTCTAAAGGGTCTCTAGGGCCTCCCAGGAGCCGGGCTTCCAGCTACCATATGGTGAGCTACAGATGTGTTACTAGTTTACACCTCAGTGGGGAGGGACTGACAGTCAGCAACAGCAAGTGCGTTGCCATGGGGGAAGGGGCTTCTGGCAGCCATGTGGAGAAAGAGAAACACCCTAAGACACCCGCCCATTGAAACATCGTGCCCTGCGCTACTGAATCAGTATGTCCCACTCCACTGAATACAGCAAGCCCCGCCCTACTGAATCAACAGGTCCCGCCCCACTGAATACAGCAAGCCCCGCCCCACTGAATACAGCAAGCCCCGCCCCACTGAATACAGCAAGCCCCGCCCCCGCCCCACTCAATACAGCGAGCCCCGCCCCACTCAATACAGCAAGCCCTGTCCCACTCAATACAGCCATCCCCTCTGGGAGTACAAAGGTGTGTTTCAGGGCAAAGCATGGACGTTACAGCACACGCAGCCCTGATGAGGAGCAAGACACAGAGAATCTGGGATGTGCTGGACTTGAGAACACTCCTGCCACCTTTAAACAAGCAAGCAAACACAGATAAACAAAACAAACAAACAAACAAAACAAAACAAAACAAAAACCTGCACCTTTCTATTGGAGCACTGGACTAAATATTAGTGCTATGCTTATATTTTCTGTTTGGTTGTTGAGATAAGGTCTCTCGATGCAGCCCTGGCTGTCCTGGAACTCAATATATAGACCGGGATGGCCTTGAATTTACATAGATCTGTCTGCTTCTGTCTCTTGGGTGCTGGGATTAAAGCTGCATGCCACCATTCCCAAATTTTGGTTTCCTATGATGATAGTAGACTGGATATACTATCGAATAACTGGTAAAACCCCTCAGAATTCATTTTAAAATATAAAGTAATAATCAGAGGAATAAAAGATTAGGTAAGTGCTTGCCCAGCACAAGCGACCCCCATTTGGCTAATTAAAATCTGTGCACTGCAGTGGCCATCGGGTTTGGAGCTGAGTTCCATCTTCAATGAATGAAGCTGCTCCTCTGGCCTGATCCAGCCAATTGCAGACAAAAGCAGCTGCTGTGAAAGTCAGACGCTCAAGGGGTACAGGAAGTCAAAGATGGGTCAGCAGCAGCTTGCTCCCAACAGGAATCTCCTCACCACAGAGCCTGGCACACACAACCATATCTAATCTGGAAGAGGGATAATGGAAATGTACTTGGGGGTGTTTTAAGGCACTAACAGGTGCAGTTTTAACTCCACAGAGTAAGGCGACTGGACAGACAACCTTCTCATCGTCTAGCCCTTCCTGAAGTTGGAGAGCAGGTATGGGTAGCCTATTGCCCCTAGACCCAGCTCTTACTGTGAGCAGGGATATGCTTACCCTGAAGCCAAATTCTGGGAGTAATTCTCTGGGCAACTTCATGGGAGTTCCCAACCCTAGAGCTGGTTAAAAATCAGCCACATCCCAGTCTTGACTTTTCATTAGTAATATTCTGGGAGCTCACAACTACAAAACAACAACAACAACAACAACAACAACAAAAAGACAAAACAAAACAAAAAAACCCAACCAGCTAGTGTGCGCATGCAGGGGAGAGAAAATATATGTCCAAAGTTGAGAGGTTACTGAATACAACTCCAAGCAATCCAGAAGTGGTAACTCTACAGTTTCATTGTAAGCAATGCCCTGGCCAGGCCAGGGGTGATGTGATCCAAGTATGCCCAAGGCAGGAGTGCTGTACAGCTCTCAAACACAAACTCTGTTCTTTGTTTTTCATAGGTCAATATAATTTGGATCATTTCAATTCTGTCTGCCCTCAGGAATAATGCTTGTTAGTATGGGGGAAATGGCCATCTGTTTTATCATTTATATATGAATACATTACATGGATGCTAATGTTCTTACCACAAACCAAAATGGCATCATGAGCGTGCTGGGGTGTTTATTCATGAGATGGAGTCTATGGGGAGGGCAGTATTGAGGATCACTTCTCCAGTGACTACAGCCAGACCCTGCTGGTCAAATTTTCATGGGCTGCCTTGTTTCCCAGAGGGTCCCATGTGACTTGCCCAAACCAACAGGTTTCTTTCGTTGTGAATGGGACACAGAGCTGAATGCTATTAAGTGTTTACTGTTGTTCACTGTGTCCTCTGGCCAATGTCGTGACAGCAGGGAGAGGCAGAGGTAGCTAGTTCCCTTTTCAGTGGCATTCTGGATCTGGGCATCTGCTCAGACAAGACAAGGCACAGAGCAGATGGCATCTGAGTGACCACACAACCACACGACATGATAGTGCGCAGTCTCCCTCATTCACAGAGATCTGGTGGGGAGACATGAGGGGCCTCCAGAATTTTAGCAACGCTTAGTGACAGGTGGGATAGAAACATTTAGGGGCGCACATATTGCACTTGCCTTTATAGCTGGGCTTGGACCCACATCATGCAGCAGGGACATCTCTGGGGGGCTCCGGGGCAGTCCGTCATCCTCAGAGCTCATACCAGTTTCCTCTGCCCTCTTGGTAGGAATGCCTCCTGGAGGCGGCGGCCCCAGCTTCACATTACATTGTATCTTTAACTAGGTTGAAGGAACAGCAGTCATTCTTAGCATTTTCATCAATAACACCCAGCAACAAGTCTTCCTGCTCTGATTCATTCATTCGGGAAATAACGTCAGCACCATTGCATGACGCAGAGCACCGGCCTGAATAATTGCCTGTCCCCAGTTCCCTCGCTGATGTCCTTGTGAATCAGGCACTCACCAACAGTGCATCCGCATGTGACTTGCCTGCCGGAGGAGAACTGTGAAGACCCTGTGACTCTACCTTCGATTGTATCAAACTGCTAAGCTGAAATCTTTTAGGGACTTCTGGGTTAATTAACCCTGGACAGACACCCAAGCGACAGTGCCCAGCCAACACTTACCTGCAAGGCCTTGATCCGGTCACACACATTTTCTTGGGAAAACACCCGCACGGGCCGAGCAGGGTCCTGCCCCGATTCAGGAAAGAAAATACTGTCGTGTGAAAGGGCGCGGTTGCCCAGAGTGCCCCTGGACTCCCTAGGATCAAAAGAGTCACTGTGAGCTTTTGCCCACCTCCACCTGTCCCTGATCCTAGGGACTTAGAGGGAGAAAGGGGGCGCGTGAGTGGCATGTCCCATAAGCCCTCCGTCACGCGTAGTTAGCAGCTATTTGTCTCTGTCCCTGTCAAATACTAATGAGAACACTCTACAGAAGATATTTGAAGGTTGTAGGAGATTTTTTTTTTTTGGATTAGTGGAAAAAAACAAAGTTTGATGAGGTGTGAGGTCCAAGACAGCAAGCCTTAGAGAGGGAAGGCTGGTGCTGGCTGGGTCCTGTGGGAATCTGTCTCAGATGTCCTGGGAGGGTGAGGTTACGGACTGTGGGCTAAGCTCATGTGTAGCCCCACCATAAGCTGGAGGCTGCTGGCACAACAGCATCTCCCCAAGATGGTCCAGATCACACATCTATGGCCCCTGTCTGATGATCTGGCATGGTTTGCGTACCCTACCACTGTGCTTGTGACCCGAAGCATGGCAGCCTGGCTCCAAGCCCAAGGACCCAGATTTGGAACTGAAATCACAGGGCACTCATAAAATGCTCTCAGAGGATGTGGGAATTAGCTGTCAGACTTCCCTAGCCTCCTAAATAATAGGTGGAAGGAGATGACTGAGGCCACTGGTTAAGGAAGGAAAGCCGCCTCGGCATGCATGGGACATCTTGTGCACAGCAGCCCCACCCTGTTCTCCTTGGGCATCCTGTCGTCTATGGGGCACAGGGGACTCTGAGGTGTGGCCCGTCCCACTGCCTATCCAGCTGTGTTACTAGTGAGCGCTCTATTGAGCACCCCAGCTCAAAGGTGTTTCCTTTCTAGGCGGCAAGAGCAAGCTTGCAAGTGGAAATCCAGAGTGCCCAGACGGTGTATCTTCACAGGCCCTCAGAAGGACTCAGCCCAGAGAGCACACACTAACAGCAACTCTCAATGCTAAAGCCATACATACACACACCTAGATTTACTCCCTACAGTCAACAGCCTGGGGCCACCCCCTAGAAACCACAACTACTGGCCAAATACCTCCAGTCCAGATGTAACTAGCCAGATGTAACTAGCCAGATGTAACTAGGAGTAAAGGCAGCAGGAAGAGGAAAACCCACCAGAGGCCACAGGCACATGGTCATTCATGATTGCAGTATTATGTATGTCCTTCAGCAGGTTTCAAATCAGAGGAGCTACTGGTGTGTGTGATGGAGGGCTGGGCCGGTGACCGAGGGGAGGAGGACTCTGAACTGGCGTGGGCGTACCAGAGGACACTGAGTGGAAACAGAACACACGGGATAGTGTGGCCCAGCTGTGTTAAGTGGAGGGTGCGTATATATGTAAATATGCGGTGAGCATGTGCACATGCCTGCTAATAACTTGTAAAATAAAAAAGAAATGGTACCTGGAAGATACATGAGAGTGGTTTCTTTAAGTGGGAAGGACAGAACTAGACGGGGAAACAGGGTCAAAGGTAACAACGTTTTCAATTTTGTCTTTGGAACTATTTAATGTGTTACACAACTGGACAAAAATCAATCAAAAAGGGAAGTCTCTAAGACTAGGAAAACAAAAACAAAAAAAGAAGCCTAATTTTCTTGCAGACATGAGGGCTCATGCTTGTAATCCCAGCACTGGGGAGGCAGAGGCAGGAGGATCCTTGTGGGAAAGGGGAAAGAGAAGTTACTCCGCTGTAGAAGGAAAACAGTAATTTTGTTAAAAGTCCAAGGTTTTCAGTCTAACAGGAAATAGAATACGACGAAAAAAAGTAAAAAACTTCATCTTTCTTGGAATTGGAAGTGTCAGTGAGTGAACTGCTCAGGATTCTCTTAAAAATAAAGCCATTTCCTACTTCAACCCACGAGAGGTCTACGAGAGGCAATGGCCAACTAGCAATCATGGCCACTGAATCACGACCACACTGTGATCTCCGAGACAACTTCACATTAAAAGGAAGGAAACGTGGTTTGTGAAAACGATCCAAGCCAGGAAATATCCGGCATTAGCCTGGAATCACTCACTGCCCAGGAAAGCAAGGGGCCTCTCCGAGATGGCTGGGCTCGTGACCAAAAGGCCGGGGAGCTAATCGGAAGTGACCCTTGATAGCTCAGCATGAGACAATGAAGAAAGACTGCTGTGGGTCAAAGCTCACCAAATATATTCAAAACCAGTGCGTTTGGAGTTGATACGCGGTTCAGTCCGTAGAGTGCTTGCCTAGCATGCGCAAGGCCCTGGGTCCAATCTGCAGGACCACATAAAAATGGGTGCGGCGGCACACACCTATAATCCCAGCATTCTGAAGATGGAGGGAACGTCAAAAGTTCAGGACTGCCCTTGGTTACATAAGGAATTTGAGGCCAGTCTGGGTTACATGAAATTCTGTCTGAATAAAATAAAATAAATAAATATTTTTTAAAAACCAACTGTGTTCACAATGATCCTTTAGTCGGGGGGGGGGGGGGGGAGGAATACCTAATATTTTGGTTGCTATTAGAAGGTGTGAAGGTATCAGGTACTATTCTGGAAGTGGAGCAACAAGCATCATTCTGTTTTTTTTTTTTCCTGAATAGATTGTGTTTTAGGCTATCATGAAGTTGACAAAGGAAAGCTATTTTTTATTTCAAATTTATTTAATTTACACGTATATAAGGGTTTGCCTACACATATGCACAACACATGAACTCCTGGTGCATGAGGAGGTCAGAAAAGGACATTGGATCTCCCGGAACTGATGTTACAGATGGTTGTGAGCCACCGTGTGAGCGCTGGGCACTAAACCCGGATCCTCTGCAGGAGTTAGCAAGTACTCAACTGCTGAGCCCGTCTCTCCAGCCCCTGACACAGGACAGTTCTTCACAGAAGAAACTCCGCTAGCAAAATGTACAGAGAATGAAGACTTAGGAACGCCCACAGTTTTGCACTGAGGAAATGGACCGTCCGCATGTTAACAGCATCAGGTGAAGGTTGCTGTAATGTTGACACTGATCGCCCAGGATCCAGCGCTTAATTGCAGCGTCGATAGAGATACCCAGAAAGTAGGGGCCCCTTCACACATCAGGGGCAGCTCAAGCTCAGTGTGCCCCTAGGGCTGTGGTTCCCAACCTCCCTAATGCTGTGACCCTTTAATACAGCTCCTCATGGTGTCGTGAACCCCCTGCCCCCAGCCATGAAGCTATTTTTGTTGTTATTTCATAACTGTAAATTTTGCTACTGCTATGAATCGTAACATAAATAGCTGAAATGCAGGATGTCTGATAGGTGACCCTCCCAAGGGGTTGGGACCCACAGGTTGAGAACTGCTCCTCTAGATCAACATGAGCTCCTACAGAATTGGGAGGACCCAGGCTGTGTAGCTCAAGCGTACTGGGAGCAGATGAAGAGAGCAGACCATTCTGTAGGCAAGGGGATCCAGAGGGGGCTGTCACCCATGAAGCCAGCACCAAGACACCCCAGCACAGGACCTGGACTGCCTATGGCCTTGTAGAAGTTGCTGCAGAGGCTGGTGGCAGATTCTCACAGAGTCTAAAGGAAGGGTCTCGGTAAGTCCAGGTAGTAGGTTCCCATAGAGGCCAGAGGGGTTGAATCTCGGAGCTGGAGTTAGGCAGGTGCAAGCCACCTGCCGAGAGCAACTCAGACGCTCTGCGTTAGTAGTCTGCAATCTTAGCGGCCAAGCTATCTTTCCGCCAGCAGCCCACCACCATCGTCCCTCCCTTATTAACGAATGTCAATCACGTCCCCACCAGGTGCGGGTCATAGGCAGATATCAAGGGTCCTCCTGTCCCCACTTTCCCTGGGTTCCTACAAGAAGGAGCATTTCCCCGGAGCCTGGCCCTCTGGCCACGCTCCTGTTTGTGGCTGGGTGGCACACTCCCAGGTTTGTTTCTGAACACCAGGAGGTGGGGGGTGGGCATTAGAGTTCTCCTGGGGCTCTCACGCCCCAGGAGGACCGCCCCTCCCGCACCCCCACAATGGTGCACAGTCTTACAAGGTACCCACGTGCCCACTCTGCTTCTAGCTAGCTCTGGGGGGAGGGGGAGGAGACGCAAACTCTGATCTTCTATCTTCGGTCATCTAGTGCCACCAAGTGGTCAGTGCAATTTCTCCACCTCGGGAGACAGGCTGCCCCGCCCCCGTCTCCGGAGCACTACCGTTCTTTCTGGCATTTGATCAATGTTTCAAATTTGAGTCAATGTGTCAAAGACGTTACAAGCTGCCTTCTCTCCTCCTCAGTCCAGAATATGACTGTGGGGGTAACGGGGGCAACATAATTGCAGTGTGATAAAGCACAAGTTAGAAAATCAAAGTTCTGCCCATGAGAGCTGCCTGAGTGTCCATCCCCAGAGCGTCTGCATTTATTAAACCCAGACAACAAGAAACCGTTTTTTTTTTTTCCCTCCATCTGCTGGCCTTGGTCTAGCACATGTGCCCTTATTCGATCAGTCAGTCTTTAAGTCCAGAGAGATGTGTGTTCCCCATATTGTGTCCCAGGTCCTTGAGCATTCTTGGTTACATTAAACCAGGGCCCTGCAGCCCAATCCTGCCCTTTCTGCCACGTGATGCTGGGCAGGCTCCTAGATTGCTTATGGCTGATTTTGCTCATTTCTGTGATGGTTCATGGCATTGTCTCATACAGCTACTGTGTGCTTAACAAACATATCTGTGTGTGTGTGTGGGGGGGGTGTTAGGTTGGTGCACACAAGTCACAGTGTCCAGGTGCATGTCACAGGGCAACCTTAGGTGGCAGTCCCTGCCTTTCAGCCTGTTGTTCACCACTGCCCCTAGGCCAGCTCACCCATGAGCTTCTCGAGAGTCTCGTCTCTGTCTTCCATCTGGCTATAGGAGCTCTGGAAGTATAGACCTACATGGAACCATCTCCCTAGGCCTCACTGTGAACTTAGAGGTTTTTAGATTTTTAAAATTTTATTTTACACATATGAGTGATTTGCACATATGCACCACATGTGCATGCCTAGCACCCTTAGAGGCATCGTGTACCTCAGAATTGGAGTTACGGATGGCTGTGAGCCAGAATGTGGGTGCTGAGAACCAAACCCCAGTCTTCTGCAAGAGTAACACCTGCTCTTAACCGCGGAACCACCTCTCCAGCCCCAGTCACTGTGAACTTTTAAATACTCATGGCACCCAGCGGGTAGAACTACACAATCAGGATTCCCCCACCTTCCTCCACCCCATGTTTGGAAAGTTAATAAATGCACCACATACTGAGAAGCTCCTAAGGGGATCACCCAGGATGGGAGGAGGCTCAGGAGCCGGACCAGTTACCAAGGCACTGAAGTAAGAGTGCTGGACATCTCCTGTGCCCACTGTCCCCTCCTCCCTGAGGCTCGCAAGCCAGATGCATGGGAAAGCAACTTACTCCAGCTCATCTTCGGAGTCATAGCCCACCGGCCCCGACTCGATGGGAATGACCTCGCTCTTGGCCTGATTTTGCTTCCAGGTGCTGTTTCCCGTGGATGAGGGCGATTCCTTTCTCTTCTTCTTCCCAAACAACTTCTTAAACGTTTTAAATTTGGATTTTTTCTTTCCTGTACAGATGAAGAAGAAGAAAAAAAAAAGATTAGCAGGAATGTGTGTCAGAGTGCAGGCGTGTGATGGGCACAGGTAACAAGAAATCAAGGACTCAACGTACCACAGAGAGAAGCACATGACCTAAAGTCTGCACCTCCCAAACAAATATTGGTTTCCATCTTTTAAAACATTAAAATTGTATGTGTGTAGATGTTTTGCCTGGGTGTGTGTCTGGCCACACGTGCATGCACTGGCCAAAGAGACGTGATGAGGGTATCAGATTCCCCAGGACTGGAGTTACAGATGGTTGTGAGCTGCCATAGGGGCACGGGGATTTGGAAGTGGGTCCTTTGGAAGAGCGGCCAGTGCGCTGAATCTCTCCAGGTCCCCTTGTTTTCCATCTTTAGGGTATCAGCATATGAACCAAGAATGCTGGATGGAGTATGATCAATAAATCAAAACCCAAGCGACCTTCCTCTTACCAGATACCATGTTCTTTAAGTCTCTGGAATATGCATACTATTTCATACACACCGTACACATAACGTGCCAGATGAGGCAAAGGCGTATGATAACCTAAGTTATTTTCTTAGAAAACATATACGTTATTTTTTTTTAAGGATTTATTTTATTTTTAAAATTGCGTGTTGGGGTGGGTGAGAAAAATGAGCAAACCGTGGCTGTCCCTACAGTGGAGAGAGGTTGTGTCCAGGCCGAGCTCCTCGGCTGTCACTTTATTCTTTCCCACGGGGTCTATCAGACCCAGGAGCCCATGACGTCACCAGGGCAACCCAGACACGTTCACTACTTCCCTTGTGAGTATTTGTCAGGCGGGACAACAGGAGGAAGCAGAGCCAGAGAGCACAAGTACGCTGTGTGGCCCGGCAGAAGTTTGCTGAAACAGTCTTTATAAGTTTAAAAATGGAATCAGTTTAAAATATAAGGGAGGGCATTCCTAATTGTCTTTGTGTTAAAGTCCCCTTGGAAGTTCACCTTGCCTTCACTTGAGATTCTGCCAGCAAGATTGGAGCAAATGTCTCTCCTCGGGGGACAACGTTCTATGGCAGTTTGTGTGTGTGTGTGTGTGTGTGTGTGTGTGTGTGTGTGTGTGTGTGTGTGTGTGTGTGTGTGTATCCCCAGTGGAAACTTCCTTTTACGTCTCAAAATGTTTATCTTGCATGCAGATGGTTCTCCATCAGAGGTTATGTTGAAAGACTCCCAGGAGGTGTCTGCATTTGACAGGGACACCACCTGGCCTTCCAATAGTCAACAAATTATTAGGTGTCCCCGGAGACCTGAACAAATAAACGGCCTCTCTGTCTTGACACCCAGGTGTGCTTAGGACATGAACAGTGGGGGTAGGAGGTGGCTATAAAGGGCAGAATCCAACAGCTGTGCCCTTTTATGCCAACTGTAACTCCAGCTTCAGGTGATCTGGCGCCCTCTTCTGGCTTCTGCAGTCACTGCATGTATACAGACGCCTAAATCAGTTTAATCACAAGAACCTCAAGTTCAATCGGCCATCTCGTTTGTTTTTATTTCTTCCTCTCCTAAGATTAGTGACCCGACTTCTCAAACAGTTACAGGACTGATCCACTTTCCTACTTCTTCAGTTTGTTCTGTTGTTTCTTATATCTAGGGATTTCTATACATTTTGAAATTTCAAATTTACTTGCAAAAAGGCTCTCTCATGGAGGATCTACTGCAGGATCTGTAGTAGTGCCTCCTTTTTCGTGTCCAGGGTTAATTATCTGTCCCTCCTCCTTCTTCCTAGGTCAGCTATACTGATGACTTGTGAAAAGTCTCTCCAGCATGCTGGATGAGAGCTCTACCACTGAGTAACACCCCCAGGCCCAGACTTGCTATTTTTTTTAAAGGTTCTTTTGATGAAAGCCTACATTTTTTAAAACCTTCGCCAATAAATACATTTCATTTTAGTTTTCTCTAGATCTGTTAAGTTCTACGCATTATAAAAGTTTGCGTTTTCATCATTATTTGGTTAAAGTATTTTCTGATTTCCATGATCGTACCTGTTTAGATCTGCGAGTTATACAGAAAGGCAGGTCTTCATTCCCAAGCACTTGGCAACCTTCTCTCTCTTGTTATTAACTTCACTGTAGTGAGATCATGCACCCTGAATTTTGTTCCACTCTAATCTGTTGAGACTGACTTACGGCTCACCATATTGACAGTTCCCATACACTTCCCATAATGCTCGGAGAGCAATGCATTTTCCTCTCTGATTTAAAGATGACAATTTGGACACTGCCATTTTAATTTTGTTTTTATATTTCATCTCTCTACTAATTTTTAAAATAAATTCATCCTAACAATATCAGAGGGGGGGGGGGTTATTTACCCGTCTTTAGCTGTCAATTTCTACTTTACAACTTTTAAGGGTCTATCAGTGGCAAACTTAGGTCTCTGACAGCATCTGTTTCTCCCTCAGTTATGACGTACATCCTTCTCGGGTTTGGCCTTCTAGGTTGGTAGTTATTTTTTCTAACGAGGCACAGTTTCATGGGCTCCCCTGTATCGTTAGAAATTAGCCATCACTTTTCCTTTCCCTCCTGTGAAGGTTAACCCCCCACTTCCTGGGACTTAAGATTTCTAATTTGAACTTTGGCTTTCTACATCTTCCCCTTTGTATTTTTACTGCCCTTTAATTATCCCTCCTAGGAGAGACACTGGGTTTCTTTTATTTATTTGATTAATTTATTTTTATTTAGGTGTAGGTGTTTGTACAAACGCAGTGCCTTCAGCGGCCAGCAGAGGGTGCCTGACGGCCTGAAGCTGGAGTTTCAGGAAGCCTTGTTGGGAACTGAACTGGGTCCTCTGCAAGGGCAGCAAATGCTCTTCACACTAAACCATCTCTCCAGGCCCTCACTGGGCATCTTAAATCTGTGGACCAGGCTATTTTTTTTTAAACAATCCTAGAAACTTCCTGGGCATCCTCTCCTCTCTGAGCTTGTGTGGATGCAGGCTGCAGGCTATAGCTTAGCTCTGCCTTTGTCTTCTGTGCTGGTTCCCATCTTTTCATCACTCCACTCTGCATTTGATACGATTCCCAGTGATCTTGACCCGGTGTAAACTGCTCTTGATCTGAACACTGAAGTTTTACTAATTATATTCACTTAAAAAAATCCACTTGTTTTTAAAAACTGCAATATCATTTAAAATTATTTTAAATTATGGTAAAGAAAAATCACTCTTGCATCTGTACAGCAGCACAATTACTTCCTCAATCCAGATGCAGAACATCAGTCTGTACCATCTCCTCATGCTTCCCACCCTTGACATGCAGCTGTTCATGGCTCTGCTCTTAGAGTTTCAGGTCAAGTCACAGTGTGTAGATCGGGTCTCAGTATACAGTCTTTCCCTTAGAAACTCATTTACATTGTTATTAGATACCAGTAGTTTGTCCTTTTTATTGCCCAGCAGTATTCCATTATATAGATAAACTGATTGGTTGACTGGGCAAAGGACTTTCGGCAATCACGAATAAAGTCACTTTCAGTTCCTGTGTGAACCTAAATTTTCATTGCCCTTTTAATACTTCCGTGTAGGGGTGTGTGTTTAACTTCATAAGAAATTGCCAAAATGTCTTTCCTTTTTTTAAAAAAAAATATTTATTTTTATTTGTTTGTTTGTTTATTTTTGTTTTTTTGAGACAGGGTTTCTCAGTGTAACAGCCCTGGCTGTCCTGGAACTCGCTCTATAGACCAGGCTGACCTCGAACTCACAGAGATTCACCTGCTTCTTCCTTGCTTCAAAGAGTGCTGGGATTAAAGGCATGCACCACCACTGCCTGGCCCACCAAAATGTCTTTCAAAGTGGCTCTATCATTTTGTTTTCTACAGGGAAAAACATCATGACGAGTACTAGTCAGGGTATTTTTTAAGTTTTAATATAGCTTAAAGCTATAGTTTTAATTTGTATCACCTACTGAATATAGATGCTGCCATCTGTCCATGTTCCTAGGTAGACCATCATTATAAGTTCCTGTCCAATTTAAAATTAGGCTTGTTTTGTTAATCATTATTATTAATTATTGTTATTTTACTTCACATAGTTTCAAATGTATAGCGTAAGGTTTTGTTTTGTTTTTAACCAGTGTGATTTATAGTTTTCCCAATCTGTGACTTATATTTTTGTTTTCTTAATAGTGTTTTTGCAGAGAAAAAGTTTTAAATTTTGATGAGGTTCCATTCATAAAATTTTCTTTTACAAATTAAGGTGTTGAATCTAAGAACTCTGATGTAAGAAATGTTTTCTCTTAGCCTCCTTATGAAGGATTAGGGTCTAAATGCATGTCTGTAGCACACTTTGAGCTGTTTCGGATCATCGGTGAGGTGCAGATCGATGATGCTTTTTGCTTTCTTTCTCTCTCTGTTTCCTTCCTGCTCTCCCTTCTCTTTCCTCTGTTATTAATTTTATTTTATCTCATTTTATGAATGTTTTGCCTGCATGTGTGTAAGTGTATCACGTGCAGACATCAGATCTCCAAGAACTGGAGTTACAGATGGTTGAGTCACCATGTGACTGCTGGGGACTGAACTCAGGTCCTCTGCAAGAGCAAGTGTTCTTAACTGCTGAGCCAGCTCTTCCCTGGTTTGTTCCAGCCCCTCTTCTCTGGTTTGTTGTTTGTTTGTTTGGACAGGGTCTTACTGCATCCCACACTGGCCCTGAACTTCCTATGTAGATGAAGATGACCTTCCATGCCTCAAGTTCCAGTTTTTACCTCCCAAGTGCCCTACTCTAAGTAGGACAGTTGGGCAGTCTTTTGAGAAAACAGTTTGCTTCTGCACAGTACCTGGGTCATCATGTCTGATCTAGAAGCACCGCTGACCCAAGTTCAAGGGTGGAGGTTCTCTGGGTCATCCAACTGAAGCTACAAATTTACCGGAGGGCTGATTTATCTGTGGTTCACATCCACTCCACCTCTGTGGCTCACCAAAGCGAAGGCCTTCTATTAGACGGTCTCCTCAGATCCTGTATCTCGCCTTCTACTCACCCCTCACATCTTACCCCACAAGAAAATGAGATTCAAAATTTCAGAGTAAAAGACTAAAGAAAAATGTGCTCACCCATCTTTATGAGTTACTATTTTCCTTTCCACTCGTGTTCTCATCTAGAATTTTCAAAACTGAACATGGAAAAGTTGCTCTGATTACAGTAAGTCCACTATTATTTGAAACAAAAATACAATACCTAGATTCTCTCATTTTCTAAGATTGATTCCTTATGGTGACCTATGTAGAACAAACTGGCATCTACTGAAGCTCTTTGGGGGGAGACAAAATACTTACTATAATATTTTCTTATTTTAAAAAGCAATAATTCAGTGTCCCACGATATGATATGGTTTGAATGACCATTTTCCCCACTGAGGGTTAATCTTACAGTACCCTTACCTCGTATTTGGATTTACTTGGTACCTACTGAAATACGAGCAGAAAAGTGGTCCTAATATAAAATGAACAATCCATCTTCACATAGGAAATAGAGTGTTCACTGGGATGAGTGTCTAAAGGCAGCAGCCGGCCGCTGGGTTTAATATCACTGGAAGTTATTTTTCCTGACCTAAGTCACAGAAAATCACTCCTGGGATTCTGAATTTCAACAAGAGAGGTTAGAGACCTTTGCTAACAATATGAAGTGAGTGAAATGGCTGGAAATCCAGGGGGATGTGCACCAAGGGAGATCAGTGTCTTTTAATATTGATTTCACGACTGTATCAAGACATAAATAGCAACCCCATGACTAGATTGGAATGTGCTCCGAATGGATGATTCACAGGCCTGGAAGTTGGCTCAGCAGAAGCTAAGATAAAGGCCTTGTTAAAGTCATAAGAGAAGGGTCAAAGACTCTTTAGCTGTAATTATTTTCTCTGGAGGACCAGCTCATCCTGTGCTTTACAAAACCTCCTACGCTTACCTTCGGAAAGTGTTGGATGATAAATGAATCCATTTAGCCTTGGCCTCTCCATGTAACTCCGCCTAGCCTTGAACTCATGACATCAAAGTGCAGGTGCTCCTGGGCTAGCCCCTGCACCTTTGCTTTCAAGTCAAATACAGGGCCATGTTTACCTCTAGGAAAAGGAAAAGGACATCAAAGCCCCAACTCTTGGGCAGAGCAGCAAGAGATCAATGCTGCTGAATGGCGTTAAATGGAAAAGGAGTGAGTGCGAGGCTGGGGATCTCTGAGCACACTGCGCATGCGCGGGGCCTGAACACGCCTCTCCACACAGGAAGCCACAAAGCCCAGCTCCAACCAACCAAACAGCCTCTTCCCAGACCTTACCTGTGCCGTCCTCCCCGAGGCCTTCAGCAGCTTCCCGAAGCTTGATGTCCATTACCCTTGTGGAAATCATGTCCAGCTCACTAAAACCAGACGGAAACCCATGTTAGAAGAACACACGGAGCAGAGTGACCAGTGAGTGCCGTGGTGGTGGGACTGCTTCGGCCTGTCACCTCACCTGCATATAACTCTGAAAAGTCAGAGACGAGGGCAGAGAGGAGGACAGTGCAGGCCATGTCCACAGCCACGTGGGTAGCAACCACAGAAGCGTCTTTCTTTTTTTTTTTTTTTTTTTTTGGTTTTTCGAGACAGGGTTTCTCTGTGTAGCTTTGCGCCTTTCCTGGGACTCACTTGGTAGTCCAGGCTGGCCTCGAACTCACAGAGATCCACCTGGCTCTGCCTCCCGAGTGCTGGGATTAAAGGCGTGCGCCACCACTGCCCGGCCAGAAGCGTCTTTCTAATTACTGATGTCAGCAGTTTCACAGACAACGTAACCCAGGTCAGAGACTTTCAAAGTTCCCCTCAAATGGTAAGAAATTGCTGTTTGTTTTTCCTTTAGCAAGTTTGAAAAATGTGAAGAATAAAAATATCACCCATGATCCCACCAACTAAGTATAATCACAATGAATGCTTTAGTCTCTTTCCAAACTACCTTCTTCACACAGATATTTGTTATCCATGCACACGCATTAAGAAACCTGACTTCTGACTTTTGTAGCATACTACTTTATTAAAATTCTTCCTATGTATTATCTGAATGGCTACACAATATTTTATTATTATTTACACTGAGTCTTGTGGTTTTGAACTTGGGGAAAATTCCAAGCAAATACGGAAGTACAGTGAACTCCACATAAAATTATCCTCTGTCATTGTACCTCACACCCATGCTCGCTCCCTAGATCATTTCCAGGTAAATCATCCCAGTTACCTTTACCATTTCATCCAAATGGGTTTACCTTCTTCCTAAATAAAAGTACCTGATTTACTCATCCATAATCCTACTACAGAAATCGGTACTACTTGTATTTCTGCCTCCCAAACCCAACCCAGGACAACAAGCTCTCCCTCTGTGTACAGCTCACTCTATCCGGAAAGCTATTGTTTCCTGGGAGTGACTATGAATCTTCATACTGAAAAAGAGAGGTTCAAATGTTTGATTAACCAATTCATAGTTTGGCTCTTACAGAGGATAAAATGATGGGGGGAATAGAATGAACATATTTAACGGAAGGAAAGAAACATGCACACCATTCTGTGCTAGAGTTGGCACTGATGTTTAATATAAATGTTAGAGTGCCTGCCCTCCCTCCAGACTGGTTTCTTTTAACATTTTTCATCATCATCATCATCATCATCATCATCATCATCATCATCACCATCACCTGAGACAGGCTCTCACTACGTAGCATTAGCTGGGCTGGAACTTGGAGATCTGCCTATCTCTTCCTCCCTGTCTTAGTTCGGGTTTCTAGTGCTGGGATAAACCAGCATGACCAAAAGCAGAAGAAAGGGTTGATTTCAATTTATAGTTCTCCAACAACCCATCACCGAGGGAAGTCAGGACAGAAACTCAAACAGGGCAGGAACCTGATGCAGAGGCCATGGAGGATGTTGCTTACTAGCTTGCTCAGCTTGCTTTCTTATAGAACCCAGGACCGCCAGCCCAGGGAGGGCACCACCCACAACTGAACCCCCCACATCAATCATCAAACAAGAAAATACCCACAGGCCAATCTGGTAGGCTTTTTTTTTTTTTTTCTCAATTGAGGTTCCCTCTTCCAAAATGACTCTAGTCTGTGTAAGTTTACATAAAGCTAGCCACTATACTCCTGGTTGCTGAAATTAAAGGCATATGCCCACACCTATCGTTTTTAAAATTGTGTGTGTGTGAAAGAGACAGAGAGAAAGAGGGAGGGGGTGGGGAGGGAGGGGAGAAGGGGGGAGAGAGAAGGAAGTAGGGAGAGGAGGATGGGGGGGAGAGAGGGGAAGGGAGAGAGGGGGAGAGGGAGAGAGAGGGAGAGAGAGGGAGAGAGAGAGAGAGAGAGAGAGAGAGAGAGAGAGAGAGAGAGAGAGAGAGAGAGAGAGAGTTTGTTCAGATGCCTATAGAAGCCAGAAGAGAGTGTTGGATCCTCTGGAGTGGCGTTACAGGCGGTGTGAGCCATCTGCTGTGGGTGCTGGGAACAGAACTTGAGTCTTTGGCAAGAGCAGTATGTGCTCTTAGTTCATTTCGTCATTCTAGTTCTCTGGCTGATTTCTTAAAGGCTGAAGAAAAAAAAAAACAACCCTTTTTTAAAACTTAGCTTCTCGATCTTCATGGAGTTTGGCTTCGTGGAAACATCTGATGTGAACATCAGATGTTCTATCAAAAACCTACCGGTGGGAAATCATGCTCCTGCTCTCATTATACAGAATAGTGAGGGGGAGGTGGAAACAGCGCCGGCTCACATCGTGGACCACGGTGCTATCACTCTCTGTGTTCACAAAGTCACAGATGACGCAGCTGAAGAGGTGAATGGCTGTGACACACCTTCCCCCACCCAGAGGCCTCCAAGATGTCAGCATTGTCAGCCATCTCTGATGTCGGCAAGGCCTGTTGATCAGGGATACTACTGGAAGCCGAGGATCTGCCAGGGGACTTGGGGTGAGGGGCTGCCGGAGGAAGGACCGAAAGGCGGAGGGGAGAGTGAACCTGGTGAGGGTGGGTGGAGTCACCAATTGTGAATTAACCCAGGTAATCACCTGCCTGGGCTGTGGCTGAGGTGGAAGTACAGGGGCTTTCCATCCCTCGAACTTGACATCAACCACAATGACTGACAATCACACACCGAGAGCCAACATATCATCACGTATCCCATGCAGTCCTGGAGAGCTCTGCTTTGCCAGCCAGGAGGGGAGAACGCACATCCCCTTAGCTGGTTTAGTAGCTTGTCTGACGTATCGAGGCAGAGTTCATTCTGAATGCTCACCCTGACTGTGCTCTCAAGTGTGCTTCTGAGCCGCTGGGATACAGGGACAGACAAGACCTACATGGTCCCTGCCTCTTTCAGGTGTTGCCCTAGTGAAGGGGAGCGGGCACTGGCATGGCTCCATCCGTGCACCCTGAGATGTCCTGGATGGGGTCCAGGTAAGCCAGGGAGTTTAAAGAGTAGAGTTTCCCACTGAGATAGCTCTGCCCACCGAGCAACACCTGCCTGGGATCAGGCCAGCATTCCAGGGCCGAGGCTGACAGGGACTCTCAAGCCGATGGAAGGAGTTTAAGGTTGATGGGATATGTCTCCTAACTGAGAAGATAGAATTCTACAGAAACTGTGATGTCCCCTCCGACAGATGAAAAGTGTCAATGACAGGAATTACTGAGGGTATATATGGCTGTGTGAGAGAGTGTGCGTGGGTAGGTGTGTAGAGGGCACCCTGATTTTATCCTATGATCCTGGAACAGCCCAAAGGCTCAGACCTGCTTCTCCCAAATTGAATGATGTGTCTGTAACAAAGCTACATAGGACAGAGGACTCTGGAGCAGGTAGAGGCAATGGGGAAGAAGAAGGGACCTAGCCTCACTTGTGTGGCTCCTTCTACCCCGCTAAAGGTTAACACAGGGTACCAGGAGATGCCACATCAGCCAGCAGACTCAAGAAGACAACGGTGCCCACTGATGATGGACTCTGCATGGCGATCTCAACACCTGCTCACGTTTCATGCTCCAGCTCTCTTCCTACTGGAATGTGGGCCACGCAGTTAAGAGGAAACGAGCAAAGACTTGGATATTGGGATGTCTTGGGGTTGCACTTTAATTTTAAAATCTACCAGCACTGGGCTCAGGTTCCCCATTTACAAAGGAGGGACAATAACACTTTTAACCTGATGAGACCTGCACTAATTACTTTTTCCATCACTGTAACCAATACCCGACAAAGCCTCGTAAGGAAGGAAGCGTTTAGTTACTTTAGTTGAGAGTATCGTCCATCCTGGTGGGGAAGCCATGGCAACAGGGGCATGAGGGAGTGGGTCACAGACGCTCTCACTGCCAGGAAGCAGACGAGATGAATGCCAGTACTCAGCCCATTTTCTTCTTTCTGTCCAGCCCGGAGCCCCAGCCCATGAGATGGTGCCACTCACATTCAGCACGGCTCTTCCCTGTTCCGCGAAAACCTCTTTTGAAAACATACTCCTAGACCCACTTGGAGGTGGGTTTCCATGGTGATTCTAAACCCTGTCAGGATGACAATGAAGAGTAGCCACCACAGGACCAGAAGCCAGCCTAAAGCAAGAGCTTTGCTGAGCACTGCTGTGGATACCACAGCTCCTTCTTCAGCAGGTATTTCTGTCTGTGTTCAATCATGCCCCCCAGCACACATGACTGCTGTATCTCAGGGCAGGTGTCTCCACTTTATCTCATGAAAACCTTTGGGGTCACTGCTGTCCATCCTAGAATCCTTCCTAATCCTCACTCAAGCGGCTGCAGGGTAACTTATGAGGCACCTCCATCATCCCAGAGGGGTGGCTGCCCCAAGAGTCCACCATACACTCCGCAAATGGAGAGGTGTGTCTATCACATGGGCATTCTAAGGGGAAAAACCTCACCGCTCTAACAACGTTGGGCCCTTGCGAAGACTGAGTCTTCCTTGCGAAGATCAGTAAAGCCAAGTGGAAAGCCATAATAGGGCAAGATCATCTTTGACTTCCTGCAGGAAAAAACATTTGCTTCGGGAACTCACAGTTCAAGTCAATCCCTACCTAACGGTCCACAACAGGCATCTGCGCTCCCCGCCGCCTGCCCTTGTTTTTCTGTCAGCTGTTAAGTCCCAATCAAAGAAAACCTATTCTTTAGACTTAATTTGGACGTCAAGGGCCTCCTCAGGAGTTCTGATTAACTCACAAGGATGCCATTCTCCTCCAGCCCCCTCGGCAGTGTGCAGTACTTAGTGTGAATGTGGGTACCCACGGACTCCAGGAAGTCCTGTTTCCAAAAGAAACCTCAATGTGGGGGGGGGGGCAGCCCTACTCTTTCTCTCCATTTTAACTGTGACCACAGGCTCCTTCTCAGCTAACAGCTAAGCTCCACCAGTAGCTGCAAATTCTACAAAAAAAAAAAAAAAATCCTTTAAATTTGTCCACGTGAAACATAGGTTTTAATGTGGTATCTTAAATGTTCCCGTCCACTAAATTTACCTACACAGCAGAAAACATCTGTGCACTAGGTACAGACATGTAAGTGTGCAATTACAGATGAAAGCTGATGTGTGCCATGCAGATCAGCTCCGACCCTCATGGATTCTTTCACACACTCCTGGACCTTTTTACCACACACCCCCAAGGCTGGCAGCAGACATTTGTCAGCCTTAGAGGAGGCTAGGTTAAAACAAAACAACAAAAGAACTTTAATTCTGTTGTATGATAGTTTGTTTGTGTTCTGACAAATGAAGCTTGCCTGGAGATCAGAGGGCGGAGCCACTAGTTAATCACAGAGGCCAGGTGGTGGTGGCTCACACCGTTAATCCCCCCCACACATACACACACTTGGGAGGATCACACCTTTGACATTTTCCCAACATTCTTCCTCCTACCTTTTTTCATCCCATGGCAGGGTTCTGTATTTATAGGGGTCTCTGTACCCACCAACCTTCATGGCATTGTCTTAAAGCAACATTTTAAGCAGAAGGCTCCCCAGACAGAAGGTGATTGCCTACATGAATTTTAAACTGTGAAAAATAATAGCCTTCAACTCTAAAGGTGGGTTAAGCTGCTGCTAATGTGGCGAGGCCTGCATCCCGGCAAGCCTGGCGCAGATGACAGTGACCGACTGTGCATTGGTATTCTGAACATTTTGAAGGCAGTAAGGAGCAACCTCAAGTAGGCGGATGTTAGAAATGGCTATGGGAGGATTAGGATGCATCAGTTTGTATGGTGAAGTGGCTAAAGGACACATTTGACTCAAAGGCCAGAAGTCAGGGCCACCTGAGCAGGTGGGAAAATGCAGGTGATCTTGGAGAGGCTAGAACTTGGAGAGAAGCACTGATACCTAGGTACAGCCTTCCACAGTTCTAGGTGCCTGTGAATTGTAGACTAGATTAGAGATGTGTCAAGGAACCAGGCAGATGACAACACCTGGGAAGCTGAGGAAAATGGGTGGAGATTTTCTTCTGCCCATGACAGAAGAGACTGAGTCCAGCCAAGTTAGTAGTAGGCAAAATCAACACTCTTTAGAGAACATAGCTGATTCCAGAGTTCCTGCAATGCTTCACTCAGTGTCTACCACAGAATCCAAATGTGCTCGTCACGTACAGAAATAGGAAAATGTGACCAACGGTCAGACTAAAAAAATGTTAATTCACAGAGAGTGAACCCAAGTGACCAATTGCTTACAGAATTGACAAAGGTTTGCAAGATGTTTGAGGACTGAAAAGGAAAAATGTGGTGGCAAGGAGTAAACTGAAGACTTTCCAGATGGAAAGCGGGTATGAGAACATGAGGAACAAACGTAAACCTTACAGACGAAAGTGTCATTTCCCAGATGAAATATTCACCGAAAGGTATCAACAGTAGATTGGAGACAGGCATCAGGAAAACCAACAGCAACGACCTTCTTAAAGCAGAGAGGAAAGGTGAACATGAAGCATGGACAGAGCATCAGCGTACCATGGTACAGCGCCAGCTGATCCAACAGAAGTGCAATTGAGTCCCAGGAGCAGGAGAGTGATTATCCTTCCACAACGAAGACATATGGGGCTGGAGAGATGGCTCAGTGGTCAAAAGCACTTGCTGCCCTCACAGAAGACCCTGGCTCGGTTCCCAGCACCCACATGGTAGTTCACCACTATCTGTAACTCCATAGTTACAGCTATACAGAGGATCTGATGCTCTCGTCTTACCTCTGCAGTTACCAAGCATGCACATAGTGTAACACACACATACATGCAGGCAAAACACTTGTACACATTAGAGTAAATCAACCTAAATTTTAAACTTAATTTATATAATGAATAATATATTTATCTACCTAATTATCCCTAGGTAAATGTAAAGTATAATAATTTGTTTACAATAGACATTGCTATGGAAGATGCAAAAAGATGTTCTTTAGGATTCTGGGAAAGTATACATCAGACTGAAACTGACAGTGGAAAAGAAGGGCAGGAGGAAGAGAGAAGGGAGAAAGAAAAAGAGAAGAGAAGGAATCCAGAGAATGTATAAAGACAAGTATGGGTGAGGTCGGAAGTGTTAGAACCTCAGCTCACAGGTGGGCAGATCATAGACCCCAGAGTGTGGAGGATGCAACCTCGGGTATTAAAAGGAAAGATAAAGACAAAATCTTGACAACACTCAAAGGAGACTGATAGAGCTCATGCAGGCAGCCAGCGATATGAAAGGCCATCCATCAACGGGCAAGACAAGGAGACGGAATGGCATCTTCAAAACCCTGAAAAAGAACCCACCATGACCCAGGAACCTGGCTTCTAGTCTAGAAAAATAATCTGTCAGTAATGAAGCATATGTAAATAAATAAATGTGTAGATATAAATATTTAGGTAAAAAGAATTTGTTCATAAAAGACATGCTTTGGGATGCCAAAGAAATCCTTTTGTATGGAGGAAAGCAGAATAAGATACAGTGGGTAGAATAAACTACATGGGAAAATCTAAGTGTCCAATTTCTTTCTCTAAATCTAAAGGAGTGCAAAAATCTAAATAAAGTGAGCAGCGTATGCAGATATGAGACTATGCCTTTTAGGTGGGTCAGTAAATGAGACTACACTGTCATAAGGTTCTTGCATTTTACATCAAGTGGTTCAGTATTAACTCTATACAGACAACGATATATTAAGAATTAGCAGAGGGGCTGGAGAGATGGCTCAGTGGTTAAGAGCATTGATTGCCCTTCCAGAGGACCTGGGTTTGATTCCTGGCACCCACATGGCGGCTCACAACCCTCTGTAATTCCAGTGTCAGGGGGTCTGATGCCTCTTCTGGCCTCTACAGGGACTAGGCATGAATGTGGTACACAGGCAAAACACACATACATACAATTACATTTTAAATAAAAAAGGAATTAATATTGTAGCCAGTGTGGTGGCACACTTCTTTAATCCCAGCACTCTGGAGGCAGAGGCAGGTGGATTTCTGTGACTTTGAGGCCAGACTGGCCTATATAGTGAGTATATATAGTAGAACAGCCAGGGCTACATAGTAAGACCCTGTCTTTAAAAAAATGTAATATTGTGATCTCTGAGTAAATACTGCAGAATTTAATACAAGGAAGTTTAGCTAAAAAGCTGTACGTTAATTAAAATGGAACACTGAAACATTTAGCTAACTTGAAAGAAAGAAAATTGGAGGGCCAGAGAGACGGCTCAGTGGTGACAGGCATTTGATGCCTAGATTGACAGTCTGAGTTCCGTCCCCAGGTCCACACGGTGGAAGGAGAGAACTGATCCCACAAGTTGTCCTCTGACCACCACATACAGGTTGTGGTGCACATATGTGCATGTATACACACTTACACACAAAGAGATGAATGAATACAAAGGAAAAAGTAATGAACAAGATGCGATATAAAGCGGCAAGTAGATATAAACAAAAAAGAAAAACATGCATAACACTTCTAAAAGAAAGCGCAGGCATCCGCCTTCCTGATAATGCTATAAACCCAAATATCTTGCTATGCATTAACAACTCATAAGAAATGTATACTTTTGTCGGGCGGTGTGGCGCACGCCTTTAATCCCAGCACTCGGGAGGCAGAGGCAGGCAGATCTCTGTGAGTTCGAGGCCAGCCTGGGCTACCAAGTGAGTTCTAGGAAAGGCGCAAAGCTACACAGAGAAACCCTGTCTCAAAAAAAAAAAAAAACACCAAACAAACAAACAAACGAAAGAAAGAAATGTATACTTTGCTCTTTATTGAAATGAAATATTTCTGCTCATTAAAAAATGACATTAAAAATGAATAGTAAAGTCACAGGTGGGGAGACATGTGCAAAAAAAAAAAAAAAGTAAAAAACAAACCCCCTTGCATCCAGCATATATAAACTAAAAAAACTTCCTTCCTCCAATGCTAGGCCATAGACCTGAATGGACATATTGAAAAGAAGAGAGGACAGCAGCCAATGATGAAATGCAGGTAAAGCCAGCAGGAAACATCATATAAATGAACTGCCCCACCATGAGAAGCTCAGCAATGACAGGGAGCAAGATCAAGGAACCATTCCAGCGTAGACACAACGCATGCCGTAGGACCTGCCATTGAGACAAACGACAAAAGCCAAATATTCCTGATGCTTATAACTATGGTTGCTTAAAATAATGTTCTTAGGACATACACAGTGGCTTCTCCGAATCAGTATCAAATAGTTTAAAAACGAATGGTATAGACATCCAGATAAATATTGGAGAAACAATGATACACAGCAAATGAGGCAAAATGTCAATCTGTAAACCAGGCCAGAAATTAAACGGGAAAATTCTGGGCCTTTGGATTTTTAAAAGTTGGTCATGAGAGCCAACAGAAGGTGTTGGAAGTTATTAGCAAAGAGAAAAGGCAGGGATTTGGGGGTGGCAGTGTGAAGACTACAGTGAGCCCACACCACTGAGAAAGGGAAGCCGGGCTCACATGGAGGAGAAGGCAATAGAAACCACCTCCGAGAGGGCACGGGCGTGGCTGAGCAGACAAGCCTTTACCACAGCTACCACAAACACTCGGAGACAATGCGCACAGCCTCGGATATACACGATTAATAATAAACGAAAGCATGATGACAATGACTCATGAAACAGCAAACAGAAAAAGAGGGACAGCTAGGGGTGGGGCCCAACCAGCCCTGGGCTTGATCTCCTATACCATAAAGTGTGTGTGTGTGTGTGTGTGTGTGTGTGTGTGTGTGTGTGTGTGTGTACACTTTTCTCCATAGATGCATTATTTTGTTCCTTCCCCCCCCTCTTAGCTCCTGTAAAAGACAAAGGATTCTTATTATATTGTGATTGTCAGATTTACAACAAATATAGATGCAATATACATAGCAATAATAGCCTACCAAAGAGGGAGGGCACTGAGCGCTGAAGAATGAAGCTGGCGGTCTGCTGAGATGGCTCCACGGGCAAATCAATCCATGTGTAAGTGGGAAGCTGGAGTTCGGAGCCCTGGGGTCTCCAAGGCCCGTGTAAATGCTGGCTGTGTGCAGATGCTGCCTGCAATCCCAGTGCTCTGAAGGCAGAGGCAGAGGATCCCTGGAACAAGCTAACTAGATAGATGAGATGTACAGGGGAGCTTTGGGTTCAACTGAGACCCTGTAGATGAGTGAGGTAAAGCGTAAGGAGGAGTGGGGCAGCAGTGGTGCACACCTTTAATCCCAGTGCTCGGGAGGCACCGCCAGGTGGATCTCTGTGAGTTCGAGGTCAGCTTGGGCTACAAGAGCGATCCAGGACAACTAAGGATACACAGAAACCTTGTCTTGAAAAACAGACAAACAAAAAGAACGATGGAGGAAGATTTCCAGTGTCAAACTCAGGACTCCATATGCACATTGCACACATATGCTCCCACACACGTGAACATGAATACACACTCGCACACATCACACATACACACACACACACACACACACACACACACACACACACACACACACACACACACACACACCACAGGCATATGTTAAATAAAAGAATTAAGCTGGTATAAATCTAAAGCTGATTTTGGCATGTTAGGATACATGTTGTAAGGCCCAGATCAACCACTAAAAATAACTGAAGAAAATGTAGGTAAAAATCAATACAGAAGTCAGAGGCTTGCTAGACAATACTCACTTCAGAGATAAAGAAGAATGAAGTTATAGAGGGTATAAAGTACTCATTGAATAAACTGAAGAAAAGGAGAGGCAAAATAATGTATCTATCCATGTCAGTGATGCTGCTCAGTGCAAAAGGATTTAGTCACTCACAAGGGAGAAATTACCAGACTACATTGAAAAAGCATGTTTAGGGGCTGGGGAGATGGCTCAATGGTGAGAGGAGCACCGGCTGCTCTTCCAAAGGTCTCAGGCTCAGTTCCCAGCACCCACATGGAAGCTCACAACCATCTGTACCTCCAGGTCCAGGGGCTCTGACGCCCTCTTCTGGCCTCCTTGGGCACCAGGCACCTGAGTGGTGCACAAACATTTCATACAGACAAGTAACATATACACATAAAATAAAAACTGAATTAAATAAAAAAAAAAGTTTAGCCTCACAAATACAAGTAAGTTAAAGATAAAATGCCATCTCCTACAATCAACAATGGCTGTGCTAATAATAGACAAAATAAATGTTAAAATAAAAACATTCTTAGAGATAAGAGGGAGAATTTATAGCGATGAATCATTATATATCAGGAAAACGTAAGAAATATATATTGACCTAATACAGCCTTACATGACATGATGTCCAAACTGGTAGAAATGAATTCAAAGACAGAAAATTCAATAATCATAGTTAGGAACCTCAATACTGGCTTTTTAAAAAATCACTTTTATTAGTATATATTAATTGTACAAACTAACAGGTTTCATGAAGACACTTAATACATGGACAGAGGACACTGTGATCAATTTCCCTGCCATCTGCTACATGTATGTACCAACTCCACCCTCCCACTGGTCCTCCTCCTATTCCTATGTCTTTTAAAAAGACCTACATATGAAAGAAAACATACGATACTTGACTTTTGCGTGAGTGCCTGGGTGTGTATTGCATGCGTGCGTGCGTGCGTGCGTGCGTGCGTGCGTGCGTGCGTGCGTGTGTGTGTGTGTGTGTGTGTGTGTGTGTATTGGGAGTGGGGGGTAGGGTCTCTTGTAGCCTAAGCTGGCATCTAACTTGCACATAATTGAAGTTGGCCTTGAACTCCTGATCTTCCTGCCTCCACTTCCCAAGTGCTGCGAATACAGACATGCATCACCACATACATCTTTCATGTATGCACATTTGTGCAAACAATGTGACTTTGTTCTTCTTAATGGTGAGTATGTGTGTGTGACATATGATACACATAAACACACATAAATACACCCCCACCCCCAATACACCTGTTGATTGGCACCTAGGTAACATAAAAGTGCTACAGTAAATGTGGATGTGCAGGTCAGTACCTGACTTTTAATAATTGATAGAACAAACAGGCAGTGTGTCAACAGGATATATAAGACTTGACGAACAACATTAACTAGACTGATCAGGAATCTACACATCGCCCCACCTGGCAACAGAAAACATAGCAACTGAACACACAGCCTCCTGCAGATCACAGGAAAGACTCTCCAGGACACACAAAGAAGGTCCTAACAAGTCTACATCCACTTAAAAGGGCCAGAGTAGAGTAAAGTATGTTTTCTAACAAAAAGTAGGGAAGGCAGATATAAAAATATAACTACATAGAAATTAAACAATATTTTGAACTGACCAAGATAATGGCTCTATAGTAATTTCAGAAAAACAGGTTTTAGAAGAAAATTTTTAGATAAATAGTATCATTTAATAATGGTAAAATTATCAGTCTATCAAGAAAATATGTCTGTTATAAACATGAAGATTAAGCCATATAAAAAGAGAATCCACATATTCTTGAAGCAAACATTGATAAAATGGAGAGATGATTCAATTATAACAGTGACTTCCACAGCCAGGGTTCTCTTTCAATAATTGGTAGAACAAATATTGAAAAATTCACAACATATATTGATTATCATAATAATCAACATATTATGATTCAATTATCTTACTCCATTTAAAAATGTTTTAAAACCTAGAATAGTAAAAACAGTCTTGAAGAATAAGAATAAAAATAAAATACTCACTCTCCACTCTCAAATCTTATCAAAGGGGCTGTAAAATGGCACAGAGGTTGAAAGTGCTTGATGCACAATCGTACAGACCAGAGTTCGAATCCCAACAGCCACCACAAACGCCAGCAACCAATCAGATGACTCATAGTAGCAAAAACAAATCAAAATAAAAACAAACAAACAGACAACAACCCCAGCAAACCTTGAGGAAAGAGAGAATCCGAGTTCTAGAATTACTACATCATTAGATTGTACTGTCCAATTGTCAGTAACAACAGCAACAAGATCGGAGGTGATGCAAAGGACAGAAAAATATGGCTCATTTGCGGGATACAAATAAAGAAAAATAAAATAAAATAATAAACCAACTGAATGACTCTGAAAAAGACCTGTTGTGGCTATACTAGACAAAGGTTTTAAACAACTGTCTTAACGAGGCTCAAAAAGCTACGAAAGATGTGGAGAATATCAAGGAACAGTGTGTGAACAATATTGAAATAGCAACAGACAACCTGAGGAGGAAGGCAAAAAAGAAATCCTGGGAATGAAAAATACGAGGAAGGAAGTGGAAAACCAACTAGAAGGCTTCCAAGGCAGAACTGAAGAGGCCAAAGAACCGACAAGCTTGAAATCAGGACGACGCAAATTAGTGACTCTAAAGAAGAGAAAGAAAAAAAGGTGGAAGCCAGCGAAGCACAGAGGAGTTGGTGAAAACTCCCTAAGTTTGATGAAAGGAACAGATAGAAACACCTTAGAAGCTGAGTTAAAACCAAGCAGGCTGAATTCAGCCCCAAAACAAGACACACATTATAATCAAACTATTGGAAGACAAAGATTAAATATCTTTAAATCAGCAAGAGAGAAATTAAGACAGATGAGAGGGACCTGCCCTTCCCTTGTGGCACTAGAACGGGAGTGAAATATTATTAGAACACCATTAAATTCTGTTCAAGTTAGTTATAAGCCTTTATCCAAAGCATTCCTTTAAACGCTGTAAAAGACCACACAGGAACACAAAATAGACCAAGGACTGCCCACAGTGGGAAGAGGAGCATTGTGGGAAGGAGGGGTTAGTCACTGCTCATGGGCGTAAGGTTTCTTTTGGGGAGTTTAAAAATGTCTAAAATCAAGCCGGGCGGTGGTGGCGCACGCCTTTAATCCCAGCACTCGGGAGGCAGAGGCAGGCGGATCTCTGTGAGTTCGAGGCCAGCCTGGGCTACCAAGTGAGCTCCAGAAAAGGCGCAAAGCTACACAGAGAAACCCTGTCTCGAAAAACCAAAAAAAAAAAAAAAAAAAAAAAATGTCTAAAATCAGATCATGTTCACATAAGCACAGCTGTTAAAACCACTGGCTGTATTGTGTAGAAAGGCTAACACTATGGTAGGTCTATTACGTCAACAAAGTCATTCACTGGCAGAGGGGGATGAGGATGAAGGAAAGGCATTTTTTCAGAAAGAGAACCTGACACAATTTGTCTCCAACAAACTCATGTTAAAACAAGTACTAAGTGGGACTGGAGAGATGGCCTGGTGGTTATGAGCGCTCCCTGCTCTTGTGAGTTAGGTTGCCAGTACCGTATCAGACAACTTACAACTCCCTGGAACTTCAGCCCCAGAGGATCTGACACCACTGCTGGTCTCCAAGGGTACTGCACAAACGTGCATATACCACACACATGTACACACATGCTCACACACTCACACACACATTCACTCACACATAAACACACACTTACATGCTATCTATCTATCTATCTATCTATCTATCTATCTATCTATCTATCTATCTATCTATCTTAAAAACAGCTACGAGAGGAAAGATGATACAACGTGAGATAGATGGAGATGTAGCCAGGAACAGAAAGTGATATAAATGTGGGGAACTCCAAATATCATCAGGAGGTGGCAGGCTGGATTCCAATCAGAGGCCCCCTGTATAGACATCGTAAGTCCATACCTCAATCCTGCTCCCCCCATCCCAGATACCCGTGTCCTTCCAGGCCAGCATCTTTACAGACGTCGTCCCCTCTGACGGGATACCAGGTTTCCCGCCTCCAGCTCCGAGGTGGTCTCACTGACCCTCCCCATCCTCCAGACTTCAGCTTTGACTATCTTGGAAGGCTCTCAGGCCCCTCAGGGTGCGCCAGCATTTCCTTCAACAGCCTGCAGGCGCCCCTGCACTCTTCCGCTCACAAAGCAGACCTCTCGGATGCTGATGTGGTGTGATTACCCGACCTGGTGCCTGCTTGCAGATGTACACCTGCTCCCAGAGCCGGTACACTTAACCAATCTCTCCTTCTCTTGGGGAAAGAAAAAGACAAAAATAAATTATGACTTAAACTATTGTTCTCTAGTGAGTCATGCGAGGATCTGCCTTTCTCCTTTTTTTAGCAAAAATAAGTTCCACATTATTGAGGCAAATGGAATGTGCAATTCTCACAAAGTTCTTGTGAGAAGTCTCTGACGAGAAACAGTGCCAGCTTGCTGCTTAATGATATTATTATCCCCGGGAACGGAGGAACTGGACGGCTGTACCCACGGAACAGAGGCAGTGGCACTGGGACTGGATGTCACTCCAGCCTACATCTCTCTCTAGCAGTGACAGATGCCTGCCTGTTCTGAAGCAGATACCTTGCTGTTTGCGACCTTTCCTCTACCTGTATGCCCGGAAGAGGAGGAGGCAGTGATAGACCTATACCAATGGAGGGGGGGTCCTAAGCAAGGGCTCACATGGGGTGACACCCAGCTACTGCAGTTAGAGCCTGCACTGAACAGAGAAGAGAAAGTAAAGGAACTGGATGGCTCGTCAGTACTGAAGCTTCCTAATATCTTTTAATTAACGCACATCTTAAATAATAATAATAAAGCGTGGCCTGGAAATACAAGCCACACCCTTTTTTGCTAAGTATGTAAATTGGAAAGTAACTATGAAAAAAAAAAGACTAGGTTAGGTACTAACAGGGCACCACCACAACGCAGGGGCACCAAAACACTTGAATGAATGAATGAATGAATGAATGAATGAGCTACTTCTCAGTAACATTCACTAGAGAAATTCCTATTAAATTTCCTATTCAAAATGAGATGGCATGCCCATCTCATTGACAATTCTACTGCCAAGGCCACCTACAAGGCCACCCAGCGTTCCCGGATTTGTGGGACAGACTTTAGAATCTGTGACTGTGCTTGACTGCGTCACAGTTAGTTCATTGGCCTGAGAGGCATCCCTGTTCTCCTTCACACTACAGTCACACGGAGCTGAAGCCTGGTGGGCTCAGAGGGACTGCTGGGAGAGAGCAAAGGAATATGGGGCAGCGGAGGACCTGGTTTATGAGGCTTTGCTCCTCCCCGGGGCTTCCTTTCAGCTGTGGTCAGGGCAGGGACAGCAAAGGCAGAGAGAGAGAATGAGCCATCGGGCCACAACTCTTGGGAGTGTTTCTTTGCAAAGTAAACATGACAGCTCCGCCTCTCACAAAACAGACAGCGTCGTTTACGAGCACACAAATAGGATCTTAGGTAAGACAGACTGCTGTTTTCTGAAAAAATGCATAAACGTTGATTTGGTGGTGTTTGGAGACCCTATAAACAGGCAACTTAAGTTCCTCGGTGGAATCCACATGACCAGTCCAGCAGACACTCATATGCACAGGAGTCCATGTGTACCAGCAACCTCTACCACACAAACACACCGGAGTGAAATTCACTTCTTGAATGACAATATACGACAGCTTCCACAAAACCAGGGGTGAAAACATTAGTTTAGACATTTTCAGGTTATTAGCATAGAAAAAAATATATATATATTTTCAGATTTCTGACCAAATCATTATTTCAAACATAGCTAAGCACAGAGCTTCAAACTTTACAACCTCATTTTAGAAATTCTATTTGCATAATTCTTGGGGAAACAGAATATAAATCCATGCTAAGTAAGGCTGGGGTGTGTCTTGCAAAGATGTCTTTAACTTGAAAACTTCCAGTCTCCAGATGTCAGCAGTACAGGTGCTGACTGCTGAACACATGTGTGACAGACAGGATCCTGGGATCTGGGCACAAGGGACAATTTCACAAGCTGGCTTGTCTTTAACTTTCTGAGTGTGCTAAGGCAATACACCGCTTAGTCACACACAGGCCGAAGTGAATGCTTGAGTTTCCCAGAATATTACATACATGACTATTAGCAGATGCACAGCTGAGAATTATGTAGGAAAACATGATCCAAAGCCTATCAGCAAGACAAGTCACCATGCTACTCTGGACCATTCAGAACAGGCAGAATTGGGCATAAAGGTTAAGCAACTATCAGTAAACTCCTTATGAAATAGTAGCAAAGACGAAGCTCATACACACAGTGGCTTTTCTTTGTTGTTGGGTCATTATTCCTCTGTAGCAATAGAAAAACAACAACAAGGCTTACAGGGTAGACTATCTGACTAAAATCCTCAAGATGGCAAGTGGGTCCCTTCCAAAGATCAACTTCTCAAGACCACCCATCCAGCCCGAGGGATGGCAGTAGTCTCCCGGGCCCTATGGAGGTCGCCATACCAGGGATTTTCCAACTGGGGTATGAGACATACAATGTCTTTACTTATGCCAAGCAAGTGAATTTAAAACCAGCCATATAGCTACGCTTCCCTCTGCACCCAGTGCACAGAATTACAAGGCGCTGAGAGCTGAACACCCTTTGGGCCTGAGGTCAGTGGGCTGGAGGAGGTGGCTATGTACCCAGGAGCACAGGGAGGGGGTCATCCATGGCTGTGTCTGTGTCTGTCAGCTGGGAGCCAGGCCTTCAATGCTGAGCTTCAAGTAGTAACCGCAATGTCCTGTCCTCTCCACCTCTGGCTTCTGTCCCTCAACTCCAAGGGTATCAAGTATGCCATGTAGACTCAGGTATAAGAACGAAACATTAACATACAGAGCACTCTGTTTACCCAGCCTACTCTGCCCCTCCTCCTCCTCCTCCACCTCCTCCTCCTCTTTCCTTCCTCTTCCTCTTGTATCTGAAGGTGTGTTAAAGGAAACACAGAAAATTATTTTGCTCCCAAATTCACACAACTGGAGAAGACAGGATAAAATGTTCTGGAACACGAGACACTGGGTGCTGAAGGTCTGGCCTCAGTCTCAAGGAGGGTAAGTAACCGGGCCCTGGCAATGACCAAGTGGCCTGCCTCTCTGGACTCACCCCCCACCTCACCACCTTGCTCTCAGGGGCGCACCTGGGGTCAGGCCTGACGCATTGGTAAAAGGCAGCCATCTTCCTGAGCGTGCAGCGAGCCTCTGGCTCTCTCATCCTTCTGGAAACTAGCAGCGGGGAGAAGCGTGGGCCTCCCTGTCCACCCGCGAGGGGCTCGGGGCTCTCAGGACACCACTGGTCACTGGGCACACATTCTTGTCCCTGTTCCCCCAGCAACTCCTCTGCGCCATGAGGAAGTGGGGTTTCTGGCAATCACGGCAGGCGGGCGGGCGCTCCGGAGCTCCTTGGACAGGTGTGCAGGCACAGGGCAGTTCGAGCTTTCTGAGAAGGGCAAGCACTTCCTTCTCCCGAGGGCCGGGAGTGGGGGTGGCCTAACTCCTCGAGGGAGTTGGTCTGGAGTGGTTGTCACCTGCCTCCCGGTGACTGTGGAGTCGCTTCTGCACCACCACGGATAACAAAACATAACCAGCTCGGGCACCGGCTCCCTGGGCTCACCCAGCGAAGGGGCAGAGGCTGAGGTCAGGACAGACACTTGGCTCCTCCCCCTGGCGATCAGACTATTGCAACCACTTTCCCCAGGACACCGGAATTCCTCCAGGGGCCTCACACGCCGCCGCCGCCGAGGGAAGGAGAAGGTTGAAGCCAAGCAGGGGAGGAATTTGTCTTCCAGAGATTTCACAGTTCTGACAACTCAGATCACCTCGAAGGAGAGAATGAAGCTCAGACAATGCCAGCTCAGGGACGGGCAGCGGGGGTCAGACCCTGGCCAAGGCTGCTTAGTTATGCATACCCCTGGTCCTCTATTTAAACCTACGTCTCCTATCAGGACCCTGAAGAGGGGCTTTGGGAGGGGCTAGATGACTGGATCTCTGTGTTCTTCCCTGCGTGGCCACGAGGAACACACTCCTCTCTCCATTTTTCTTCATTAACTTATCTCTTCAGTTGGCTGATTGAGGACAGGGTGTCCCGGCCTAGCCTGTCAGGGCTAATGGCCCAGGCTCTGACCCTAACAACTCTCCATGTGAGGAAGGTCAGAGCCTGGGAAGAAAAGAGATCTAATGCGCAGAAAAATCTAAAACATACTCAGAATTGAACCACCCCCATTCTTGCCCCTGAGCCACACGGCCCTTCCTGCCTCACCAGGTCCACTCTGCAGAGAGAGGGGGCGGTGTGTGGGGCAGCAACTCACCTCCACCCCTACAGGCTGCCTACCCCTCTTTCTGGTTTTTTCTTTGAAGCTTATCAGGACTCCTTGGGCCCCACACATTTTCGAACTGCTTTCCCTGGGGCCTCCCAAATGCTGCTTGTATCTGTGTACAGGCTAATCACGTTCCTTGAGTCCCTGGAAGCATCCCCCCCCCCCCACCTGCCCTTGGCAGACCACGCCTGGAAGGTGCAAGGCCACACCCACCCGAGAAGTCACCAAGGCCAGCCTCTCTGGCTGGGATCTCTGCCTCTCCCTGTGACACAGCCAAGAACTTAGTGATATCCTCCTCTCTGCCTACCTGCAGCTGTCACTTCAAAATACTAGACTCCGGCAACCAGCCTGGCAAGGCCACCTGACTCAAGTTCAGCGGAGCCCGAACGCCTGCCAGCCGACCACCGCAGCTGCTACAGACAGCAGCTTCTAAGCAACGTCTCAAGCGTTGACAGAAGGCGCTAGGCAACTAATGAGTGTGGGGTGTGACTCTGTATTATTAAAATCCAAGCAGCACTCTGGCTTTCTGAGGGTGGTTCTAAAACAGTCCTTTGTTTTCCTACTTTCCCAAATTGCTCGATACAGAACTCTTGCCCAGCCGTTTACACCCTGAAGACAAAAATGTGACAAGAACAGCGAATGATGACAAAAAGCAGTGGACACCGGGGGGCTCCGGGGGCCATCTATACCCCTCTTCTCTTTATGAGGGGTTGGAGTCTGCAAGACCCCTGCTGCCACCTATCCTGCCTTCTCTTGGGGGGAGGGACAGAAGCTGACGGACAGTCCCTACGTCCCAGGAGCAACTCAGGAGTCGGTGCAACAGAGTGAAATAACTGAAGTGACCGGGACAGGACCTCCGGGCTGCTGCTCCTAAGGAGCAGTAAGAGTTCGCAAAGAGGCCAGACCACGTGACATCTTCACTGGCAATTCCACCCTGTGGAACCAGACAGACTGAGTTTAGGGGCCTGCTGTGTGCTGGTCTGAAAGAAAATGGTCTCCAAAGGGGAGTGGCACTATTAGGAGGTGTGGCCTTGTTGGAGGAAGTGTGTCCCTGTGGGGGCGGGCTTTGAGGGCTCTTTCGCTCAAGCTTCCCTCAGGGTGAGAGTCAGCCGACTTCCTGTGGCCTCTGAGTCAAGATGTAGCACTCTCAGCTCCAGCACCAGGTCTGCCTGCGTGCCGCCATGCTCCCCTTCATGGTCATAATGGATGGAAGCTCTGAAACTGTACGCGAGCCACCTGGATTCAATGTTTTCATTTATAAGAGTTGTCATGGTCATGGTGCTCCTCCACAGCAATAAGAACCCTAACTAAGAGAGGCCACTGTGCCACTTGCCTGCGCTCAGGTGTGACTTGTCCTCTCTCAGGCACCTCAAAAGTGCACTACCACCGCAGTGGCTTAGCATCCAGAATGGTGCTCAGCACAGAGTGGCCCAGGAGGGGACGGGGGGGCATCTTGTACCTTTGCACGTCCAAGGATCAAGCTTCTCCGAAGAGCAGGAAGGTAGATGAGAGGTAGGTCCTGATGCAGCCCTCACAGCTTCAGGACACATCTCCCCCTCTCAGCATGCTCTCCAGGCAGTGAGCACATTTTACATGGCTGCTCATTTTTAGCCCAAGTATCCAGGAATGACTCTTTTTGGTGTTGTTCCAACGTCTAAGCCATGTATCTCTGGGATGAAGACTAGTAATACTCATGTGTGTCTTTCAAAATGTAATTTATAAACTGCAACAGAAAAATCTTTTATGCAAAAATATCTACTGTTTTCATAATAAGACCTCTGTCTCAGTCCATTTTCTCTTTTTTATAGCTGAATAATACTACATACTGGATAATTTATAAAGAATGAAGGTTTATTTAGCTTGTAGCTCTTCTGGGAGGTTCAAGGTTGGGGGCTGCTCTTGGTGTGGACTCTGAAGAATCTTGAACAGCCTAGGACACCACGCTGTGAGAAGAACACAGAAGCCAGAGCCAAAATGGCATTTATTTGTTTGTTTGTTTATTGTTTTGAGACAAGGTTTCTCTGTGTAATAGTCCCAGCTGTCCTGGAACTTGCTCCGTAGCCCAGGCTGGCCTAGAACTCACAGAGATCTGCCTGCCTCTGTCTTTGGAGTGCTGGGATTAAAGGCATGTGCACCACCACACCTGCCTCAACCTGGCTTTTATAACAGGCCCACTGGAGGCAACTCACGGAATCCATGGATAAGCCAATTCATTCTTAAAGACCTTGCCTGCTCATTTCTTTCTCTGTATCTTTTATTTTACAAGTATCTCTGTGTGTTGGTATGTGTGCATGTTTACGTGTATAGGTACGTGTGTATGTGTGCGCGTGTGCGCATGCACCCACGCATGCATTCACACAGGCATACATGGAGACCAGAGGTTGAGGTCTGGTGTCTTCCTCAACAACTTATATATTGAAGAAGGGTCTCTTATTTGAACCCAGAGCTTGCAGATTCAGCTAGTTTAGCTATCCAGCTTGTCAACTTGTCTCAAGGATCCCCTCTCTCTGTCTCCAGAGTGCTGGGGTTACAGGCAGACTGCCACGCCCGCCTGGCACTTATGTGGGTTTCCAGGGATCCAAACTCCCATCTTCATGTTTTTGAGGCAAGTGCTTTATCTACTAGACCAACTCCCCAGCCTGATCATCTTTCAATGCCTCCCAATGGAGATTAATTTCAACTTGAGTTTTGGTGAGGACATTCAAACCACAGTAACATCCTAGGCTCCCTGGGATTGCTTTATTTAGAAGGATTATCACAAATGAAGCAGGTCCTGGATAGTTTCTATTCTCTCTCATCTAAAGCTCACATCCATCAGGGGTTCAAAGCTTTAGCTCAATACTATGAGAGGAGGATACAGGGTCTTTGAGGTTGGACAACTAGCCCAAGATCACTGAGCCAGTAACTGAAAATCTGATGCTCAAATCTAAGCTTGTACATCACCCCAAGTATGCATCTATCCTATGATGGCAGCTACCTGCCAAGAAGCACTGGCCAAGAGCTTGAGGGATTGGTCAGGTTCCATCCCTGTGGGGCTGGCAATCAGGCAGACTGTATCAAAAGCCTTTTTAGATCTCATCCTGATGTGCCAGCCATTTCTCTTCTGGGGCATTTGTCCTATAGAGACAAATCAAGGCCCCCTTTTAACACCACATTGGGAACATCCTAGGGACTCATCGGTGTGAACCATAGAGAGACTCAAGACACAGCCAGTGAAAGTCACGTTGTGAATATGGGAAAATGCCCATAGGAAATTGCAAGGAGGCATCAACAGTGCTTCTGGACATGAGCATCATCATCCAAGAGGCTTATGAACAAGGATTCTGATTTAGTCAGTTTGGGCTGAGGCCGGGGACCCTTGATTTCTGAGATACTCCCAGGTGAGGTTGATGACACTGCCCACATACTTCCTCTGACGACAAGGTGGTACATGCAGAACCTAATCTTCATTACAAAGAAGATTCTCTTGGGTGGAGGTGTAGTTTAATTGTAGAACCTAGCATGCATAGGGCCTCTGGGTTTAGTGCCCAGCTCTGAAAAAAAAGAATCGCTTATACCTAGAAGGAAGGAAGGGGGAGGGCTGAAGTCATGTCTGGGTCATGGACTCTGCATTGGAAATGCTCACTGTTCCACTAGGTTGTGTCAGTTTTCTCACTGAATGCATATTTTGTTCATAATTAGAATATGCTCCAACAGTTCCTTGTAAAGATGAGTCAGACTTGAGTTTGGAGTTATTTTCCCTCTCCGGGGCTCTGTTCCCTTCTTCAGAAGCCCTTGAGAGGCTGTGGGCATTCAAGCAGGTCCTGTGTTTGAGTTTCCACCCTGTGCCTGGCACACAACAGGGACTGTCAGTCTCAGCCCTTACCCCTTCACTGTTGGAGATGACGAGCAGGATCTGTTGATTTTCCAAAGTACTTATGCCCTGGCTTCCTTGTCTGTCTCCATATTGTCTCTCCACAGGGCTCAGGAGGAGGCTTAGAGCTTAGAGCACTGTGCTGTAAAGGAGGCAGCCAGCTTCCCCAAAGCAGCCCGGAACCTTCCAAAACAGCCGGAACTTCTCTTTCTAGCTCCATTCTCCACAGCCCCTCTTGTACACCCCACACAGTGGCTGTGCTCTGTCTAGAGGGCAGAAACAGGGCCTAAAGTAGAATGGCCTAGGACAGGAATGCATCCCTGGGGTCCAGCCGTCTGGAAAACGAGCTGAAGGAGCCTCACATCACGTACCACTAAACAAACCTACCCCAGCTAAGGGCAACCCTCACTCATGCATGAATTTCTAGACATTGCAATGTGCTTCACCTCATGTGAAATTCTGAATGTTCAGGCTGTTTCAACAACTCTGGGAGGTTTGTGAGCCCTAAGGTTTTTTTGTTTTTTTTAGACAGCTGCAAAGTTTAGTTAAGGGGGGGGGAAAAAAACCCTAAACCAGAAACGTTTACAATGTCAATGTCATTAATGCACATGTTAGCTTCTGAATCTTCCCTTAGACAGGTGTTGCTCAGATTAACCTTTATAATGTTACATATTCATTTTCTTGTTTCATATCTCAACAATGCTGTCACAAAGTACCCAAAATCTGCGATGGACCACACAGATATTCATTCAAGTCCCCCGAAAGGAAGAGTTCCCGTAAGGCTCTGGCCCGAGCACAGGCTTCCATTGTTCTCTCCAGCAGAGAGTAACTGGGGTGGAGAAACCAAGGGTTGGGCTGGAGAGACAGCTCAGAGGTTAAGAGCACTTGTTGCTCTTGCAGAGGACCTGGGTTCTGCTCCTAGCACCCACATGGTGGTTCACAACCTACTGGAACTCCAGTTCCAGGGTATCCAGTACCCTCTTCTGACCTCCATGGGTACCAAAGCATCTGCACAGTGCACATACATACATGCAGGCAGAACACTCACATCTAAAAAATAAGATAAAAAGATCAAGAAGAAAAAGAGGAGGAGACGGAGAAAGCTCCAGAATAACTCCCCTCTGGGAAAAAAGGAGACATCAGAAGTTGCTCCATCTCAGGCCACATGGGGTCATTTACCATCAGCACACCCCCATGCACCCTTGCCCTTTCCCAGAATGCAAAGGAAACCATTTGAGAATTCTTCAAGATAGGCCAAGTGCTGTGACCTCCTCTCAGGCCCTTGAGAAGTCCACGCCACAGAAATGAGGGGGTTTGGAAGCTCCCTTGAAGATCCCCGGACAAGAGTTGACTCGAGTGGCATTATCTTCTGCTTTGGTCTGAGGCCAGTCTCCTCTGTCATCCGCTGTTCAGAGGCAGCCAAGCACAGGTAAGAAAGACATGCCTCGTCCTTCCTGACTGCCATAGTGCCGCTTCTAGCTGGAGCTACAGACAGAGACTGAGGGACCAGTATCACCCCAGCTCTCCCTCAGATCATGTGAGGGGAAGGCAAAGCATTCTCATCACAACCCCACTCCCAGTCACCTGACTATCTTGGGCCTGGCTATCCTCCATTTTCCTCTCCCTGGGGCCACGTGACACAGGTCAATGCCAGCTAGTCGCCATGTAGACCACACGCATAGGCATCACAGCCATAGCAATGTCCTTTCCCACACTGCACTGTCCCTCTACCCAGGTGCCACAGCTAAGCACTGGGAGGCTGGGGCCACGGACAGAGTGTGACCCAGCCCCTCATCCAGCAGATGAAGGCACAGCTATAAAGACTTTGCTCTGGTTTGTGGTGAGTTACCAGTAGAGGCACGAATAGATGCCTGGCCACCTAACTTCCAGCTCCCTGCTCTTCGTCCTGATGCCGAGATGGCTCCTGATGAAGCCCAGCAGATTAAAAGCCCTAGATTTATCCTCCCAGACATGGTGTTCTCATGCGACAGCTGTCAGGCTTGTCAGTCACTCCGCAGGGTGTGAGGAGGCAGGTCCTCTCTCTGACAGGGAAAAAAGGAATGTCCCAGCTGACAGACAGAGCAGGAGAGAACGGAACAAGCCTGAGCAGCAGGACTGTTATCCAATGTTCTATTATCCACAGGAAGCTCGGTGCAGAACTACCCTGAGGGTACAGAACTCAACCAGGAGCATCAGGAATCACTGGAAATAATGTGTAGCAAGAAACTAAAGAAACCGGCTTTGGCACTAAGAACAGAAATGAAGGGGAATACATGACATGAACCAGCTGACTAGTGGACTCAACGTTTGCCCTGGTGGGTGGGCAGGCTGGTGGGCTGTGGGCTAGAGGGCGGCCACTAATATAGACAATTTACTCTCACAGACATATTGAACTCTGTTGCCAATAAATGTGACCTGTCTATCTGTTGGCTTGTACTTAGTCACCTTCCAAGTTTTCCTCCAACCATCTTGATCCCAGGGTAAGACACCTACAGATTGGCTTGTCACACTCGGGAGCAAAGTCACAGTGTTCCAGGGATCATCCTGGAAGGTCTTTTGAATTTGGAGTTGAATGTGAAGATTTTAAGAAATAATGAAATTATCAAACCCCAAATTACATCTTCGTTTGCCTGTATTTTTAAACTCAGCAAAAATGCAGGTCGTATTTTAATGCCTTTATAAGTCTAAAATCACCTTGGTGCATTAGCAACTGTAAAGGTATTAAATTAGCTTCTATTTTAACTTTAATCTAAAAATAGCTTAGCCAGGCAGTACAAATGCACCACAGAGTTTAAATCTTCTGTTAACTGTATTCATGTTTCCTCTTCCTGCTACAAGCTATTTGGTGTTTAAGGCAGGTTCCTTCCTTACTGACAGTGTTTTTCTCCAGGAGCTGGAACCTAGTAAGAGCCAGCTTTGTGTTCACAACACAGGACGCATGTGTTAGACTACAGTAAAGATTATTCATCTGAATGAATGTATTTGGGATTTCATTTTAAAGTCACCACCAACCACAGCTTCTGCTTTAGGAGAGGCTTCATTTTTATCACAAGAAAAGGTGAAGCAAAAGGACAACACCTGACACCACTCTCCTCCCATTGCCTGTCCTTGGCAGACATCAACAATCTATCACAGCACCATTCTCTGGACTGCTCGCAGTACAATACTACAGATAGCTACTTATTGCCAGCTGCTCAGATCTACACATGACCACAAAATACTAGCAGAAATAATGATAAATCTGTAGAACTTGGTCTATCCTTCTAATATCACCAACAAGCTGAATGACCAGAGAACAATCTCAGGTGTGGTTCCTCAGGTGCTAGCTACTTTATTATTTTTTTAAATGACATTAAAAAAAATGAGTCTCTCACTAGCCTGGAACTTACCAAATAGGCTAAGATGGCTGGCCAGCAAGCAATGAGGGGGGGGGTGTCTGCTTGTCTCTACCTCTCCAGCTTTGTTACTTCAACCACACAATACCACACACAGCTTTTTATATGTGGGTTCTGGAGGTCAAACGCAATTCCTTCTGCTTGCTTTACTGACTGAGCTATCTCTCCAGTCCAGCACAAAGTTCCTTTTATGCAAAGATGTTTTACTTAGACAACACATGGCACATGTTTGAGCTGAGGCCAATATTCATCTTATTTTATTTTGGTTTTTCGAAACAGGGTTTCTGTGTGTAGCCCTGGCTGTTTCCTGGAACTCACTATGTAGACCAGGCTGGCCTTGAACTCATGGAGATCTGCCTGCCTCTGCCTCCCAAGCCCTGGGATTAAAGGCCTGCACTGTCACCACCTAGCAATTATTTTAAAAAACCTAGTTCTCAGCCGGGCAGTGGTGGTGCAGAGGCAGAGGCAGGCAGATCTCTGTGATTTCAAGGGCAGTCTGGTCTACACAGTGAGTTCCAGCACAGTGAGGGCTACACAGAGAAACCCTGTCTTGAAATACAAACAAATCTAATTCTCAAATGTTGGTTTTCCAGAAAAATCAAGTCATGATAACACCACAAAGCCCTTCCTACCATTCTTGCCACATGTCCCCCAACTACCACACCTCATGCTCCATACGGTCTCCAGGGGGAATGTGAGCCCTCTGCCTTGCCCACATACACACCGGCAACCTTGACCAGCACCTTGGTCATAAGAAATCTTTCCTTTCCCTGGGCAGCCAGCGAGCTTCCCTACCTACTCACAATTTGGTTTGTACACATTACTCTCTTGGACTTTGAGGTTTGGGGTGTGGGGCAGCTGGGTTTTTTTTTTTTATCTTTGATGTCCTGATTTCTCCACTCAGTAGAGGCTTGATAAATATTTATGATTCAGTAAGCCTCATGACCTAGGCTTAGAAGACTCATGGAGAGTGGTCAGCAGAGAGCAAAGCTTCACTCATTAAAAACAAACTGTCTTCTTTGGAAATTTCATCCATGGAACAATACATCTTGGTCATATCCACCCTTTGCTCACTTCCATTTTCCCCCAAGACTCCACATCTCATCTCCTTCCCAACTTCATGTCTTCCCTAAATACTTATTTTTAACCCACTGAGTCTAATTAATGCTGCTCACATGCATGTGGGCATGAGTTCATCCAATGGGCCAGAGAACCTACCAGTGGCCAAACACATAAAGAAAAGCGGTTCTCCTTCTCACAAGAACTTGCCAGCTAGTGGTGGGACCCGGGGAGCTCCTCCCTTCTCTGTGCTGGTACTCACTGCTTTTGTGAGTTCTCATGTACAATCGCTGTCATGGCCTGAGGACAGCATTGCGTGGTACTCTTCTACATTCTTTCTGCTCCCTCTTTTGTGATGTGTTCCCTAGCCTTGAGAGGGGTGTGGGAGTACGGGATAGATGGTCCCTCTAAGGCTAAGCCCTCTCTGTTCTTCTCAGCGCTTTGAACAGTAAAGGGTCTGTCCATTAACTACTACCCACTGCAATACTATGCTTCTCTGACCAAGGCTGGATATGGATATAAACATAAATATTTAGAAGGTAGTTTGACAATGTGACCATTCAGAAAAACAACATCAACAGTTATACACTAAGAACTATGACTTCTCTAGTCATGGATTTTGACCACGTTTACATTACCAGGCAAGAAATCACTCCTGTGGAGGAAGCCTCAAATCCAATCAAGACAACACTTGGTTATCACCATAAACAGTCTTGCTACTATTACACCAGTGGGAACATCTAGGTCTATACTGTAGCACGCAGGGTTGGTGCTGGATAAGACCACTGACGTCTGTTACCTTAGCAGCCTACACAGCTCTTTCTGGCACTATGAAAGCTGGCCAGCATGGAGATTGTCTTGGTCAGTTTGAGATTGATTTCTCTATTTCTTATAACCAAAGTATGAAGTATATTCAGCAATGATGCCTTACCATCTAGTTACAGTGGGCAACCAAGAGCCATGGCATTAGCCTATGCTGTTTTGGGTGTCTCCAGGACCCCTCTGACCAGTAACTTGTAGGGAAGTTACCTGGCGCTGAGGTTTTCATTTAATGGCCATGTCTTGAGAGAAGCATCATTTGCTAATATGAGTTACTTTGGTTCAAAATACATTAGAATATTTTAATAGGCTTACAAACTAGTGGGATTCCGTAAGGCTCTATTATAATCCTTAGTTTTGGTTAGCCCCCCCACTCTGTTCCCATCATAGCTGTAACACATAACACTCACTTTTAGAAGTCTTCATCATCTCAACTTTCTTCTAAACAGCTAAGACAAAAATTATTCCCAAACAGTTCATTTTGTTTGAGCCATTTGGTAAGACTCTCTGACAAAATGCCCTTGTGTGATTCAGATGCGGGGGCTGGCTTGATTTGACATAAATATCTCCCTCTTCTATAATTCCAAAGCATTACATTTGGAGAGCGGGGACATGGAGCAATATGGAGACACATTTGGCTCATTATGTGCAAACACCTAATATTCCAAGTCACCCCAGTCTCTGTATTTCAGAGGCTTAAAAAAGCAGCAATCCCTCCCCCCCCCATTTTCCTAACTATTTCGCCGGGGGTGGGCACAGTAGATAGATGTCCCACACCACTCAGCACTTATTGTCTCTTGGGTCCAGCCGGCTCCTCAATTAGACTGAAAATCTTTGAAGATGGCACCAATAAGCTTGATGGCTTCTGCAAATGCCATGGTACCAAGTGGGCGCTTAATAAACTCGCAGTTACTAATATAAGGACATACAGTACATAACGCCACTGGCAAGGGTCATTTGCAACACTGCCGTGGGCATGATGCTCCCTGGAGAGAACTGCCACACTCCTCCACTGGCTGATGCACAGGAAAGTGACCAAGGAGGGCAGGCGGGAGTCTGTAAACAAATAAGGACACTGGGGATTTCTCAAGCCTTCCCCTTCCAGTAAGCCCAAGTGTGACAGTCACACAGTTTACCGTGAACTGCAACTCTTCTAAAGTGCGTGTGTTTTCTCCTTAAATGGACACCGGGTTGAACATTAGGAACGTCTCACCTGAGCCAGGTGACAGAGTCCTTCATCACCAGGCAGGCTAAGGTAGGGTATGGCTCAGGGACCGAGTGCTTGCCTCACATAAACTCAGACTTGGGTTTGATCTCCACCCAGCACAGTGCATGCACACGCACACCACACACACACACACACACACACACACACACACACACACACACACACACATACACACACACACACACACACACACACACTTTGCAGAGAGTCGGGACATCAAGTGGTTAAGTAGGACTGACAGGAAGCATCAGTACACAAGAGGGGGGGTGACTCCAAGACCATAGGTGATGGGATTCCTATTTCTATTTGGGGGTGCCTGCTCACGAAGCATAACAGGGTCTCCAGCCCTCTGGCATGAGGTTAGCGGAGAAGAGACACCCTAAAAGCTCTTCTCCCTCATCTCCATTTTACCAAACTTCTAGCCAGGGACAAGAGCGTTGCTATGGCAAATGGCCACCAGGACCACTGGACACACAGCTGTGGTTCTGTACTCCAAGGGAAGAGGGGAGTGTCAGGGGAGCCCCGGGTGGATCGCTGCCTGGAAATTATGAACAGGTACCTGTCTAGACCACTCTGACACATCACCTACCTTCAGAGGAGGAAGCTCCTCCCCAAGGACTCTGCCCCCTAAGGGTGTGAATGCTCAGGGGACTTTCTGGGTTCCTTTTCACTGTCCCAGGCTCTGAGGGGGAGGCAAACCAGGCTCTGGCCTTCCTCCTTAGAAAGCCTGTCCTCCAGAGGGTAGTAAGTGCTCTCTTGGGGGTCCTAATGGCTTCCTGGCTGACAGGTTAGATGGGGGTACACTTGACACCTGCCTGAAATCAAGCAAACAACTCCAGGAATGGGAGGCCATGGATCTAGTTTTGGTTTCTACCCACAGGTGGCCCCATGGGCTAGAGTCCATGATGGTAGGACCTGTCACAGGTGAATGTACACATCCACTATGGGAGATTCAGAGGCTTTACAGAGGGGACTTAAGTGTCCCTGACACTCACAGAGAAGCCTGAGGTGCAGTAATTCAGCCCGCTTGGGAGCTGGTCAGAGCTACACACCCTCAGCCTTCACCCACACAATCAGCATGTGAACCCGAACAGGACCCTTCTGAGATCCAAGTGTGAGAAACAGCTTGAAACCAGCTGGTTCTCAGTGGGACTCCGGGGTCAGCCATTTTTAAGTTCCCAGGTAATTTCTGGCGGCAGCCACGGTGAAGCAACTATTCCCGGGGTGTGCCAAGAGCTTTGGGTGTGACCTTGTCTGCATTAGGTGAGCCTAAGCCGGGGTGCTGTGGGGATACACCCCAGGAACAAACATGCAGCGCTCACCTGAAAGACAAGGAGCTGCCAGCTCAGCACCTGCCTCATGCAGACGGGGAAGCCAGTCATATCCAGCAGGGATCTTTCTGGTGCCGGAAGTGAGGAACACCATCTTTGGGGAAGAGGTAGAGACCCCTCAGAACTGACTCAGGCTACTCTGAGAGTTGCATCTTACAGCACAGGTTCTGGGTAGCCCTGGAAGCCCCACCCTCCACACAGAGCTGTCAATTAGAGTTGTCAGGGAAGGGCAGGATGTTTCCCAAACCGAAAAGGGTACAGTAAAGGGTGGCGGATCTAAAGCGCAGGTGGGACCAGATTGAGCAGTGCTCAGTTCCATGTCCAAGGCTACAGTTCCCACAGACAAGGCTTTCCCCATGAACTACTGGAGAGCATGTGCAGGCCAGCTGAGGTGGAATTTCAGCCAGTATTCACCACACAGTGTGAAGCACCTAGAAATGAGGACCCACAGGTAATGGATGAATGACCATTTAGGTTTCTCCTCACTCAAAAGGAGTTCGTTCCACTTCTAGGCACCACTGGGTAGAGGGGACCGTGCTTTGAGAAGAACTGGTTGGTTCTCCCCAGGGATCCCAGAAGAATCTGCCAAGGCCATATTCTTAATACACAGTGTAGCCTAAGACAGGAGACAATGGTGTGGCTCAGGGTTGAGCTGATCAATCCAATCAATGCTGCTACATCTCCTGGGCAAGCATGTGACAGGCTTCAGACCAAGGCGAATGAGGCTCGGGGCTTTCTGGAATTGTTGCAAGTGTTTTTCTCTTAAGCCTGGCAGGATGTCCGTAGAGAAAATAAACACACACACACATTTAGAGCCCCTGGAGTCCTGGATGCAGCTAGTCCTGAAGTCAGCTATATGAGACTTCAGTTATGTGTACCACAAAAATCTGCCTTTCATTTTTTTTAAATGTTAAACAAGTTTTTAAAAGGCTTATTGGCAAGAGAGAAAAAAAATCCCAACTAATTCCTCAAGCATAGGAGGGTGGTTGAATGATGTCAAATGCATTGAATCCCCTGGGCTGTCTGGGCCTGCTTTCTCTGATTTGACTTTGGGATCTATAGGACAGATGGGGTGGGTACCCTTCCAGTACAGCTGCACTCATGATGGATGGTGGTGAATCATAATACGGTGGGTATCAGTCAATGAAGAGGCTATCTTTGTATTATGCGGTCAAGTTGTCCATGGCAGAGGTACAGTGCCTTTAAGTCCCAACTAAAGAGCCCAGTAACCAGGAAAAAGAGCAAACTCTCTGCTCTGGCCCACTGTCTACATGGGTTCAGCGTGTTCTGATGGCCTCACATTTTTTTACCCAGCAAGGAAGGATCTGTTCAGCCTCTTCAGAGTGATCCCAGTTGGAATTATCCAACTCTGCATCCACCTCCAGGACTCACAAGCTACCTACTGTGTGCCCGGCACTGGCTGAAATTACCCCTGGGAAGCAGTCGCTGCTGGGACTCAAGCTGTGAATTGTGTTTCCCTGCTGGTCCCAGCCAGGGCCTGTGTACAATACACAGTGCAACAAGGGGCAGCAGCGAGCTGCTCCCACCAGCTCTGTGGTCCCTCGGCAAGAATGTCTTCGCACAGAACTAATGCAACGTGCAACCAGTGCCATCAGCCAGATGTGGTAACTTTCCACCAGGGACACAGAATGGCACACCGGGGTCTGAGTCCAGATGTGGTAACTTTCCACCAGGCACACAGAATGGCACACCGGGGTCCGAGTCCAGATGTGGTAACTTTCCACCAGGCACACAGAATGGCACACCGGGGTCTGAGTAGAGTCAGAAGAATTTCACCTCGATGCCTTCCCCACAGCCTTGGTGTCACTCACCAGCCGGGGCCTGGTGAGTATCTCACCTGTCACACGAGGATGACAAGGTCTGTCACACAGACTGTTCTTCCAGACCCAATGAGATGATGTCATGCATCAAGGAGGCGGGGAGCTAATGGAAGGGATTATTGCTCATTGGTATTTTTGGCAGCTCTCAAAATGCAGCACATGGAGACCCACCCACACCACCTCCAGGCAAGCCTGCTCTGGCTGTCCGTCTTCACTCACTGGGATTCAGAAATAGTGCCACCCACGGGAGACGATTTGAGGCTGGGGAGCAGCCTGTGCTAGGGAAAGACAGAACCACAGGTGTCTCATCACCCGGCACGGCCAGCAGAGGGCAGCAGGGGGATAGTGGGTTAGAGCCTGGTGCTTGATAAACACCTGTCCTCCCAACCATGGATGGGTGGCCCTGAGTTAGAGAGACAGCCGGGAGGCGCACTAAAGTCCCCAGATCACCCACATGGCTCAGAGGTCAACATGACTCACGGAGCTAGGGATGGTGACGGCTCAACGCAGAGGGACATGCACAACACGTGTGAAATGGAGCCGGGGCCCTATCACAAACACAGGCCTTCGGGGAAGAGACAGGTAGAGCTGGGAATGGGTAGAAAAGGGGTTAAGATGCTGGGCCAGACCGGAACCCCACTCTCTTCCACAGTGAAGTATATCAAGCCTGCTTGGCCACACCACCAGGCCATCCTTACCATCCTTGTCTCCCAGTCCAGCTCCAATGGACAGAACAGCAATTAGTACGACCCTGTCATACCCAAAATGAGTGTGCCTTGCAGGTGTATATGTTGAAGTTCCAATTCCTGGTATCAGGTGGTGGGACCATTGGAAGGGGACTAGGTTACGGATGTGGAGCCCTGATGAAAGGAACCAATGCATATGTATATGTGCACTCTTTTGCCTCTCCTTCCATGTAAGGACATGGTAAAGAAGGTAGCATCCACGAGCCAGGCGGATCCTCCCCAGACACTGAACCCAGTCCTGTGATCATATACTTCCAGTCCCCAGAACACTAACGACTGGGTTTCCGTTGTGTCTAAGCCCCCCAGTTCCTGCTATTCTGTTGTAGAAGTCCACACCAACCAAGACCAGGGCCTTTTAGAGCATGAACTCTGATTGCGCACTTCCTGCCTCAAACCTTGAAACAAATGACCACTGAATGGTGGAGTGGCCACATGGCACAGACAGACAGGGGTGTGTCTGTGGCCATCAGGTATCCAGAGGGAGCCCAAGTTCAAACAGAAGAGCTACAGTTTACACGGACGATCCAGTCAAGACAATGACTGAAACCCGGGGCTGAAATCACTTTTCATCAATGATGAAGGGTGCAGCAGACACAGGGCTTGCATAATAAATATGACCCTTGAACTCTAGGCTTAAGATTAACACCCTAAATGAAGATAGACTCAAAAGCCGCTCTTTGTACATCATATCAAGAAGCCGCTAAACCAAGGGGAAGGATGCTGGTGGGAAAAGCACCTGCATTTTCACCTACCATTTTTTAACAGAGATTAAATACACAGTAACTATATATTAAAAATTCTTGGCAGAAATAAGTCATACCTAAGAGGCATGATGATGCTTCCAATAGAGAGGATGTTTACAATCTAAAATGAGATAATTATTGCAGAGATACGCCTGTGAAGCATGACAAAAATTAGATGGATAAACTCAGTGAAACTGCAGAAGAACAGAAAACACAGGTGAAAAAAAATGGCCATTAGAAGCTGGGAATGGCCAGCGTGATAAACGCTGGGTTCTCACCTGGCAGCCAGCCAAAACTTCCTGACGTAAAAGACCCAACTATGACAGGGCGTGCGACTTGCCTCAGGGCAGAGTGGACAAGGGACCACCTTGAGCTGGTTTAGTGCACATTCCATGTGATTCAAAACACTTAACTGCAAAAGTAAAGGCAACTGACATTAGAAAAATGTGAGAATAAGGAAGGACCTCCTGGAAACCCACTCCTCCATGGAAGCCATGAGAAACTGGCAAAAACCAATCAGAATTAATTTGTCAGAGTTCTAGAAATCAATACGGGAATTCAAGGAGCGTTGATTCAAGAGGAACAGTCCGATCTCAGTAAAACCGAGCTTTAGGGCATTTTCCCTTGCTGTATCACACCCCCGGCACTCCCTCTACTCTCTAGCTCCATGGCAGCCCTGAAAACCAGCAGCGTCACAATTACGGGGTGAACTGGCAGCCTGGGCAGTCACTGTCAGGGGGAAGTGAGGTTGGGGTTTCTTTAGAGCACCATTCCAGCCGGGTGGTGGTGGTGCACACCTTTAATCCCAGCACTTGGGAGGCAGAGGCAGGTGGATCTCTGTGAGTTTGAGGCCAGTCTGGTCTACAGAGTGAGATCCAGGACAACCAGGGTGGTTACAGAGAAACCCTGTCTCCAAAAACCTCTCTATTCCCTGATGATGGTGGTGATGATGAAGATGATGGTGGTAGTGGTGGGGATGATGATGATTATCTATGTGGTCATTTCCTCACTTTTGAAAGGGAAAACCCATTGTAACTTATGATGGTGCTTCTTACCCATCCTGAAAAGTACTCTACCTCCCAAGTATGATGTTTGTTAGAGACAATTACGGCCAAATATTTAACTTCACAGACGCCTGAGGCAGCTGATAACTGTTCAGGGGAACAGCAGACTAACTACAAAGCTTTATTAAAGGGACAATCAGCATATTCCTGGGAACACAGAAGGCCACATGCAGGTCTGGGTATATACTCAGACCTGAGATGAACTTAGTTCTCTTACTTCTGATTGACCTTGATGCTTTGCAGAAATAGAAAGTAAGGATGGAGACAGGGTTGTCAACAGCCCGGATGAGTGTTGAAAGGGATGTTCCAAAAGGTACACAAGGAGGCTCTCACCAAACGCTAGTCCCAAATGTTTTTTAAATGCCCATCTACTCATTATCTGATTGATCACTAAGCTAGCCACGTAAAAGGTTTTAGTAGCTGTATATGACAAAAATACAAGCCATATAGAATTGTCTCACTAAAGTAAATAATCAATAATAAAAAGCAAAAAAAAAAAACTGTTGAGGATATTCCAAGTTGTCTCCATATTTTTAAAATTTTCATCTAAAGATTATAGGACACCAAAAGAAACAAAATATGATCCATACCCATGAAGTACAGATGTTGGATTTACTAAATTAAGAACACAGTTGAACTGTTTTAAGATATTCAAAGATGTAAAAAAAATATATATACATAAAGGAACATAGTCAAATGCACCCTAACAAATAGACAATACAAATAAACAGATACAAAATATAAAAGATAAGATGTCTTAGAGGATACAAGCACATGCCCCCCAGCCTGATGACCCAAGTTCCATCCCCAGGACCTACAAGATAGAAGCAAAGAACCAACTCCAAAAAGTTGTCCTTTGCTGATGCACACACATCACAGACTGTGGCCGTAGGCCAGGGTCTCAGCTCAGAAGGAGAAGTGCACACAGGCTCCCACCCCTAACCAAGAAGCTTTCTGCAATTGACACTGCTTGCAAATGGAAAAACCATTTTTTTCCAATGGAGCCTCACTGGGCATATTAACCACACTTCAGGGCAGACACACACCCAGCAGACGGCCAATTGCTTTGTTTGGACAATTTTTTTTGCTTAATCTTTTGCTTGTATGTTTTTTTTTTTTTACATTTTTTGTGGGGGAGTTGTTTGTTTTGGTGTGTGTGTGTGTGTGTGTGTGTGTGTGTGTGTGTGTGTGTGTGTGAGAGAGAGAGAGAGAGAGAGAGAGAGAGAGAGAGAGAGAGAGAGAGAAAGGGGGAAGGAGAGGAAGAGAGTGTGTGTATATTTCTTGGGGTTTTCTTTGATTATTTTTCAAAGAGAGAAGAAAGGGCACAAAGTTGGATGGAGAGGGGGAAGAGTGTGATCAGAACACATTGTGTGATAAGTAATTAAAACAAAGTTGTCCTCTGACCTCCACACATAGGCCCTGGCACATGTGCCCCCACCAAAAAAAAGCAATAAAAATAGAACAAAAGAAAGTTCAAAAGAGAACCACAAAAATTACTGAGTTGAAAAACACAATAACTGAAATTTTATTTTATTTGTTTTATTGAGAGAGATTCTTGAGTAGCTCAGGCTGGCCTTGAACTTGCTATGTAGCTGTTCTACTTTTACTCTGTTACTGTGATAAACACTCTAACCAAAAGCATATTGGGAAGGAAAGGATTTATTTGACTTACACTTCCAGGTCACAACCTACCACTGAAGGACAGGAACTCAATGGAAGCAAGACCTATGGAGGAATGCTGTTTGCTGGCTTGTTCTCTGGCTCACACAGACTCATGCTTAACCAGGACCTTAGCCTGTAATTTCCATTATAGGGAAAGGTGCCACCCACAATGTGCAAGATCCTCCTTCATCAATTACCAGTCAAGACAATCCCTCACAGACATGCCCACAGACCAACCAGATAAAAACAAATTGCTCAGTGTCTCTCTTTTCAGATGATTTTGAAAAAAGCCAACTCCAGCTGTAGCCAAGGGCAACCTTGAACTCCTGATATTCCTTCCTCCCGAGTACCAGGATTATAGATGTGTGCCACCATGAACTGGCCTCTGAAATTTTACTATCACTAAAGGAGTTCAATAGTAAGTTTGGACCTTCAGAAGGAAAAACTTGTTGGGCTAGGTCAAATAATACTAACCAATCTCAGGACTAGGGGGGAAAAGTAGAAAAAAGTGAACAGAGCCCCAAAGACTTATGGAATACCATTGAGTATCCAATGCATGCATTTTTGAAGCTCATGAGGAGACCAAAAGGCACAGACAGAATAGAAGGATTTAGAGCTGAACACTTGCAATTTTTAAGGTAAATGATCTACACATCCAAGAAAGCCAATGAACTAACTGCAGGTGGATAACACACAGACAGACATACCTAGACCCATGAGACTCAACCTAAGTGAGAAGTGAAGAGGAGGCAGTCAGGGAGAAACAACAGATCACACACGAGATCCTCAGGAAGTCCAGCAACTGACTTCTCATGAGAAGTCATGGAGGACAGAGGCATGAAACTACTCCACAAGATGGAAAAAAAAAAGACCGTGGATGAAGGATACTAAACCCATTAAAATTATTTTCCAAAAACTGAGCTGTCCCAACGTTTCACTGTGGGGTGGGGTGATGTCTTGGGGCTAGAAAAGAGGTCATCACTGCTCAACACTTTAAATGTACTGAATGCCACTGAACTGTTCACTGTGAAATGGCTAATAAATTGTTACATGGATTTTTCACTAATTTAAAAAGGAAGGAAAAATTAAGACACTCCCAGATAAAGACAAACTGTAGAGAAATTATTACCAGATCACCAAGTTACAGGAAACCAAGGGCATTAGACAGTTATTCAAACCCACATGAAAGAGAAAATATAGTTGTATTTTCATTTGTAATTCTTCTTTCCTTCTAATTTAAAAGACGCTCATTTAAATCTGTAACTGCGAACTTGTACTAATGAGCACATAGTATATAAAGATATGGTTTGTATAATAATAGCACTGAAATGACAGCAGGAATGAGGCTACATAAGAGCAAAGGCTTGGCATGCTTTTGCAATTATACCGGTATTAATCCAAACTAGACTGTTATAAATAAAGATGTAAACTGAACCCCCCAGGGAAACTGTTAAGAAAATACATTAAAAACACAGGAGAAATGACAAAAGAATTTAAAATGCTACACTAGAAAACATCTATTTAATATAACGGGGGGCAGCAATGCAGAATGAGATAAGATACAAAACCAAAAGGTAAAAGGCATATATGAATGCTATCTTCATAATTACAATGGAGTGATAAATGCCCCAATTAAAAGATAGAGGCTGACAGAAAAGACAACACAAAATGACCTAACTAACTATACAATGTCTACAAAGAGGGATGTGTTACATTCAAAGACACTAAACTGAAATTAAGAGTAAAACTATGAAACTGCCAACCAAATCATGGCTATAGCAGCCATGTTACTATAATATGAAACATTGCCCAAGACAAGAATTACCAGAGATAAAGTATCACAATGAAAAGACCGATAAAGATCTAACAGTTACAGAGAACATGCTAATGACAGATATTCAAAGCACATGGGGTAAAGGTGACAGAACTGGAGAGAGAAACAGATGATCCATCAGTAAGAGCTGAACATGTTAATATCTCATCTCAGTAATTAGTAGGGAAAAAAAACAAAACATAAGATGAACAAGAAATAGAACACTTGAGCATGGTGAACAGAGACCTGGCACTGAGGATCTAAGGACCTGCAGAATGCAGGTCCTGTTCAAGGGTACATGCAGCATTTTCCAGGGTAGACCATCTGTTGGGCCATAAAAGAGCCAATACTTTAAAAATATTTAAGTCACGCAAAGACTATTCTCCAACCACAACAGAATTATGTTAGAGAGGAACAGAAGGGAATTGGGGAAAGTAAAACATATGCAGAAACTAAACAACATATTACCAAATAATCAACAGGTCAAAGAAAAAGTCCCAAGAGAAATTAGAAAATACTTGGAGATAAATCAAAACAAAGCGACAACCTACCAAAAACGTATGATATGATATAGCTAAAACAGTGCTTAGGAGGAGGTTTATGGCTGTAAATGCTTTAAGAAAAAAAAATCCTGATTTAGTGGATTTCTACCTTAAAAATAGAGATAGAAAAAAATATAGAAACAGAACAAGTTACACTGAAGGCAGGCAGAAGGAAAATATCGAAGGGCAGAAAAGAAATTAATAAAATTAAAGATAGAAAAGGAATAGAGAAAACTAACACAACAATCTGGAGGGAAGTTCTTTGAAAAATAATTAACAAATCCCTGACTAAATCTTCCAAGAAAGTATAGGAAATTCAAAACGTTAAAAATCAAGAATGGAAGAAGGGTCATGGCTACCAACACTGCAGAAATTAATATGATTACATGAATGACTATGTGCCCCCAAAAAACCAGATAACAATGAAATAAACATCAACTACCAAAAATGACTCAAGAAGACATAGAAACTATGAGTAGACCTAAGGTTTAGTTGTTGCTAAAATGACTAAATTAGGAGTTTTTAAACTTTCCATGATGAGATGCTCATGCCCTTACAGCATCACAAATCAATTCTAGTAAGCGCTTACAGAAGACTGCTAATGGACACATGACCTCTTTGGTGGGATATGTAAATGTTCTGGAATTAGATACTGGTATCATCCACAACCTTGTTTTTGGATATGCAAATTATATGTCAATTATTTTTAAACTACTGGAATAGTAAGCACATGTAATCCAGCACAACTGTAACAATGAAATTCCTACTTCTTTTTCACATATTTTATTACAGAATTTGAAGTTTATAAATCCTGAGCTTTCCCCCTCTTCCTGTATATGTGCGTGCTGTATATATGTATGTATTTGTGTGGGTGTATATATGTGGGAGTGTGGCTCTGTGTGTGTGTGTGTGTGTGTGTGTGTGTGTGTGTGTGTGTGTGTGTGTGAAGGACAGAGGTTGATGCCTGATGTCTAACTCAATAGACCTCTACCTTTTTTGAGACAAGGTCTTTTACTGAAGCTAAGGCTCACTGATTTGGCTAGACTGGTTGGTGCCCCAGGGACCTGCCTTTCTCCGACTGCCTGGTTCTGGGATTACAGGGCACACCATCGCATCACCTAGTTTTCAATGAGTGCTGTGGATCAGAACTCCGGTTCTCACGTGTGTACAGCAATCACTTTACCAACCAGGCCATATACCCATTCCCTCAGTACATTTATTCTAAAAACAAGTGGCTTCATGTTTCTTCCCTCCCAAACCTATTCTATACAGGGAAAGCTTTAAATACAGTTTAAAGGTATAAAGTATATTAGGAAGAAGCATCTACAATATGTTCAATAAAGGTGTGTGCATGTGGTGTTCATGTACACTCACACACACACACACACACACACACACACACACACACAATCTGTATTTCCATCTTTGATTTATACTGCACTCCTAAAAAGTATTATGAGAAATCAGACAATTCAAAGGCAAAGTGGGAAATGATATGTAAAATCCACTTGCATGAGAGCAGAGTAAACACCGGTAGGGGGAAAAAGCATAAGAATTTAAAAATGATGTACATTTCTTGAACTAGTACTTGGCAGTTGATATTCAAATATTAACTGTATTTTTTCTTTAACCCAGCAATTCCATTTCTGGAGGTTCCTTCTACGGCAATATTTAGAGAGGCACTTAAATATAAATGAGTGGAGATGATCACTACAATCATGTTTCTACTAAAAAATTAGACACATCTATCATAAATACCCCTCGGAATACTACAATGAAACCCATTACTTTGTATGCCAAGTTAAAAAAAAATAACATAAAAGAAATAAATAGTCCTTGGTGTGAGCATGGTTAACTACTGGAAAACAGTCCAAACAATGAGGTAGGGGACTGGAGAGATGGCTCAGCAGTTGAGAGCACTTGCTGTTCTTCCAGAGGACTCGAGTCTGGTTCCTAACAGTTATGTCATGCAGCTTCACAACCACCCATCACCCCAGGTCCAGGGGATCCAATGCCTCTGGTCTCCAAGGGTGCCTGCACTCATGTGTACATAGCCACATGTAGACACAAACACCTACATATAATTCAAAACAAACACAAATCTACAGAAACTCATGGGGTAGCTCTACTTAATGACATGGAAGTATCTCTATGTCATATTATAAAAAGGGGGGAGGGGAGGGGGATGTTCAGGTGGTGCACATCTCTCATCCCAGCCCTGAAGAGACTGAAGCAAGAGGATTAAGAGTTTGAGGCTAGCCTGGTATACACAGCAAGACTATTAAAAAAAAAAAAAACCCTTAGTGAAACATGTTCACAGAAGGTTGATTAGTTTTGCATTACAGATATTTTCCAGGCTCTACCATATTTGCATATGCATAACAAGATATCCTGTGGATGGTATCAGAACTAAATGTGAAAAATCATTTGTTTCATATACACCTTATATACAGAGCTTGAGGTATTTTATAAAGTATCTGGCTTGCAACCCACCACAGGAGGTTAGGTGTGACATTCTCCTTCCTTGTCTTTCATTTTTGGAGGGAACTGTTTTTTGTTGGTTGGTTGGTTTGCTCTTGTCTTTCTGAGACAGTTTCAGGCAGCTGGCCTCAAACTTGCTATGTAGTCTAAGAAAACCTTGAATGTCTCGTCTTCCTACCTCTACCTCCCAAGTGCTATGACTACAGGCATGATCCACCATGCTCCAGCTGGTGTGGCGTTTTCTTCTTGTCACATTATGTTGATGCTCAAAAAAACTTCCAGATTTTGGAGCATCTTGGATTTTGTATTAGGATGTTCAACCTGTATAATTTTACTTTTACAAAAAAAATGTATACCTCACTCATGTGCATATACTTTTATGTAAACTATAGTCAGTTCCAGGTCCAGCTGGCCTCAGAGTGAGAACAGAAGCCAACTGTAAGCTTCCTCACACACTCACCTGCTGTAGGATGTTCTGTATGCTCTGAATGTGTTGCTCTGATTGGTTAATAAAGTGCTGATTGGTCAGTAGCCAGGCAGGAAGTATAGGCGGGACAAAGAGAGAGGAGAAGTCTGGGAAGAGGAAGGCTGAGTGAGGAGACACTGCCAGCGGCCGCCATGGGTAGCAACATGAAAGATACTGGTAAGCCACAAGCCATGTGGCAAGGTATATATTTATAGAAATGGGTTAATTTAAGATGTAAGAACTATATAGCAAGAAGCCTGAGCCATTAGGCCAAACAGTTTAAATAATATAAGCCTCTGTGTGTTTATTTGGATCTGAGTGACTGCGGCCTGGGCGGGACTGGAGATAACTCCAGCTACACTCACCAAACTCACTACAAGGGCCAACCTTCCCTGCTACCTACAGATTCTCTGCCATCATTTTCTCTGGTCTCTCCCAGACCAGTGTCTAGCCTTCCTGCTCTCTGCTCATAAACCCCTGCCCTCTGACCTCCTCCCTTTTGGGATGCACTAACCCTGACGCCATACCCCGACTGTACCACAGATCCAGGGAGGACCCTTCCCAGGCACTCTCCACAATGTCCACTCAAATCTGGAAGAAAACAGGCTCGCCATAGCATGCGGCACAGAAATCCATCCGCCAGGACAGGTTTGCTGTAGCATGAGACACAGAAATCCATCCATCCGCCTCCTCAAATCAGGGGAGGTGGGCCAACGGACCTTCAGCACCACAGTCCTGGGTCTCCCCAGAGCCTCACACTGCTCTCAGCTGGAGGGCACAGGGAGCCACATTTGATATCCTGCTGTGCAGCAGGATGGAGGTGATCTGAAGGACACACTCCAGCTTCTCTGCAGAAGGAACTACCTCTTCAGAAACTGTGTGCTTCCCACCCCTATTACTCATGTAATTAAAAAAAGACTTTAAAAAAAAGTGCCAGGAGTCTCTCTGTGTCCTCCACGTTCTGAATAGATAAATCTCTGACTAAGAAACTCAGGCTACCAGGGACTAAGTCAGGAGGGATGAGATGGCAGCCTGGCACCAGGTGGAGGGCCATTTAGAAGTGGGAATACACAGGACAGGGTCCCTGGAACAGAACTGGGCAGGGAGGAGAAGAGACACCAAGGGTGTACCCCAGTTTCCAATGTGGGCAAGCATGCCAAAGGGAGGGTACTGAGGTTGGGACACAGTCACAGCGTCTACTGGTCACCAGAATGGCTTCCTAGAAGAAAATATTTCAAAATAATAAAGAGAGCTGAAAAGTAATGGTTCTGGGTTGATCAACTCCACATAGGAAAGTGCATTCATATAAACACGCATCAAACACAAAAAGAAAGAAATCCGGACAGGCTCTTACATTCTACCCCAATATGAATCCTCCATACATGTCTTCAAGGCAAGTCTGGAGCAGAGGTGTAACTCTGCAGTCTATTTTTATACAAAAGAGGAACCATCCCACAATCCTGAGTGAACCTAGAAGCCACCGTCAAATGATGGAGAAAGCCCCGGGTTGAATGCTTAACCTATATTGATTTGGGTAAATGTTGCTACCGAGGAGGTGACTTCTGGGGTAAGGGGCCTACGCCTGTTCTCAGAGGTGACTCCATTCAGGCAATGCTCACCCTTCTGGCACTTATTTTATTTCCAAATGATCGTGATGTACAGCTCCACGAGTTTCGACACATGTAGAGTCACATGGCCACCACCTGGCTGGGGAGCGATGGGTACACAAGCATCTCCTCACCCCCAAACACTTCCCCCGTCTGTTCACTCGGGGGTGCACACCACCCCTCTTCCACCCCTGGCAACCACGGATCTGTTCTCCGTCACTCACATTCTGTCTTCTCGAGAATGTCACAGAAATGGAATAGAACACCGTGGAACATTCTGGGGCTCAGTTCTCTCACCGAGCGCGACGCTTCTGACACTCATCCAAGCTGCTCCGTGTCCCACTGCTCTGCCCCCCTACCTGCTGCTAGCGACTGTTCACGCCGGCAGCTGCAGCCTCTGCTCCTTTTAGCACCTACATTTCGTCTCCCTGGGACGCCAAAGACATCATCAGTCACGGGTCCCCTAACCACCGCAGTCTGAGTTTGCAGCATGGCGCGTTGCGGGGAAATCTGCGGCTCTTGCTGAAACCGACGAGGAAAGCATGAAAGCCCAGAAGGCCTTGTGCGGCACAGGCACCTGACTCAGGCAGACTTGCTAGAACACAAGAGCCTGACCCTGAGGCTGGACTCGGTCTGTCTTCCTCCCTGCTACCTGTCTAGAGCTCCTTCATGAGCTAGGAGCCGATGAGACCACCAGGCTCCCATCACCTTCCCAAGTGGCTTCTGCCTAGCTGCACCCTTCACCCCAGCAGCACAGCATGAAGCCAGAGCCATCAAGAATATGTGGCAGGACGCCATGGGTCTAGTCATGTTCCGCAAAATCCCAAGTTAGCAATACCACCACCGGGCTCAAAACACACAAAAGCACATTGTTCTCATCCCTAGGACCGTGGAAGTCTATGCTGAAGAAGTAAACCTTTGTTCCTTCCTAAGAAGGAGGAAGTTCTCACTTTCACCAGGAGGCAACCTTCTTCCAAAAGGAAGAAGGCAGAGGTTGAAGCCGCGGGGGTCTCAGTAAACAGCCCATTTCGTGATGACCAGGAGAAACCCCGTAACAGTTCATGGCTCCCCGGCTCCCCAAAGTGGAGACACCAGGAACATCCCCCCCTGTTTCACTGAACCTGAAAAGGGCCTGAGCACTGAAGAACTGGGACTGGAACTGGGACCTCCCACCCAACCCTGAGACAGTGCAGGGCACATGAAATTCACCTGTTGCCATGTGAGTTAGCTCAGTCAGCCCCAACCCCAACCCTCCATCAAGTCCATACAGACACTCACTCTCCCACAGCCTGTACGGAGGTCTGTCAACAAGTACCTATCTGAGGGCCTCCTGGGTGCCCAGAGTGATGGTGGCTGTTGGGGAAAACACAGAGTAAAGATGAGGTCTCAAGACATCAATCCTTTCAAAAACATGAAACTGTTTAATAAGCATCGAAGTATGGTAAAATATATATACAATATACAAACTTGTGGTTCAGTCAGTGGCAGAGACAACTTGGTAAGTCAAAGAAAACACCAGAAGGAAAAAAAATGTCCTTCAAATAGACCCAAAGCAGGTGCCAAATCCATACCAGCAGCTGAGAACCACAGCTGAATTGTGATGGACAGGCAGGGAACGGGTCAAGTAAAGGGATGCCGTGGTGAGGGCACTCTGCCCAGGGAGAGGCACCAGAGCATGGGGGCAAGGTGTGCAAAGCGGACAGGCAGGCCCAACTGGCTGCGGCAAACACCCATGTGTCAGGAGGAAACAAGAGAGATGCATGGGAAGGGCAGGCCTAAGAATGGTGTGTCCAGGCAGGACCGCAGGAAGTGTGCTCTGGACATCTCAGCCCAACCGGAAGGCAGGGGGTGGGCCAGAGGCTCAGCAAGAGGGTTGCTCTGGTCACTTCCCCCGTCAGGGTCCGGCCACAGAACCCACCAGCAACGTCCTCTTTGGTCATGCTTCTTTTGGCTTTCCAAGGACCATGGAGAGCAGGAAGAAGAAAAGCACAGTGGGGACCCAGTGCCCCACATCAATCATGTGTACACTTACACATTTCACCATGAGTAGATGCACTCATGCACACACACACACACTCTCTCCCTCCTTCCCCAACCCTCTGTCTGTGTGCATGCGTGTGCACGCGCCTATGTGTGTGTGTGTGTGTGTGTGTGTGTGTGTGTGTGTGTGTGTGTGTGTTGGAAAGTGGCAGGACTGTTAATAAAGGACCACTGCTCTTTGTCATTCTTTTGCTCCAATAGACTGGCTACCCAAGAAAGCCAAGCGCACCCCTGAAGCCACAAGGAGACAACACCTGCTCTCAGCTGTTTTGGGGATTGTGCAGACTTGAGTTTCTATTGTTATAACAAAGAACCAGAGGCTGAGTAATACATAGGGGGAAAAAGAGAGGCCCACAGTTTCAGAGGGTGGACATGTGAGGTTGAGTGGCCCCTGTGTTCACTCTCTTGTGAAGGCCTCCCTCCCAGCAGATAGCATCACAGTAGAGCACAGAGAAGGATCACAGAGAGAGACAGGAAGCCAGAAAGTGAGTAGGAGCCAGGATTGTGCTCTCACAGTGTCCCCTCTTGTGAAAACTAACAAGAGTCACACAGGCCCCTCCAAAGGCCAGGACAGCACCCCCAATGACTTGCCAGACAACTTTACACAAAAGGCCATCTCTAAAAGTTTCTAATACCTTCCAACAGTCCCACCCTCAAGGACCAAGCAGCCAGGGCAGGAACCCTTGGGGATCACAGCCAACCACAGCAAGTCTGAATGAGAGGATGCAGGGAGTGGATGCATGATGTCATCACGGACAACCTCCTGACCACACACTACCATGGGCTTGCTTCTCGGACACAATCCCCTGATTTTAAAAAAATCCGTGCTGTGGGCTGGAGAGGTGGTTCAGAGATCCAGAGTGGGCGCTGCTCTTGTAGTAGACCCAAGTTTTGTTCCCAACTTCTATGTTGGGCAGCTCACAACTGCCTGTAAGTCAAGCACCAGGGAATAAAAAACCATCTCCTGGATTCTGTCGTCACACACACACACGCAAACACAATTTAAAATGAAAGTTTTTTTTTTTAATCTATGCTGTTTCTCACCACCCCTTTTATAAAAATCTCATGTAGGAAAAAACAAGGCAGTCTTTTCCTCAGTGAGACGTAAGAGTGGACATCATGATTCATTGTGTTAAATGATTCCACCTGTGGGAAGAAGCCACCTCTCTCTGGCCTCATTTTAAACGACTGCAAACACTTACATTAAGGGAAAAGGTTTTCTTCCCCAAACACAGACGTGCCAACTATGAAAACACATTTGCATCAGGATTAACCTCAAACTCTGAGAAGGCGCTAGGCATACTCAGTTGGGGTCCAGCTTTCTTTTTTGCATCTGTCTTGGGAGTGTGTCCTTGTCTGATCTCTGGCATGGCTCCTAGCCGCTTGACACCTAGAACAACATCTGTAAAACAGACAAAGCCTCATGTCGGACAACCTTTAGCCTCTCTCATTCGAGGTGTCTGTGATCCTCATGGCTCCCGTCAACATTAGATCGCTCTGAGAACCAGGAAAGATGATGCCCAAAGAGAGATATTCATAAAAACAAAGCCCCACCCCCAAACACTAAATACAGAGCAGTGCCAACTCATGCCTGCTTCCTTTTATGCCCCCTCTAAGGAGTTCATCTGAAGCCCCTATTCTTGTCTGAGGGCCATCTCATTGGTCTTTGCCCTGGAACATGTCTGCAGGAGCCCTCCAACCACAGTTATTAACCATCACATTGTTCTGACGTTTCTTTGTCTCTGTTGCTCCCCTATGCGATTTGTTCCACATAAAATACAGCTCAGCGGGAGCCTCCAAGAGAGCTCCTGCTTTGGAGTTCTGTTTGGTTTTTTGTTTTGTTTTGTTTTGTTTGCAATGCTGGGGAGCAAACCTGGGGGCCCCACACACGGTAGGCAAATGTTCTACCACCAGGTTACGCCCCCACCCATCCCCAGCTTAGAGTTTCTAAGACCCGGAACCTGTGCCAGGCTTACCACCCGATATGGGAAGGAACTGGGAAATTCACGTGTTCTTTCTCTGCCTGCTCCTTCACAGGAACAGATGGAGGAGATTTTTTTTTTCTTGTCTGTTTTGAGACTCCAGTGAGATCCTGCACACAAATGCCCCCCCCTTTTCTTCTGGCAATGAATCCACAAGTGTTATTGACATGAATTCTATTGGAGATTTAAAAAAAAAAAAACTGCTTTTATGTCTCTAAATGGACCTCTATGCCACTCTAGGTGGCTTATGTTATATAAGCTGGGCCTTAGTAGCTCAAAAATCGATCATGCCCACAGGGCCTTGCCCTTCTTTTTTATTCCTGCTGGATATGTCTGGACCTATGAGACTCTTAGTCCTAGGAGGGGCAGGCCCTTCCTCAGCCTTTTCCTCCCTTTCAGGAAATCTCAGGCCTGACTGAGGCTGGGCTGGGCCCAATCTCTATCCCCATAGGTCTTGCCTCCCTAACACACCTCGAATGCCTAGGTAATTCTTCCCTGACCTGTCACCTCACATGTACACATACATGAAAGATGAAGATGGAAGTACATTTAATTTCACAAACATCAGACTCCAAGGACTGCCTTTGCCATAGGACCATATAAAAACACCGTAACAGGACTTGCTTCTCATTACAAGATACATTGGCAATTCCTGGCTTTAGCTTGGCGGTGTAGTTCTGCACAGGTAACTTTCATCACATGTACAGATCCCATGTGGCAAAGTCTAGGAAGGTCCTTGGCAAAGACGGCATCATGCCCTGTTGTTCTGCCAACACTGGGACCTGCATGACCATGTGACAGACATGCCCTGTGCTGCCTAGAAGCTCAACACAACATCAAATTTATTTATTTACTTAGAGAATCTGGAGATCAATCCTAGAGACTTGCACATATTAAGTAAGCACTAAACCACTAAACTATACACTTATCCCAACAATATCGAAATTTTAAAATTATGTGCATATGTGCATGTGAGTGCAGGTGTTCATGGAGACCAGAAGAGGGCGCCAGATCCCCTGAAGCTAAAGTTAACAGATGGTTGTAGCCACTCAACATCGGTTCCAGGGACCAAACTTGGGTCTTCAGCAAGAGCAATATGAGCTCTTCATCTCTGAGCCATCTCTTTAGCTCCTCAAAAAATTTTAATTGAAAAATTTCTTTCACAGTAAAATCACACAGATATTCAAAACAGAATAAAGCAAACCCAAAGCCTATCATGCTGAGTATTTTCATTTCAGTGTGTTTATTCCCAGAGTCTGTCCCCATGGGCATTACATTTTAGTTTCAATTATTCATGAAACAAATATTTATTGGCCACCATTAAGCTCCAGACACAGCCACAGGCACTGAAGATTCAGTGGTGATCAACAACCAAAGACAAAGCCTAGTTCTCTTGTTCTGAAGATGGAGAGGGACAAAAGACTGATAAACAGCATGTAGGGCAGTGGTAAAGTTTTCAAAAGCAAAGTGGGAGGGGCTTGATGGGAGCTCGGGGGTGGAGCACTTGCCTAACACACACAGACACAAACAAAAACAAACACCTCAAACTTCCAAAGCAAGTGCCATATGAAAAGTGAGGCCTGTTTCTCCTCGTGTTACATGGTGGAAAGCCAGGACTTCTGGTCTGAGCTTGCTGGATATCTCTGGGCAGACAACTGAATATTTTTGACTCACTGTCCCATCGACTTATATCACTAGGTCCTATGCAGAGCTCCTGTGACAATATTCAGGAAGAACTTTGCAAAGGATGTCATGCTCTACCAACACTGGTGATGGCCTTCTCTGAGAGGGCAACAGGTGAGCAGAGGCTGAAGAGCTTGAAGGGTGAGTGAGCCCTGATGTCTGTGGAAGAAGAGCATGCCAACACAAGAGCAGGGCAAACCCCCAGACCCAGAAACAGCAGAGCAGTGGGGAGAATAGGGAGGCCAGACATCGCTGGCTGCTCGAGAGAGGAAGGGAAACAGCCAGAAGGACTTAGGGCGCTTGAGTAAGACTTGGGATTGCATTCTGAGTCAATTCCTGACTGTTCATTCATCGTATTGCATTACATGATCTTGGCTTTATTGGACTAATTTTCCTTGCTACTGCCCACCTTGTCCTTGTGTCTCATGATTATTTTATTGTGTGGTAGGTATACAGCAGATAATACTTTCCTTAAAGAGTGCTGAGTTTCATTTGGGTAGACTCAGTTGACTGGTGTAGGCCCTTAGTCCTAGACAGGGCTTGTGTTTAGGTTTGGCTATGGGAGCTCTGATACATTCCTCCCTGTCTCCTTAGGTATGGCCTTTCCACAGTTCCAGGAGGGTGATCAAGAGTACAGGAAGGTCCCGTTACTCCAGCAGGTGAGAACACTCAGCAATGTGGCTCGGCCACCTCCAGATTCTCACTGTTCCCTTCCATATTCCCAGTAGTTGTTCCAGGTCCAGCCTCAGTAAACACACAGCTTAGTATTTACTCAGCTCCATGGCGACAGTGCCTTCTCTGCTCAGAACCTTCCTCTCTCCAATACACTTCTCCACAAACGCTAACAATGTCAACATGCCTGGTTCTGACTCCCGGTCTCTGCTCTGTCACAGTCTCTGTTCCCTGTGCCATGGTTCAGAACAAACTCTCAGAGGGAACATCGGAACAAGTGTGGATCTTTATTTTCGTCAAACACCTGCACTGGGTGGTGGTCCATTCTTGAAAATGGTTGCTTCATATATTAGTTCTATTTTTTTTTTTTAAGAAGAGAAAGCAAATCCAACATTTGATTGTGCCATTATGTCTGGGGTTGGGACTCTGATTCCCTTTAGAAGGCAATGTTGTGTAGAAGAGATTGCAAAATGAACTACATCCCCTAAGACCACAAGTTCAAAAAAAAACTGATAAAGGATTTTTTTTTTGAAGCAGAAAATGTTGATATTTTGACACCTGCCGAACGCCTGTGCCAATGTGGCAAGCGGAAGTAAAATGTGTGCCTCCAAGATAAAACCCACGGAGCATGAGGCCTGCTATCCTCGGTTACACCAGGCAGAGGCAGGCAGTTTGGTATGCTCAGGTGGAAAGCCCAGCACAGACAACCTCTAAAAGCTCCTTCCATGGTCAAAGCTGCGACCACTGGACTGACTGGCCATCTCATTTGGAATACCAGCCATAGGACAACAGAAGAGCACAAATGTGTGGCCTGGACCTTGCCTGGAGGGACTACACCCAGGTCTTGAGTCCTTTTGAGATGACTGCAAGTCCTCAGCTGTGGGGCAGGAATGGATCTATTCTGCCAACACATGCAGATCTAGGTGGCTACAGTTTAGATATGAAATGCCTCCTTAAGACAGCTGTGTTAAGTAAGGTCCCCAGCTGGGCACTAGTGGAAGGCAGTAGGAACCTCAAAAGGTGAAGGTCGTTAGAGGTGTGCTCTTGATGGGACCACGGGACTTCGGTCTCTTCCTGACTCTTCCGCGCCCAGTCCTGAGATGACGGGGTGCTCTCTGTCTTGCACGCACTTCCGACGTTGTGTGCTGCCTCGCCGCAGGCCCGGTGATAGTGGGTCAACCAACCTGTCACTGAAACCTCCAAAAGTGTGTCAAAAGAAACTTTCCACAGGCTGAGGATCCCCAGTATGTGCTGTGGTAATGGAAAGCTGGCTAACACACAAGTTGACCTCCCAACAAAGGCGACTTTCTGGCAAATGCTTGCCTTTGGCACAAGAATGGGTCTGGGTGGAAGTTAGGCAAGCAGTCCTTGGTTACCCAGCTTCCATGGCATCTCCCATCCCACAGCCTGTGGGTCGTTTGTAAACGTAACAGCTCGGCAGTGAACACATTTTATCAGCCCTAATAAAAAGTCAAAGCCAAACTCAAGCCTATCACTGTGAAGGTCTTTCGGGCAGATAAAGACCTCAAAGGGCTGACCCTTCCTGGCCCTGGTACAAGCTGCCACTTGCCCTGCACAGGAGAGCAGGGCTCTGGTTTCTCCGGTAGCTTACATTTCAGTGACCTTCCTCTGCCTGGTGTGGTCTCCATCCATAGCATAATGACATTTGGAACTTACATAAGAATATAGTGGAGAAGTAGACTGAGCCTCAAGGTTTCCGTGGAAAGCCCACATGGGTGGTTTTCATTAACACTTCGTACCTTCTCAATCCAGACAAAGGTTCTAGATCCATTTTCCTAACTATTCAGAATCCTAAAGGTTCAGAAACCTACATGTAAGCAAAGCCCACAGGCTCTGATGACTTCATGCAAACACACGGAGTATGGAGTGTATGAACATACCCCATTTAAAGACTCACGCCCTGAGTTGGTGTCTTGGAAGCTCTTAGAAGGCCTCAGGTAAAGATGCGGGCGGCTGCTGGGCAGACTCTGGGTGAGATTTATGTGGACACTGAAATTCAGGAGCCCTGAACAGCAGCAGCGGACTCTTGAGTTTCCTCTGCTGTTGGCATTAGAGCCCCTGGGCTTGTCGAGAGTTGTTTATTTGAACAGATTTTTTTTTTTTCATTCTGACTCGCTTTTCTTCTGGTTCCGGGTACCAGCGTTGCAGTGTCACTGCCCTAAGGTGGAAGAAGTGGACAAGGGTGGAACGAGGCCGCGATGTGCCCGAGAAAGCAGCGTGGCGCTTTTAAAGAATCCTGCAGGAGGTTCTAACTGCTTCCGCGACCCAAGTAACCAAGGCCGCGCCAAACAATGGGAGCTGCCAGGCGCAGGGAGGGCTGAAACAAACCCTGCCAGGGAATGGCCAGTCCCTACTCTACTACATTCCTGCTTGACCTACCTGCTTGTTCTAAGGCATCATCGGGGAAACCTGACTCCAAGCAGCCGGCCTCCCTGGGGACCAGGAGCCTGGCACTGAACCCTCCATCTGTGTGCACACCCCGGGCCACCTGCCGCTGCGCTGCTTTCTGTCTGCTTCCCTCTCACCGCCTGTAAACTCGCGGAGCGAGCGTGTCCCCAGGCACCACGCCCGGCAGAGGGAGAGAGGGCAAAGGGCCGGCGATAAGGCCGGGGAAGCCAGCGACAAAGTGAGTGGGTGGCGGGGCTGAGCAGCTTAGGCTGGGGGGAATGGAACTCGGAAGGAGGGGACTGCCATATCCCGTCTACGTTCTCAACCTTCGGCTTTCCTCAAACGCCACCAGCGGGCAGCGGCACCCGTCTCCTCCATCACCAGTCTCTCGCTGCCGCTGTCCTGAACAGCCCAGAGGACAGAGTTAAGAAGACCTCTCCCTTCCCGACCCACCTGCTGTCCCTTTACCTGTGGAGTGACCTCAACAAGGGTCTACGAAGGACACCTGCACACTAACCCCCGGACCCACTCTCAAGAGGGGGTTGGTGCAGATGAAGCATTTAGCTCGAAGTTGCCCCAGAGTTACCTCTGGGTCCTAAGAAGCTTGCTGCGGAGACAGAATAAGAGAAGCTGAAAACGGTCGAGCGCGGTCAACTCCGCGGTCAGCACTTGCATGGCATGTGCCAAGCCCCGGGTTCACTCCTCAGCACAGCAAATAATAACAATTCACAGTAATAATAAATATATAAGACATCGCCGGAAAATAAGGGGCAAAGAAAATGCTGAGAAGCCTTTGATTTTCAGAGAAAGGCGGAGAGGGTGTGGGTAGCACACACTGGTAGGGCAATGGCAGGCAGCAGGCACCTGGGCAAAGCACTGAATCCAAAGGCAAGAGACCCAGCATGCCCGCGACCTTGCTCACAGTGCTTGCAAGGGCCTCCCACTCTCCGGGCCTCGGGGCCCTGCCCACCTCACAGTAGAGCTGGAGGCCCCAACAAGGCTGTCGAGTACATGTTGTACTTTGAAAAGAACCAAATCTGAACCAAGAACGGCATCATCTCAAGGCTCACGGGACTCTTGGCACAAAGGTCCCCAGTGCCTAGCCTGGGTACCAGAAGAGGGGTGTGAAGAGGGTGGGAGGCCCTGGGGTTAAGCAAAAGCCTCCGTGTGCAGAGATGGCATCCAGTGCTAAAGGGGGTGAAGCTGCTGGAAGACTGTCCCTGATCGTCAACTCTCATGGATGAGGAACAAATTCCCACTTCATGTGTGAGGTCCAGACCACCACTCTTGACACCTTCCTGTGCCCTCAGGCCAATGAAGACCACATCTGATCTGAGGTACCAGTGCCCCAGCAGGGAGACAAGCCACCTACAGCACAGGCCCTTTCAAGTCCACTATCGGCTCACTCAGTGATAACAGAGCCCGGCCACATGGCCTCCTGAAACCAGACAATGGTGACCATGATCATCTGGGGTGTGAAAGCACAAGTTACCTGGTACAGCCACAGAGCTGAATACCCTGAGGACCTTCAGAGGTCTTATTTTCTCCCCAAACTGTTCTGTTCACATGACCACACAGAAACATGGTGTGCACCGGCCACACTGCTCCCATGGAGTTCACCAGGCAACGGGAAACCCGCAAAGGTAACAACCACGTGCCCATATTGCACACAAGGATCTTTAAAACAATTCATTTTTTTTCTAGATCCATGCTGACACACTCACAAGTCAACATTTCAGTGTTCCTTCCAGCTGACCTCATGAGAGTCCAATCCCTCCGCTCCCCTGAAGGCATGGACTCGCCCTTGTGTTTTGTCATGGACTGGCAGATGGACAGGTTCTATTTCCCTGTTTTCTCTGATGACAACCACTGGCATCTTCAGCACCACACCTGTGCCGAAGACTGGGGCGAGCAGGAAAAGGCAAGAGGGCAGGATAAACATTCCGCAGCGTAGTAAAGTCATGTGCTAACCATCGTCTCATTTTAACAAAGACGCAGCTTGCAAAGAGCAGGAAGAATGCCAGACAGAGGGGCCCCATGCCGTTCGTTTGGCTCGGCTCAGGGGTACTTCTACCTGCTTGGGTGTGCCGTGGTCAGGTAAATGCACTGCGCTGCTCTATCTGGCCAGATTGTGGCCAGCGAGGACGGTGATCACCACGCCTGTCTGCCACTCATCCTGGGAGGGGCGTGGTCACATCTGTCCTGCACCCACCCTCATCTTCAGTGTGCCAATCACGCTAGCGGTGGGTACAGAAAAACCCACTCTTTAACCAACTGCTCATCTACAGCTGGGCACGTGCCAGGATCCATCAGGCTTTTGCCTCACTCTGAAGCCCGTGGTGGCTCCTGAGATGTGACCCCCCCCACCTCCCTCTGTGGTTTGCGGCTGCTGCATGGCATAGTCTTACCCTCCCCGCCACAGCCCTCCCGGAGCACAGCTGAGCTAATTCTAGGCTCCCTGCCACCCCTTGCAAGCCCACGCTGCACATGCTCTGACTCATGCCGAGGCGCTCAGAAGGTAGACCACGAGAGAGGCTGCAAGGCACCTGCCGGGCACTGGGCAGCAGCTGGAGCGCCAACCTCAGGCTCACAAGGGATCCAGAGGTAACTCAGAGGTCTCCCAGTTACCTTCACCAAATCTCCCAGAAGATGAACTCAGACGCCAGCTTCGCAATACAGAGCCATCGAATATGACCCTGGAGTTAAATGTTAAACCAGAGATTATTCTTTATCATCAACACCTTCTTCCGTGTGTGGCAAAATCTTCTCATATTGACAAAACTCCCAAACACAAAAGGCATTTACACCAAAAATGAAGATTATAGGCATCTAACAGATCCAGCCAACCTGGTTCAAACACTAGTGTCTAAACACCTCTTACATCCCATTCTTCCCCATGTCTTTCAAATCCAGGTCATCAATGCCAACAACTTCCGACTGTCGAAGGAGGAGGCAGACATCCCCTAACCTGCCTGTAATAGGTAAGTACAGAGTTCTAGAGGGGACCCAAGCCGGAACAGTCACTTCTGTCCATGAGGTAAAAGATGAAAGAACTAAGAGGAGTTGCCTTAAGTGGCCTGTGGGCAGTGAGCCAGGTGAGCAAGGCCCTCAGAACAGAGAACGCACAGTTGTGAGGCCTATGGTTCATGAGTCTGTTTGGAGAATCAAGGCTGGACCTGTGGGGAGCACGGAGAAGAGGATGTACTACTGGTGGTTAAACACACACACTCTGGGCAGGTTCTGAAGGGCTTCGAGCTCTGGGTAGGCAGGGCTGAAGGAAGAGCACAGGGAAGAACCACGTGGCCGGGTTGGTAGCATCTCACCAGCTGGTCTCTTGGTCCCTAAGGGCCATACTTCCATCTAAGGGTAGTCTGTGTCTTCAAGAGGTCGTGGATAGTTGCATCTTCAGAGCAGACAACCTTAATAAAGAGGCTAAGTTACTTAAGTACGCCAAGTCTCCAAGATAATCCCAATAAACCACCAGGCAATGCTTACACTGATGGTTGTTCTGAGAAAAGCAAATAAGCGAAGTTATGTTGAAGGCCCGGCCTTGAACCTGTGGGTCCGAGGAACCACAATAACACAATAGAGTACGGTGAGGGCCTAGCAAGAAGCTCCTTAGACTTCCCAGCTTGCTTTCCACTAAGAATGGCACAATCTGGGCCCCCTGTCAGGGCTAGATATCACCTCTGTAGCCCAATGTTTATCACCACGTGACCCATGAGCTCCACTTATATGAGGAGCCAGGCCCCAAGGGAGAAAGCAGAGCCCCGGGAGCCCAGGTAGCATGTTGGTGAAGGCCCTCACTTCAAAAATAGCAGGTCTCCTCTGCATGCCTCGAGCACCAGGCTGCAGCCTAGCCTATGCAAACAAGGTCTGTGCCTGCCCCCCAAGGCTAAGAACCCCAGAGCAGGTTTCCAGGGAGATGGAGATGTCCTTGTACCAAAGTATGGAGGTGCTGTGGATAAACGTGTAATTGCACACCTGAGGGTCTTCACCTGCAGAAACGGGACAAAGCCCTGCTCCACCCCCCACCCCCCCCACCCCCTGGGATTCCACCAAGCTCAAGGGCTCACTGTGATTCAGGCAAAGGGGCAGCCCCGCAGCCACATGGGGACCAGGTAGGCAGGGCCCCACAGGAGCTTCCTGAATCGCGCACGCACGTGCCTGACTCCCCCGGCTCCTCAGCTAGTCTCACTACCCCCTCGGGTTACATAAGCTGGCTCCTGTCACCGCCACTGGTGGCTCTAAGGTGACAGGGCTGGCTGGACAGGAGCCAGCCGGGCTCACTGTTTGTTTCCATCCCCTTTAACGGAGACTCTTCCGCGGAGACTTTCCCCAAACTAGAGCCTCTGGGGGCGGAGGGGAGCACTTGCCCCACCCACCCCTTCCCGAGCTCCCAGTGCTGACTCTTCACTCCAGTGACAGCCTGACACCACCCACAGGCTCCTCCCTCATTGTTTCTGCTGACGTACGGGCCCAAGGAGCAGCGCCCGAGCTGGGAGGCAACGGCCAGATGCCATCAGCGCCTCCCTTGTTTGGGTCTGCTTCACACAGCATCACCAGGACTCTAGGACCTCCGGGAAAGAAAAAAAAAAGGGAAGGCTGCTCTCTGAGCAAGACCTCAGCTCCTGGGGGGCAGTGTCCCAAGTCAGCAGCAGTCCCAGTGAGCGGGAGGTAGGGTCCAGACAGGTAACCCGGCACAGCATCCGCAATATTTTCACCATTCTGCATCCCTGCTAGCAAAGGGGCGTGGGTAAAGGAGTATCATGATGTGTTCAAGACAGTTCATGGAGTAACAGAGAAAGACAGGGAAGGACATCACATGCCATATATCAGGACAGCCAGGCCCAGATACAAAGGGGTACAGCGGACCGGAGAAGATCCACCCCTAGTTGCCCCTTCTCTGGAATAGATAAGTCCTCTCTTCGGGCCCTGATGGCCATGTCTGAGAGACAGCCAACACAGAGTATCACGATGGCATCATTTCTGAGCACTCAAGGGGGTACCTTCTGGGATCCCCTAGAGATATGAGCAATGTGTGAGAGGGAACATGCCACAGTCAGCCGCTCTGGTCACAGGACTAGGACGCCTAGGTGACTGCTCTAGAGATCTGGAGGCATCTGGAGCCCTGAAGTTGCTGCCTAGATTCCTGCTATTCCAGAAGATGGGGAGACTCATGGAAATCACCGGGAGATGGACCATCAGCTCTGCCAGGTGAAGGCCTGAGCTGCTGGTGTCAGGGATGGAGAGCAGGAGGACCACTCTGCACAGAGATGGTGTCTCAGTTAGTTTCTATTGCTGTGAAGGGACACCATGACCACGGCAACTCTTACGAAGGAAGACATTTAATTGGGGCTGGCTTAAAGGTTCAGAGGTTTAGTCCATTATCGCTATGGCGGGAAGCATGGCAGCACGCAGGCATGGTGCTGAAGCAGGAGCTGAGAGTGAGTTCTACTTCCGGATAGGCTGGCAGCAGGAAGAGAGAGTGGCACTGGGTGTGGCTTGAGCATCTGAAACCTCAAAGCCCACCCCCACTGACATACTTCCTCCAACAAGGCACCACCTCCTAATAGTGATGCTCCCCCTGGGCCTGTGGGGGTCATTTTCATTCAAATCACCACAGATGGGATGCCAAGTATAGGCAGGGGAAAGAGCTGTTAGTCACTTGGTGCTGGGCAGGGACAGGAGCAATACATGAAAGTTAGCACTAACTTACCAGGAGAGGCTCGGCTCTTTCCAGCAAAGCTGTCTTCAACTCTGACAGAGCCAAGCATGAGCATTTCCTAAAAATGCCACTGACTAGCACCGAGTCTCTAATAAGACTATACATCTTATATGCATCTCAAATATTAAAATTTGGTTGAGACTTGTGAGCCAATACAGTGTGAATGCATTATGCATGGGCTTACCATATGGGGTCACTGTCAGGCCAGGAGAACTGGCCCCCAAACTTCCAAAGAAGGAGAACAGAAGAAAACAAATTCCCGAGACACCAGCCATTCCTAGGGTATGCTTAGAAAAATAGGGATTTTCCTAATTATCAAGCCATTCATTGGGCTGAAAAAAAAATGGAGCTGTATTTTATAAATACATGAATGTTACTCGTCTTTTAAAAGTTTTATGTCCTGAATTTCTTTTAAGATTTTTTTTAAAGCATGTATGTGTGTGTGTCTGTATGAGTTTATGTATACCACATGTCTACAGGTGCCTGGCGAAGCTTCTAATTCCTTGGAACTAGAGTTACAGAGAGTTGAGGACTGGTAATCGAACCCAGGACCTCTGTAAGAGCAGTAAGTGCTCTTAACTTCTGAGCCATCTCTCTAGGCCCCAGCCCTGAACTTTTGTAATTTTAGTTTTCAGAAGACGTTTTTGTTGGTTCGATTTTGAATTCCCCCGATCCATCATGCACACGAGGAACAGGGGGACGGGACAGCAGCTCTTTGGAAGTGGTTGTAACCGGGAAAGGGGAGGAGCCCCGTGGACCTAAGGCAGATCATGAAGAGTCTACAGGTGTGTTGCCGCCCTGTTTTGGTATAGCCCACCATGGTGGTTTGACTAAGAATGGCCCCCGTAAGCTTATAGATTTGAGTACTTGGTGCCCAGTTGGTGAAAATGTCTGGGAAAGATTAGGAGGTGTGGCCTTGTTGGAGAAAGCATGTCACTGGGGATGGGCTTTGAGGTTTCAAAAGCCCATGACGCTCCCAGACTCTGTCTCTCTGTGTGTCTGCCTCCCCCCTCAACCCTGCCTCCTGGCTGTGGATCAAGATGCAGGCTCTCTGCTGTTCCTGCCACCATGCCCTTGCTCCTCCGTCTTGGATCCTGACCTTCTGAAACCACATGCTCCAACTAAATGCTTTCTTTCATAAGTTGTTTTCACAGCATAGAAAAGCAACGAAGGCGCCTCACTGAAGCATCTCTTTACCAATACCTGCCCAGCTCACTGAAGGCAACCTGCAAACCATGAAGACTAGGCCAGGAGTAGTGGTGCACACTTTTAAGAAGTCCCACACTCTGGAAGTAGAAGCAGGAGGATCCCTGCGAGTTCCAGACCAGTCTGGTCCTGTATGGGGCAGTGGTCTCAACCTTCCTAATGCTGCGACCTTTTAATGATCCTCATGTTGTGGTGACCCCCAACCATAAAATGTTTTTGTTGCTACTTCACAACTGTAACCTTGCTACTGGTATGAACTGTAATGTAAATATCTGATATGCAACCCTTGTGAAAGTGTTGGTTGACCCCAAAGGCATCTCCACCCATAGGTTGAGGACCGCTGGTATAGGACGGCCTAAGCAGCCGGGGTTATAGGGTTCAAAACAAAACAACAAAATCTAAAATAAAACAGGAAGAGCAGCCCCTTCTCTAACACATCCTGTGTGCAGCTTGGTTCCTACCTCTTCCCCACGGATGCACTTTCCTCCTGCAGTGCCGACCCATCGTCCTTCCCGCCTTAGAGCACCGCGTTCTCGTGCGACTATGCATTTTCCGGAAGTGTTCCTCAGGGCTTGACTGCGTCTGACATAGGAATGACTCACTGCCCATGACTAGTGGTTTCCAAATGTTCCCCTTTAGAAATAACATTGGAAGGAACATCCTTGCAGAGGAATCTCTACCTGCCAACTTAATTGTGTCCCCAGGATGAATCCCTAGAAATGGGATCAGCAGGATAAAGGGAGGAAACCTTTTAAAGGTTGTGGGGCAGACTGCCAAATTGCTTGGCAGGAGTTCGTATCTTCCACTCCCACAGTTCCAGGAGAGTCCCTGCCACACACCTCCACCTGGGAGGAATACCATCATCCACACCAACGAATAAGAAAACACCACAAGTCAGCTAGTTTGCCAGCAGATCTTGTATCGGATTTTACACACACCTCTGCGACCGAGACTGACGTCTTCCCAAGTCACCATTTCTCCCGTTGTGAACTAATGCCTACCCTTTCCCCTTATTCTTAGCTGGAAATTCCTTCACAATAACAGGTGTTCAGCTGGGAGTGGTGGTACGCACCCTTAATCTCAGCATTTGGAAGGCTGAGGCGGGAGGGTTTTGAGTTCAAGGCCAGCCTGGGCTAAACAGAAAGATCCAATCTTAAATGAACAACAACAAAAAATGGTATATTGATTATTTTATCTGTCTTACATGTTGTGAGCATTCTTCCTGGTTTACTATCTTACTGATGATTTCCTTTCCTGTTTTACTTCTTTATGCATACTAAAGTTTACACGTGCACACAGTCTTCAAATACAACAGCTGAAGCCTTGAAGCTCATTCTCTAGTGCTATGGTACAGAATGGTATTTCCCATCTCATAATTGCTCACTTACCGACATTTTTCTTTCAGTACTTTAACATTTTTATTTTTACACTTAAATTTTAATCCATGTGGACAAAGCTCTGTCTTTAAGTAAGTAAAAAAAGAAAAAAAAAAAAAACTAGGCTACAGCCTGGGATTAAATTTTAACCTTAGTTATGGTTAAATATCAACTAAATATATTAAACTACGATTTCCAGACTTTCTAGTATTTTCCATGAAACATTATTTTCACCCCAATGTCAAAATGTTCAAATCATTATAAATACATATTTCAACATCTGGTCATCTTCCTAGGTCCTAGCTGGACATTATAGTAAGTCAACAAGTTATCCGGGGAAAACTGAAATATCGATGGCATTGACGACTCCCTTGGTGGACCATCTCAACATCTCCTTTTTTTTTTTTTTTTTTTTTTTTTTTTTTTTTTTTTTTTTTTTTTTTTTTGAGACAGGGTTTCTCTGTGTAGCTTTGCGCCTTTCCTGGAACTCACTTGGTAGCCCAGGCTGGCCTCGAACTCACAGAGATCCGCCTGGCTCTGCCTCCCTAGTGCTGGGATTAAAGGCGTGCGCCACCACCGCCCGGCTCCATCTCAACATCTCCATGTGTACAACCTGCTGGTGTTTGCTCCTCGTACAACTGTGTTATGTCCTTCACACCAGTTGCCCAGATTTTCTGAGTCCCCTTCCTTGAGGATCCAGCTTTGATCCTATCATGAGTAAAAGCATTTCCCTGGCTCCTTTCCTGAGTATTTTCTAGGTCTAGGTCTGTGCCAGGCAACTCTGCTACTCCCATCAAGCCAGCCAGTCCTGGCTGGTCCCAAAGCCTTGCCTGAGCACTTCCCTAGCTTGGCTTCAGCCTAGTGTTTTTTTGTTTTGTTTTGTTTTTTTTACTTTACTTACTTACTTAGAGCTTTGTCCAGGCTGGTTCAAAACTAGACTCCTGAGTAACAAGGACACAGACCCTCGCCACCAAGCCCCACTCAGGATACCTTTAGCCTGGGCATGAGCCACCTTCATCCCTCCAGACATAACCCTGCTCTGTAGCCAGACCTTTCTCCCAACTGCAAATGTGCCCTGTGCTTCCTTACTTGGAAAAGGCTCCCCCTTTTCCGAGCCCACGCATCCCACCGGGTTTGCACCTTGTGCACAGTGTAATGGAGCATCCTCCATGCAGTGCCATTGAGGAGGTGCAACCTCCCCTGCCTGGAATCGGCAGTGTGCAGGAAATGGATCAGGGCAGCAGCAATGTGCACCCACCCAGGTCGGTGGAGCAGCTCCCCCAACTCACTCCATGGGTCAAAAGGAAGAAGGCCAGGAAGATGGGCGCTGAGGACAAAGGAGGGCCTATGCTTCTTCCCAGTGAGCCAATGGGAGTGTCTGTCAGCCCGACCAGTCACATTCCTAGGATCTCCTGACAGGTCTCAGGCTCCTACCTCCCAAGGGAAGGTTGGAGCCTGTACTTGGAAATCAAGTCTCCCTGACCATGGCCCAGACTTGCCTGGTTGAAGGTTGTACCTCTCGCTCCAACTGCACAACAAATCTGTCTGCAAGGTCTGCTAGACTCAGTCCCACCCAGACCTCCCGAGTCAGCCTGCAGGGTGAGAGGCCTGGATAGCTGAGAAAGAAGAGATGGAATTCTCATGTCCAAGGGCCAGGGCAGGGAAGACCTCAAACAGTTCACGGTATTTGAAGATCCACCCTTTACTGGCCTAGCTAGAACTCTAAGGATCCTGTGATTCCCAAGCATCCACTTCTCACAGATGTCTAAGTTGGTCCTGAGCCTGCAGAAACAAGACATCTTCACTGATAGAATGGGCTCTGGTGATGGTGGATCTCTGCAGCCCCTCATGTCCCATCCTGTACCACAATAAGTCAAGTCGCCAGCCTAGCCCCACTGTTCTGGGTCATTCATATCTTTGTGATTCTGGGTCACAAGGACCATCTGTCTCATTCCTACCTATGCGGACATTATGGATTTCTTGGGCCCATATATTTTTGTCTTCAAGACCCCCTTCCTCCATTAAAATAACACAACTGACTAAAGCTTGTTTTACTATTGAATCAGTACAAAAATGAATATATCAACACTGTATATTGAAACATTTTCTTTAACCCAAAGGTCACATTTTCCTTCTGATTTGAAAAAGTCAAAAATTAAAACCCTTTGATGGGCCCCTAAAACTATGGTGGTCCTTTGACACTGTGCCTCCCATGGGGGATCTTAGGGACCTCCCAAGTGGAAGGCCCAGCTCAAGCATGGGCTATGCCCACATCTTAGATCCATACATCCCTCAGAACCCTCACTGCTCTCTCCTGGAACCTCACTGCACATAAGTGACAGATTCACTGAGTGCGCCCCAGGATCCTCAATGGCTGTGGGCTGAAGGAGCCCTGGACAGATGAAGAGACGTAGCTTTCCCCGGTGAGACTCACGCATCAGTTGCACCAGCTGAGATCTGCTTAAAGGAATTTGTACGAATCAATTTTCCTTACTGTAACACACACTCGATATAAGTCGATTCAAAAGGAGCAAAGGTTTAAACTCACACAAAACCACGATGACAGATCCTGGTGCTCTGGACCATGGTGGCACCGGGCTCTCTGGGGTGACGTATGACAAAGGAGGCTGTTTACTTAATGGTGTGGCACAGGAAGGAACCAGGGTCTGACAGCCCCTTCAAGGACACACCTTACTTCCAATGAAATGACCTCCTGCTTGGCCATGCCTCTGAAAGATTCCACAACCTCCCAGGATCCAAACTAAGTCAGCATCCTACTTGACTTCCTGGTGGTGATGTAGTTCATACTCAAATTGGCTTGACACTACTTGTGTCTCAGAGCTAGGTACAGGCTGATGTTCACTAAGAAACCAGATTCTGAGAGGCAAGACATACCTATAAGAGACCCAGAACTTCATACCTGGGTTCAATAGGAAACTTAGGACTTGGGATACAGTCCTGTCTCTGAGTGGGCAATGCAGACAGCCTGCCAATTTCTATTGCTAATGCGCCATGTGGCTAGGATACTTCCGTCTCTGTGGTAGTGAAAATTTGCTTTAATGCTTGGGACTGTTTTTAATGCCTGAAAGCTAAAAATAAATGAAATCCAGAATTAAACAGAACAGAACAGTGACTACTCATTGGGATTCAGTTGTTCTCTTAGCCCCGCTGCTTAATTTGAGTTTATGTTTCGTTACTTCTTTAAGACATTATTCTGTTCAGTCATATAGGTTTTTATATAAAATATTTCTATTTTAAAAATATTAGGGAGTGGAAAGCTATATACTTCATCTCATAGTGGGGGTGAAATTCTCAAATGCAGAATGGCATGAGTATAGCACCTCCTGGTGGAAACTATTGAAATTACAGGCAAAATTCTCAAGAGGAAAAATGAACTACAAAGGCAGGCTGCCCTATCAGCTTCTCTGGAAGCCTACAAATAAGAATTTTCCAAACACAACCCTTAATTTGTACCTGAAATTTTTATAGACAAGTACTATATTGGAAAGAAATCAATATTATACCATGTATGCAAGTGATTTTTCAAGTATGTGTGGCTGTGGAGAGGATTAATAAAATACAATGTCACCTATGCAAACCTCAAGATTTGGTGTCTTTTTGTTGTTGTTGTTAATGATGACCTTCCTAGTGATGGATTGTGAAAATATAGTCACTGTCATGTAAAGGTTTTCCAAAATGTTCAATGTCACATATACAACAGGGAATTGTGGCTTTGGGAAGAGTTGTCAGTTTTTAAGAAACTAAACACCAGGGTTAGGGAGGATAAACAGCTTGCTATGCAAGCATGAAGACCCAAGTTCAGGACCCTGGTAGAAGCTGAGCAGACACTGTGGCTTCCTCTAGTCTCAGCACCCAGGAGACTGGCCAAGCTGGCTGGCTAGAGTAGTTGGAATTAGCAAGCCTGGGTTCAGCAAGAGACCTCACCCCAGTAAATGAAGTGGAGAGTGATGGAGGAGGACTTCAGGTATACATGTATGTACACAAGTGTGCAAATACACACACACACACACACACACACACACACACACACGCACCACATATACATGCCAACATAAACAATAGAGAAAGAAACCAAACACTATGGCATGTTGTTCATTGATCCTTTGCCGCTTTTTAGATCATTGTTTTCCATATGTTGAAGACTTGATCCCCAGAGAGAAGGTGGTGATACTGGGAGGCGGTAGAACATTTAAGAGGTGACACTCAGTGGAAGGTCTTCGGGTCACCCTTGAAGGAGATTTGGAGGACTCCTGTTCTCTATGCTTTCTAGCCATGATGTCATCAGGTTGGCCCAGCCACAGACTCCTCGCCATCACCCTCCTTAAACATCACAGATCTTAAAACAATGGGCCAACTGGCCATGCACTGGAACCTTCAAACGTGAACGAAAACAAACGTCTCTTTATAAATCGGTTACCTTGGGTACTTCCTGAAGTGACAGAAAGCTGGCTAGAAAAATCTGGGAAAGGTTCCAGAATGAACTTGAATTCGGTGAACAATCAGTAGCTGAAACTGCAACTCTGTACTAAAGACTGGATGTCCATCAGAAGAGGGAAGGATCTGTGATACTAACCCACAGTTATCCTGGGAGAGGCAGGAACAGAATGGTTGGCAAGTATCTGTTCCTCATGCACATGGCAAGCAAGCAGTTCACTGGGGATAGCCCGAGGAGGCAGACAACTCAGGACACAGCCACCCACAGCCATGCCGCCTTACCCAGTGCCCACCCAGGATCCAATGGACAACTCTGGGCTATAGCCACCAGATCTGAACTCTCGCCCACTCCCTCAGACCCACCTGCGTCTCCTGGGCTGGCGACAGGGGAGCCATGCTTGCCTCCCACCTGGAGTTTCTTCGCCCTTAAAACATAGATCATCATTTCTATTTTTAAATGTTTGTTTTTATTTTACGTGTATATGGGTGTTTCGCCTGCATGTCTGTCTGTCTGTGCACCACATATGCGCCGAGATCCATGGGAGGCCAGAGGGGGGGGGGATATGGGATCCCCTGGAACTGGAGTTACAGGTGGTTGGGAGCCCCCATATGGGTTCTGGGGATTAAACCCAAGTTCTGTGGAAGAGCAGCTAGTGGTCCTAACCACGTACCCTCTCTCCAGTCACCATCCCCTACCATTTCAAACCTTTTTCATTAGAGGGAGAGTCATCAGACCTAACTATTCCGTAAGTGCCTAACCAAGCTTGGAGCACAGCACTTGGTCAGCTGGCCATGTTCCCTCCCTCTGTAAGGAAGACTCAACAGCGTCCATCGCCTGCTGCTGAGGCTTGGGTGTAGTTTGTGTTCCCCTAAACATCGTGTGCAGGAATCTTGCCCCTCAGTGCGGTGATGGGGAGGTAGAGGGGCCTTTATAAAGAGTGGAGCCTACTAGAAAATGATGAGGTCCTTGGAGTGGTGCCTCAGAAGGAATTAAGGTAATTCTCAGGGGATCCCAGTTAGTTCCCATGAGAGTCCATTACCCAACAAACGCAAGGGAGTCTGGCTCCCGAATCTCTCTCCCGCTTCCCGTCTTGCCATATCATTTCCCCCTCTGCTGACAATTTCCCCCACCATGATGCTATCTGCCATCATCTGATGTAGTCAGAAAGCTTTCACATGTGGCCAAAGGGTGCCAGAGCCATGCTATTAAAGCCCCAGAATGACAAAGTTAAACCAACCTCTTATCTTTACAAAGTGCCTGGTCTTGACTCTTTTGTTATACCCATAGGAAATGGACTTGTACATGTGCTCACTCTGGGCTTGGCATGGGGTAGGCACTACACCGGCATTAGTAGTAGTACACCCCACCGATTCCACACAACCCTAGGAGTCATCAGTAGTCACCCCTTCCCAATTTTCAGGAGGGGGACAGAAGCCAGGAGACCCCTACATCTAGAGAATGAAAGAGCCCAATTTTGGACTTGGAGCTCTACTTTGAGATGGGCTGATTTTTGTCAAGTACCCATCATAATGCAGCAGAGTCCTGCCTGCCACCCCACCCAGGGCATAGCTTGCCACCCACTCTAGTCTGACCAAGTGTCCAGCATCTCTAGCCACATCAATGTGGCCCCCAACTCTGACCTTTGTCACCCCCATCTGCTCTTTCCATACCAGACACCGTCTACACCGTCTACACCTTCCCCCAGCTCCAAGCATCCCAGCCTCCCACGGTGTGAGGACGATGATGTCAAGGCTGCACTGAACAGCGAGGGCCTGGCTAGAGTGTGGGACTCGGTCCAGTCGGCCTCTACCCGTGAGCTTCCCGGCTCTGCCCTCCTGCCAGTTGCTAAGAGAGGGGGAAGGGAGAGGTAGAGGGGGTCTCTGCCACCACTACAGTCTGGGGCTTCAGCATAGGACGAACCACAGGGGAAAGCCCTGATACAGACTGGAGAGTAAGGAAACCCTCCCAGAGCTCCAATCCAGCTCTCGCCATGCACACATCCCAGCCAGCCATTCCTTAGGTTGACTGGAACACTGAGGAGTTCACAAGGACATTTCCCCCTCGCTGGGCATTTCCAAGTTCAGAGCTCATGACAAAACAAAGAGGATGGAGACCAGAGAGACGCTCAGTGGTGAGGAGCACTTGCTGATCTCCCAGAGGCCCTGAGTTTAGTTCCCAGGACTCAGGTCAACTGGTTCACAACCACCTGGAATCCCAGCTTCAAGGGAATCCGGTCTCTGCAGAAACCTGCACTCACATGGCATTCTTACACATATACATAAGTTTTAAAATAAAAATAAATTTTAAAAAAAGATGAAGAGAGGCCCTGCCCTTCTACGTCATGATGACGTGGACAAGTCCTGTGGCTAGGCTGCCCCTCGGTTTGCTTCTCTGAGAAATGGCGGCAGCAAAGGAGAAAGCCACCCCGAAGCCCTTGTTGGCCGGCTCAGCTGTCTCCGTGGTGATAAGAGGAACACCCACAGGGCATGTGGCAAGCCGGAGGGCAGCGGAGTCACACTGGAGAAGCAAACAGTGTGCCATTCTCTGGCTCACCACCTGAGCAACCCTGGCCAAGACACCTCCCTTCCCTACGCCTCAGTTTCCCTCCTCCTAAACTCACAGAGTGGCCTTAAGAATCAAACGAGATCGTAAGGTCAAGGAGAAATTATCCAAAGTAAGAAGAACAATGAGCCCTTCTCCAATTATTGATTGTTTGAAAGCCCAGGGCAGTGAGGGTTTATACCAGGCCTTCTGAATATCCAGCCTTCACCCCCTCCTCCTCCCCCCACCCCCCACAATGCACCCCTAAGAGACTCATTCTACATGGGAAGAATTGAGAGAAACACATCTGCTAGTAAAATAATTATCATAGTTTCCTTCATACAACACAACCGGTGCACTCCCCCAAAGGAAAGGAAAATGGCTGGTATAGAAATCAAGTCCTGCTTTAAATTTGTAAAGAGAAGGTGCCATAGAAACCTGAGGTGAGAGCTTGGATGTGGGAGACTGAAAGAATGAGGAGAGAAGAAAGGGAGGCAGGGAGAAAGAGAGGGAGGAAGGGAGGGGCTGAGGAAGGGCAAATCATTTGGTGAATGTCAAATCACTCCCAATTTCCCTTTTGTCCAAAACTTCAGGTTTCCTGGACAGACCTAATAAAAGCATGACCTGCTGGGCCCGTGTAGGGCTTATCCCCAGAGCAGGTAAGGGCTCCCACCTGCTTCCACCAACTAGAGGGAGCATCAGATCATTTAAATAGTTCATCCATCAGGAATGATGTTTGCTCTTGGGGGTCAGAAGGGCCTGCACCATAAGATCCGTGGCTGCCCACCTCCATCCGCTGTCTCTCACATTCCCTGGGCCCCTGACAGTGTTCCACGCTGCTAAAAACATGGTCTTTCATGAACCCCTTTCTCAGCATGCTGCCCCCTTACCAAGAGAAAATACAATCCCCCACTCAGGGGGTTCCTGAGAACCACACGGACGCCAGAATTCATAGTGATTACATACAAAAGCCCAATGAACAGGAAAGGAAAAAATAAGCTGACTGCTGATCAATTATGACTCATGAAAAAAAAAAACAGCTATTTACATAGCAGTGAATTAAGTGTTGCTTCCCACCCACGCCCGGCCATGGAGGGCTCCTCAGTATTCACCCAGTACCGAGAAAGTGTGAGAACACTCACCTCCCATCTCGCATCTCCTGTGCCCTCTCCTTGAAGGCAGGTCCCCTGGAGACCTGATTTCCCAACTCTTGGCTTGCAAGCACCCCAAGTCTGAAGAGTTATTTGCATGTGTCTTCACCCTGTTTTCCCACCTGTTTCCGATCCTCAGGCTGGGAGCTTCCCTCTGATTTCTCTAAGATTAACAGGGCTGGGACTTCAGGGCTCGTGTAAGAGGCCCCTGCATAGACCCATGCAGTCCTCCCATGAGTGCTGGCAGAGGTCCCGGATCCTCGAGCATGTCTCCAGGGACTCTGAACAGCAGATGAGACTCTCCGCGGAATGAGTAGATGGCTACAGGCATGTGGCCTGAAGCCACCAAAACTTCCTGGAGGGCCATCTGCACGGCTGCTGAGGTTCCACCTGGGTGTCTAGCCGAGGACCAGGCTTTTAGCAATCTGTCAGCCCTGCATTTCCTGCCCCCAGTCTTCTTCTGCTTAGATTAATTAATACTGAATCCCAAATAACACGGATGCTGTCGACCAAGACGCGTGAAATCTCAGTACCAATTCATCTCACGGGAAAGAATCTTGGAGTGAAAAACTTAATTCAGGCAGGACACATCAGGGGAGGGGTCTTGTATACATACAGGAAATCTACATCAGGTTTAAGTACTCAGGAGGGATCGGACAATTACTAGTGAAGAAACAAAACATGGACGAAGGTGTTCACAGTTGTACTGTTACTAAAAGGTGTAAAGTTAGAAATGACCTAATGATACGTCTATCCAAGATGGGGCTTAGATGAGGAAATTAAGACCTATCTACAGAATGGAACTTCTCCCAGCCACGGGACTGATGCAAAGAAGAAATGTCTAATAATCCAGCAACGTGGAAGAGAAACTCCATGCCCACATTACTTTTGAAAAGGCAGCCCACAAAACAATATAGGCATCACCTCTGCTTAGTAAACACGTTCATGTCGCAGGAGCTGCAAAAGACTGGGGTCCCCGAGCCCCAACCGAAGCAACCCAAATCTGCAGACACTCAAGACTCTCTGTTACGTTTTGAATATAAAATTTCTCCCACAAGTTCATTTGTATGAATTTGGTCCCTAGCTGATGGCACTTTTGGGGCAGGTGTGGGATCTTTAGGACATGGGACCTAGCTAGAGAAGGTTTGCTGGAGGGCAGGGCTTGGTGGGAGAATTACAGCTTGGCTTCGCTTCCAGCACAAACTCTGGCTTACTTCCTAATTTGCTGAGAAGTGAGGAGTCTCACTGTCGCCATGAACACTATGAACTCCTTCGTTACTACAACGAGCTGTATTTCCAGACAGTGGCAAAATAAAGTCCTTCCTCTCTCACATTGTTTTCTCGTCAATTATTTGATCATAGCAATACAGTAGTACACCCTTCACTAAAATGTCAGGGCTGGAGAGATTTCTCAGTGGTTAGTGCTTGCTGGGTCTTCATTTGGTTCCCAGCCCCCAGATCAGGTGCCTCAAACATCACTTGCAACTCCAGCTCCGGGGGCTCTGGTGCCCTCTTCTGTCCTCTGAGGTCACCCACACCCATGTGGCATACACTCACATAGACACATATACACACACATAAACAAAAACAGTAATTCTTTATAAACGGCCTAGTATTTGCATAGAAACTACATGTATCTTCGCACATACTTCAAATCATCTCTAGATTATTTATAATGCCTAACACAATGCAAATGTTATGCAAATAGCTGATAAGCTACGTAGTTAGAGAACAGAGATTGGGGGGCAGGGAGGAGTCCAGGCACATTCAGTTCAGACAAGTTTTTTTTGTCAAGTGTTATCAATTTGCAGTTGGCTGAATTCATGGATGCAGAACTCACAGCTAGCTACCAAAGGGTGACTGTATATTCTAACACAGGGCATTCAGGGGGCTTCATATAGCACAGGTGCTTGGAAGGATATGCCCCAAATGACTTGGAGATACTTGCTCCTTTTCTGTCCCTGGGTTTGCTGGATGGTGAGACCACTGAGTCTGCCGGCGGCCTCTGGCCTGGCACCACACAAGAGAGCAGCCAAAGAGCAGCTGAGCAGTGGCAGTGAGCCAAAGCACAAGCCTGGGCACAACCCCGTCTGTCTGACAGGCCTGCTCAAGGCCGTTTGTTCCTTCCTGGCCTTCCCTGCTTGCCCGGCCAGGTCCTCACCCCCACCCCCCATCAGAGCCTCCTGATGTCTCTCCGTTCTAGAATGTGGTACCAGATGACACTCACCGGCCACAACACCTCAACCCAAAGGCCTTCCTTTTCTTGTGAAGATCATGAAGAAAACAAGATAATATGGGCCAGCCCTCAGAAAAGGGTAGCTCACCCCCTCCAAATGCTTGTGCATGTATGTTGAGATCTCATCTGCAACCCAAGAGCATGTTGAAAGCATAGGAAGGCGGAGACACAAAAGGAGGCAAGGAACTAAATTCCCACAGAGATTCTGGCTGACGCGAAACACTGATTCAAAACCACATGGATCTTGGGTCCTCTGGAAATGATCAGTTTATAGAGTGAATCACCTGCCCCAGGAATAGGTACGGCCAAGTGATTTCAGACCTTTAGTGGCTGAGTCTGACCCATCCATCAGCAAGCTCTGTTCTTCACCCTCCTCACCTCTACGGCAGTAGCTTCTCAGTCACAAATTGTGTGCACAGGAAAGACCAAAAAGAGTTTCCTGGGGGATGGAGCCTTCAGAGCTGAGCAGTTAAGAGCACATACTGCTCTTGCAGAGGGTTCAGTTCGCAAACCCCCACTGGGTGGCTCACAGGGTCTGTAACTCCAGCTCCAGGGGATCTGACACCCTCTTCTGGATTCCACAGATACTGCACACATAAGCACAAACACACGTACAAACACACATACACACACACTATGAAAAGAAGAAAAATAGTGTGCTGGTAAACACTTGTTTGAAAAAAATACTTATGTATTGCAAATATACACATATGTATATATGTATGATTAAAGCATAAAACAAGGTCTTATTAAACTAGCAGGCACAGATTGGAGATGGTCTTCCAGAGTGGGTCATTGCAATTCCCATGTTAGTTGCAGAGAAGAAAACAGAACTCAAGAAATCCAGGTTTCAGCTTATGCCCTAGGAGAATGTGTGGACTCTGTGCCCTCGAATACACTGAGTACAGACACTGCACCTGGCCCCAGAGCCATAACCAGACCAAGAACAGTGACCCACTGGGACCAGTTTCAACAAGACTCAAAGCAGCACATATAACAGGGAGCTTCTTCCCATGGCCACTTCTCTTTCTTAAGCAGCCAAGAGCCAAAGCCAATCCTAAGCATCAAGTCCAGCACCCAAACCTGAAATGGGTATGAACAAGCTTCACAGCCTGATATAGACCTCACCTGTTCCCAGAAGGTCCCCAGGCACCTCAGCTCACCTATATCAATAAGAGAATAATTTCACAAAAATATAACCAATCCAGAAAACAATATTGAGAAACCAATTTGAGGCAATCTTTTATATGCCTTGGGTTTACTGTTTTAAAACATTGAGTTCAGAGGAAAAGGTTGCAAACGCGTTACATGAATCCTGTAAGATATATGTAATACAAAGAAATACTAAATAAGGCATGTGTGTATTAAATACAGATAGCAAGAGTTGGGAGGCCCAAAAGATGCCTGATGTTCACTAAGTCCTAAATATACCCAAGACAGCTGGGCCTCAGATATTATGACACTCTAAATACAGAAAAGACACTCAATATTCATATGCATATGACTCTATATAGAGGAACCTAATATCCAGGCATAATCCAGTTACCCATGGGTTGACACCTGTTCTGGTCATCTAAGTCCAGATATGGAGAACAGAGTAGTCCGATGTTCCCTTAGTAGCAAGTACATCCTTGGCTCGGAGCACCTACAATATGTATGGCTTCACTGCTAGTACTTCAAGTCTGGTCTTTGGAACCACGTTTTAGTGGGGAAGTATGATACTGCAGAGAGATGGAAATGGGAATACTTGTAATATAGCATGCAGATGCTGTGGGCCTTCATCTTGCCTAACGGTATCTCTCCACCTATCCTTGCTTATCACTGCATGTTTAAAATTGCATCAAGGTCATTGCCCACATGGCATCATCTATCATCAGTTCTGCTCTGGAGCACTACGTACTACAGATATGCCCATTCTTCTGAAATAATATCAGACCCCAAACACTGAAGAACCCTTTAATGTTTTGTATTGCTTCACAGGAGATTCTAATTGGGAATTCTAATCAATGCCCTCACACATTCTTCTATTTAAACATTTTATTTTGTGAGCGTGCACATATGTGTGAGTGCACATGTAGAGACCAGAGGACAACCTCTCCTTCTACCATATGAGTTCAAGGCATGAAACTCAGGTCAAAGACTTGGGATAGATGCCTCTATCCATTGAGACATATCATCGTTCTGCATTCTTCTAAGGTCAGTACTTGCAAATAATTAATAAGGGATTATTTAATACCTAACATAATACGTGTGTAGAGCGTGTGTGTGTGTGTGTGTGTGTGTGTGTGTGTGTGTGTGTGTGTGTGTACATCACCATTCCTATTCCATGGGGAGCCTGAGGTCACATGCTTCTAAGCAGTAGTGCAGAAACCAAAGCCTGACCTCACTGGAATGGACTCCCCACGGTGAGAAAGCAAAGTCCCTTTGACATTCCCATGTCCCACACGGAGACGATGTCCTTCTAAGTGTCTCCTGGAGACTGTGTGCAGCACAACTAATGGGCTGGTGCCTCCCACAGACATGAGAATTTGGATGCAGAGCCATGAGAAATTCGGGTGTGGACTTCAGAGGTAACGGCAAGTATTTCTGGAAGTTCTGCAACTGCATACATTTAGAAGTTAGTCCCACACACCACGGCTAGGCAAAGGCCTGAGGAACCGATAACCTCCTTCCCACGCCTCCCTCACCTCCCCAAAGGCTTTGGTTACTTTTCACAGAAAACTTAATCACAAAAACTACTTGAGATCGCCTCCTCCCAGGAATCTCCTCAGGAACGCTGACAGAAATTCCGAGGCTGGCGGTTGATGCTGGCACACCTGTGCCTTCGTTTCCTGTCTGCTCACTACTAAGGTTACAGAGACATGGCAGCCACTGAGCTCAGGCTAGTGGGGGCAAGAGAGCTCTTAAATCAATACAAAGAGTTTGGGGGCACATTTTCAGAATCACACACATGTTCTCAGGATCTTTTTTTTTTTTTTTTTAACCTGACCTAAAAGTTCAAAATCATTTTCTGGATTTGATGAGAATCATTAACAGGATGTGATAAGAAGTCAGCATGTCCGTTCAGCTTGGAGATAACAAGAAGAGCTTAGTATGCCGGGTACTCTAGCTGTCCTGCCTGCTGGTGACACTGTTGGTCCCACCAGGTCCACAGATGTGCACACCAGCCAGACACATTGCTGGCAGATGCAAAGGATGCTTTAGTGGTCCCGGGCTCCTTCTCACATTCATGCGGCTAAGTCTATTTGAAGGCTCACCTCTTCCAAGAGCTCACCTCTTCCAAGAAGCTTCACCTCCAGCACCTTAGTATGAGCAAAAGCCGGGCCTCAGACACAGAGCGTCAGCCTTCCTAAGGGCCTGCCTTGCCCCCTAGATGACTCCTAAGCCCTCGGAAGAAGCAACTGGGACAGGCTTTTCCGTCATCTACTGTCTCATCCCAAATGCCATGCACACAGTGGGGTGTTCTTAAGATGAAGCGGCAGCCCCAGAAACAGGAATCCGCATTAATTTGTGGAAATTAAGAAGTCCGGTGCATACAGCCCAGGCCAGCCTACCGAAGGGAGTGGAGGCACTTTCCTGCCTTGCTTTCTTAGTTTTTCCCTCCGTGTTTTCCTCTCTCCCACATCCCTGGGACACCCAGTTTCTCCAGGGACAGGGGAGTAGGGTAGTTAGTATGAGATTGCAATTTAAATTATGGTGGAGGGGAATACTGTGATATTTCCGTCTGTGTACCACAAAGTGTGATGATCAAATCAGGACAAGAGGCATATCCATCGCCCCAAGCAGTTTATTATTTCCTTGCATTAGGAGCATGCAAAATATTTTTTTCTTCCTCTTTTTTTCCCCTCCTAGACAGGGTTTCTCTGTGTAGCATTGGGTGTTCTGGAACTCACTCTGCAGCCCAGGCTGGCCTCAAACTCACAGAGATCTTCCTACCTCTGCCTCCCGAGTGCTGGGATTAAAGGCGTGTGCCACCACCACTCTGTAAAATATTTTCTTTTTGGATTTGAAATGTATAATAAGTTGTTTTTGCCTATAGTCACCTTGCTGTGCCAGAAAATGATGCCCTCATACTAAAAAAAAAAAACTTATGTTTATATTCCTGTCACAGATCAGTGAAAAAGCCTACCTGTTCCAGTGCAAAGTCCTGCTCTAAGCCTGGAGTTCAACTACAGCAGAAACAACCTATGAAACATTCTTGGCCACAGGTATGGAAAAGCTCTTCTGGTCCTGGGAGGAGATGGACTGGGAAAGATCTCTGCCCTCAGAACCTCTGAAAGGTTGAGGAGGAGGCGGCAAGTACGGGGAGCGTTGGTCCAGCTTCCCATGTGTAATGTTGGGAAAGGGCTGCCCAGAAATGCAAAAGTGGCAGCCTAGTGTGGTTTCTGAGAGCCTCCACAGGCTGTCCCATACCTAATAGGGACCTTGATGAAGCCTTAGGAGGAGGAGTCTGAGGAGCTATGCAAAAGCCAAGAGTGAGACCCAGCTAAATAATACTCAGTAGAAACCCTAGCCAGGAGACCATTGGAGCATTGGAGCAGGGTGGGGGGGGGGGGGCTGAGGAGGAGAGGCTCCCTGGAGAACAGCAAGAAAACCAACACAAAAGAGGCCACCCTCCCCATGTCCAGATGTCACTGTGGCTTTTTCCTGGTGCCTAGTCACCACCTCAACAAGAAAGACAGGGGGAGCAAGCTGCTTTAAGCTATACAGTGATTGAAATATCCCTTGAATCAGGCCCAAAGGAAACAGAATCCTACCACTAAGTATACCAAAAAGGAAGCCAAAACACTCTATCTGGGAGGCAAAATTAAGTTCACGTTAAAACAAAACAAAACAAAAAACAAACAACAAAAAACAAAGCTGTATCCCTTCACAACAAGCCTGTAGCAGGAAATGTATCTATTCTGATTCGGATGCTTTCACTGAGTCTCTGTACAACACAAACAATATTTATAAGACTATCTGCCTGGGCTGACTTCCAGGGGGAAGGCACAGAGTCTCAAGCTTGCCAAGTCAAATGCGGGCCTACCAGGCGGTCCCAGAAAACTTAGCCCACAGGAGGGCCCCCAGGCCTTCCCACATAGTCTCTCATTGTAGCTGAGAACACTCTGAGAGCTGGCTGCTACATACCATTCCGGCTGCTGTAACAAAGTACTGGAGACTGAGTGGCTTATAAACAGCAGAAGTTTGTTGCTCACAGTTCTGGAAGTCTAAGATCCAAGCATCAGCTGATCTGGTAACCGGCGAGGATTGTTTCCTGACTCACAGATGGTACCTCACTGTGTTCTCACACTGCCAAAGGAGGGGAAACACGCTCTAACCCCATGAAGAAGGTACCATATCATAAAACCATCACCACGGAGGCTAGGCTTTCAGTATGGGACTTTGGCTGTCCATGTACACACACGTACACACACACACACACACACACACACACACACACACACACACACACGTGCTCAGAGTACTATCTCCATTTCTCTCATTCTCCATAAGGGCAAACCAAGACTTCACAGCAAGATTTGATAAGGACCAAGGAACCACGCTGAGTGGTGATCACCTAGGTCAACTATCCTAGCAGACAGCCTACCCTGTGCCAAATTTCATGGCACTTGCCAGGGGCTGCCAGATGGATACTACACTTACTGGATACTACACTGATTCAATACATGGGAAGGACTGCTGGAGAGGCATAGCAAACCCACAACATCCGTTAGTCAAAGACAAATGTCTCCAGGGTTACCAAAAAAAAAAAAAAAATCAGTAATGTTACTAGGAATGTTTCATGCAACCTTTTGAAGCATTAAATATGAAAATCCATGACCAGTCTCCCTGATTTCTCCCTCTTGTCTCATGCTCCAAGACAAGGAATTGCACAACACTAGGACTGAGCCTGGAATCCAGCCCAGCTCGAGGCAGGGAAGGCATCTTCACACCACCCCACGGAGCTGTCTCTCCACCATTTTATAATCCCAAAGCGCTCTCGAGGTGGCCCCAGTCCTCAGTCATCTCAGGTGTGTGTCTGCATGACTAAGCTCCCAAGGAACACCAGCCCGGGGAGATTCTATTTCGTCGTTGCTATGTGTTTAGGTAAAGGGAAGGAAGTTCCAGCCTCCGCCAAAGGAGGGGGCATACTTCAAAATAGTTCTGGAAGGCGCCAGGTGGGCTCCCAAGGGATCACACAGGTGCTTGTCTCCCACTTGGATTTTCTGGTTCAATTCTGACGCGATGCCAACTGTCCACCTGCAGGCCACAAGTCCAGTCACACGGCGGTCTTCCTTTCCCCTTGCATTTCAAAAGCCAAACGCGAGCTCCTTTGGGCAACTACTTAAGACTCTCAGCACATGTACACCTTCCACTGGAAGCGAAATGACTGCTCAACAAATATTTGTTGATTCAAATTTTGAACAGCGCTAAGATTAAACTCAGAATCCCTCCCGGTGGCTTGTAACCTAAGCCCCAGACCTGTTAAATAAACCATGACCCGAAGCATAAGGAAGACAATGTGACCACTCGTCTCCCTCTCCGTGGCCTTTGGAGACAGACACGACTATGCCCAGTACTAAGAATTGAAACCGCACGCAGCAAGCCTTTCTCCCCCTCTGCCTCTGTTTTCTTAGTGTTAAAACTGGTTAAACTGCTCGGCTCTGCCTCACATTTCAAAGTTAAGTCCAGCAAAGCGCTCAGAGGAAAACTTCGGGCACTTGCGCGTCTGGCTCCTCTCGGCCCCACCGGCCACGGTGTCGTGGCCGTGGCCCCCACGGGGGGGAGGGAGGTTGGCGTGGGCCCCAGGTCCGAAGAGCCCGAGCTGTCTGGGCTCTGCCCTCCACCACCTCCCCGGCTCCATGTGGGGACAAGACTTCGGGAACACACCAAACCCCCGGCCCCGACTCCCTCCAACCCTGCGGGGTCTGCGCCCCACGCGCGCCGCGTGGCCACGCCATTTCAGACCGTCCCAGGTACCTGGCACCGGAGCGTGGCCGTGCTTGGCAAGCGCGCCGGGAAGGGCTCAGTCCGCGGGGACACGCGGGGGCTGCTCCGCCGGGGTGCGCGCTGACCCCCGGCCGCAGCGTCGAGGGCCGGCGGCACCGCGCAGCAGGTGGCGGTAGGGCGCGGGGGAGCGCGGGGTCTGCGGCCGGGGGATGGACGCGGACGCGGGCGCGACCCTCGGGCGGCCGCGCTGGCCCTGCGCTGGGCGCGCGCTCGCGGGCTCCCGGCTCGGCTGCGCGCGGCCCGGCGGGGGCGGACGCGGCTGCTCCGCTCGGCTCAGCTCTGCTCCGCGCCGCCCAGGCCCGCGCGCCTCCCCCGCGCCGCTCCCGCCGGGCACGCGGGACCCTGGCCACCCCACGCGGCGGCGCTGCGGAGCTGGGAGCCTGGCCGGCCCCTGTCTGCGCGCGGCCCGAGGGCCCGGGGACCCCGCGGGGACGGGGACGCCCCCGATCGGGACACCTGCGCGCCACCTCCCTGCCACTTGGTCCTCGGAGAGTGGGCGCCTGGGTGCAAGGGAGGGACGTACGCATACGAATACAAGTAAAAGTTGTTGTTTCATAACCTTGTGGGTCCGAGCGTCTGAAGGCTCATGGGGGAAGCTGCCGCCCCGTCTCTAGGTGAATCATTGCTGTGGCACTGGCAAGTGTGGGAAGGAAGGCTGGAGGAGATAGCTCAGCCTTGCTTCCCCACCCCCCTCACATTTAACTGAGGCGCTGCCCCACTTTGGGAAGACACGAACTGGCTCTGAATACCTGCTCAGCTAATCAGCTACCTCTAGAGTGCCACTTTCCCCCAAGCTTTGGTCTGCTGGCACGGCCCACAACCATCTCTCCAGGATCACACCAACCAGCACCTCGATATCATCGTGCCAAGGAGAAAGTACGAGGAAAGTCAACTGAGTCCCAGAAGGGCACCCAGGCTGCTGTAACATGAGCCCCAGCTGGAAGAGATAATTCTACCATCAGACAGTGGCACTGGAGTGGGTGGCCTCGGAGTTCTGACTTCGCAGCGATGTCGAGTTATTGGGAGATCTAGAGGAATCCACACCCCCACCGTTGAGCCGTGGGGGTGAAGGCTTGCGACCAGGGACACCCAGAACCCCCAAAGCCCACACTTGCACCAATATTTGGAAAAGCTTCTCCCCACAGCTGGCTGAAAAATGAGACCAAAATCCCAAGCAGAATAGGAAGACGGGAAAAGAACTTGGTGATAGATGTCATTTTGTTGGATACATGAAAGGAAGTTAGTTGCCTTTTTAACTTTTTGATGTAATCAATCCCTTTGGTTCAAGCTAGTCACTTAAAAGTCCCCTTTGATGGTTAAATGAATTAAATTCCCTCTATGAAAAGAACATAAACAAACCGTGAATCAGTCTCCCAGCCCCCAAATTAACAACGATTCACAGTGAGCAGGTGACTCACGGAGGAGAAAATGAATTGGTTAGGTGTGTATGTTTGCCTTGTTTGAAATCCTCAAACTAAACTGAACGGCTACAAGCAAACCCATGCCCTCACCCACCTTGAGCTTGCTGATGCTTGCTATTCTGATCCACATGTATTCTGCACGGCTGTAACCACTAAATATTTATTGACTCCATAAATTGTCTTTCTAACCTAAGAATTTTGTTTCCAGAGTATCAGAAGCCTCTGGCTTTATTTGTATGTGCTTGTGGGTGGCTTTTGAAGTTCCTGGAGGGTTTCAGAGGGGGGAAAAAAAAAACCCAGAGGATCTTGGTGATTAGCTAAGGCTGAGAACACGGTGTCAACACCCAAAATAGAAAGTGGTTGCGAACTTTGTGACTAGGTTAGCAACATGGAAAATTATCTGTAGGCTGGAGAGTGAGGACCTTTCTGCTTTCCAAGGAGGGGATGTGAGAAGGAAGAGCTGCCTGTCTTGCCCACTCCCAGGGACTTTTCCCTTCATGGACAACTCTGGTTCTCAGCTGCTGTCCATGAAGCCCTTACTTAGCACCTCCATCCCCAAGCCTTCAAGACAGTCGAGAAAAAGCTAATAGGTTCAAGTAAGGCTTTGTGGAACTTCAAAGGAAACAGTTTCTTAAAGCCCACAGAAACCAGAGCTCAGCCAAGAGCACATCTGGGTGGCTTTCCAGATGTTAGTAAATCTGTCTTAGCCATCCCTAAACCTCCCCTTCCAAGGGAGGAGACCCCCCTGACAGGACAAAGAAGGCCGTGCTATCCTGAGTCTTGTATGTCAAAAGTCAGATGCCGTTCCAAGCCATTCCCAAGCAGGTCACTCAGTGAACCGCTTTGGTCTCCAGCAGAACCCTGAGCCAAGATCCACGGTGACTGCCATGTTACAAGCGAGGGACTTTTTCCATGCTGTCGGCAAAAAAGCAAGGACCGCAGCCACAGTCACAGAGGTACCTAGTGGCAAAGCCAGCGTCTGAACCCACGGTCTGTGTTCTTATTGCTGAGCAGGGCTGCCCCTCTCCAAGGGGCCTCTAACACCAACGACAAAGAAGCTTTCGGATTTAGAAAAGGAGACTGAGCCTTAACTAGCCCCCCTGAAAGAGGCCTCCTTCGGGGCATCAGAAAGCAACATTTTAAAAAGCTTTTAATTTTTACATTTTAAAGTATTTCTATTTCCTTTCCACTCAATTATTCCGGTGTTAGTTTTTGGTCAACTTGACACCAGCTAGAGTCATCAGAGAAAGGGAACCTCAATTGAGGGAATGCTTCCATTAGATTGGCCTGTAAGCATTCTTGGGGGACATTATCTGGACTGATGATTGATGGAGGAGGCCCCGGTTCACTGTGGGTGGTGCCACCTTTGGGCAGGTGGTCCTGGGCTGTTGAAAAAAAAAAAAGCCAGGAAACAACATTCCCACGGGTCTCCCTTCAGGTCTCTGCCTCCCAGTTTCTGCTGGAGGTCCTGCCCTGGCTTCTCTAAATGATGGACTGTGACGTGGGGTGTAAGTCAAATACCGGTCCACCACCACCACCACCACCACCACCACCACCACCACCACGTTGCTTCTGGTCAGTTTCCTGCCACAGTTATAGAAAGCAGACCAGGACATTCCCTGGCACCGTCGTCACCATTGTCGATAAGGAGATTTAGCTAGAACGAGCCTCCACTGCCTTGCAGGTTCTTTTGGTTAAATGAAAGGCTTATAGTGCAGTGAAGAGACGTAAGCCATGGGCTTTCTCACCTAAGCTGGCAGTGGGGACATTGTGTCCTTTGGGACAATTCATCCCCAGACTCTGCTTGTGGGTTCCTGGAAGACATCCAATGAATCACTTAGATTCAGAAAGCAGAGAGCCCACAGGCAAGCTCTGTGGGTGGAGCTCTGGAGCCAGGAACCAGCCTGGTTGTCATCCTCTAAGCCACAGGCTTGCTGCCCAGGAAAGCCTTGGTGGCAGTGGTGGAGTTGAGCTGGGAGGTATGAGAGCAATGGCTGGAGTTTGAACCCCTGGTACCTACGTAAACGCTGGCTGAGATCATGGCCGTCTGGCCAGGAATTCTAGCCGTCACTCAGAAAGCGGTGACAAGGGATCCTCCAACAGCTGTCAACTCTGGGCTCAACTGAGAGAGTCTACCTCCAGAGAGCACTGAAGGGAGACTCCCAAAGTCAACTTCCACCACGGTTGGCGTGGTCCCCCTATGAGGCTGTGGCTCCCACTCTTCCCAAACTGACCTACCTACTTCCAGTCATTCCTCAATGCTCTGTTCCCTTCCCTTCTGCCTTAGCCCACAGGTTTCCCCCAGCCCAGCCCCATGGCCTTGATCCCCATGGCAGCCACTCTATACCACTCACTCTCCCCGGCATCGGCAGTGAGTGAGTGCCCTGAGCCCTTGGTCCTCCCATGATGCTTTTCTGTTTAAAACCACAATTTACACCAACTTCCTCTGATCCTACAGCCAGGCCTGGCTGCCAAGAAAATGCCCAGAACCGCTCGGATGAAACACATAAAAGAGTTCTCTAGCCTTACCGGGCCTTTCTTTGTGTGTTTAATTGTTTTCTGAACAGATGGACCCAACATGATGAGAAAGAAGAGGAGATCACCAGCACTATCAACCCCAGAGGCCACTGCTGCCGCTGTTTCGTTGGTGTGTTTCTATTTTTTTTTTTTTTTTTTTTTTTACTATTAAAAATGGTACTGAAGTCTCCTACTTGGATGAAGTTAAGGCACAGGGAAGGGGATGTACCTCAAAGGCAGAGCACTTGCCTAGAACACCCCAAACCTCGGCTCAATCCTCATCCCCATCAAAAAACAAAAAACAAACAAACATAGTTAAGGTAAAGACAAATAATTTTATAATCTTTTTAAAGAACTACATTATACTACAAGTATTTCCCCATGTGATAATGAAGTCTTCGTAAGTCTAAATTCTTAACAACTTGCTAACATTTTGCTACGTGCGTGGCTTATTTTACAATTTAATATTTAGGATTTTACTACTGCTGTGTTTCTGGGATATGTCACAGCATTCCTTGACGGTATGTGGATGACCTCCGGTGTGTATTTTCCAGCATTTTCTTCCTTTAAGAGTTGCAGACAGGACTTCCAGGGGGAGTTGGTATGAATGAGCCTAAGGCTCTGGCACCCACAGGCCTGAGACACAACTGTTCCTATTTTCATTTGTCCCTGAGTCCCTGCCACCCATGGCTACTCCCAGACACTGTATTCCAGCTCCCACCATAGACTCTTGTGAATATATGGGTTTGTTTCTTCATAGGAAGTTAAAGTTACAGAAATGTGATCATTCGTCAGCCGAGTGCAGGATGGGAGGAGTTTGTTGGATCATGGGGGCGGGGTTGGGGGGGCAACACAGTCGTAAAGCTGCTCATGGGAGAAGGGACAGTCCTGAGAGCCTGCAGGAGACAGTAGAACTCCACTGGATACTGCTTTAGAGTGGAGGAAGGGGCCACAGGCCCGGGAAAGTGGGAATCCCAATGCTAAAGACAGTGTCTTCCCCCTTAAGCCTCCTTGGTTTTACCCCAGTGAGATTCCTACCAGGACTCGAATCCCCAGAACTATAAAAGGATTGTGTTGTTTAGAACCACCAGTTTGAACTAGAGAGATGCTCAGTGTTGCACACTCGTGGAGACCTGAGTTCAGATCCTCAGCACCCACATCATGGGACAGAGAGAGGAGGACGGATGAGCTTGCTGGTCAACCCGCTTAGCCCAAACAGCGAAACAGCTCCAGTGAGAACCCCTGTCTCCAAGGAATAAAGGAACACAGAACTAGAACAGGACACGTGCATTTTCTGCTGCTCTCCACATATGCATGGGTACACGTGCATGCACCACACACACATCCACATGCATGTCAGGCACACAAACATCCACATGCACCACACACACTCACACCGCACTAAGTTTGTGGCAATTTATTATCACAATAGGTGACTAATAAAACATTTATTTAGATATGTTCCAGTCGCTGCTCACTGGCGTGGTCTGTCACAGTGGTCCAGCCGACACACTAGGGTCAAATGCTGCCTGAATAAGCTTAATCCTTACTCTTCTAAACTTACCATTGACCCCCTCTAATAGGACTCAGACTCTTTAGCTAAGAGGCTCCATTTGTTCCTACTGCTGTTGGTGATCCTTTTCCTGTTCAACACTGGTGATCTGTTTTGGAATCTTAACAGCTCTTTAAATGTCTTTCCACAACATGTAGACTTTTCCTCGATGTCCATCACGTTGCTTCTAAAACAATTTCCATTTAGCCCTCCCAGATGTTACAGGAATTATTATTAATCCTCTCCTCCCTTTCAAAAAGATGTGTTCTTTCATTTGGGATGCCTAAATGTCAAAATTGTGTTGGTTTTAGACATCAATAACACTATTTTCCATAGAAAACCGTGGTTGAATGCTTAACCCCCCTTGTTTCTGAGAAGACTTGTTACTTGTTTATCCTAATGTGCGGTCAGGTTTGGAAGAATCCGGAAGCTGATTGAGGACAATACCAATAACAATAGTATTGCTTTCATATGGAATAATATTTAAAGTAAGAGAGCTGGAGACTCTAATTATCAAGGAAAAGTCCAAATCACTACTTTTCTCTCAGGCAGAGAAAGAAAACAAGTGTGTCTCTGATTTATGTGCTGGCCCACATAGCTCCTTTTCGCAAATGTGACTTTAAACCAGTTAATCTTTTAAAAGTCTTTACCCTGACTAATTTAGAAACAAGGAGGACAAATGTGGGAGTCTAAATGTGAGGCGCTGAATAAGAGTGATAATCTCTGCCAATGAGCACGCTGCTGTGCTTCTGGTACCCAATGCCGTTCACGGTTTTCATTTAGATGGAGCTTCCCGGAGCTTCTCTTGCCTCCCCAGCACGATGTGCTACGTGACTGGAATTTAGATTTGGAAACTGAGATCTGCCCAGGATCTTAGGGAATGTACTTTCCATCCTCCTTTTCTGGGGGATCAGGGAGGGCCTGCTCCAAGCTTAACCACTGACGGCCAAGCACAGCCTCACATCTGCATCCCGGCGAGGGTGTGCACAACCCCTGCCCGCCTCCTTTACAGACAGCCTACCTCCTGGTCCGGTTCTGCAGTTTGCAGTATTTCTCTGGTCATCACACAACGTCAACAGTCAACTATCTTCACAGCAATGTCCTTAACCTCTTTGATAGGAAAATGGTATCTTGCTGATTTGATACAGAGTATGGAATTCTTAATCACAAAAATATTTTAATAGCCAGTATTTGGGCAGTTACTAATTTGTGGCTGAGTGACAGATAAACCGTGTGAGGTAGCTGTTCCTCAGCCCCTGTCAGTGAAATGCTGTGCCTCTAAGGTGAGAGAACGAAGCCAGTGCTTCTGTAGCAAATGGTGGCACTAAAAATAGTGTTGGGAGGATGTGGAATAATTTTTTCATTGTTTCCATGGAAAAGCAGGAGAGGGGATTGTGGGTGAGTCCATGGTCTGACTGTGCCGAGGAGGCCTCCGGCGGGTCTGCAGGCTGGCTGAGGAGAATGGGACAACATCTGCTGACAACAGTCACTCCCTGGACTAGGAATCACACCACCTCCTCCCCTTCAGAACGCCCAGGGATGGGAGTATCCATGGCTTATTTCGTGCCTGTGTTACAAATGCTCTCGACGGGGTTTTGAATCTAGACGTCTGTTGCCCGATCAGCGTTGAGCCCGTATGAAATCGCCTTGGGGTGGGAACTCTTTGTGGAATGGTGATACAACTGAGTCTCAGTTTGGGTGCACACGAGATTCCTCTTGCAGCTTGAAGAAGCTCTGGACTCACCCTGGGTAGGCAGGCGGCCTTGTTTTGCCAGCCTCCCCGCTCCAAACTCTCATTCACATCTGCCTTTATATAAAGTTCCACCAGTGAACACCTGGAAACCAGCCCCTTCCAAAGGACCAACAGCAAGCCCTGATCTGATGGTTTCTGCCTCGTAAGAGTAAGTGTAATTTTTTAAAATGCCGAACAAAGCCCCAAGACGTGCTGGCCTATCTGTCGGTGAAGAGCACAGGAGAAGGTGTTGTGGAAGATGTTGGGGTACAGGTCCTTCTGGGAACCTCCTACTACAATGCTAAGCCCAGGCTGCTTTCCTGTGAGTCAGCTGCAAAGTGGGTTATGGTGGCAGACGTATGCTCCTTTTTATACTCAAAATACAATTACGCAATGTATAATCTCCATTCCAGGCACCAGGGAACCCAGAGGGAACCTGCCAAAGTTCAAATAGCAGTAAATAGACAAGTGGGAACTGAGACCCAGTGGCCAGACCCCAAGACACTTAGGATGAGTTACACATTCTATCGGAAGTTATTTCTTCTGTCTTTCTGGAGAATTTAGAGAAAGTATTGAGTTGGATTAAGATAATTTGGCACATCTGAACTCAAATGTTTGACAGAAACTTGAATGTCTTCCCAGTTACTCCATGGAGCATAACAATGAAACCAGGGAGCCACAGCAGCTACATACGGCAAGGCAGATCCCATGGTTTCTCAGGATTGCCTGATGTTTAGGGATGCTGCGCTATAATCAGTTACCTTCCCCTTGGCTTCAGAGGGGATTGTACCCAGCGAACATTGCCCGGCTTACAGGTGTGTCTGGGAGAAGGCCAATGATCAAATGTTGGTAGTGGGCCTTTGTGAGAACCCTGGGAATATGGTTCTGTGGTTCTTTTATCTTATCTTAGTATTCAACACACTGAAAAAAAGTCAATACAGATGAGTACAGTGGTATAAGAAGGGTTAAACAACTGGACACTGGAAAAAAGACAGGAAATAATTACGTTCATTTAACTTAAGCCTGTGATCCCTGAGAAAGGAGAAAGGGATGCTGAGCCTGAAGATCACCTTGGCTTCCTGCCTGAAGGTGGTTTCTGTGCTGCTGCGTGGGCAGAGGGAGAAGGAATCCGGAGGCTGGCAGCTTTGCTGAGTTAAGGAAATGGAGCTCGGAATCCAGGGCGGCTAAAGGAGCTGGGATTGGAAGGGCGGGTCTGGAAAGGAGACACTTTTGAGGGAGAAGAGCTGGAGGGGGCTGGGCAAAGGTGACCAGGGCCTCGCAGACCACACATGGTTCCCAGGGATGCATGCACAGACTGGGGGATATTCGAGGTGCAACCTGCTCGTGAACTGATGAAAATCACACAGCGCATCACTGGAGACACCCAAGGGGTCATTAAATCGTCCCTGGGTTAATCACCATTTAGACAAACCAGACAAAGTGTTGCAAGTTGAATTTGTTGTCCTCGGGCTCAGTTGTTCATGACTTAGCCACAAGCATCTTGAACATGACCTTATTGGAAAATGCCATTTTATAGCTATGGTTAGTGAGGATGGAGTCACAGTGGATTAAGGGTGGACCACTACTCCCATGTGTCTTAGTTAGGGTGATGAAATACCATGACCAAAAGCAACTTGGGGAAGAAAGTGTTTATTTGATTTAGGCTTCCACATCACTGTTCATCTCTGAAGGAAGTCAGGACAGGAACTCAAACAGGGCAGGAGCCAATGCTATTAAAGAATACTGCGTTCTGGCTTGCTTAGCCTGCTTTCTTATAGAACCCAGGACTGCCAGCTCAGGAATAGAACCACCCACCATGGGCTGGGCACTCCCCCATCAATCATTAATTAAGAAAATGCCCTACAGGCTTGCCTACAGCCCCACCTTAAGGAAGCATTTTCTTAATTGAGGTTCCCTCCTCTCAGATGACTTTTTAGCTTGTGTCAAGCTGACATAATGCTAGCCAGTACACCACGTTACTGGTGTCCTTATAGAAAGGGAAATTTAGACACAGACACACACGGGAAGAATGCCATGAGAACACACAGGCAGAGATCCTGATGGTGAATATGCAAGCCAAAGACACCAGAGACTGCTAGCAAACCCACAAAACGAAGGAGCCTGGAACAGACTCTTCCTCATAGTTCTCAGAGGAACCAGCCACGCCCCCACCTTCGGCTTCAGAACTGTGAGGGGACACCTTTCTGTCATACAAGACCCCCAGTCTGGGGTACTTTGTTATGATCTCCCTAGCAAAGTAACACACAAAGGTTAAGAGCAGATGTGGGGGAGGCAGTGGTCACTGGTAGAAAGGGACGGATGGCACACCCTGCAAGCCTCGGGTCTCGGTTTGGGCTCAGCCAGTTTGCAGTTGTATTGCCTCAACTAGATTCTCAACATCAAAAAGCTGAATGTCTACTTAATGAATTCAAGTTAAATCAAAATGGTAGGCAAAAGGAGAGGAAGGGAGGGGGTATATTACCTTAAAGATGTTTGAAAAAAATGGATAGAATTGTATTACTTCATGTTTACCTAAAATTATGTGTAAGGCATGTGTATGTATATACATGGATACATGGTTTAATTTATGTGTAAGGCATGTGTGTGTATATACATGGATACATAGTTTAAATTATGTATAAGGCATGTATGTGTGTGTGTATATACATGGATACATAGTTTAAATTATGTGTAAGGCATATATATATATATATATATATATCCATAGTATAATGAAGTATCACCTCATTGAGTGACAATGATAACCCCAAGAGTTGTGGACTAGCTAACAAGAATGCCAGCACCAGACATGAGAAACCTCTCAAGATGTTGGTCAGGGAGGTCCAAGAGATCCTCAAATGATAATGTATACTCTGTGCCATTGTATGCTAGAAATATGTAATTGCTTCTTGGATTTTACAGGAGATTACAGTTAAAAAGGTTGCCTTGAGTCCCAGAAGAGACTTAGGACTTTTAAATAGTCTCGAGATGGAAAAACTATGGGGACTTTTGAAGGTGGACTTCAATGCTTTTTGTATTGTGGTGTGGCCACAAGTCTATGGCCAGGGAATGGAATGGAATGGTTTGAATGGGAATGGGTTTCATGGCCTCATATATTTCAATGCTTGGTCCCCAGTTGGTGGAACTATTTGGGAAGGATTAGATATGGCCTTGTTGGAGGAGGTGTATCAGTGGGGGTGGGCTTTGAGGTTTCAAAGTTCATGGCATTCCCAGTTAACTCCCCCCCCTCTCTGCCTTCAACCTATGGGCAAGATGTAAGTTCTCAGCTCCTGCTCCAGCGCCATGCCTGTCTGTTTGATGCCATGGTCTTGCCATGACAGTCATGGACTAATCCTCTGAAAATGTAAGCCCCAATAAACTCTTTCTTCTATAAGTTGCCTTGGTCATGGTGTTTTGTCACGACAATGGAGAAGTAACTAAGACAACACATCAGACGAAAGTCTTAAGGAAAAGTAAAGCTGTCCAAAGGAAAAGGGCTGGGGGGGAGAGCGGAACTGTTTTTCTCTTTATTATACATGCTAAGATGCAAAGCGGGTGGTCTGGGGGGCTGTCGAGAGACGGCACAGCTGTGAAGAGCTGCTCTTCTAGGTCCTGCAGCTCACTAGGTCAGCATTTTCAACCGCCATGGGCTCCATCACCTGGTTATTTCTACTTTAAACCAACGAGGCTGTTTTTCTCTTATTATAAGCTTGCCTTCTGCTAACTGTATCCAAAAGGATATATATATATATATATGTGAGTTCTAAGTCTATGAATGCATACATAGCAAAGGGTGTTCCAGTGAGTAAACTAAAATATACTCTAATAGAGGAAGAGAAAAGCTTTATAGACTGAATAATATCCTTAAATAGAAAAATAATTTAGAATATTTTGTCTTTCAGAAATTTTTTAATCTAGTGGAAGGAAATATTTTAATGTTTATATCAATGCATATGACAGAAATTTAAATAGTTTCTTTAAAAAAATAAACACAAAAACAACAAAATCAAGACCCTCTGCTGAGCCTGGTATCACACAACAGCAATCCTAGCACTCAATACATGGAGGAAAAGAGGAAGGGACTTTAAAGAAGAACCTACTGCTGCCGTTTTCCTAAACCTGTATAGTTCTAACTGCATTCTAAATACATATCTTCATACTCACAGATAACCGTAGCTGTCACCCCTCATCAATACGCTGCTTTCACAGCAGATGGAGGCTACTACAGAAGTTCACAACTGGTCAAATGCAGAGAGCAACTGACCATGGTGTGCCCAGCTGCAACTGTTACATCAACAACGCGACTCCTACTCCTAAGGCTCTTGGGAACCATCTCAGAAGAGGGGGTGGGAAGATAGTGAGAGCCGGATGACCAGGGCATCTAATTCAAATAGTGTCTTCCATGAGTGAGGAGGAAGCTGCACCCATGAAATCCCCAAAATTGCCTAAACAAAATAATGTCAACACTAATTGACATGCCGACATGGATGGAGGAGATCTCACAAGGCCCAACCCTAAATGCAGAGCTATAGGCAATGATTGGCTGCTAAGAGAGAGAATCAGTCATCTCCAGGGATGAGCCTCCTGATTGACAGCTTAGTCAATCCCAAGTAGTCAGCCCTAAACAAATACTATGAGAAACACTAAATGGACTCAGCAGGTCATACGAGTGTGTGTATGTGTGTGTGTGTGTGTGTGTGTGTGTGTGTGTGTGTGTGTGTGACAGAGAGAGAGAGACAGAGAGAGACAGAGAGAGAGAGACAGAGAAAGAGAGACAGAGAGAGAGAATTGAAGACATGGGTTTGATAGGGAGCGTGGAAACATGGGAAGAGTTGGAAAGGGAAGAGAAAGGGATGGAAATAATGTAAATGCAGTATTTGTGTAGGAAATTCTAAAAAAAATTTTTAAGTTATATCTACGTATTGATATACATATAGTTATGTAATATGCATTTATATGTATGTCAATTACTGTTGTTACTTTTACTGACTATAAATACACATATAATATGCACGTCAACACAGAATGATACCGTGACTTTATTTTTTTAGTTATCATACAGAAATAATAGGTTTCATTATAACATATTTGCATTTATACTTTAATATCCTTTGCTCTTACTTGTCCCCTCCACTACTATCCTCCCTTATTCCTCATCTCCTCACGTCTTGGTCCCCATCCTTCCCCTTTCTTCTTTCACTTCACGTGTGACCCGCTTTACCTGCGTCATGGCAATCTCAGGTCACAACACAGGCAATGTCAGAGCAGGCTGCAAAAAAAATGTGGCTACCCTGGCCGTCTGACTCCTGAGCGCCACGGTTTTCCCTGCATCGACCCCAAAAGGGACACATTTTGTTTGATGTCAGCAACGGAAGCAGTGAGGGCAGGGCTGAAGAGAACGAGGAACTGGGCAAACCACCGCAGCCTTCGCAGGACAGAATGCATGAGGAAGAGGAGAAAAGGGGGGATTGGAAGGTTACCAGCAGGAAAGTCACAAGCCAGGGCCACAACTACCAGAGTTACAGAGAGCTTTATTGGGGATAGGAGGGGATAGGAGAGAGGAGAGCCAGGCCTGGAGAAAGAGAAAGATGGGGGTGTGGGGGCAAGGCAGAGCAGAGCAGGGAGCAGGGAGAGAGGGTGGGGTCTGTGTCCGGCTTTTAAGGCGCATACATAGTTGCCAACGCACACTGATGATGTAAGATACAAGACCCCAAACTGCGCATGTGCGGTCCTTCATGTAGCGGGAGTGGCACAGAATCCTAAGAGGGATGCACTGAGAAAATTAAATTGGAAGAAGAAAGAGAGGAAAAGGTCTTATTCCAGCTCCACTGAAGACGACTCTTCAAAACAAAAGAAACAAAGGATGAGAAGAAGGAACCAAAGAGTAAAAGAGGAGGAAACCATCACAAAAAGGGGAAAAAGAAAAAAGAAAAGAAAAGCAGTCTTTCCCCCACATTGTTCTAAATTCGCCCCAAAGTAACTGGCCTAACTTGGGATACTGAAGAACTCTATTTTAAAATGATTTGACCTTCCTTGGAGTCGCTATAGAATTACGCTTTGCCGCAAACCCCAGCCTCTTCCATGTAGACATTTTTTCACACACTGGGACCCTTCTATCCCTCTGGCTGTCCATATTAAATCTACCCTGTTGTTCCACAGACACCTGTAGATGCAAAGCACATCGTTCTGAGTATTTGAGTGTGATGGCCAGGGCTGTCACCTCCTAAGTCAATTGTAACGTGGCTTTACTACAGTCCAACAAGTAGTTCACCTGGCTACTAAGTCGTGTTCATCATATCAAACAAAATAAAGAAACAACAACAACAAAATATCTTTGAAGGTAAAGCTGCTTTACTGATCATGAGGGGTGCATTTTTTAAATGAATGGGATCTAAGGAAGATCATAATGAAAGTATTTATAACTTTATAATTATACTTATAACTATAAATAAAGTGTTTGATGAAATGTGTGTTTCTAGCACCTGCCTCACATGTTTTTGTAACAAGGAAAGTACTTCTTCCCTTTAAAAATAAAATAATAGCAAAGTTAACTCAACAACATATAAAAAGGGACAAACACCATGCCCAACGTGTTCTCATGAAGTAGGAAGAGAAGGAAAACATCGAAACTTGATAAGGTGATCTATAGTAACCAGACAGTTAACTTCACACTAATGAATGAAACACTGAATGTTTGCCCACCGAGACAGAGCTGGAAGAGAACAAAGACACATGCTTTCACCACCTCTGTTCAACACTGTACTGGAGAGTAGAGCCAAATGTGGCAGTCTGAAAGAGAATGGCCTCCCTAGGCTCTTATACTTGAATGTCAGGTTCTCAGGTGGTAGACTGTTTTGGGAAGGATTAGGAGGTGTGGCCTTACTGGAGGAGGTGTGTCACTGGGGACGGACTTGAGGTTTCAAAAGCCCACACCAGCCCCATTCTCCTTCTCTCAGCCTCTACTTGTGGATCAGATGTAAGGTCTCAGTTACTGCTCCAGCGCCATGCCTGGCCTACCTGCCACCGTTCTTCCCACCATGATGATCCTGGACTCACCCTCGGAAACTGTAAGCAAGTCTCTGACTAAATGCTTTCATTTGCAAGTTGCCTTAGCTGTGCTATCTCTTCACAGCAATAACACAGGAACTAAGACACCAAGTAACAGGCGGTAAGAGACACAAAAGCATCCAGACGGGATAGGAAAAGGAAAACTGCATTTGCAGATATTATTATTTTACATATGGGCATTCCAAAGAATTCTCGAGGAGATATTAGAACCCATGATCAAATTCAGCAGGGTTGAAGGTCTCTGATCGAGTATATAAAAATCAATAATATGTTGACAACAAACCATCTGAAGTTAAGGAAATTCCATTTATAACAGCATCAGAATAATAGGGAACATAGACATAAGTCTAACAACAGAAGCACAGGATTTGTGCATGGAAACAATAACTCTGTGGGGAAAAATGAACGACTATCTAAATGGGTGGAGAGCTAGCCCCAGACACTGGTCTGAAGTCTTACTATTCATTGTTAAGATAACAATGTACCCTAAATGGATTTACAGGTTTAACATCATGCCTACCAAACAATAGCTCACCTGCCCTCCCCGCTGGCAACCAAAAAGCTTATTTATAGTGAAACATAAGAAATTCAGAGGAATCAAATGATCTTGAAAATGAAGAACAAATATAGTCAGCCTCAGCCTTTCCAGACCCAAAGTTACAGTGAAGGTGGCTGGAGAGATGGCTCGGTGGCTAAGAGCACCTTCTGCTCTCCCAGGGGACTGAGTTCAGCTCCCAGCACCCACATCGGGAGCTCATTCATAACCACCTGTAACTCCAGCTCTGGGAGAGCAGATGCCATCTTCTGGCTTTGGCAGGTACCTGTATATACACACACACATACATACACACACACACACACACACACACACACACACACACACACACACTCACACAGAGAGAGAGAGAGAGAGACAGACAGACAGACATAGACAAACAAAAAAGAAAATTTATTTATTTATTTATTTATTTATTTATTTATTTATTTATTTATTTATTTATTTATTTTTTTTTTGGTTTTTCGAGACAGGGTTTCTCTGTGTAGCTTTGCGCCTTTCCTGGAACTCACTTGGTAGCCCAGGCTGGCCTTGAACTCACAGAGATCCGCCTGGCTCTGCCTCCCGAGTGCTGGGATTAAAGGCGTGCGCCACCACCACCCGGCCTGAAAATATTTTTTAAAAGTTAGAGTGAAGCTACTGAAACCAAGGCAGTACCACACAGCTGTAGACAGACATATATATATATATATATATATATATATATATACACACACACATTCCTCCATATATATATATATATTAAGAATATAATATATAAGAATATATATATAAGAATATATATATATATTCTTCCATATATATGCAATACCAAAATCATTCCTCACATTAAAAGCCAAATAATTTTCAACCACAACACCAAGAAGACTCACTGGGGAAAGAACAATCTTTTCAACAAATGCAGATTGAGTAATTGGTATCTGTATTCCAGAAAATGGATCCGATTCCTTTCATATAAAAAGTCACAGTGGGTGGGATGGGTAGATGGAAGAGCTAACATGGTAATACTCTCAGAAAACACAGGAGTAAACCTTTGTATCTTTAGGATAGGCACTTCTTTCTCTTGGATATGCCACAAAAGGCACAACGATAAACAAAAAGATGTTAAAATTCATCAGAACCACAAGCTTTTGTGTTTCCAAGTGTCTTGGTTAGGGTCTTCTATTGCTGTGAAGAGACACTGTGACCACAGCAACTCTTATAAAGAGAACCTTTAATCGAGGGGGCTCACTCACAGTTTCAGAGGTTCAGTCCATTATCATCATGACGGGGAGCATGGCAGTGTGAGGCTGTTGTGGTGTTGGAGCCGAGAGTGCTACATCTTGCAGGCAACAGGAAGTCAACTGACTCACTGGGTGGTGTTCTGAGCATAGGAGACCTCAAAGCCCACCCCCACAGTGACACACTTCTTCCAACAAGGCCACACCTCCTCATAGTGCCACTCTCTGTGGGGGCCATTTTCTTTCAAACCACCACACCAAATATATCAGCCAAGTTAGAAAGCAACCAAACCAGCTGTAAATTACATATGTGGCAAGAGACTTGTGTTCAGAATGTAGAAAAACTCCCTACAACTCAATAATAAATAAGCAAATAACTTCATTAAAGTGGACAAATGATTTATACAGACATTTCTCCAAAGACATGTCGTGGGAAAAGAATGTTCTCAATGTTGGACAAAGAAACACACAAAGTAACCCAGCAAGGACTTCTTTTTGTGAAATGGGTGTACCACAGCCCAAACCAGGCTAGCACACATCTGTCTGTGTCCCCCTAAGCAAGCCTGGCTGCTCCTCACTGGCTGCTCTGATTGGCTGCTCCTCACTGGCTGCTCCTCACTGGCTGCTCCTCACTGGAAGCTCCTCACTGGCTGCTCTGATTGGCTGCTCCTCACTGGCTGCTCTGATTGGCTGCTCCTCACTGGCTGCTCTGATTGGCTGCTCCTCACTGGCTGCTCTGATTGGCTAATTTGAAAGGTTGTGTAACGGAAACAAAGGAGGAGAATGCACAGCTGATGTAGGCCATCAAGTTCTGGGAACGCAGCAGGGTCTTTGCATAACCAGAAGTTTTACTAGATGGGAGAGATTAAAAGATTTGAAAACCTTTGCATAAAAGCTTTACAAGGGGAGCCTGGTAGTGGTGGCATTTTTAATTCCAGCACTCTGGAGGCAGAGGCAGGCGGATCTCTATGAGTTCCAGAACAGCCAGACTGTTTCACAGAGAAACCCTGTTTCAACAACAACAACAAAAAAGTTTTACAAGGTGGAGGACACATACAAAAAATTGATCCTTGTCAGATTAGCCACCTTAGATAGAAAAAACATTTCTCACAATATGAATAGCCAAGAAATATACATATAAGTTAATAAATACAAAAAGATGCCGGGCGGTGGTGGCGCACGCCTTTAATCCCAGCACTCGGGAGGCAGAGCCAGGCGGATCTCTGTGAGTTCGAGGCCAGCCTGGGCTACCAAGTGAGTTCCAGGAAAGGCGCAAAGCTACACAGAGAAACCCTGTCTCGAAAAACCAAAAAAAAAAAAAAACAATAAATACAAAAAGATGTGAGTCATTAGGAAAATGCAAATCAAACTATTTAGCATATATTAGAAGGATAAAATAAAAAATGCTATACATCAGTAAGAATGAAAACTTGTAATTTAAAACAGTGATGCATATCTATCATGCCTATTTTAAAATCATGGGAAAATTTATATGCCTAGTAACAAATTTTCAGAATTTAGGACCAATAATTTCACACAGAAAACAACAAAACATTATTGAAAATTATATATATATATATATATTTACTGACTATAAGATTCATTATTATAAAGATGTCAGTTTTCTCTATATACATCCACAGATTTGATAGGTCCTAACAGAATTTCACTAAATGATCTTCATCTTAGACAGTCTCACTATATAGCACTGGCTGGCCTGGGACTCACAGGGATCCCCCCGACTCTGCCTCCATCATCTGAGTCCTATGTGGAAACGCAAAGAACAGGGCCACGAAGCCACCCGTGCTATGGAAGATAGCGAGGCTTCACCGTAAATTCAGTCTTTAGGAGAATGATCTGCTTGACACATAGGTAAGGAGACCGAGAGAGTTGTAAAAGTGCCTTTTTAAAAGACAAAGCTGCACATGGTTCAGAGCTGGACAGGATGGACAAAAGCACTCCAATCAGATGGGAGCAAGCCCAAGTGGGTTCCCAAACACCAGCTGCTTAGCGAGGAGCCTTACAAACAAACCAAGCTACACAACTGTCACACACAAGCAGAAGGCCTAAGTTGGTCCCGTGCAGGCTTCCTAACTGTTGGTCCAGAGTCCATGAGCTCCCATGAGCTCAGTGCAGCTGTCTCTGTGGGTTCCCCCTCATGACCTTGACCTCCCCTTGTTCATACAATCTCCCTCCTCCCTTTCTTCAGCAGGACTCCCAGATCTCAGTGCTTGGCTGTGGATCTCTGCATCTGCTTCCATCAGTCACTGGATGAATGCTCTCTGATGACAATTAGGGTAGTCACCAATCTGATTACAGTAGAGGGCCAGTTCAGGAACCCTCTCCACCATTGCTAGGGGTCTCAGCTGGGGTCATCCTTGTGGATTCCTGGGAGTTTCCCTGACACTAAGTTTATCCCTAACCCCAAGATGTGCCCCCCTCAAGATGTCTCTTTACTCTCCCCTCCATCCACCCCTAACCTGCCTCCTGCGCCCAGCCTACCCATCCTGCTCCCTTAAGTTACCATCCTCTCATCTTCCCCACCCCCAGTTTACCCAGGAGATCCCCTTCCCAGAGAAAACCATGCATCCTTCTTTGGGCCCTCCTTGTTATCTAGCCTCTCTGGGGCTGTGGGTTGTCTAAAATAGACCACATCCTGGAACACAATATAAATCTTTACAAATTTAAAAAGATTAAAAATACTTCTTGTATCTTACCTGACCACAATGCAATAAAACTTAAAACATACAGCAGATAAATCTCTAGTAAATATACAAACTCATGAAAATTAAACAACTAATCACTGAATGATGAATGAGTCAAAGAAGAAATCAAGATAGAAAAAAAAACCTTCCTGGAACTAAATGAAAATAAAAACACAACACAACAAAAGCTTTGAGACACACTGAAAGCAGCCCTATGAGGGAAATTTATGGCTCTAACTACCGACATTAAAAAAATCAGAAAGAGCACAGGTAAACAGGATTGACAGAACCTGGGTCCAATTAATCAAAAGAGAAAACGAGAAGACCAAAATTAAGAGAACCAGAAATGAACAGGGAAACATACAACAGACACCAGAGAAATACAGAATACTGTAAGACAATACTTTAAAAACCTCCACTCCATTAAGATAGAAAAATCTAAAAGAGATGAATGGATTTCTAGATTCAGCCAAACCACCAATATTAAACCAAGAAGTCAACAACCCAAACAGACCCATAACAAACGAGGAGATTGAAGTAGTAATCAAAAAGCCAAGGCCAGATGAATTCACAGCAGAATTCTACCAGACTTTCCGAGAAGATCTACAGCCAATCCTTCTTAAACTATAAGGAGAAAGAGGGGGGAGCATTCCCAAACCCCTTCAATGAAGCCAGTATCACTCTAATACCAAAACTAGGTAAAAACACAACAGAAAAGAAAATGACAGACCAGTACCCCTGATCAACATTAACTCAAAATGCTCGATAAAATACTTGCAAATAAAATACAGACATACATCAAAAAGGTTATCCACCATGACCAAGTTGGATTTATTCATGAAATGCAGGGATGGGTCAACAAATGCAAGTCAATAAATGTAATAAGTCACATAAATGAGCTTAAAGACAAAATTCCATGATCATCTCAATTGATGCAGAAAAAGGCATTTGATTAAAAAAAAAATCTAACATGCCCTCATGATAAAAGTTCTAGAAAACATAGGGCTAGAGGGAGCGTATCTCAACACAACAAAAGCTATGTTTGAGAAACCCAGAGTCAACATCATTCTAAATGGGGAAAAGCCTGAAGCAATCCCACTGAAGTCAGGAATAAGATAGGAATGTCCACTATGTCTACTCCTTTTGAATATTGTACTCAAAGAACTAGCACGAGCAACAAGGCAAGAGAGGAAATTAGAGAGATACAAATAGGAAAAGAATATGTCAAGCTATTCCTATCTGCAGGTGAAATACTACACACTAGAGATTCCAAAAATTCTACCGGAAAACTTCTAGAAACCGTAAACAAATTCAGCAATGTGGCAGGATACAGAATCAACCTGCACAAATCAATGGCTTTTCTATCTACCAACAACAAATATGCAAAGACAGAGCTTGTGGACACACTCTCAATCATTTCACAATAGCCTCAAAGAAAATAAAATATTTAGGAATAAACCTAACCAAGGAAGCAAAGGACGGACCTCTGCAGTGAAAATGTTAAACCTTTGAAGAAAGAGATAAAGACACTAGAAAATGGGAAGACATCCCATGCTCATGGATTGGTAGAATTAACACTGTAAAAATGACCATTCTCCTAAAAACTATTTACATATTTAATGCAATCTCAATCAAAATCCCTATCTCATTCCTCAAAGAAATAGAAAAATAAGCTATCTAAAATTCATATGGAACCACAAAACATCATGGGTAGCCAATATAATCCTGAGCAAAAAGAATAATATTGGAAGGATTACCATTCTAGATCTTAGGATGTACTACACAGTCATAGTAATAAAAGCAACATGGTATTGGCACAAAAACAGACATGTAGACCAATGAAACAAAATCAAAGACTCAAACGAGTATACATCACTTTGGCTATTTAATATTTGACAAAGATGCCAAAAATGTAAGATTGAAAAAAAAACATCTTCACCAAATGGTACTGGGAAAACTAGATGTCCACATGAGATTAGATCCACATCTATCACCCTGCACAAAAACTAACTCCAAATGGATCAAAGACCTAAATGTAAAACCTGAAACACTAATGCTGCCAGATAACAACACAGAGAGTACCCTCATTACATAGTTGTAGGAAGGGACTTTCTGAAATGGACTCCATTTGCCCATGAATTAAGACCAACCATTGACATTTTCATGAAACTAAAAATCTTCTATACAGCTAAAGAAACAATCATTCAGGTGAAGAGGAAGCCCACAGAAAGGGAGAGAATCTTTGTGAGCTATGCATCTGACAGAGGATTAGTATACAGAATATATAAAGAACTGAAAAGAAAAATAACCAAAGAATTGGGGGGAAATGATTCATTCAAAAAATGGGTCTATAACCTGAACAGAGAGTTCTTCTCAAAGGAAATAAAAAATGGTTAAGAATACCTTTTTAAAAGTTCATAATCCCTAGAAATTAGGGAAATGCCAACCAAAACAGCTTTGAGATTTCATTTTACCCCAGTCAGAATGGCAAAAATCAACAAAACAATGGACAACAAATTTTGAAGAAGGTATGGGGGAAATGGAACCATTGCTCACTGTTGGTGAGGTTACAAACTGGTGCAACCACCATGGAAATCAGCATGGAGAATTCTCAAAAAGCTAAAAGTAAATCTATCATATGACCCAGCTGTACAACTCCATGGCATATGCCCAGAGGACTTGACATCCTACTTCAGGGATACCTGCTCAGCCACGTTCATTGCTGCTCTAGTCAAAATAGCTAAGAAATAGAAAAAACAAAACTAAATGTCCTTCAACCAATGAATGGATAATGAAAATATGGCATATACACACTATGAAATACTTACTATTCATCTGTAAAGAAAAATGAAATGATCAAATTTCAGGTAAATGTATGGAGCTAGAAAAGATCATCTTGAGTGAGGTGACCCAGACCCAGAAAGACAAACATCACATGTTCTCTTTCATCAGAGGCTCCTAGATCCAAATCTTGAGATGTGAGACTATATCCTGGAGTGACTGCAGAAACCAGGAAAATTAAAAGGGACCACTGCCAGGAGGGGAATGGGCAATCGTAAGGGGAATAGCAAGGGACAGATATCTGATCAGGGAAATGGGAAAAAAGGGGGGCTCTAATTATGTAGGGGGAAGGAGATAGATACAGGAGAAGGAGGTAGAAATTAAAAGAAGAGTAAGGATGTCTTAAAAAGTCTTAAGGAGTCATACATATTATCAACTAGCCAACTAATAAAAACCCTATGATACACATAAGTTTGTGCATAAATATATCATACATATATAGTTTAAATGAAAATTTCTTATCTTTCCTGATAGTTGCCCCTCCAAGAGCCAAAGATCTACACACAGACACACACACAGACACACAGACACACACACATTCGCGTGCATGCACACACAAAACAAACAAACAAACAAAAAAACCACCAAGCATGAGAAGCCCTCTTTTTGAGTTGTTGGTCAGGGTTTTCTAAGAGGCTCCTCAAACATCCTAAAACATTATAGGCTATTACTAGTGCCTTTGGTTGGCCTTCAGAGATGGACAGTAAGTCCCTATTGATGGAGACACCGTGCACTTTGGACACAGGGCCCAGAGGCCCCTGAGTTGGAACTGCCCTAAATGTCTCCTCCTTAAGGTACCAGAAGGTACCATGTAAGCTTCAAAGGAGGTAAGCAACCAACAGTCCTACCCAGCTATGACACATATGAACCATGGCAACCACTGCCCATGGCACGATAACCCTGAGGGTACAGCAGTGGCGTGCATACCTTGGTGGTACCTAACACCTCTCTAATTGAACTTAAGGCCTACTCAACAAGAGGAAAATCACTTTACCAAACCTGCATAATCCCTAACTACATTCTAAATACTTGTCCTTATATCCACAAATAAATGGAGTCCTCACTCCTCATCAAGGAAACATTTCTTTTCAACGCACAGAGGCCGTTACAGAAAACCACAGCCAATGCAGAGTTGTGGAGCCCAGTCCCAGTGGATATATATCCAAAACTATCTCCTGCACCTAAGTCTCAGGAACACTGTGGAAAGATTGTAACAGCAGAGGATCAGGGAGTTTGCTGTAAGATATGTCTCCTAGTAATGTCAGAAACCACACCCATAGAGTCCCACCAACATGACTGCCCAAACATGAACTGAAAGAGGACAACAGTAATAGACATGCCAAAGTGGATGTGGGAAAGGCCTCAACACTACAAAAGGAACTGTAGGCAAGTGAGGAACACTGAGAGTGTGAGTGAGAAAGAGTCTTCCCCAGGGAGGAGCACACCAATTGATTATCCAATACCAAATGGTCAGCCCTGAAAACATACAAGTAACGCATAGATTGAGAAGGTTATATTAGGAATATATATGTATATACACATTCATATCCATATATGCATGTAAAAATAATGAGAAAAGAGGCCATGAATTTGAAAGAGAGCAATGAGTGGTATGTGGAAGGGTTTGCAGGAAGGGAAGGGAAGGGAGAAATTGTGCAATTATATCATAATCTCAGAAAATAAAAGAAAGTTTCGAAAAGTAAATGAGTGAAAAGGCAAGCCACATGGAAAGCTGTTTCCAACACACAGTATTAGTAATGGCTTGTATCCAGGGAATATAAAGAATTATCACTAAAATGTAATGATAACTAGATAAAATCTTGAATCAGAACTTCAGAAATTATATATATATATCCCAACTGTGAAATAAGCATCTAAAAATGTACTGAGCCTCATTAGTCATTAGAAAAATGCAAATTATAAACACAGAGAAATGCCATCTCACACTCACCAAGATGGCAGAAATAAAACCAATTGACAGTTCCAGACAGACGTATGGGGTGAGAAGGACTCGACTGCACAGCTGGTGAGTGTGTGAATTAGGAGAGTTACTTTGGAAAACAGTATGGATTATCTACTGGCTTGAACACATGCACACTATTTGGTTCATTAATTATTTTAATTTTTATTTGTAATTTTTTTATACAATGTATTTGATCATGTTTTCCCCTTCCCCAACTCCTCTCAGATCCTCTCCACCTCCCTACCCACTCAGCTTCATGTTCTCTCTCCTCTCAAAAACAAAAACAAAAACAACCCCCCCCTCAAAAAAACCCAATGTGACAAGAAAATTCAAAAATAAAACAAAAGGAAACAATGCCCCCTTCCTGTAATGCATGGTTGTAGTTAGGTTTCTCTGGTCCCGCCTGGCCCACAGTCCCGCCTGGCCCATGGTCCCACAGCGGCTTATAAAATACTCTGAGGCTTATATTAATTACCAATTGCATGGCATATGGCAGGCCTCTTGCTAGCTAGCTCTTATGTCTTAAATTAACCCATTTCTAATAATCTATGTTTTGTCACGTGTTCTGTGGCTTACCAGTCTGCCAGCATGTTGCTCCTTGGACCGCAGGCTGGCGTCTGTCCTGCCTCTGCCTTTCTTCTTCCTGTCTCTCTCCTTCAGTTTCCTGTCTGCCTCTAAGCTGCCTTGCCATAGGCCAATGCAGCTTTATTTATCAGCCAATCAGAGCAACACATATTCACAGCATACAGAAAGACATCCCACAGCACGTGGTGCTGGTTTTTTGTTTTGTTTTGTTTTGTTTTTGTTTTTGTTTTTTTTTTGTTTGTTTTTTTTTGGCCAACTACTCCTGGATATGGGGTCCACCTGGAGTGTGATTGATATATCCAGTAACACGCCATTGGAGAAAGCTAGTTTTCACTTTCTAGTGGTTACCAACGGCAAATAGCTTCTTGGTTAGGGGTGAGACTTAGTGTCCATTTCCTCTTTTCAGAACTGGGATTTTTGTCCAGCTTGAACCTGTGCAGGTCTTGTGCATGTTACAGTCTCTGTGATGTGTATGTGCAACAACAGTCTTGTGTCTGGAAGACATGGTTCTCTTGGAGTCACCCATCACCTCTGGATCACACAATCTTCCACAAAGACCCCTGACTCTTTTTTTTTAAAGATTTATTTATTTATTATGTACACAGAAGAGGGCACCAGATCTCATTACAGATGGCTGTGAGCCACCATGTGGGTGCTGGGAATTGAACTCAGGACCTCTGGAAGAGCAGTCAGTGCTCTTAACCTCTGAGCCATCTCTCCAGCCCAACCCCTGACTCTTAAGGGTAGGGGTTTGATGAAGACGTCCCACTTAGGACTGTGTACTCCAAAGTCTCACTCTCTGCACACTGTCCAGTTGTGAGTCTCTGTGTTAACTACCATCTAGGGCAAAAAGGAGCTTCTCCGATGAAAGGTGAGAGAATGCAGATCTATGAGTACAACAGTAGGTCACTAGAAGTCATTTTATTGCTGTGCTCCTGCGCTGGCTAGTTTAATGTCAACGTGACACACACTAGTGTCACCTGAGTGAAGGGAACCCACTTGAGAAAATGTCACCTTAAAGTGGGTTATAGGCAAGCCTCTAGTGCATTTTCTTAATTAGTGATTGATACAGGAGGGCCCAGCCTATAAGGAAGCAGGTTGAGCAAGCCAGGAGAGCAAGTCAGTAAGAAGGACTCCTTCGTGGTTTCTGCATCAGCTCCTGCCTCCAGGTTCCTGCCCTGTTTGAGTTCCTGTCCTGACTTCCTTCAGGGATAAACAGTAATGTGGAAGTGTAAGCCAAATAAACCCTTTCCTCCCCAAGTTGCTTTTGGTCATGGTGTTTCATCACAGCAATAGTGACCTAAACTAAGACAGGTCCTTTAGTACAATAACAGTCAAAGGTTTTCCCCTGTGCCCATGACTGTCTAGTTCAGGTATCTGGCCACTTTAGTAGTGACCAGTCTGGGTTCCAATCAAAACGTGGGTGGGTTTTTTTGAGTCCCTCTCAAAAGATTGGTGCCACTCCTTCACCCGTGGAACTTGCAGGACTCGGGAGCTGTTGCTGGGAAACATCGGTAATCACCTCTCTCCTCCAGTCACGTGCAGAGTATTTTCCAGTATTGTGAATGCCAGTCGGTCAGGGTGAAGCTCCTAGTTAGGCAGTAGCTCCATTTCTCTGTGCTTGCAGACCTAAGTAAGTGTTGTCTTCATCAACAGGGCCCTGGTCTCCGGCTGTGCAGAACAACCAATGGACTTGGCACAGCCGGTGTTGTGTGGGGGCTTCCAGGGATCCCCTTTGGTCAATGATCCAACAAGATGTAACCCATTCCTGACACCAGGAGGTTTTACTTGGCTAAGTTTTAATCTTTCAATAAGTGTGTTTCGATCCAAATAACCACAGAGCTTTAGGTACCCAGTGAGGGATCAAGTGGAAGGAGGCGGGTCTCCCAAGGAAGGGGGAATATAGTATGACTGAAAGATAAAGGGGAAACTGGGAAGACTAAATGGGGACATGGATGAGAGAGCAGGGTAAGGAGGGAATGTGAGGAGGGACAACTATCACAAAAGGCATTCTGAGAAGGCATATTGCTGTGGATATTGCTCTATATAAATAAAACACTGATGGCCAGTGACCAGGCAGGAAGTAGGTTGCCAGGCAGGAAGTAGGTGGGACAAGGAGAGAGGAGAATTCTGGGAAGTGGAAGGCTGAGGGAAGACACTGCAGCCACCGCCAGGACAAGCAGCATGTAAAGACTCTGGTAAGCAACCAGCCATGTGGCAAGGTATAGATTTATAAAAATGGGTTAATTTAAGATAAAAGAACAGTTAGCAAGAAGCCTGCTGCGGCCATACAGTTTGTATGCAATATAAGTCTCTGTGTTTACTTGGTTGGGTCTGAGCAGCTGTGGGACTGGCGGGTGACAAAGATTTGTCCTGACTGTGGGCAAGGCAGGAAAACTCTAGCTACACCATATGGAACCCTACTGCTGCAGAAGCTTCCTAAAATATACACTTACTATAGGGATAGCCTGGCTCCCTTTACCCTGCAGATATATGAAAGGAATTTAAATGAAGTCCCTGTATAATGGAGAAGACAATGCTTCAAGCAGACATCGTTAGCACATCGTCTCTACTTTGTATACCCAACATGCACGCCAAAAGATATACATTGCAGCACTGTTCTTTCTTTCAAGATTTGTTTTTATTATTGTGTGTATAGGTCTATGTGAGTGTATGTCATGTGTGTATGAGGTGCCCAAGGAGGCCAGAAGCAGGGGTTGGGTCCTCAGGAGCTGGAGCTACAGGTGGTTGTGAGCTCCATGGGTACTATGACCTGAACTCGGGTCCTCTGGGGGAGGAGCACACACTTAACAGCTGAGCCCCTCTCCAGCCCTGGCAGACCAGGATGAATAAGTAATAGCATGCCTGTACAGTGGAAAGAACAAGCTGAAGCTATCATCTTGTTTGCCAATAGGGGCAAGCCTCAGGAATAAAATACTGAGTGGAAACGGGAAACACAAGTGTGATTCCCCGATGAAAGCCTCTGCATGATAAAACCAAATTGTCAGTCTTAGATATCGGGATGTTGGTTACTTGGAGGAGACAGGAATGGTGACTGAAATTGGGGCCAAAGGAAACTATTAAAACTTGATGTAGTGCATATGTTTACTCGGATTATGGTTCTATCGTCTCATAATTTATTATGTCTATAAAACATGAGCATTGTGTACTTTTCTGCCTGGTTGTAACATGTATAATAAAGATGCATTCTAAGCGCACTGCTGGCTCTATTTTTTACTGTCTTTTTCTAATACTGAAAAAAAAAGCAAATCAGAACCATATGCTTCTCTCCCTCAACTCATCCCAGCAAGTGGCTTTGCCTAGTCATTTTCAATGTATCTGAAATATCAGGTGTCAGATCTAGGATCCCATGAGATCCTAGTCACAAAGAGACTGTTTTCCAAGGAAAGAAAAAATTTCCCTCCTCATTGTAGAACCAGAGATGTCTGCTTTGTTTTGCCCCAGAGGGCTTTTAAACAATGAACACAGTACACCAAGAGAACAGATAGTACAGAGAAGCAGCCAGGGGGACAACAGAATGCCCTGTCTGGTTCCGATGCTATGGTAACTCAAATAGATGATGCCTATCCATCCTTTTTCATTGAGCATTAGCCTCTAAAATCTCGTTCACTGCTATAAAGGAAGGCACTATTCTGTTGCTTCACATACGATCACTCACTTGCCCTAGACAAGGGGTTTATTCAAAACCTCCAAAGGCTAACCTGCCTGATGGGCATGGACTGGAAGTCTGAAGCCATTTGTCTTTTGATGTACTTTCTGAGAATCCTTCTCTCTCTTAACAACCCAACTTCACAAATATCTGAGGACTGTGATAAGCAGAGAGATTTGAAAGATGTCATAGGAAGGCTGTCATGTTCAAATATATATCCGTTATAACAATAACTGTAGTTGAATCAAGGTACAGATTAGAGGAAGATTTTCTTCTTGTACTAGAGCAAGCATAGTATCACAAATACAGTTTAGAATTTTCTAACACAGGTACAGATTTTGTAATAGGCAACTGAGTGTTCTGGTTTTATACAGTCTCTCTCTCTCTCTCTCTCTCTCTCTCTCTCACACACACACACACACACACACACACACACACACACACACACACACATACACACACCCACACACCCACACACACACACACACCTGTGTAGTTGTTAAAGGGTGTTTCAAAAGGCACTATCTATAATTTTTCTCCAAAAGATATACTCAAGTCCATGTATTACTGACTATAAACCCCAATCTTATCTGTTCACTCAGTATTTACTGAAGTCCTGACAATGGCCAGATCCGGGTTCCATTGTGAGTTAACTTGCCCTTGACTTACAATTCTCAGCATCTCAGGATGTGTTCTTGGATTGTTTTCCTTTTGTGACTATACCTTTAGGTCTGCCTTCACCTCCCACTTCGAAGACTCACTGTCTGCTTTTTGTTCTGCATGGTTGAGTGTATAAACCATGGCATTGTCTTATTAAATCTATGTTATTTTTGAGGGAAATACATCTATCTTCATTTTTCATTTTCTATTTTTTTTTTGGTTTTTTTCGAGACAGGGTTTCTCTGTGTAGCTTTGTGCCTTTCCTGGAGCTCACTTGGTAGCCCAGGCTGGCCTCGAACTCACAGAGATCCGCCTGCCTCTGCCTCCCGAGTGCTGGGATTAAAGGCGTGCGCCACCATCGCCTGGCCATTTTCTATTTTTTTATTAAGAAAATTTTTTCATTCATTTTACACACCAATCAAAGATCCCCCTCTTTCCTCCTCCAGCCCCCACAACCTCCCCCTTCCAACCCACCCCCACTCCCCCCAACAAGAAGGCAAGACCTCCCATGGGGAGGCACATCCAGTAGAGGCAAGTCCAAGCCCTCCCCTGTACCTCAAGGCTTCAGGAGGTGTCTCATCATAGGTGGTGGGCTCCAAAAAGCCCCCTCATGCACCAGGGATGGATTCTGATTCTACTGTCAGGGGGCCTCCCAAGCAGATCAAGCTACACAACTGTCTCACCATGTAAAGAGCCTAGTCCAGTCCCATGTAGGCTCCACAGCCATTGATCCAACTTTCACCGGTTCCCTCTAGTTTCGTTTGGTCATCCCTGCATGTTTCCCCATCATGATCCTGATGCACTTGCTCATAGAATCCCTCTTCTCTTTCTTTGACTGGACTCCTGGAGCTCTGTCTAGGGACTGGCTGTGGATCTCTGCATCTGCTTCTGTCAGTCATTGGAGAAAAGTTCTGTGATGACAGTTAGGGTATTCACCAGTCTGATCTCTGGGGCAAGCCAGTTCAGTTCAGGCACCCTCTCCACTATTGCTAGTAGCCCAGGCTTTAAAATGCCTTAGAAGATGGGCAGATGTGGGACACTGGATCACAACTGCAGGACTCCCCGAGTGGAGAGGTGCTGCGGCCAGTGGATAGGTGTGTGGTTTACCAGCACTTGGCAGGATGTAAGAAACATATTAGACTGGCTGCATGAGTTTATCATTTGGTGACTCCCCCGAGTTATAGACAAACACTGAGAAAAGCCTTTCACAGTGATGAAAGTAAAAAGTTACACTCATTTGTTCAACGAATAGTCACTGAACATCTCTGAGTCACTGGTGCAAAATGTAAAATTAATGGGAAGGATGGGAACAATCTAATGAAAAAATAGATTTATTTTATATTGAAACAAATGCCAGTTCAGACTTTTTTTTAATGTCAAAAACAGCCACAAGATATTTCTGATTCTTCCCACTTCTCCCGTCAGATGTAAGCCTCTAGATAAACAGATGGCTCTACTTATCTAGACACTGTTCTCCTGAACCACAGGCATGCACACGTGGAGTTAATTAGTTGCCCTTGAGCTAGGCTTCTTTCTAGTCGTCCTGACATCAATGGAAACATCATTAAAGAAACTGACCCTGTTAATATTCATCTCTGAGATTCCAACCCCCGTCAGGACAACTCGGGAAGCACAAGAGCTCTGTCACATTGAAGAGTCTCATGTTTTGTCTCAGACAACTGCAAACTGCCCAGAGATGCTGTAGCCTAGGAGATGATGCAGATGCATTACTGTAAAGCCTGTATCCTGCCAAGATGAAACTGGTTTAAACTGGGCTCAGCAGAATGCACATCTAAATAGGCAGCAAACAGAAAATGGACTTTTCCTCCTTCAGTCTCAAAAACGTGACATCATATTTGTCTTGCTTGAATTGATCCCAGTTCAGTATTACCATATATACAATTCACATTACCTCCCATAACAATTATTTAATGAGGGACAGTGGAGTGTTTATATATTTTATCTTTTTTGGTTTTGTTCAAGACTTAGGAGATTCAGTCTTCATTTTACTAAGTGTAAATGTAAGACATGAAATTGTAAGTATAGAAACAAGAAATTTAAAACACAAAGAAAAAATGGATCTTCCCAGCACTAGATCCTAGACTCTCGTAGTGGCGTGGCTCACCCAGAAAGCACAGCAAATATTCATCTACTGTTTGAAAAACTTTGTCTTTGCCAGAGTGAGCCACACCTCCCTCACTCCTCTTTATTAATCTCAGTTGTTTTTCTCAGTTTCAACTTCCCGTCCACCTCAACTGAAATGAATAAAAATAAGTGTCCCACCCACAGCCTAACAAAAGAGGACCCCGTCAACTTCATCTTTTCTCTCTGAGACCATCAAGGACAATCAACCTTCTAAGACCTTCACCCCACATCAACAGCTACTCTTGATCAATTCATTCCTATATTTTCACCAGTAGTTGAGGAAAAAACAAACCAAAACCCACAAATGCAAACCAGAACAAACATTTTTAAAGTAAAAGAGAACCAGAGGACCCAGGTTCAATTCCCAGCACCCACATGGCAGCTCACAACTGTCTGTAATTCCAGCTCTAGGGGATTTGACACCCTCACACCAATGCACATAAATAAATTTTAAAAAAACCAGGAGGCTATAGAAATGGCTTTAATGGTTAAGAGCACTTTCAATGGTCAAGGCACACGCCTTTAATCCCAGCACTTGGGAGGCAGAGGCAGGCAGATTTCTGTGAGTTTGAGGCCAGCCTGGTCTACAAAAGTGAGTTCCAGGACAGACAGGACTTTACACAGAGAAACCTTGTCTCGGAAAAAAAAAATTGTCACTTGCTGTTCTTGCAGAATACCTGGTTCTGTTTCCACCACCCACATCAGGCAGCTCACAACCGCCTATAACTCCCGCTTCAGGGAATCTAATGCCCTCTTCTGGTCTCTGTGGGTACCTGCACTCATGTGCACAATTCCACACACAGATATACATAGCCATACACATAACTAAAACTAAAAATACATCTTAAAAATAAACCAATCAGGACAGGGCTTGCAGAATGGAAGTGTTAGAGTTGACCATTACAGAGAGAGAAAGCAAACAATGGTAGTGCTTTTGAGGGTCCCAAGACATTATTGATCTTAGTAGACAAAAACTTCAGAAGAAGTATTATGAGTATTTCCAAGAACTAAAAGGAACCATGTTTAAATAATTAAAATATGGGATGAGGAAATACCCAAGTCAGTAAAGTATTTGCTGTGAAAGGATGAGTTCGAACCTCAGAACCCATGCTAAAAAAAAGCCAGTTGTGGTGGTACCCACTTGCAATCTCAGTGCTGGGTAGTTGGAAACAGGTGGATCTCTGGAGCTCAAAAAGCAAGGTGGACATGACCTAAGGAACAAGACCCAAAGTTAACTTACGGTCTCCATATGCATATGCACCTATACACACAAGCACACAAGTGTGCACACAAACATACACATAAGATATAATGAGAATGTCTCATAAAGCATCAACTGTAGCAAGCTTCCTCTTGGGCCACCAACCAGCTCCTAAATCATGACATGGAGACTTAATATTAGTTATAAATGCTCGGCCTTAGCTTATGCTCATTTCTTACTAGCTTTCATAACTTAATTTAACCTGTTTCTCCTCATCTACATTTTGCCTTGGGGCTTTTTACTTATACTCTTTCATTATGTATGTCCTGCTCTGTGTCTGTCTGGCCCTGGTTATCACCCTCTCGTTTTCTCTTGTTCTCTCCTCCTCATTCTCCCAAGTCTAGATTCCTTCTCCTTTATTCTCTCTGCCTGTCAGCCTTACCTATCCCTCTACTGCCTAGCTATCAGCCATTCAGCTTTTTACCAGATCTATCAGGTGCCTTAGGCAGGCAAAGCAACACATCTTTACATCATTTAACAAATGCAGCATAAACAAAAGTAACACATCTTTGCCTAGTTAAAGTAATAGTCTACAACATAAACAAATGTAACACATCTTCATATAAAGTGTGTGTGTGTGTGTGTGTATTTCACAACAATCAACAATAGGCAGATTTTTAAAAATAAAATGTTATAATTAAAAAGTTTATGAATATAAATTTTTATAAAAACTTATTAAAAGGTTTATTTGGGTCATATTTGGAGGATGAAAGTCTGAACAGGATGATGCTGTTTGGGTAGGGGCCCTGTCATTGCATCCTTTCATGACTGATATGCTGTGTCATGGCAGAAGGACACAACCTATGGAAATGTATGTTAAGAAGTGCAGCAACTGGGCTGGAGAGATGGTTCAGAGGTTAAGAGCCCTGGCTGCTCTTCCAGAGGTACTGAGTTCAATTCCCAGCACCCACATGGTGGCTCATAACCATCTGTAGTGAGATCTGGCCCCCTCTTCTGGCACCAGCCATACATGCAGGCAGGACACTGTATACATAATAAAATAAATCTTTAAAAGAAAAAGATTTTAAATAAAAAAAAAAAAGAAGTGCAGCAGCAGCTCGGGCCCAGGCTAGCTCTTTTGTATCAACCTCCCTTGAAGTAACCTATATCCCATGAGAACTTTCTGCCTCTTCTGACTTCTCAGCAGCTACATGATAACCTTAAGAGAAGAACAGCTTATTTCTCACAGAAACAATGGAGGCCAGAAGACAATGAGATGACATGTTTAAAACGCTAGAAGAAAAACATCATTGACCTAGATTTCCATATCTCAAAAATGAGAAATAGACCTTCAGGTTTCCCCAAATGAAGAGAAATTGTTAATGACAAACCAACTTTAGAAGAAATGTTAGAGGAAGTTCTTTAGGACAAAAGGAATAACATGAGTCATTCAAATCCGTAAGTGAAAACAGAGCTCCAGTAAAAGTAACTGTTCAGGTGATTATACAAGACAGTACAAAGTCAGTTCTTTCTTATTGTCCTAACTGACTTTTAAGAGCATTATATAAAATAATATGCCTATAATCATATTAATTAGTCTTATAAGAGATAGATATGCAATGTATTTGACAATGACAAAAGAAGAGGACAGGGAATAAGAAAATAACACCATTTGGTAATTTGAATTCACATGAAAAACTGGAGAAAAGCAAAACTGGGAAGACAATGTTATTATTCTTTTAAAACTCTGTAAATATAAGAACAATGTTCTCTTGAAGCTTGGGGAGTGGCTAGAAGTTAAGAGCTTGGACTGTTCTTGCATAGGACCCAGGTTTGGGTCTCAGCACCCACATGGTGACTCACAACCATTTGTAACCCCAATTCCAGAGGATCCAATTTCCTCTTCTGATTGGTATGGGCACCAAGCACATACATGTTGCACATACACAGATTCAGGCAAAACACTCATATCACAAAAAAAAAAAGCACTCATATAGGGACTGGACCTGCCTCAACTGAATATACTAGGCCGAGCTGAATCCCCAGGGGAGACCTTGCCTTGGAGGAGGTCAGAATGGAGGGTGGATTGGGGAGGAAGGCTGGGGGGTGGGAGGAGGGAGGACAGGGGAACCTGTGGCTGATATGTAAAATTAAATTAATTATAAAATAAAATAATAATAATAAAAAAATTTAAAGTTCTCAAAAGAGAATGATGCTCCCCTTTCTTATGTGATATTCTTTTAAAAACGTAAGGACATAATTATTATTGCTGGGCTTGTATATATGAATAATATACACACATACATATGATATAAAGTAGATATAGGTAGATAGATAAGCATCCGTCTATCAACTATCTAATTGGAATTAAGTAAAAATAAGAAGCAAATTCTAGTGAAGTATATGTGAATCCTTAGAGCAACCACTAGGGAAATATATAAAAACACATTACTGGATAAATGTTTTCCAGGGGCAGCTTGTGGTGGGGAGAAGCACCTACACCTCATCCCTGAAAGTAACCTTTCACCTATGGTGTAAGGAAACCCAATAAACTCATCTATCCTCCAGAGTGAACTTCAGTGGAACTGTGCCTGGGTTTGTGGTTGGGACCCTGGAAGAGTAGACATTGTTTCTGTCTCCCCACAGAGGAAGTTTAGAAACGCTGATAAAAGGCAGCTTAAAAGATGAAGCCTTTGTTTTCTCTTACAGTTTGAAGGGGTACAGTCTTTCAGGGGAGAGGAAGCAGGGCAGCAGGAAGCTGCTTACTCACATCTGGTGGATCAAACAGAAGAGGAGGATGAACGTCAGAGCTCGGTTTGCTTTCTCTTTCACACATTTCATTTAGTCCAGGACCTGAGACAATCAGATGCCACACAGATTCATTCTCACAGACACACCCAGAAGTGTTGTGCCATCTACCTGATTCTAAGGGCAGTCAACAGTGGAGATTAATCATCACAGATGAAAGACATTTATTAGTTAAGTAATTAGATGGATGACTGTCTGTTATAAACCCTTCAAAGGAGAAGTATTCTGTGATTTTTACAGGGAAACATACTCAACAGAGTAATACAGGGAATAATAGAAACCCTGAGAAAATGACTTTTTAAAACCAACAGAGGCTAGGAATGGTTGGTGTATGCCTACAATCACAGTACTAATGAGGCTGAGGCAAGAGAATCACCAATTTAAACCCAGTCTGGCTATGTGAGACCATCTAAAAAAGCTTTAACATTGTGATAAAATAGACATAACACATAATCTACCATTTTAAACACTGTAAAGGGTACAATTCCATCGTTATGTACATTTTCAATGCAGTACAACCACTACTCCATTCTAGCTTATTCCAGAATTTCTTCCATCTAGATACCTGTCCGCCCTAGGCAGTCTCCTCGCATGACCATCTGGCACCCACTAATCTTAACTGTGCCCCTGTGAGTTTTAGTTCCCATATTTCATATGAATTAAATCATAGAGTACATGGTTTTTATGTCTGACTTTTTAAAGTTGGGTAAGGTTTTCAAGGACTATCCATGCCACAGCATGTATCACTCACTGCTCCATTTTCTATGACAGAATAGTATTCTATCATATGGATTTACTACTTTTGGATTATCAAGTCACCTGCTAATAGTCATGGTCTCTAACTCCTTTTGTCTATTGTGAATACAGATACTATGCACACTGGTATGAAAGTTTTTATTTATAAACACTTCCTTTTTGCTCACTTAGGGATATATTCAGGAGAATGTCTAGTTCATATAATAATTCAAGGTTAAACTTATTGGGGAATTGGGAATTCCCAGACTGTTTCCCACAGTGGCCATGTTATTTTATATTTCCAACAATGAATATTGGTTCCAAACGTTTCCATCAGTACATTAGACACCTTTTCTTTTAGTTATAGCTGTAACAGTGACTATGATCTAGTGTTTTAAGGTTTCGATTCCCATCGCCCTGATGACTAATGACATTGAGTATCTTTTCATAAGATTATCGGTCTTCTTTGGAGAAATATTTGAGGTGCTTTTGCTTATTTTTAATTGGACTAGATTTTGTTATGGGTTTTTAATATATAAATCCTTTTAGATATGATGTGCAGATATTTTCTCCTAGTGTGTCTATTGTCTTTATCTTTAACTTTCTTGATGGTATCTTCTGTTACACAAAATTAAAGAGTCTGATGATTTTTGTTGTTGTTGTTGCTTGTGATTTAAGTTGTATTTAAGAAACCATTGCCAAACCCAAAGTAATGATTTGTCCCTATATCATTAAATTATGAGTGTGTGTGTGTGTGTGTGTGTGTGTGTGTGTGTACATCTGTGTGTGCATGCAAGCACACATGCATGTAGGCCAGAGAAGAACTTGAGATCCCCTAGAGCTACAGTTACAGGTGGTGGTGGGCTGCCCTACATGGGTGCTGGGAGCAGAACTCTGGTCCACTGATGGCGCAGCAAATGCTCTTAACTGTTGGGTCATCTCTTCAGATCTGTTTTTTTTTCTAAGAATTCTATAGTTTGACTCTTAAAATCAAGTGTGTGGTCCATTTTAACTTTCTGTTTGTATGAAGTGAGGATAAGGGTTCAATTTCATCATTTTGCAAGAGTCTATCCAGTTGTCCTGGCACTGTCATTTTTCCTATGGAATGGGCTTGGTACCTGCATTGGAAATTAACAGATCCTAGATCAATAGGTTTTGTTCTGGGCTCTAAATTCTATGTCATTGACCGGTATGTTTATCTTAATGTCAATTTTGTTTGACTACTACAGAGGAAAACTTGGAAATATGAACCCTCCAACTTTACTTTTCTACATTACTATTTTGGCTTTCCTTGTCTCTCAAAATCCCACATAAATTTTTTGGATCAGATTCCCATTCCTGTAAAAGAACATCATCGCGGTTTTGATACTACTGCATTTAACCTGTGGGTGGTTTCGGGGAGTATTCTCATATTAGCAATCTTAGGCCTGCTAATCCACAAGCACAGGCTGCTTTTCCAACTATTTGGGTATCAATTTCTTTCAGCAGTATTTGGTGGTAGGAAGTGATATTTTGACTAGCTGCTATAGCTAACAATGAAGGAAAAAATTTTGTGGGATGACAACTAGCTTTAAAAGTCAAGATATCTGACCATGACTGGTGGCATCCTGGATGGCAAGAACAGAGGATCCAGGAAGAAATACTGCTAGCTGTTCTTTAGACATCCTGAGCCTGAACCCAAATATTTTGAGTGGAGATATTAAGTAGGCCCTTTAAGATATGGTATCAAGAGAAAGATCAAGTCTGGAAACAGAAATAAGGAAGACACCAGGATAGGGATGGCAATTAAAACCAAGGAACTAAATGAGATCTCAGGGACAATTTATTATAAGGAAGGGGTATCAAAACAGATCTCTTCTAAAAAGCTATCATCTAAAGGGAGAGATGTAAGAATCTGAAAGCTGCCAGAGAGGCAGAAGGAAAACCAGGAGTGAATGCAGTTCCCTCGAGGATCTCAGTGAGGATGTGCACCTATTCCCGCTAGTCATCTTCTGTTCACTGTTGTGGAAAACAGAACGTCCCCAGGTGCCTGAGCCAGCAACCTTGAAAGCAATGGAGAAGCCACTCTCCTTCCCACCTTCCTCATTGAACTGTTACCTGCTAAACACTTGGGCAGTCAGCTCCATGTCCCCATTGGCAGTGTTTTAGGTTCAGGGCGTGTAGCCTACACCATCCCCATATCAAGTAATTCTTCAAAATGAAAATCTGAATCATCGTTCCCTTAGTTAAAATTCTTCATCAGCATCTTGAAATATTTCCAATGGCTAACAATGGAAGCTTCTTATTATAGTATATAAAACCCTTTGTAACCCATGCTTTCTAAACCACAGTGCCCAGACTCACGAATAATACTCCACCTTGTGATTGTTTTCATGCCGTTTCCACAGACCTCAACTTCAGACCTGGCTGTCACTCCACAAGTCGGTCTTCCTTCCCGTGACACAGCTCTTCTCCATTCTTCACCACCGGTCGTGTGTCACTTGCTGCTTGCAGGCCTGTCCACTCTCCTTAGTCCTGGAGGTGTCTTCCCTAATCTATCCTTCTATTACTTTCTCTACTTACTCGTTTTCCTGAAACTTGAGTGTGAACTCTCGAAGGGCAAACACTGTGCCTTTTATCTGTGTAGTCCAGGTGACCAGAACTCGGTAAATATTCAACAAATGTGTAGTAAAGATTTTGCTTGAACCCAGTATGATTTTGATAAGCAAGAAGGGATCAGAACTTTCTAAGGTTCAGATTGTTAATTTTTTTTTTAAAAAAGGCACAGGGTATGAAAACATCATGAGTAATTCTGAACACCAAGTGGCCCCAATCTCTACAGTAAATACCTTGGGCTCTAAACACTTTTGTTCATGATAAGAACGGAAACCTAGCTGGGACCTAGAAGTGTTGTTGGTGACTGAGGTGTGAGAAAATAGGGCAGTGACCAGGACAAGGCTCTCCCAACCTGATAGCTGAACACCGAGACATACTGGGAGAAAGAGGGGACTCGGTCTGTTGATACCCTGAGGACCATCAGGAGCACAGCATCACCACCATCCAATTCTTTGTTCTTCCACCTGCTGGTCCCTAGTGCTGGCTAATATCCTCGATTGTCTTCTCAGAGACAAACTGATCAAACTGAGAGTTTTACTTCTTCAATAAATGAATATTATTAGCTTTTGAGGGGGTTAACTTTTAAGGAGTTGCCTTTTAGTTGGCTTATATATTAAACTCTTAACCAAATTAAGCCTCCTTCAAATGACTGCTTAGTCTGCTTTCTGTTACTTTGATAGAACACCAGTTTGGGTAATTTATAAAGGAAAGAAATGTATTTACTATAGTTTGGAGTCTAAAACACCAGTATAGAGGTGCTGTCCACCAGTGAGTGCATGCCTCCTTGCCACATTATAATGCAGTAGAGTGCATCATGTGATAAGAACAAGGGAACATGTATGCTCAGCTGTCCCTTCCTTTTCCTATAAAGCTGCCAATTCCACCAAGAGGGTACTTCCCTCATGAACTCACCTAATGCTAACTGCCTCCCTGAGTGTCCACCACTAACTACCATCAACATATGCATTTGAAGACTAAGTGTGTGGGAAATTCAAACCATTGGAAGTAATTTCTTGAGCATCAGCAAATGTCTACACACACACACACACACACACACACACACACACACACACACACACACACACGCTTGAATATTTTCATTTAAAACACAAACAAACCCTGTCTGTATGTGTCACCCAGAGAAATAGTGTGTGTGTATGCATTTCCATTATTACCTCTCATTTTTAGTCATCTTAGACCCTCAAAAAGGTTAGCTGGATAGGATCTCTCTGAAAAATTCATCTCTTAGGTGTTTTATATGGTCTAAACATCAGCAAGCAGTGGCTGAGAGTGCATATTCTTCTTTCAGAGGACTCAAGTTCATTTCCCAGAACTCATATTGAGTGGCTCATAGCCAGCTGTAATTCCGGTTCCAGGGTATCTGATGCCTTCTCCTGGACTCTGCAGGCACCTGCACTCATATGTGCCACATATAGACACATAATTTAAAAAATAAAAATAGATAACTCCAGTTCTAGGGTATTCAATGCCCTCTCTATGTCTCTGCATCCACCAGGCATGCATGTGGTACACATACATATGTAGAGGCAAAACATATGCATATATATAAAATAAAACAAACAATTTTGAAAAACAGAATAAAAAGTAAATCTTAAAAAATAAAACATTCTAGAAATTCATGGGAAACAGCAAAATAAAACTGCTAATGTTACAAGAAAAAATTTAATACAATTTGAGGCATGTGCATTATATACTATAGCATATGTAATATGAGATAAGTATGATATGTATTATAAATCTATTATAATCTATTTAGTTATGTTTGTAAAACTCACAAGAATTGGTTAGAGTCTCTAAAGTTTAGTTATAATGTTTAATTCTTCTTTAGGCACATTTGCTGGTGCCCTAGGTCAACTAATATTATTGTACTTTTCTGTGGAGGTGTCTAAGTTGCTACACAAAGTAAAGTTTGGATTAGGAATTAATGAATAAGACAATAATCAAATGATAGATTTTTTTGTTTGTTTTGTTTTTCAAGACAGGGTTTCTCTACATAACAGTTCTGGCTGTCCTGGAACTCGCTTTGTAGATCAGGCTGGCCTCGAACTCACTGAGATCTGCCTGCCTCTGCCTCCTGAGTGCTGGGATTAAAAGTGTGTGCCACCACCACTTGGTGATATCTTTCTTATTATCTGTGTCACATTCCAGTCTGCACTGTATGGATTTAATACAGTATAGCACTTCATCACCCTGCTACACATGTTATTTTTATATTCTACCAAGGAATCACATTTTTGTAATAAGAACTGTTACCTAAAGCATCTTACATAATTCTTGCCTAACAGAAGAGGCCATACACGAACATACTTGAATATGTTTGATTGCACATTCATCATGCAGTTGGACATGTTCCTTATTTCTCTGAATTCTAACCCAGTGAGGTACAGCTAAGAGAAACAGCCTGATGTGTGATTATAACCATACTCTGGCTCTTCAGCCTGGTGATTTCAGAGTCTTTCCTAAATTATAATGCACTAATAGAATACTTTTCCTTAAAAATTTATTTACAAGACATTTGTTTTCAAGTCAAGAATTTATTGCAAGAACAAGGCAAGTTCAAACTGGCCCACTGAAACGGCTTGGGGGGTAAATTCTGAATGGTGTTCAGGACGCAAGGCTGGGTATTTGGTGGAAATCATATCTAAGACAAGTTGCATTGGAAGCTATTTAACATAAATGTCTTCTTATAAAATATGTTGCTTTTTCCATTCAATTGGGAAATTATATAAAACTTAAAAATAATTAGTCTAACTCATTCTGGGTTTTGTTTCTGTTTTTGTTTTTGTTTTGTTTTTTTCAGGAGCTGAGAGGGTGGGTCAGTTATCCTGAGGTTTTTAATGTTTTGTGGTATAAAGACAATTTTTCTTTACTTTTGAAATTCAGATCAGACCATGGTTTAAAACGTTATATTCTGACAGTTTATGATTTGTCCTTGAGTGAAAGCTTGTGCCGCCCGCTCTCTGGTTTGCTGTGAGTGCTGACGGAGAGGACTGCAGACAGATGGGCCGTGAGGAGTCTTTGTCTCCATTGGCAGCTCTCGTGCGACCTTAGTGTAGTAAATGGGTCTCAACAGCCTAGTTATAAACTGTTGCTGATCATGCAAGGAATGCAACCTGGAGCACAGCATTTGGGGAGCAGAGGAGACTGTTAAAAGCCAGAGCCAGACTGTCTGGGGAGATGCACTGAAGGCAGGGAAGAGGAGCAGACACCGATCAGGCCCCGAGAGTCAGATTCTCATGCCTTGAACAACATTGGCTCATTTCAACCTACGTGCTATGTAGTTGACACTGTCTGAACACTATTAACCCATTATTCCTATTGTTGTTCAACTCTAATGAGGTGAACTCCTATGGGAGTGATTTTTAAAGCTGGGGATGGAACCTGGGCCTTTGCATATGTGAGGCAAGCTCTCCCACTGAGCCACATCTGTACTCTCTAATAATTATATTCTAAAGATCAAAGGGGGACACCCATTCCCTTCAAAACTCTCTTATGAACTGCAGCACAGATTTTCACACGAATGACTTCTGCTTCTTAAAGAAAACTAAATGATGACTCTTATTTACTAAAGAGACCAAAGGAGTCCCAAGGGTGCCTAGAACTTCAAAGTGGGCTCTCTGTAGAAAAATGTTTTTTGAGATAGGTTCTATGTACCCTTGACTAGCTTAGAATCACTACATAGTACAGGACTGGTCTTAAACTCTTGGCAATCATTCTGCCTCTGCGCCCAAGTCCTAGAACTATAGGCACGTCCAGCTCAAAACTCCTGTCTTTTAAATTACTCAGTGAGTTAACAATTCTCTTCTTAACACACTTACTTCAGCAAGAGTACACATTTTGTATTGAATATACATTTCTGAGCTTAGAGCCCTTTTCAGGAGATTTTTGCTGTTGCTGTTATCCAAGAAAGAATAAGTTTGGTAAATACTGTGTTTGCAGTCAGGCTCTACCACATCAACAGGCTATTAAGTATTTATATCAAGTGACAAGAATTCCATTTCAAGCAAATATTCTTGAATTTTACCTTAATAAAAAAATCTTGTCTTTGAAGTTTTGTTTTTGTTTTTGTTTGGTTTTTAGTTTTTCAAGACAGAGTTTCTCCATGTAGTTTTGGTGCCTGTCCTGGATCTCACTCTGTAGACCAGGCTGGCCTCGAACTCACAGAGATCCACCTGCCTCTGCCTCCCAAGTGCTGGGTTTAAAGGTGTGCGCCACCACCACCCAGCGTCTTTGACGTTTTAATCTAGAACATGGGTGAGGTTTCTCTTGCCTTTAGATAACAGTGGCTCCTTTGTATGAACCATATAATTTTCCTTTGAAACAGTTTGTAACTAATGGCACAAATCAAGTACTGTACAACTGTAATCAAGTATGGAAAGACTCTCTCGCACACTTCATTCCTGTACCCCTCTCCTAACACCCTGTACTCTGCATATGACCTGGCGAGGGTTTTCCATCAGTGGTGCTCAGCTCTTGTTGGTTGTCTAGGAGAACAGATTAATATTAATGCTGTGGTGATCTAGTGCCAAGGTCACTGGGTGACCCTAACAAAGGTTAGTTTTGCAATATGTATGTCAGTGTGTTATTTGATATGAGCAAGGAAAGTTATTCTGCATATTATTCTTTAACACATTTATGAGCAGGCACCGTACTTTATCTGATTTTTTAGCCAGTCTGTAATGGTTGTCTAAAACTACATGACTAAGCCTGAAGGTTTTGGAAGACCAAGCTAAAGTGAGTATGCGACATGAATTTGTAATAAAGTATCAGAGGACTAGAGATTGTGTCATGATGAAATCAGATCTCAAGAGGCCACTATCCTCGTCACTACTGCCATATCGAATAATAACTAGATACAATGAGAAACTGTTCATCATAGGAATACTATTAATGACAGGGCTTGCTTTTTTATTAAAATGTAAGAATACAAATAGCTTATACCAGTAAAATACAGTAGCATTCAGGCTCTAATATCAACATTAAATCAAAGCCTATGGACAGAAAAGAGACTTAAGAGATGCAGGTGAGGGGAAGGAAATAGCTTGTCACTCTAGATTACAGAGAGCTGCCACAGGCAAAAAAAAATAATAATAAAAATGGCAATTAATTTCATTGCAGTACTTTAATGTTTTGAAGAAAACTTATGAAAAATACAGATTTTTAAAAATCTTACATTTTGGATAGATAGATAGATCATCACCTACCTTTCTAACAACAGTAGGAGCAAACACAATTGAAAAAACGCATGGTACTTGGGCTGTGCACTACAACAGCATGGACTGAATGCCCTGGCACACTCCTACTTTGAAGGTAGATTGTGGCATGGAAGTTATGTCAGGTTGGTTCCAAAATGCAATACTGGGTCCCAGGCCAGAGCTGCTGGGCTGTGCCCATTTTGGCCCAGCTTTTCCAGCCGTGAGAATATAAATCACAAAGAAAAAAATGTAACCAACCATTCATTTGAGATAGCAAGAAAGGAAAGGAAATCAGTTTTGTAAAAACACTTTTCCCTCTTTTTTAAGCTTCTTTATTTACTCCGGATAGTTAACAAAACAGTGCTCAATAGTGAAGTAAGCAGATTTTACACTCACTATTACTGTATGGATAGAAAGAGCCATGTGCATTTTTGTTTGTATACATCATCTCAGATCACTGTGTTATGGCACTCGAGAACAGACTCAGAGGCACAAAGTTAATAAATACATTTAACACTGTCAAGCATTCAAAAGATAAATGCAATCAAATAGCAAAAAAAAATTCCGTTTGTATCTTTGACCTTTCCAAGGCTGTGGAGAATCTTTTCACATGTCAGAAATCTCTATAGCAAAGATTCCTATAATAGAAAAAAAAAGAGATTAAGGTTTTAAATGAAATAACTTCAGCATGTGTAAAAAGGATATATTATGATTACTTTAGCAGTGCTTGGGGTTTCCCCTCAGCTTCTGTGAAGGGAAATGGATATAGTGAATTTGTTCATAAACCATGGCATATTCATGCTGTGGAATACTACTGTAACATAAAAGGAAAGAAATACTGAGATGGACAACTTGGATGGTTGTCATGACCATTGTGCTGAATGAAAAAAGTCAGTTTCAAAGGTTGTGTTCTGTGCATGACCGGATTTGCATAGGATCCTCAAACTGACAGAATTATAGTATGGATAAGAAGTTAGTTGGCCACCTGGTAGGCAAACAGGAGATACAGATTCTAACTCTAAAGGGATGGGTACCACAAGGGAAGATTTTCTTTTATAATTAATTTTTAAGTTAATAATGGGTGTTTTCATACATACATGTTATTATGCCTTTTCTATTTGTACCCTGCCTCAGTGTCCCCCTCACCACCCCTCCCGTCTGCTGGTCCCTTTGTCCTCTAATAGGAGCCCCTTCTGCTTTCATGTCACACGTGTTCCTTTCTTCAGATCCCCTCCTAAGTAAGGTATTGGGTGCTGGTGGGACAGTATTTAGTTATTAGCAAGTGGTATATACAAAGACTGTATATGCATGCGTGCACACACACAAATGAATATACTAGGGAAATATTAATAAAGCCTATGCACTGAATTATACCAGAGATGATTTCCTGTTGGCAAGGTGCTGATGCTGTAGGAACTGGAAAAACTGTGAGATTCTCTGCCCTACTTTACAGCTTCCTCTCAAACAATAGCCATTACTTGTGGTTCATCCATACGATGGGTATTAAATATTGCTCAGCAGTTAAGAGACATGTAAGACTTTGGATAAGACTCAAAATATATTATGCTGAGACTAAGTCAGCACCAGAGGCTATATAATGTATGACAGCAGTTACTTGACAGCCTGGAAGAGATAAAACTAGTGGCAGAGGAAACAGGATTGATCTTGGGTCCTCTGGAAGAGCAGCAAGCACTCTTAACTACCTAGCCATCTCTCCAGCCTCAGGGATAACATTTTAAGTTGACATTGAAAGATGATTTTAAAGGGGGGCTAAGGGTATATTATTAACCAAAGTAACAGATAAAATACAAAACTTTCTAATATTACAAGAACCAATCAAATGGAGAAATACAGGAAACGGCATAATACAAACAGCAAACGTAGGATACTGTGATGGATTTCAGACCAAATGTAACAGTTACAGCAACAGTATAAAAATTTTTATCTCTATTAAACTTTTTTAACTTCAGCAAAATTTTTTTAAGTGGCTTATGAAGCAAAACTCAAATCAATACTTTATAAGAGAGATATAGTAAGACAGAAAGATTCAAAAACAGCTAAGTAAAGTTATTTACCAGGAAAACGGAGACAATAAGAGAGCAGGATCAGCAACCTGAATACACAGCTTTAGACAGCAGGCCAAAGAGAGAATGTAAATGTTTCCGACAAGAACACTCCATAAAAGTTACATGCCACAGGAAGGATGGCAGTTCTGAGTGCTGGTGTAGCGAACATCATCAGCAAACCACATATAAAATAATCTTACGTCAGAGCTGGCCAAGGTGAGATCTGAACACTGGTGCTGGAACGGGAACCAAAAGCAGAGAGGAAAGAGGTCACCAATGACTGATCAGCAGCTGGACCTGTGGCTGCCCAGCAGACAGATGTTCTATGTGTCCAGAAGAAAGATGAGAGCATCTCTCAGTTTTCAGCTCAGTTCAAGGGCCTGGCCTGGAAGGTGACCAACAGGAACTGCTGTTCACAAGTGATGCTGAGCTCCAGGGTGGTCCTGGTCAAGAAGATGAAGCTGGGGAGATGGCTCCATCGGGGAAATGCTTGCCTTGTAATTATGAACACTCTAGTTTGATCCCTAGAACTCAGAAAAAGCTGGGCATGGTGGTTTGCATTTGTAATCTCAGTGCTGTGGAGACAGAGACAGGAATCTCTAGGGCTGACTGGACAGCCAGTCTAAAACACTGGAGAGTTTCAGGCCAGTGAAAGAACATGTCTCAAAACAAAGAAACAGAAAAGGTGGCCAGGCGGTGGTGGCACACCCCTCTAATTCCAGCACTCAGGAGGCAGAGGTAGGTGGATCTCTGTGAGTTCAAGGCCAGGATGGTCTACAGAGTGAGTTCCAGGACAGCCAGGACTGTTGCACAGAGAAACCTTGTCTCAAAAAAAAAAAAATGTGGACAATGCCAGAGAACAACAGCAAAGACTGACCTCTAACCTCTGTATGCATTCACACAAACATGCACATGCCCACCCCTAACACACAGAAAAGTATTCCTTGAAACTCAGTCTCTTCTTAACCCAGAAGCAAGGCGTGAAGGAGTATAGCTTCTAAAGAAAGCAAGTTCTGGCCATGTGTTGCTAGCTCCTGGAGACCACCATTGCTGAACTTCTCACATTAATGTTTTATGATTAGCTATAAAGCATCTCTTAGATTAAAATCCCTAGTATCTGATGTTACTGAAAACTCTGCCATTTGAAACTGTGTTTTGTTTGGTGTGGCATGTGGACTAATTAGACATTGATATTGATAGTATTTATTCCTAAAGCTTGTTAATATATGCTAATATACTTATCAATTCCAAAATTTTATTTCTAGATTCCTTCTTATCAGCACGTACAATCCCATCATCTTTGAAAACACTAGCTCTGTTTCTGTTTCTATAAGCAGTACTCCTTTATTATATCCCTATAGACTTAAGAGAATGGATGTGTGGTGGTATTGTGTTCCCCAAAATATTGTGTACCTTAATAAACTTATCTGGGGTCAGAGAACAGAAAAGCCACTAGTTAGGCAGTGATAGCACACGCCTTTAATCCTAGCATTCCAGAGGCAGAAATCCATCTGGGATCTCTGTGAGTTCAAGGCCACATTGGAAACAGCCAGGCATGGTGACTTAATCCCAGGAAGCAAGTCTTTAATCCTAGGGAGTGATGGTAGAAAGCAGAAAGGTATATAAGGCATGAGGACCAGAAACTAGAAGCATTTGGCTGGTTAAGCATTCAGGCTTTTAAGCAGCAGTTCAGCTGAGAGCCATTGGGATGAGGACACAGAAGCTTCCAGTCTGAGGAAACAGGACCAGCTGAGGAATTGGCGAGGTGAGATAGCTGTAGCTTGTTCTGTCTCTCTGACCTTCCAGTATTCACCCCAATAACTGGCCTCGGGTTTGATTTTATTAATAAGAACTTTTAAGATTCATGCTACATGGATGTTAATGGGAATTGTTCTATTTCTGAAAATAAATAAAAAATTCTGTCCTTAAAACGTATAGGAAATACAAGAAATTAAAATACATGGCAGACTTTAAAATATCACTCACAATTTACAAAAGGCCAAGTGGACAAAAAGTAATCAAACCTACTTAAAAGATGTATGTAACACCACAAAAGTCAGGGTTTCTAATAATACTGTGCTGTAAAAAGAAACATACCTGCTTAAGTGCACATATTTGTAAAACCTGGTCATGTGCCAGGCTTTGGTGGTGCACACCTTTAATCCCAGCAGAGCCAGGTGGATCTCTGTGAGTTCGAGGCCAGCCTGGGGTACAGAGTGAGTTCCAGGACAGGCTCCAAAGCTACACAGAAAAACCCTGTCTCGAAAAACAAACAAACAAACAAAAACAAGAACAAAAAAAACTGGTCATGTATAAGACATGCAGACCACAAAGCTCATGAAACAGAAGTGATAAAGAATATTTCCTAGTCATGATGCAAAAATAGAAGAAATAAACACAAAAACTGAAACACAAAACATTCTTTCAACTGAAAATTACAAGATTTTCCATCAGTACATTGGTACAAGTGGAAACCACAGAATTTCACAAACTAACCAAAAGAAAAGCAAAACAGTTAAGACTACATGAGATCATTTGAAACAGCAGCAGAGACAAAGGAAGAATCCTAAATATCTCTACCAATTAAACAAAAGAACAGAGGTAAATGAATGAATTCTCAACCCAAAAAGCTAGCAGAAAACTCCAACAAGGTCAGAAATAACACAGGAAGGAAATAATAAAAAGAACAGGAATTAATAAGAGGGAAAATAGATCATAAGTAGTACATTAAAGCTCTGGGGTTTGAAGGGGGCTGGAGAAAACTCGGGGGTTAATACGAGTGCTGGGTATTCTTCCAGAGGACTGGGCTTTGACTCCACATGGTGGCTCACAACCTTCTGTATCTCCAGTTCCAGGGGACCTGATGCCCCCTCTGGCCTCTGCAGGCCCCAGGCACATTACTGGTACATATACATACATTCAGGCAAAACACCCATATACATAAAATAATTTTTTAATCAGGAAGGAATTTTTAATATTTCCTTTTTAGTATTTTTAGACTATTACAGAAAGCATGTTATGACCACAACTGGTCATAAAGCAGGTACCAGTGGATCATGGGGGAATAAAAGAACAAACTTAAGTTATTCATGAACTTAGTATTTGGTTAAACGCCCTCAGTACATGGGAAAAGTGGGATACAAAGGCAGAAACGATGGCCTGCAAACAGATCTTGAACTTTTTAATCCGTCTATTTACTGAACTGATGGATGCTGCAGAAATCCAGAGACAGTTTCAGACATGTTCTGGGCTGAGCAAGTGAGTCAGGAATGTTGAGAACACTGTTGGTGTTGAGCCTCAGTTCTCACAATGACATAGGGAATATACAAAATGGGGTAAGACAAGGCAGAAGTCTGTGATGATGCTTTGGAATTAAAAGTACTGGCTGCTTTTTCAAACAGAGAGAGAGAGAGAGAAAGCAGTGCGGTGTGGAAAATATAGTAGTGTAGGTAAATGAGACATTTCTATTTAAAATAAAACAAATAGGACAAAAATTCAACAATAGTGAATTGAGAGGTATTTTTACTTTTGTAACTTCATACAAATTTTAAGTTATTCACAAATAAAATTTTAAACATTTGTGAAATATAACAATAAATCTAAAATGAAAAATAGTAAACACCTTCTTATTTATTCTATGGTGCGATAGTAATTAACCCACATTTTGTAATAAATGTACATGAAAAATAATACAGACGTAAAAAGGAATTCACACTTTGACAATAGAGCATACTGGCTGGTGGCACAGTTCAGTGTACAGTGGTTGCCTAGCATGCACGAGGTCTTAGCTTTGATTCACAGTATTACACATTACAGATATTAGATAAGCCTTAAGAGTTATTTCATTTTAGTACAATATTCATATAAACCTCCTATTTATAGATGAAACCCTTTCTTCTGGATCACTGCATCTTAGTAATCAAGTTTAATATCAATCCCCTTGCTCCCTCAAATTTCACTGTGAACACTACTACCTGTGTCCAGGGTCCTGTGCACACTTACTCTTCTAGTGATCGGTCGAGGCCTCGGTCAGGAGATCGATGGTGAGCACGTTCTGGTGAGTGACATTTTGTATTTGGCTTCATTGAACTCAAATGATAAGCATTACTTGAGTAATTCTGGCGGCGAAGTTCTTGGACAGCCCTTTCCCTATAGCAAAAGAGTGATGCTTTTGAACTTTACATTCAGTGGTGTTATAAACCTATCATGAAACTGTAGCTTCACTCAAACACTAAAACATTAAATTCTACCCATCATGAAATAATAAACCCCTTACTGAGCCAGGAGAACACCTGTAACACCAGCATTCTGGAGGCTGACACAGGAGGATCAGCAGTTTGAGGCTAGCCTGAACTAGAGTGAGACTTTGTCTCAAAAAACAAACAAAAAACTCCACTTGTATGCACACAGACCTACAAAAATAAAACCTATTGTTAACTAAGAAACAACATGTGTAGGCAGAGTGTTGCACAGAGATCAACTTACCTTTCAAATCGTTCTGTCCCTAGCTGTCTTTTAGTAATGTCCAAATCTGCTTCCAACTGTGTTACGACATTTCTGAACTGAGCCACGTCTCTACTCTGGATGGCCCTGTGCAAAAGATAAGAGCAATGGTTGATTAAACTCAAATACACCTGTGACTCCATGAGTATATTAAACCATACTGGTAACGGCATCTTAGCTGGATCCAAGTCACAATGTGAGTTTGGCAAGTTATTTCATGGTGTGGTGTGTGTGTGTGTGTGTGTGTGTGTGTGTGTGTGTGTGTGTGTGTACATGTTGGCCTTGCTCCTGTCTGTGTGTGTATTGCACATGTTCAGGGAGGGCAGAGGCTGACTTGGGGTATTTTGTCCAGTCACTCCCCACTGTATTTGTTTTAGAGGGTCTCCCAACTGAACCTGGAGTCCACCCATCTGGCTATGCAGTTTGGCCAGTGTGCTTCAGGGCTCTGTCTGTTTCCACTCCCCGGTGCTGGGGTTACAGCTGCATACTGCTGCTCCTGGCTTTTACATGGATGCTGAGGATCTGAACCCAGATCCTATGCTTGCATAGCAGGCGTCTTACTGACCAAGCTATGTCCTCAGCCCTACACTGTGATTTTTATGGACAATTTTAAGGGCATGTTTTAGAAGATTCAATGTACAGTCTTGATTACTTGAAAAGCCTCAGCAATCCCAGTCCTGTTCAGTTAATCAAACCTTCTTGTCTCTGTTTCTGTGTACACAAATGGGACAATATTATGTATCATCTAGATTATTCATTTATGCAAATATTCTTCATAAATATCAGTTTCCCACGTTGGCCAGCTCCATGTCACAGTACTTAGCAGCAGTCTGAAATGGAATACATCCTCGTGGGAGTTCTGTTTCTTTCCTAAGGTGGATTTCCTCCCACCAGTCTGAGAAAGGGACCCTGAGGGACCTGCTGAAGGTATCACAACAGCCTCACTAACTAGAACTGACTAGAATGACTCACTCAGTCACATCCAAGAGGACCCAACAGTACTGTCAAGGAAACTACCCCTGGCTGGGGGGTCCTTGATCACCAAGGGCTCCTAGGAGTGGCTGACTGCTGAGAAAATGATCACCATGCTTCCCCAGGTGCCAGGCTCAGGTCTGAGGATGGGCAGTGTTACAGGTGGGTCACAGAGGCTGAGGACCCCCATTAACTTTCATTAGAGGTGACCAATCTTAATAAACTTTCACTCCCCAGGCAGATATTTCCACTTGAATGTCAAGCTAAAGGTCTTCAAATTAAAGGCTAGTATTATTGGTAGTTTATTTAAAAAAAAAAAAAACAGGCTAAGATCAAAAAAAATTCCGAGGGAGTGCTCAGTGTTTCCTGGGTTCAGTTCTTCTGGGCATCTAGTATATACTCTTACAGACATTGGGAACTATAACGCAACAAATGGAGAGACAGAAAACAATACCAGACAGCCCATACATGCAAAATTCCTTGAGGTTTCAGAGCGCTTGCTTTATTTTACATTTCCTAATGACAATATTTTAGATCAGACTATCTATTCTATTCAAAACTGTGGGTTCAAAACAATCAGCAGACATTGTTACATTTAAAAACCTTAGATTAGAAAAACTAGACTGTGGTATTAAATCTTCAGCAAATCACAATACTCCTGATTCTCAGTCTAATTAATGGCAAATTGTGGGCTCCAACCTCCAGATGCCAGCTTTAACATTCTCAGTTATGAGGAACCGAGAACAAGGGCAGAGTGCTCTGTGCTGCTCCACTGCAGCCAACTCACATTTTGTTCTCTGCCAGACAAAGGTGCTCCTTCAGAAGCTGGATCTCAGACTCCTTTTCTTGCAATGCTATCTGGGACTGGTACTCTTTGTCTCGGTTGGCCACCAGCAAAGCCTCGAGGTTCTGCATGGAGATCCTCTCGTTTGTCATCTGACTCCTGAGCAGCTCTATTTCAGAGCGCGCAGAATCCAGCTCATTCTCCATCTGTGCGACAGGAAGACAGGCTTACTTACTCCCGGCCTCTCACTCGGCTGACGTGTTATTAGGAACACGTGCATCGTTAAACCTCTCACTGTGAAGCTGTTTCTCCTTACCAGTCGCACACATCACAACACACATGTAGTGCTGCTTCTCCCACCTCAGGCCCTATCAGAAAACTCACGACTTTCAAAAGTTCTATCACTCTCAAACTGCAACCAATTTCCATCTCCAGGTTTGATACTTCTTACATAGCTCTGCATGCCTGACAAGGTGGTGCCTGTCACTCCTGCATTGTCTTGAACCAGATGAGTCTATCTAAACGCCTTTGACATATCCTTGGACTCTGGAGAGAAGGAGAATGAGGAGTAGACATACATTCCATCTCTCACATACACATGGGGAAAACTTGCCCCTTGGAAAGTATCATGAGCTCAAAATATTCTCAATATGATTTCTTATCTTAGGTTATGATAAACTTTATATGCATTTAAAAAGCTAGTTATAAAAGATAAACTTTAAAAGCTAATAAAAATGAATAATAATGAAATTACTAGGGTAGGGGCAGATACCTCAGTGGATAGAGAGGGAAAGAACTTTCTGAGTTAGATAAATGAACTCACATAAATTGAGGAGAAATAAAAAATAATAATAGAAAATTTTCAAAAGAAGAAACACAATTAAATAGCAAACACATGGGGAAAAAAAGAAACTGTTCTAGTTTTCTTTCTGTTGCTGTGATAAACACCAAGACCAAAAGCAACCTGGGGCGGATTCATTTGGCTGATACGTCCAGCTGATAGTGTTACCAAGGGAAGTCAGAGCAGAAACCATGGAGAAACACTGCTTACTGGTTCTCTCCTGCTCATGCTCAGCCAGCTTTCTATACAATTCAGGACCACCTACCCAGGAGTGTCACCACCCACAGTGGGCTGGGTCCTCCCACACCAATAATTAGTCAAGACAACCTCCCACAGGTAAGTCCACAGGCAAATATGATCTAGGCAATTCTTCAGTTGACAACCTCCCACAGGTAAGTCCACAGGCAAATCTGATCTAGGCAATTCTTCAGTTGAAGTGTTCTCTTCCCAGGTGACTCAAGGTTGTTCCAAGGTGACAATAAATCCTAATCACAAGTTTGAGCAGGAAGCAAAGACTATGTGGGCCATTTATGTGGTATTTTGGACTAAGAATCTGTGCAAGTGAAACCTTCTGTGCTTTACTGGGACAATAGATGCTGATGATCAGGGGATGAATATTATCTATGATTAACAACAGACCAGCATCATGAAAGTGGCATCTCCTGTGAACAGGAACTTATTTCTTCTGAGTCAGCACACAGAAGCTACAGTCAAAGGAGACCAAGGAAAACATCGCAAGCTGGCAGCTGAACTTGACAATGTGTGAGAGTCATTCACATGGTAGTGGTTTTGAAGGCATGAAGGTGCCATGGAGAGGAGCTGGGGCTTGGCGTGTCTCAAAGGGCTGGAGTTTCCCTCAGGGAGGCTAAAAGAGGCCATTGGTGAAGGTCTTGTAGTTTCACTTCCAATGAAGACCCCAGGACTGAAGGGGTCAGAGAGAGAAACTAAAGCTTGGAACAGTATGTTAGCATCAGAGTCCCCAGAGAGAGGCCACTACTGAAGGTGAAGCCAAAGTCACAATGGAAACCCTAAGACCATGAGACATCTGCTAAGGACAGTGTCAAATGTGTAGTAGAGCTATCCTGAGCCTTGCAAACAAACAATTTTCTTGAGTGCGGCCAAGCTGGAGACATTGGCTGTCCAAATTTTCTGGAGCCCAGAAAAGTGTGTGTAAGCCCCAGATGCAGAAAAGGGGGCTACAGGATTTGATTACATTGGTGACTTGGGGCTTCACTTTAATCTGATTACTCCTATGCCCTAATTCTTCTCTTTTGGAACAAGAAGTATTTAACCTGTTTTTAATTTTATAGGAGTCTATAGACAAAATATTTTTGGATTCTTAAAGAAACCTTAGGCTTTAAAAGTACTGAAAAATTTAAAGACTGTGGGACTTCTAAAAATTGGACTGTGTTTTATCTTATGCTACTAACACTAACATGCAATCTTGGCAACAAAGCAAGGAAAAGTTAGAGTTAAGTAGTGATGTGTTTGTGCTTAAGTTGACAAGGGCTGGATTGTGCTGGTTTGTTTTTATTGTCAACTTTACACAAACTAGAAACTACTGGGAAAAAAGGAACTTCATTTGAAGAATTGTCTCAATTGGATTGATCTACAACTAATCATATTGATGGATGATTGACCCATCTCAATGTAAGCAGTATCATCCCTAGGCAGGTGAGCATGGGCTATATTAGATGAGGGACTGGAGAGATGCCTCAGCAGTTAATAGCAAGGGCTGTTCTCCCAGAGGACCTGAGATTGGTTCCCATCATGCACATGGCAGCTCACAACTGTCTGTAACTCCAGTTCTAGGACATCCAACACCTTCTTCTGTCCCCCACAGGCATCAGGCATGAAAGTGGTATACAGACATACATGCAGACAAAACACCTGTCTTAGTTACTGTTCTACTGCTGTGAAGAGACACTATGACCAAGACAATTTATAAAAGAAAGCACTTAATTGGAGACTTGCTTACAGCTTCAGAGGATTAGTCTAAGATCGTCATGGTGGGTAGAATGGTGGCAGGTAGGCAGGCACCGAAGCAGAAACTGAGAACTTATTCTGATCTGAAAGCCCAACTCTGGTGACACACCTCCTCCAATAAGGTAACGTTTCCCAATCCTTCCTAAACAATCCATCAACTAGGAAACAAATATTCAAAATATATAGGCCTATGGGGGCCATTCTCATTCAAACCACAACACCCATACACACAAAATAAAAACAATTTAGAGAAAGAGAAAGGGAAAGAGAGAAGGAGGGAAGGAAGAAAGAAAAAGAAAATAAAGAAAGAAGGGAAGAAAGAGAAAGAAAGAAGGAAGGAAAAAGAAAAAAGAAGGAAGAAAAGAAGGGAGGGAGGGAGGGAGGGAGGGAGGGAGGGAGGGAGGAAGGAAGGAAGGAAGGAAGGAAGGAAGGAAGGAAGGAAGGAAGGAAGGAAGGAAGGAAGGAAGGAAGGAAGGCAGGCAGAAAAGAACAATCCAAACAATCCAGTAGGCAGTGTTCCTCCATGGTTTCTGGTCTAGGTTCCTGCCTTGAGTTCCTTTCCTGACTTTCCTCCATAATAGCCTGTGACTTGGAAACATAAGAGAAAGAAACCTCTTTCCCTCTCTAAATTGGTTTTGGTCGTGGTATTTATGGCAGCAACAGGAAAGCAAACTCGGATGCCTTGCTAGTACTCAAACAGATATAAAATGAAACAAGATGCTATTTCTAGTGCAGAGTTTCTTGTCCTGATACTCTATGTACCCTGACACTCACACTTTAATTTGGGTAATTTTGCTTATGGAGCTTCTCCCAAGGATTATAGGATGTTTAGCACTATCCCTGACCTCCACTCACCAGATACCAACAGCATCCCCACTCTGCTCATAACAACCCCAAATGTGTCTAGATACTACTAAATGCTTTTCAGCTAATGACAGAAACACCTAGCATGTGTCACGATGCTTCTGTCATCGTGGAAAAACAGTCAGTTGTTTTCATCATCAACTACAGTGGCTGCTGTAGGTTTTTCCTTTCTTTCTTTCTTTTTTCTTTTTCTCTTTTTTGGTTTTTCAAGACAGGGTTTCTCTGTGTAGTTTTGGTACCTGTCCTGGATCTTGCTCTGTAGACCAGGCTGGCCTTGAACTCACAGAGATCTGCCTGCCTCTGCTTCCCGAATGCTGGGATTAAAGGTGTGCCACCACTGCCTGGCTGCTGTAGGTTTTTCATAGATATTTTTTATGAGACTGAAAAAGGCTCCTTGTATTCCCAGATTATAATCATTCTTTCTTACATAAAGGTATTGGATTTTGCCAAATTCTTTTTCTTCATCTATTTGAGAAAATCTTTCAGGTTTTGTTCTTGATTATTCAATATGTACTACATTGATTGGTTTCAGGTACAAACCAATCCTACATTCATGGGATAACTCCCATTTGAGTAGCCTATAAATTCATTTCATGGGCTGTTGGGTTGTGTGTGTGTGTGTGTGTGTGTGTGTGTGTGTGTGTGTGTGTGTTGAATGTGCACATGCCCGGGAGTGTGTGTGCACATGTGTGGTAGAGGTCATAGGTCAACTCAGATGTCTTCTACAATTGCTTTTCTACCTTAATTTTTGGAGACAGGGTCCCTCACTGAACCTGGTGCTCACTGATTGGCTAGAATGGCTTGCCAGTGAGCTGCAGGTACCCACCTGTCTGTGCTTCTTCAGGACTTCTTCAGGCACCACCAAGCACTCAGCGTTTACATGGGCGCTGGGGATCCAAATGTTAGTCCTAGTGTTGAGCTTCTGTTCTGTGACCTTCCCAGAAGATCTCAAATCACTAACCTAATCTTGTAACTAGGGTTTGGGGGTTAGGTGGAAAAGAAGCAAACTGGAAGCATTTGACACGGCATCTCCCCAGCTTTGGATCTGGTTTTGTAGTTATCACATTAAGACTTTCAAAAGAAATTATAGTCATAAGAAATACTGGTCTTGCCTGGCGGCGGTGGCGCACGCCTTTAATCCCAGCACTTGGGAGGCAGAGCCAGGTGGATCTCTGTGAGTTCAGAGAAACACCAAAACTACACAAAGAAACTTTGTCCCGAAAAACCAAAAAAAAAAAAATAATAAAAAAATACTGGTGTTTTGTTTTCTTGAGCTGACTACGTTAGTAAAAATAAACTATAAACTGGGAATACAAAGAAACATTCTCAATCTCATAAAAAGCATCTACAAAAACCTACAGCAACCACTATACTTAATGATGAACACCTAAATACTTTCCACATAATGACACAGAAACACCTAGCATGTCATTTCAGTCCAGCACCCTAGTGGGGGCTCTAGCCAGGATTGGGCATCATATTGGAGTCTAGAATATGTTGAGAAATGTTCTCCCTTATCTTCAGAAGAGTTAAACATTTTTGTATCCGAACATCTTTCAACACTTAAGGGAATTCACAACTAAAGCAATCTAGACCTCAATTTGCTTTCTGGAAGTTCTCAAGTTACCATTTCAAGTTTTATATTCATTTAGAGGTGTATCTAGTGTGAGTGTGGTGATTTGAAAGAAAATGGCCCCCATAGGTTCATAGGGAGTGGCACTATTAGGAAGTATGGCCTTGTTGGAGGAAGTGTGACCAGCGTGTCTCAGTTTCTCTTCTTGCTGACTGCTGATTTGGATGTAGAACTCTTAGCTCTATGCACTATGTCTGCCTGAATGCCCCCATTCTTCCCACAGTGGTGACAATGGACTAAACATCTGAAACTGTAAACTAGCCCTAACTAAATGTTTTCCTTTATAAGAGTTGCCATGGTCATGGTGTCTCTTCACAGCAATAGGAACCCTAAGACAACCAGGTTTTCTGCTTTTCCTTAAGTCAGTTTCAACATCAGAAAAACAATCCAATGAGAATATGGACAATAACAGGAGACATGTCACAACAAACAAAGACATGTATATGGCAAACAACAACATGAAGAAAAGTTCACCTTTGCCATTCAGTGGTTAAATGAATATTTAAATAACCCTCATTCAGCACTGTACATACATAGAATGCTAAAGAAAAAATTTTAAGTGATAACTTTGAACAAGGATGTGGGAAAACTAGATCACTCATTATCATTAATAGACAAGAAAAATGATACAAATATTTAGGAAAATTGCTTGGAACTTTTCTGAAAAGTAATCATACAATTAACATATCACCTAAAAATATCATTTGTGACCACTTGCAGAGAAATGAAGACTTACACTCATACAACCAAGCTATATAGTGAAACCCTATAGCTGGAGGCTTTTCTGCATCCCATCCGGTCCCACAGCCGCTTATAAAATAATCACTCAGAGGCTTATATTAATTATAAATGTTTGGCCAATGGCTCAGGCTTATTACTAACTAGCTCTTACAACTTAAATTAATCCATTTCTATTAATCTGTGTATTGCCACTGGTCTGTGGCTTACCACTAATGCTCTGGTATCTTACTGTTCTGGTGGCTGCTAGTGTCTCTCTTGACTCTGCCCTTCTTTCTTCCTGTATTCAGTTTGGCTTTCCCACCTAGCTATATTCTGTCCTGCCATAGGCCAAAGCAGCTTTATTCATCAACCAATAAAAGCAACATGTATTTGTGGTGTACAGAAGGACATCCTACATCAAACCCCTGTCTCAAAAAGCAAATAAAACAACAGAAAGTGCTCATATATGTTTATGGTAGCTTTATTTTCAGAAGTTCCAAACTGAAAACAACCCACATGATGTTCAGTGAGTGAATGGCTAATTAGTTATACCAACAGCACAGAATATTTTTCAGCAGTAAAAGGTGAACTATGACAGATGCAACAACCTGAATGAGTCTCCAGAGATTCAGGCTGAGGAAGAGAAGCCAATCCTCAAAAATCTGTATCATGTGATTTCATGTATATTAACATCCTCTTAAATTAATTTTACTTAGCATACAAAGTAGAACACTTCATTCTATCTATAAATATATATTACTTTGTTCTTATTTAAGTCCCTTCCTTCCTTCATTGTCCTTCCCCCATTCTTACTGGTTCTTGAAATGACAAAATTCCTGAAATGAGCAAGAGGTTAACAGCTGGCAGAGGTTAAGAAGCATGCAGACAGAATATAGTAGAGAACTATGCAAAAAGGAAACATGATAGATTCTACAATGGACGGTTTCTTGCTTTTGCCTGGAAGTTAATACAATATTATATCAGGCTATAGTTTTGTAAGATGTAGTCATTAAGGGAAACTAGGTAACAGGTACTCTTTGTATAATTAAATTAGATGCAAACCTGTCCCCTTAAAAAAATCACAAATTGTCTTAGTTACCTTCTGTTGCTGTGATAAGATACCATGACCAAGGCATCTTATAGAAAAAAATATTTATTGGGGGCTTACAGTTCAGAGGTTAGAATTCATGACCATCAATCATGGTAGGGAACAGGGCAGCACGCAGACAGGCATGGTGCTGAACAGAGAGCTTACATCCTTATTCACAAGTAGGAGGTAGAAAGACTGCTAACTGGGAATGGCATGGATGTTTGACATGTCAAAGCCCACCCCAAATGAGACACTTTCTCCAAAATGGTGACATCTCCTAAACCTTTCCAAACAGTTCTTGAAAGCATTCAAACATCTGAGCCTATAGTGACCACTCTCATTCAAACTACCACAGAATTTTTTTTAATCCCAATGTTTTCGATAACTGAAGAAGTATAAAAATAAAAAGATGATCCTGGCATTTGACAACATAGCTTACTAAAGAGATAAAGACGCATACATAAACAGTTCAGTGTCACAGCAGTTAATGCCAGAAGTACTTTTGAAGTGCCGTGGGAAGAAGAAGCTATAAAACTTACAGAAAATGTTTCCTAAATTAAGTTGTTAGCAAGTTTTATCCAGGGTTCTGCTAAGAGGGTTATGATTTAAAAGTTTAAGGAAGATTACTATAGGACTGTACTCTACTTGCAAGTGGCATGCTTTTTTTTTTTTTTTTTTTTTTTTTGTTTTGTTTTTTTTTGGTTTTTCGAGACAGGGTTTCTCCATGTAGTTTTGAGTTTTGGTGCCTGTTCTGGATCTCACTCGGTAGACCAGGCTGGCCTCGAACTCACAGTGATCCGCCTGCCTCTGCCTCTTGAGTGCTGAGATTAAAGGTGTGCTCCACCACTGCCTGGCATGGCATGTGGCTGTTTTTTATAAGCTACGGGCTTATAACTACTGATACTTTGATTTTTATATCATTTCAGTTGTTATAGTAACAAGCTAAGGCTTTTCCAATTAGAAAACATCAAGTAAATTTTTAAATAAAAGGTTATTATTTTTTAAGTTTTTACATAGCAAATTAATCATTAAAAAAGTTCATGGTGAAATAAAAAATAATTAAGAATGAGTGAAGATTTGGGCAGATGGTACTTCATTAAAGATTAATAGATTCTTATAAACTAGACACATGATTCTCAAATATATCATAAAGGGTGGATTAACAAAATAAGAAATTCAATAAGGTTTAGTAATAACCAATAACCAAGGTGCCCAAGATTTGCTGATATTTCAGTTACACTGTACAGTATCTATACACTAAGAGCTGGATTCTGTCCCTCCAGATTTACTTCTCAAACACATCACATTGGTCACTAAAAATACTTCTTTTCATTCAAGAATCTACATGGACCTCTCTACAATTGCCTATGTGGAATGCCCCCATCCACCCAAGTTCAGCAGCAATTCCTTATGGACTCTTCTATTTCTCTACTCACCTCAAACTGTTTATATGCCAATATTCAGAGGTTCTAGAGAGCATGAGCTTGCATGGTTTGAATATCCAAGTGTAAGTGCAAAGTAGATACAATCAACTGCATTACAACTTAAAAGGACTCATCTAATTATTAGATAAATTTAGCTGAAAAGAATACCATTAAGGTTATAATTTAGCTGAATAAGACTCGTGATTCTTTGCTCACAGCTCTGTCAATGTGTTTTATAATTCTGACTAAACACAATTGCAAACTACAAGTTCAAAGAAAGATGTTGGGTCTTTTATGTTCTTGAATTCTGTAGAACACAGCTGTCATAAATTAACCTTTTAAACTTTAAAAATAAAATTTAAAAAGCATAATAAAAACAAAATTTAAAGCTAAAGGCACAAACATTTGATACAGTATTTTATAAAAAAACAAATCCCTTTTTCAAAATTGTACTAATGTTAAAGTAACAGCAATTCTCAATGTATTACATACCATTTCTATTTCTTGATCTTTGGCAACCAGCTGTCGATTAAGAAGTTCTTTGCTTGAGTCAAGTTTAATACAGAGTTCCCTCGTAGAAGACAGGTCTGCAAGTGCAGACACCTTTTCAAACTGAACCTTCTGAAGCTCTTCTTCCATCTTTACAAGAGACTTGTGTAAAGTTGAAATCTGGGATTTGTAAGAGCGCTCTGCATTTAAGTGCTGCAAAGACAAGATGATTGTATACACAGATGTAAGTATTTTAGATGTAAGAAAGTCAACATGAACAACAAAATGGGGCAAATCTTTCAGCACTAGAATAAAAGACCTTAGGTGATATAGATGCTGATGGGATACACAAAGTGTTCTATGAGAGATAAATTGAGGCTTCAGGTTTCTTTAATAAATCCTATGAGTAGTTTAAAAGATGCAATTAGGAAAAACTATTTCCTATTAAAACACCTGCAGGTTCAATGCCTGTACAATACATACAGTTTGGCCTATAGTTGTATCTGTATTTGCACAGTTTTCATGGTCTACAATACAAATGTTGCTGCTGCCAAAGACAAAATGATAGCCACTGCCACATTCAGAGAGCTTTTTTCAATTCTTCACTGACATGTTTATATCAGTCATACTATCATAAAATGAGGACTGATAATTTTCTAACTCTAATACTTCTGAGAGAAAAAGCTTCTGAGCAAGTACAAATTAAGCATAACCAATTATGGGGAAAAGCACATTTTAAAAGCCATAATATGAGATTCAAGTTACATAAATGCTTTCAAATGTTCAAAATAATTCCACTCCCCACACCTTCCCCCTCCCCCTAGCGTGATGCTTACGTAAGTGCACTGCCACCTACAGAGAAGTATTTGTTTGCTATAATGTGAAGATAACAGAGCTGGGAGGCAAAGACTGTGTGTTCTTTAACAAGTGCTTTTACAAGTATAAAGCACCAAAATTGCTCCTGGCACATGTTATTTTGCCATAATTCAAGGTCCCTTTTACCCTCTTGATCTCCCTTCCTTCTGTAGTCATTCTTATTCATTCTTCACATCAACCTTCTAGCCAACCATGTGTCTACCCATCCCTCATATCTTTACAGACTACTTTGTATGCTATAGTCAGTCACTGTGCCTAGAGACAAATTCAATGGGAAGCAAAATTACCTCTGCTCCCACAAACCTTTACTACTGAGGGGGTTCTGTATTATTCAAATATGTTACAGATGAATGTATAAACATTTTAAGAAAATATTTCTGAAAATAGTAGGCAACAAAAAAACCTGACCTACACTGAAAGAATCAGAGAGTCAGGAAAGACTTCCCTAAGTAAATGACTGAACAGGGAGTAGGCAAATAGCGAGAAGAGGCATTTCAAGCTGGAAAAAAATGCAAAGTGCCATAGCTCTGTTTGAATGCAAGAAGAATAATATGCTCCAAGAACTGAGAGAAGGCTGGTGTGACTGGAACTTAGAGCTCACAGAGAAAATAGGTGAAACTTACAAAACACAGTAAGGCAAGGTTTAGTAAGCTGTGATCTTCAAATGGTGAGGTGATATAACCAGGCTTTCAGAGTTTTAAAAGATCACTCTGGATGTTGTAGGCTCTACTAAAAGGATTGATTAAGCTAAGGAGAAAAGTCTCAAGATAAAACTGAGCAACAAAACATTTTGTTTTGAAACAGGGTCTCACTATGCAGTTCTGGCTGGCTTGGAACTCACTATGTAGACATAGATCAGGCTGGCCTTGAACTCAGAGAGTTCCACCTGCCTCTGCTTTCCAAGTGCCACCACACTCCGCAACAAAACATTTTATTATTTCCACATCTGAGCTTACAAAAAAGGAAGAAATTTCCATTTACCCAAAAGAAGCAAAGCAATAGAAGGGTTTTCAGCTTAGGGATATAGCACCTTGCTTAGCAAACGTAAGACTATGGGTTTAATTGCCAGTAAAACACACACACACACACACACACACACACACACACACACACACACCCCAAATAAAAAGAACCATGACTGTGACTTCTACATAATAATCTGGGACTCTTGAATAATGTACTATAAATGAAAGAAGGCTTTAGAGGGAAATCTACTCAGCCATACAGAAACCACTAAAAGTTTATCTCTGGATAAGAACACAATTTTTTCTGTGATAAATATAAACTTTTAATTCTGACTTACTTTTGGAATGGTACTTTACTCATCTCTAGTTCTAAATGTTAGCATAAGGTTTGTCCCATCAGTGATAACCTACAGCCACTTTACAAAAGCAAATGTACCCTCCTGGAGGAGCAGCACCACACTGAGACCACACAAGATTCCATGGGGTGGATGATTCTCTGGAGGAAAGCCTGTGATACAGGAGGTCAAAGGACGGCTGGAACAACAGAACAAGACCTCACTTCCAGAAATCTACATTCCTGAGCAAAATATTTTCATTGGCATGGCAAAATACGCTGGAAAGTACTAAAGACATTAAGGAATGAATCTGAAAAGAAAAAAGTAGCACATGGAAAAATAGGCACATTTGAAAAATAATCGAATAAAACATCTAGAAAGGAAGGCAGTACCTGTAATAAAAGCCGTAACAAAAATATCAAGAGCAAACTTAAACAAATGAAAAGGGAAGCGTGAACTGGAAGACAAGGTATAGAACACAAACATGCAGAAACTATGACAAAGACCAATCAACAAAGGGAATGATTCAAGATAAGTAAGAGTTGAGGGGACAATAGAGTGAATTAGAAAGCAGTAATGTTCAAGAAGTAATATCTGAAAATTTTCCAGAACTAGTAAGAGCTACAAGTACTCTGAATGAAACAGAAAAAGAAAAATCCAAACTACCAAGGCCAGAGAAAACAAACCTAGGCATGTGACAGTAGATTTCAAACTATGAGAAAACCAATGGCAAAGGCAAACATCTGAGGAGTGACAGCTAGAATAAAAAAACAGACCTACTAACAAAAAAGTCAGGGGTTGCCAGGCAGTGGTGGTGCATGCCTTTAATCCCAGCACTCAGGAGGCAGAGGCAGGCGGATTTTTTGAGTTTGAGGCCAGCCTGGTCTACAGAGCAAGATCCAGTTAAGGTGCAAAGCTACACAGAGAAACCCTGTCTCGAAAAACCAAAAAAATAAAAATAAAAAAGACAGGGGTTACTATGTCAAAGATTTCTTTCTATTCTTATTTATGTGTATGTGTGTATGTCTATGTATGTGTACACTACAGGCATGTAAGTACCCCCTGGAAGCCAGAAAAAAGCATCAAATCCCTTGGAGATAGTATTACAGGCAGTTGTGAGCTGCCCAATGTGAATATGGTAACTGAGCTTGGGTCCTCTGCAAAATCAGTATGCCTTCTTAACCACTGAGTCATCTCTCCAACCCCTACCAGGTTATTTTTTAAATTATAAAGGGAAATATTCTCAGTCTAGAATTCAATGTTCAGCTAAATTAATTCTCAAGACTAATGGTACACTAGTCATTTTCAATGAGATGGAAATAATGAACACACTGGTTTCTGCAGGAAGGAAGGACAGAAAAGGAACTAAGGAAGAAATAGGACAAGAAGCAAGTGAACATGGGTCTTATAAGGCTATAGGTAGATACAAACAGTACTGATCACAAGAACAACAATAATTACATATTGGAACATATAAAGACAATGTGAAATTAAAATAGTGCATGACAAGATTATGAAAATGGGGAGATTGACAAAGAAAGCAGAGGTGTGTGCTAGTGAGTGGTAGGTGTGGTACTCATTAGTCAAACAGTCTTAGGGAGTTGGTTATATTAGCAATTATAACTTTAACATCTAAAGGAAAAAATATTGAATGTGTAACTTCTATACTGATGAGCAGTGGCAGCCAGAAATGCATAAAAAACCAAGTATGTAAGATGGAAAAACAGAAAGCATGAAACAAGCAATAGTGAAGCTAAATGTACCAGCAACATAAAAACTTATTAGTTAGCAGAAAAAATATTACAGATTTTTAAAAATTAGTTAAACTGAGCTTGATGACTCAGGCCTGTAATCTCAGGTATCAAGAGGCAGAAAGATTGAAAGCTGAAGGCTTGCCTGGCCAATTTCACAAGACTCAAAATGAAAAGTAAGAGAAGGACTAGGAAATGAATCAGTGGTAGAATGTCTAGGCTCAATCACTGGTAACATACACACACACAAGGAAATTCAAGGTTATGTAGCAAGTTCAAGGCAAGCATGTGCATATCAAAATTGTCTCAGAAATAAGACAAATGAATACAAAAATAACACGCCAGACCTGTAAATTTTCAGAAAAACTGGGTACACAACCAGAATGAACATCAGTCATTGTAAACAGACACAAAATGGCAGAGATGATAGTACTAGGAGACAATGAGTGGAACATACAGGGCCTACTCTGGGAGTCTATGTTGTACGGATATCAGCTTTCAATGTGCACCTGACCCTGAATGACTTCATCTTACATAGCAACAGCCTTGATCTGAGTTACTCCATTTTAAGTGTCAAGAAGAAGTGACTGTTGTGAAACATTCCTTTACACTGTGTAAAGATGTGTCACTGTGATTGGTTTATTAAAGAGCTGAATGACCATTAGCTAGGCAGGAAAAGGTTAGGTGGGACTTCTGAGGATAGAGAGCTCTGGGAGAGAAAAAGGAGGAGAAATCTCCAGGCAGATATTGAGAAAGCTGGATGGGCAAAATAGAGATGAGATAAAGAGCACGTGGAAGAATGTAGATTTAAACATATGGGTTAATTTAAGTTATAAGAACTAGATAGGAACAAGCCTAAGCTAAGGCCAAGCTTTTATAATTAATAATGTCTCCATGTCATTATTTATGAGCTGGAGGCCCATTTAGAAGTGACTCTAAATCATTCCTCTCTCTCCCTCCCTCCCTCTCCCTCTCTCTCTCCCTCCCTCCCTCCCTCTCCCCTCCCCCGTGTGTGTGTGTGTGTGTGTGTGTGTGTGTGTGTGTGTGTGTGTGTATGTGTGTCTATGTGGTTGTGTGCATTCATAGGTGTGGAGGCAAGAGGTCCACATGAAGTATATTCCTCAGTCATTTTTCAAGTTATATTTTAAGATGAGGTCTCTCACTGAACCTGGAGCTCACCAATTCAGCTAAATTGATTGGCTAATGAGCTCCAAGGATCACACCAATGAACAATGATACCAGAAAACATACCAAATCATATTAGAAATACCAGAGTCCTTATCAATCAAAGTACATGTAACCTTACCTGGGACTTTAGAAGAAGCCCTCCAAGCTCCTCCAACTAGTCAGTGACTTCTCTAATGAGTCTTGTCTAGGAAATCTGCCAAAGCAAAGTCCCTGAGCTGCACCTGAATATTGGGGGAGCTGTGCACCTGTGAGCTGGCTCAGGCAATGTCTTATCTGACCCTCTAGACCCTTCTTGCACCCGTGTCAGGTCTCAGCCTCCATCTTCAGGACGGGCTTGCTGAACTCCACAGTGTTTCAAACTCTTTGTGGACATTCTATAACCCATGTACATAAATATGTAAAGTGTAAAGTACTAATTACTTATTAGTAAGTAAGAATAGAATGAAAGAATCTGTGGTTGCCAACAACTAGCCATCAAGCAAAATTTGTATTACTGGGCAAATAACAACTAATAAACTGACTTAGACTGTGAACACATTGTTATTCAACGAATTATGACATTGTATAAAGACAGTGCTCATCTGTATTTACTACATAACATACTCATGACACACAAAAATATCAACTATGCAAAACAGAACACAGAGAAGAAAAGACATGAAAAACATACACAGCCTTCATAATCTGTGGAATAGTATCAAGTGACCCACACACTTATACTTTAAATTCCAGCGTCTCAGGGTAAAGACAAGGGAAAAAATGCTTAAGTAAATAATGGTCAAAGATATTCTTGATTTGATGAAACCAAGCAACCACAAGTGTGACTTATTAAATAAAAGAAGTATAAAGATATACTATGCCATTAAATTAACTGCTATGATATTGGAAAATTCCTTTAAAAAAAAAAGGCACGAACTATTAAAATTAACCTAAGAGAAACAGAACAGGCCCATAACAAAAAGAGTCTGACTAGAAATTTAAAAACTTTCTACAAAGAACAGATTCAGATGGCTTTAGCTTTGAATCTACTAAACCTTTAAAGAATTGGCACCATCTATATACAAACTCTTACAGAAACTGGAAGCAAAAGAAACATTTCCATTACTATATGAAGTTAGTATTACTTGGATACTAAAAGCACACAGGTTGTTATAAGAAAAAAACAACACAAATTACTAGAAAACCAAATATAACACCAAAAAAGAATAATTATATGTAATAACCAAGTAAGATTTCTCTCAGGGGGGGTGTAAAATTATATTTGATACTATGTATAAAATCTAACCCAATATGGATCAAGACATGAAAAAATTAGAGTAGCTGGTTGTGATAGCTAATGAGTACTTTGTATCTTTTAATGGTGATGAAAATGTTCAAAGGTGCTCGTTCTTACAGGGTCATAACTCTCAATATTCCAAATACCAGTGAATATACTTGGGAGAACTGTATGACCCAGGCATGATTCTCAATAAAGGTATTACAAAAAGCAGTAACTTGAAAATGCATAAGGTTATGAGCCTGGTGGCGCAGTAGATGACTATAACCTGGGAGACATAAGCAGGAATATCATGTGTTCAAGGTCAGCTTGAGCTAGACACTGAGATCCTATCTCAAAGAAAAAGAATGATAGAACCCATGGCTAGAGAGATCATGGGTTCTAGGTGTGATCCTATTACTTTGCTAAATGGCCACAGTATCAAACTGCCTTCTAAATATGTATGTATCGCTATACCCACAGATATGTGGAGCTTTCAGTTCTCATCAGAGGAGTGTCTTTGTGCACTGGATGGTGCTCAGTGTAGAAACTTACAATTGGTCAAAGTGCAGAGAATAACTGTCTGGAATGATCAACCATAAATGGGACATATATATCACACCTTTCCCTTAAGCTCAGGAAACATCATGGAAGAAGGGGATGATAGACACTTACAAAAATATTCCACATACCTAATTATATTTTTAGAATAACTTTTGTTTTGAAATTGACACATAGTATTGATGGAATATAATACATGCATACAATATGCAATCAGGGTATACAATATACCAAATCAGGGTATCAACAGTTTTGTGTCTCCTTTGATACTAATTTCTGATATCAACTCGCTAGTTATTCACTGCTGTAAGCTGTAGTAACCTAGACTACTGAGGAATATTATAAGCATTTCCCCTCCCCTAACTGTACTTTAGTAACAATACCCACCTTTTTCTTATCTGTCCCAACCTCTATATAAGTTTAAATAAAAATATAGGAAAATGTCTTTCAGGTCATAGGACACTGCGGAATTCTTTAGAAAACATAAGATCATAAACCATATGGAAAAAGATTAGTAATAATTCTAAGTGCATCTGGGTTTAACATCTTTTTATCTTGCAAGTAAATGAAAAGACAAGTTAACTGTTAAACCTTAAAAAGAATGTAATCAAGAATATATAGAGGACTCCTGTGACTTAATATGAACAATATTAACAACTGAATAGAAAAAATGTATACAGATTTAAGAAAAGTTCATTCAATGGGCTGGAGAGATTGCTCAATGATTCAAAGTACTTCCTGCTCTTCCAGAGAACTAGGGTTTGGATCCTAGCACCCACAAGGCTGTTCACAATCATCTGTAATCTGTTCCAGAGAATCTGATGCCCTCTTCCTGCCTGCATGGGTCCCATGTACACATACATCCAGGCAAACACTCTTGCACACAAAATTTTTTAAAAATTAAAAAGAAAAATCCATTCAAAGGAAATGTAGCAGAAAAACCATGTGAGAAGACCCTCAAGTGGTCAAGAAACACTAAACCCTGTAACTTGTTTCTCCACCAGACATGTGCCACCTGCTGTTGAAACAGCCAAGTGTCGGCTTTCTCCAGAACTCCCAGCTTCCTGGCATTGTGCTTCTAAAACTGACTTTACTCCCGCTGAAGGAAAAGCCTCAGCATCTTAGCCATATTTGGAAGTAGTTCATTAGAGAGGTCCTACATGTCCATTAAAAATATTTTTAGAACACACAATCCTTTTCAACACAGAAGAAGCTTATTTTAAAAAATACATTACTAACAATAATGGAAGGAAAATTTTCAAGTTAATTTCTAATGAATACTGTTGCTTCTGAGAGTTGTGTGTAATTTTTGTTGTGTTAATTAAAACTTAATTAAAAGTTTCAGTTACAGTTTTTAAAAAGAAGCATAAAGACACTCAATTTCACTTATAATCTGGGAAACACAAAACACAACTGTGAAAAAAAATTAAAGATTAAAAATAGTATTTAAGCAAATTATAACCCATGGTTTCTGGCAGGCGTAAACTTTTTTGTTTGTTTTTTGAGACAGGGTTTTTCTGTAGCTTTGGAGCCTGTCCTGGAAAAAGCTTTGTAGACCAGGCTGGCCTCGAACTCACAGAGATCTGCCTGTCTTTGCCTCCTGAGTGCTGGGATTAAAGGCATGTGCCACCTGGCAAAAGTAAACTATTAGAAGGCAATTTGATAAACTAAGTGAAATGGTGTGTGTCTTAGATCCAGTACTTGCTTCCAGGCATAATAAGCCTAAAGAAACAGAGCCAGGAGAAATAAAAAGAATATTTGTTACAGAACACTTTACTACAGAAAAGGGGGGAAATTGAATTCCCTTAATATAAGAATAATTAAGGAATGAAAATATTTATACAATGAATATATGCCACTGCTTGAAGTATCTGTGTAACAAAACAGATGACTTTTTAAAATTGTTACTGACCTTAAAAAGGCTAGTTGCAAATAGGTATCTAGTAGATTTTATCATTTAAATAAAAGTATTTGTAGTGCCAGGGATGAATTCAGGCCTTCAGCTGTGCTAGGCAAGCACCTGATATAGAACCAAATCCTGAGCCCTAATAAATGGAAGCGTGAGAACCAGAGAGATAACTCACAGTTAAGAGAGCACACTGCCATTGTCAGACAGGAGTCTGACTCCAGCACCGTCAGGCTGCTGACAATCCCCTGTAACTCCAGCTCCAGGGCATCCAACATGCTTTTCTCATGTCCATGGGCACTGCACTAACATGCACAAACGTTCTCCTTCTCCCTCTTTCTCACACATGCACACACATACACACATATAATTGAAAGTACAAACAAAATCTTAAAACACACACACAGAGGGAAAAAGGGAGGGAAGGGAGGGAGGTCTGGGAAGATAGCTCAGTCAGCAAAATGCTTGCGATGCAAACTGGGGACCTGAGTTTGACCTCTCAGAAACTGTGTTTCAAAAAAGGTCAGGCATGGTGGAGCACAACTGTAACCCCAGCACTGGGAAAGCAGACAGGACGGTCATGGGCAAAATGAAAATGATTGAGGAAGATGCCAGATGTCAACCTCAGCTTTCACATACATGCCACCACACTGACATGTGCACATAAATATACAAGACTGACCTGAAAACAGAAAACATTATATATCATTGGTGCATGAGGGGTGCATACAAAGAGTGTGAATTCATGAAAAGCAACTAGAATAACGTGAAATCTATACGTACCCACTATGGGGGTGAAAAGTTGTAGTTTTAATGTTTGGTTTCTTTTCATTTATGTGTGTGTGTGTGTGTGTGTGTGTGTGTGTGTGTGTGTGTGTGTGTGCATGCCACATGAGTGCTGGTATCCATGGAGGCCAGAAGAGGGAGTCAATTACTGGAACTATGATTACAGGTGGTATGAGCCACTACATGTGGAAGATCAGCAAGAGTTCTTAACCACTGAGCTATTGCTCCTGCCTCTGATATTTCATTTCTTTAAACAAAGATATATGAAGCAAATGTGGCAATATGCTAATGTCATTACATCTGTAGGACAGGAATAGACGTGTTTTATTATTTTTCAAAAATATGTTCTTTTTGTTTGAAACAGTTCCCAATTTAAGAAAAAAAAAGCTGATGATTATTCTGGTTGTGAGTACCTAAGAAAACCAAGCTATAATTTACAGTGCATTTATATAATTAAACTGTCAATGTATTAAACTTATGAAAAGCCAAGGAAAGCTCAATTAAATATGATACGGATGTACTGTAAGCATATTTCTATAAACTTACTTGCTCAACCTCTCTGTTAAGGGCATCAACTTTTTCTTTCAATCTGTTGGCCTCTGCTTCAGCAGTGATAAGTTCCAATTTGAGGGTATTGTTTTCTGCCTCTGATTGGCGGGCTTTATTTTCCCAGTTTTCAGCATCTTCGTTGGCTTTTCGGAGTTGTTCCATTATTTGCCGGTTCTCAGATTCCTAAAAAGTAAGTGTTGAGTATTACTTTAAAACTTTAAAAGTACCTAACATAAAGTGCATATGAAATACTGAGAATCACTTGCAAATAATCTTGAAGAAATCCTACTTACCCTCCTAACCTAGGAAGATAGATGGTCATCCTGTTAGGAACATAAAGAAGTATGATCCAACCTGCTCCCACAGTTACCCACTCAGGAGAGGACCTGCACATCCTTGTGCTTCTTTGAAGAGAATCTCCCCCAGACTGTTGACTGACCCCTGCTGGTCTGAGCTGCCTACCCTCTCATCAGCACTCCCTTGCTCTCAAGTTATTGCTCCCTTGCTCTAAATTTATTGCGCTGCACTGGCCATCAAGTTTCTGCATTCCTTCCTATCTTAAGTGTCAATTTCTGATAAGACTTATTTTTTTAACTGTATGTGGGGGGTGGATATGCATGTTGAGTGCTGGTGCCCTTGGAGACCAGAGGTTTTGGGTCTGCTGGAGGTGACTTGGGTTCTGGACACTGAACTTGGGTCCTCTGTAAGAGTGCTCTTCACCACTAAGCCATATCTCAAGACTCTGAGGATTAATTTTCTTGGTCACAAATTATAATCTCTTTTTTGCTTCCTTCTATAAGTTGTCAGAAACTACTCAGAAGTAAAATGTCAAATATATGCTAATAATATACACTTATGTATAAGTTGTACATACAATACAGAACCAGATATTTTTTGGTGGAACTAGGGATTGAATCTAAGACATTGAACTTGCTAGGCAAGTGTTTTACCACTGAGCTGTATCCACCACTTGTGGGAACCAGATTTTTTTAATCTTCAAAGTGATATCATAGATGAATTAGTTTAGGTAGGCCCTGCTTTCTATAGGGAAAATTCAGTTCCATAAATAATATACTATGTTAAATAGCCATTACTGGCTACTTCAAAATCATATTTCAGGGGCTGGAGAGATGGCTCGGCGGTTAAGTGCTTAGACTGCTTTTGTAAAAGACCCACGTTTGGCTTCCAGCAACCATGTTGGACAGCTCACAACTTCTTGTAGCCCCAGCTCCAGGGAGATCTAGCCTCTGCAGGCATCTGCACTCATGTATACACACACACACACACACACACACACACACACACACACACACACACACACACACACAGACTACACATGCACAGAAAGAAAAAAGATTTAGTACTGTGGTTTGCCTAACTTGTTCTTTAAACTTCAGTTATAATTTCCTTAGTATCAGGAACACTATCCTTCCTGTTAACACCATGTTTCTCTATCAGAAATCCTGAGCTAAATAAAATAACCAAAGTACAACAAATTTACACCCCACCCTTTCTAGTCAAATGTATGTTCTCCCAGTTAAAATTACATATTAGTAAGAAACTGATTGTGATCCAGTTACTATTGCCATCTTGTGGCCTTGGATGTAAAAGTTATTTACCCTGTCTATTAAATTAAGTGTGCACTAAAGTACTGCCTCTCGAGACTCAGAAATTCCAACGCTCCTGAAAGTGATGGGCACAACCTAAGAGTCTAAGCCCTTTAAAATGTTATTTATATATACTACGAACAAATGTTCAAAATAAGTTTGTATACAGACATTAAATTATATGTTAAATAAAATACGCTACTAAGGGAAGTAAAGTTCCCACTCACACTTTAAGTCTCATGTAGGTAATACCACATCTATGATAATGATCTATTACACTATTTTAGAGATTTTACCTAAGTACATCTCTATTGTCCTGAAACAAGCTGCGTTATTACAGAGCTGACACACACATCTACATTTGTTAATCTCTGAACTGTCTCTGTCTCTCTCTGTCTCTCTCTGTCTCTGTCTCTGTCTCTCTCTCTCTCTCTCTCTCTCTCTCTCTCTCTCTCACACACACACACACACACACACACACACACACACGACTAATCAAATAATGCCTATAAAAATGTGCAAACAGCTCTAAGAAACAGGTGGTCTAATAACAGTGTGATCATTCTGCCCTACCAAACAATCAGGAAGAGTCACTTTCGTCTGTATATAACAGAAAATGTAGTATTTTATGCCCCTTGTCCTTCAGTTAGGAAGACTCTACTTGCCTAGGTTATTTACTCTGAATTTAACAAACTGAAAGGTGCAGGTTCTTGAGCCATCTTTTGAGACAGGTGATTCTAAATATATATAGTTATTCTGTCACAGTCAAAACTACAATATTTGATTACAGAAAGACTTGATTCATTATTCTGATGAGCATAATAGATCACTAAGTTAAGTCTTATGAAAACTTGTAGTTATCATGAGCAAGGAAAAATGTGTATATATACCTCTGACTTTAATATATTCTTCAGCTTGTTAACCTCCATATTCGTATCCTGGACCTTCTGTTTTATATCATTGAGTTCATTATGAGTATCATTCAATTTTTTGGACAGTACCTATGGAAAAAAGATAGTTAGATTTGAATATAATAAATAAAAATTCCTATAAGTAAAAACATCTAAAGTAAATTTTAAATATTTGAAACAGATAATATAAAATTAATATAACAATCGTATAAAAACTTATATGAAAGTGGTAAAGAGCCGGGTATTGGTGGCGCACGCCTTTAATCCCAGCACTCAGGAGGCAGAGTCAGGCGGATCTCTCTGAGTTCGAGGCCAGCCTGGGCTACCAAGTGAGCTCCAGGAAAGGCGCAAAGCTACACAGAGAAACCCTGTCTTGAAAAACCAAAAAAAAAAAAAAAAAAAAAAAGTGGTAAAGAAACAGAAGCTCAAGAGAAAACAGGCAAGGGACCCAGACAAAGAAGTCGTCATAAGGGAGCATAAGTTGGTAACACTAAATTAAACTTCACTAGTAACCAAAGATATGCTAAATAAGAAAATGGAATAGACTCTTAAACCTGTTTTTTTTGTTTGTTTGTTTGTTTTGTTTGTTTTTTTTTTGCAGGAAGGGGGAGAACAAGGGAATCTGTGGCTGTTATGTAGAACTGAATAGTATTGTAAAATAAAATAAAAAAAACTCTAAAAAAAAAGAAAAAGAAAAAGAAAATGGAATAGTATTTTGCCTACCAAATTAGTGAAGAGTTAAAGCTTCAATTGTGCTAAGGAATGAGTATTTCCAGGTATTGTTTACTGTAAACAAAATTTTTAACAAGAAATTCTGTGAACCACTTTCACAGAGATGTATTGAAAGAGAAAAAAGACATTCTCTATATTTGAAATACAAAAACTTCTATTTACAATGTTTAAAATTGTAAATTTCTATGAAATCAGTAAAAACACATGTTAAAAGCTAACATAACAGTAACTAGATAGTAAAAACACCAGGAGATATTTCTTTTTCCTTTTCTTCTTTATGAAAAAAAAGTCATTCTATAATGAACTTATATTTCTGTTAAAAGATGTGATACTAAGAATAAAACTTTCTAAGGTTTCAATTTTCCAAATTTTCTACAATGTTGTTTCTGATCCTGTATGTAGAAAGACCTTTCTTACATGACCCAAAGGAAGAAGAAAACTACACTGGAACACATGTAAACTCTTATGATGCCAGTTTTCTTCTGGTGGCCAATCATGAGTATGCAGTGTAACAAAGCAGGGAAATATTGTGGAAAGCTAGTAAGTGGCATTCTGGACACAACATTCTTTTTTTTTTTTTTATTTTACAGATTATAAGATTCTTAGAATTTAAACTACATGATAATACAATCTAGCAATGAGAGCCAACCTCATGTGAGCCTTAAATACCTGGTTCTATTGTCTCCTCACATAGAAAGGGCAGGATATAAAGTAGCACAGTTTTTATTCCACCAACATTTAAAAATTATATGTAAAAGCAGTGTGTTTTTTGAATGACAATGACCCCCATAGGCTCCTGTGTTTGAATGCTTAGTCCCCAGTTAGTGGAACTGTTTGGAAAGGGTTAGGAGGTGTGGTCTTGTTGGAGTAGGTGTGACCTTGTTGGAAAAGATGTCAGTGGGGATGAGCTTTTAGGCTTCAAAAGCCCTTGCCAGGTCCAGTCTCGCTCTCTCTGCCTGCTGGCTATGGATCAGGATGTAAGCTCTTAGCTACTTCTTCAAAACCATGCCTGCCTGCCTGCCACCACATTCTCTGCCATGATGATCATGGATTAACCCTCTGAAACTGTAAGAAAGACCCCAGTTAAACACTTCCTTTTATAAGTTGCTTTGGTCATGGTGTTTCATCACAGCAATACAACAGTAACTAAAACAAACAGCATCACAATTTTGAATTTCTTTTTTTTTTTTTTGGTTTTTCGAGACAGGGTTTCTCTGTGTAGCTTTGCGCCTTTCCTGGAGCTCACTTGGTAGCCCAGGCTGGCCTCGAACTCACAGAGATCCTCCTGGCTCTGCCTCCCAAGTGCTGGGATTAAAGGCGTGCGCCACCACCGCCCGGCGACAATTTTGAATTTCTATGAAGTAAGAAGAATGTATATTAGATGTCAACAGTAACTGTATCCCAGCCTGACCTCAAATTCATTTGTAGTCAAGGATGACCTTGGGCTTCTGGTCCTCCCACTTTCACCTCCTGAGTACTGGGACTAGGGGCAGCCAGCACCACACCTGGTTTTGTATGGTTATGGGGATCAAACTCAGGGATTCATGTCTACTTAACAAGCACCCTACTAACTGAGATACATCACCAGCCTCTTTCATTTGGTTTTCTTTTTTTTCAAAAAATAATGTTTTAATGTTTAAATTAAAATAATATTGGAAATGAAGACAGACTGAAATATATATTGGCTTACAGAGTGAAAAATAGAATTTCCCTAAAAAGTATCACAGTACTAAAAAGGTCTAAAAAAATGTATCACAGTCCACACATAATATTTAAGCACAGTAGTATGTAGTCCACTATAAACATGCCCCTGTTTTAAATTTTCTCATAGTTCTCAATCCTCATTTGTCTTCTTTAATTCAAATACTTACCCTTTGGTATGGAAGTTTTTCTAAGGTTTAAAACAAATCCATTATATTCCGATTCCTTTCTCTTTAATATCTAATACTTTATGTCTGAGAATTTCATCTAGAAATTACATGACATAATCTGATATGAAAGTTAAAAAACAGGAATTGCTGGTTGCAGAGTCTGCTTTTCTACAAAATGAAATGAGGGCTGTGCCTCAGAAGAAATGCATTCTTTTTCTTTGAGAAGAAGAGACTGAGAACAAGCATACCTGATTTTCTTGTTTGGCTTTGCTAAACTGTTCTTGAAGGCTGTCGTTTTCATGAGCCAAGATATCTCTTTCCCTGGCAATCTGAGCCAGTTCATCATTTGTTTCATCCAATTGCCGGCGCATTCTGGAAATATCTTGTTCACACATAATTAGGGCTTCAGTAGACTGTCTATTCCACAAATCAAATAGTACATAAGAAGAGAGATTTTACTGAAATAGAATAATAAATTCTCACAAGACAGAAGATGGACAGTTAGAATGAAAACAACTGAAGAGGCTTAAAACATTTAAATTTAAAGGAGCCACTGTGAAGGCCACATTTACAGTTTCACTATGAAAAGTGTACTAAACAAACACAAGTCAGTGATGTGCCTGTATCTCAAATTTTCTAACACTTAATAGGAAGGCTTTCATTAGACTTCTAGCTATTATGGCTGACTCTCCCCTGCAGAGTCTTCTTCCTCTGTGCCCTTAAAAGTTGTTTTTCAGAGTGCATACCCATACCCCACTCTTCTCCTTCTAGCCCTACTTTTCAGAGAAATCCCTGTCATGTCCATGACTCCTGTATGATTCTCAATTTTCAACTCAACAAGGATTTAAAATATAGGAGACACACACCCCTGTCTGTAGAGTGGCTCCAGAGAGGGTTAAGTGATTGGGTAAGACCCACGCTCAAAATGGGCAACGCCTTCCAACTGTCTTTCCAAGGGGTCAGTGATGTCACCTGGAGGAAGGTCAGCACACCCACTACCTGCCCTTCTGAGTGTGCGTCATGCCTCCCTCCGCTGCTGCTGCCACCCTTGTTTCTCTGCCCTGCCTTCCTTCCTGCCAATACAACCTGAACAGTGGTGCTCAACGGGGAGTTCCAGGCCCCCGGCACCAATCTGGTGAGGCATCCAGTTTCTTGGGGTGGGTAAGTACTAAGTTCTATGCCCTTCTGGTACATCGACTGCCACTGCTGGAATACCTAGCTCCTAGCATGTGAGGCTATTTTCCTTTAATATACATATATACATTCTATTGGTTACATCCTCTAGAGCAATGGTTCTTAGCTTTCCTAATGTTGTGATCCTTTAATACAGTTCCTCGTGTTGTGGTGACCCTCAAACATAGAATTATTATATTGTCATTTCATAAATGTAATTTTGCTACTGTTATGAATCATAATGTAAATATATGATATGCAGGATATCTGATATGAAACCCTTGTGTGGGTCATGACCCACAGGTTGAAAACCACTGCTCTAGAGAGCCCTGCCTAATAACAACTTTTTGGTACCAGGAGTGGTTATAAAGAAAAGAACTATAAGTATGAATTTCCATAATGGGTTTGGTGATAACTGGAGCTAGCTCTTACTATGTTGGATTACTTACATCAGGGAAAGAGCAGCACTTTGTCCTATTGGAAAAGATATTTATTTTGGTTATGGGTTTACTTTTCCCCACATATAATGTTTACAAAATGCCTTATCCTCTTTTGTGGTATTCTACACAGCAATACTTCTGACCAGGAAACTCATTTCACAGCCAAAGAAATACAATAGTTGGCTTATGTTCATGGAATACACTGGTCTTACCTTGTTCCCAACCATCCTGAAGCAGCTGGCTTGACAGAACAGTGAAACAGCCTTTTAAATATGGGGTTATAGCACCAAATGTGCGGCAATAGCCCAGAGGCCTAAGGGTAGGGTTTTCCAGAAGGCTATCAATGTTCTGGATTAGTGTCCATTATATGGTACTGCTGTGGGATGGTCTGTATATCAGATCTGTTGCTCTGATTGGTCAATAAATAAAACACTGATTGGCCAGTGGCCAGGCAGGAAGTATAGGTAGAACTAACAGAGAGGAGAATTGAGAGAACAGGAAGGTGGAAGGAGACACTGCCAGCCGCCGCCATGACAAGCAGCATGTGAAGATGGCGGTAAGCCACGAGCCACGTGGCAAGGTATAGATTTATGGAAATGGATTAATTTAAGCTATAAGAACAGTTAGCAAGAAGCCTGCCATGGCCATACAGTTTGTAAGCAATATAAGTCTCTGTGTTTACTTGGTTGGGTCTGAGTGGCTGTGGGACTGGCAGGTGACAGAGATTTGTGGTGACATAGATTTGTCCTGACTGTGGGCCAGGCAGAAAAACTCAAGCTACATGGTACTATTTTCCCTCTAGTCAGGATTCTTGTCCGAGAATTAAGAAATGGAAATCATCCCTACTGATCCACTAAAAGAATGTCTGCTTCCTATTCCCACAACCTTATGTTCTGTTGGCCTAACAAGCATTGGCTCCAGAGAGGGGAGAGTGTTTCAATCAGGGGGTACACAAGCCATTCCACAGATCTAAAAACTAAGGCAGCCCCTGGCCACTTTGGATTCCTCAGTCAAGAGGCTAAGAAAGGAGTTAAAGTATTAAGAATGGTTGACTCAGACTACCAGGGAGAAACTTACTAACACCCCACAATGAAGCAAAGTAACAGCATGTCTGATATGCAAATATTTTTGGCTATCTCTTAGTGTTTCAATTCCCTGTGATTAGGACCAATGGGAAACTGCAAATCAACCTAGGAAGGATGATAAAAATTCTAGACCCTTCAGGAGTGAAAGTGTGTGTCATGACCCCTATATAAAAAAACAGATTTACTGAGGGTTTTTTTTTTAAGGCAGAATGAGTAATACATTATCAGTTTTTAGCTTCAGACACATGACCAGTTATAGAAATCAGGACTGTAATTATCACACTTATTTCCTGGATGTCTTTTGGTGGTGGTGGTGGAGGTGGTGGTGGTGGGTACATATATATTAAACAGATCTCTGTTTTTCTTTCCTGCCTTATAGATTTAGCATGTAATACAACATTGAGTTGCTTTCAGAACATAAGTGCCATTATATCTATATTACCAAACTCAAATCATGAGTTATTTTAAAAAATAAGCATCCTTCAAGGGACTTTACCATTTTTCTGGAGGAAGAATTAATACATTTTCAGTTGGACATGGGATAGTTATTTCACATCACCTGGACTTATGACCTTGTTACAGTCTTCATTTAAAAATTAGGAAAGACATTAGATGTGATTGTATGTCAAGTTGGTAAGGGGTGGAGTTGTAACAGCTCATCTTATCAACTTGGTGACACTTAAACACCCTAGGAAATGTACCTCTGGGCATGTCTGTGGTGCTGTTTCCAGAGAAGCTTAACTGACTGGGGAAGACCCATCCTCAAAGTGGGCAGCACCCTCTAAATGGCTCTCCCAGGAAAAAAGTATTGTCTGGCCCCCTGAACTTCTTTCTAAATGTGGGCAGCTACAGCTGCTGCTGCTGTCATAGACTCCAACTTCTTTGGACATTCAATATAAAATGAACACCAGCAGCCTTTCCAAGAGCCTCCAACACTCAGCAGCCAGCTTTGTTGACTAGGCAGCTACTGAGTTCTCTGTCCCTGTAGCATGCAGATAGCCATTGAAGGAATATTTAGCCTCTATTTTGTTCTTTTCCTATAGAGAACTCTGTCATTCCCAGCACCATGTAAACCACAGAATAACTGTCTCCAGAATTAGTCCCCTAGTTAACATCTCAGACTCATGTTTCCTAGACACATCTACCAGGTCTCACAGGCTCTTGAAATTCAGAGGCAAAGTCGTCTTTTCCAGAACACTCCTCCTATCCTATGCAATGAGGATCTGGAACCCTGACATTTCCATAAAGCTCCTCATCATAAAGAATTCATTCCTTCTGTCCTCCTTATCTTTTCTAAAGCCCAATTTATTGCCTCTTCTTCCTGGATAAATCAACAAAAAATACCTTAAAACATTTAAAAATTGTAATAGTCTTTACTACCCAAAGGATGAAAATCAAGACTCATCTGTATATTGTACAGGCCTTTTCACATGTTTGGTTTCTCCCTCCTTCACTTCTTTTTCCCCCCAAGATTGATTTAGTTTCCTGTGTATGAGTGTTTTGCCTGTGTGTGTATGTAGCACATGCATGCCTGCTGCAGGTCAGAAGAGTATAGGATTGCCTGGGCCACCATATGGTGCTGGGAACTGAACTGGGTCCTCTGCAAGAGCAGAGTTGCTTCTAACAGCTGTGCCATTCCTTCAGTCCCTGAGAACAACAACACTCACCTACTCCTAGTTCAACAAGCTTTGGAACACAGACTATGGTTCTTTACTGTTAGTTCTGCTTTAGAAGCCCTTCCCCTAATTTCATTCGGTGAACCTAATCCTCTCCTTTACTCCCCAAGTCAACCTAAGCCTCTGCTGAACATCAGAGTTACTGATACATAACACAGGCCCCTTGATTTTCAGTCTCCTTGTATTACACATAAATAGTATTTTGCCTCCAGTAAGTGCTCAAGTATTTTCGAATGATTTACCTTGATGCCTGTTCCATCTCAGCAATGATATTCTTCATGCCTGAAATGGTCTTTTCCTTAAAATTAATACAAATATTAAGTTAAAATCATTTAAAAATCATTTCTACCAAAGCTGATGAATAAAAAGAAATTGTTCCCCTGTGATTTTCATTTGGTATTAAAAATTTATGTCATATTCTTCTCTATACTTTAAAGCCCATAATCAATGTGTACATTTGTGCTGGGTAAAGTTAATATATTTATTAAAGGAAACAATACTCTTTGGTGTAGATATGAGATCATGTAACTAATACAGTGTCAAAAAGTTTGTGTAATCATCCAGCTATATAAGGCTCCCATAACCACCATAGTTTGGCAATAAAATATTATATATAAATAGTACTAATTTACTTCCATATGTTCCTCATGTTATAAAACTTGGGAAAGTGAATATATAGCTAAATTTATTTCTTTTTTAATTATTCATTTTTTTGAGATTGTAATATAATACAATATAATTGTGTCCCTTTTCTCACTCCAAACTCTCCCATGGCTCTCTTTCAAATTCATGGACTCCTTTATTTATTGTCACATACATGTATGTATGTATGTATGTATATATGCACATATATTCCTAAACACATAAATACTAATTGCTAAGTCTATATAATGTTATGTGCACGTATGTTTTCACGGCGGACATTTGGTATTGGATAACCAATTGGTGTGCTCTTCCTTAGCCTCAACCTTACTTATAGAACTATAGGCAACTATAGTTTATTTCTTAGAAAAAACAACTGAGTATATTATTTGTATTAGCAATATTAACTTTAAACATCTGTCCCAATATATTTTAGAGCTGTTGTGAAAAAATAGAAACAGTAGAATCAGTCAAGACTGAAATGGATTTGAATATATTGCTTCCTCAGGCACCCATACATACTTGCACATACTCAAACACAAACACAGACACATACACATAAATAAAAATAAAAGTTTTAAAATAAAAGCTAAGATAACCAGGGAAAAAAATCACCTACTCACTCTAATACAGAGTCCTCCAGATGAGCTTATTTCTGTATCTCCATATTAATCTAAGGAGTGCCTTGCTTTCTACTTACCAGCATTTGTTAGTTAAGTTCTAAAATGTCACCACAGAAAACATTATCCTTTTGTTTGTTTGGGGGGTTTTTTGGAGACAGAATCCATGTATCTCTGACTAGCTTGAAACTTGCTATGTAGACCGGGCTGGCCTTAGGATTACTGAGCTCTTCCTGCCTCTCTAGGTTTACAGGCATGGGTCACCATGCTTGGCAACCACTTTTAGCCCTCTAAGGCTGCCTTACAAATTATCTCCCTTCAGATGATGGCCATTTCAGAAAACCTTCAATGTCGTCATTTGAAATGGACCTGCATCTCAGTTGTCCTTGTAAAGGAGACATGGTGCAGTTCACCAAGTAAGAGGTATCTGAAATAGTGCATACGGCACATAAAAAAATGAAATTCTGAAAGAGGCAAAATATTTCTAAATGTTAGTGTTTTAAAAGGAAATCATGCTTATTGTTTTGAATTATAAGGAAAATCAAAATCTTGACTAAAAATCATAAATTTTTAAAAAGATCCTTTTTCAGCAAACACACACACACACACACACACACACACACACACACACACACACACACACACACATACAATTTTCTTCCATGACTTCAATTATGCTCAGGAATCCAAATCTAACTTCAATTTTCTCTTCAAACCTAAAATTCCAGAAGCCAATGAATATTACATTTACATATCCAAAGGATAACTCCAACTCAACAGGTGAATAATCACCCTTCCTAAGCATGTTCTGGTTTTTCGTGTTTCTTCCTCATGCACAGTAACTACTGATGAGGTCTCACTTCCTTAATAGACATTTTTCCCTCACAGCACTGCGGCATCTTCAGGAAGGTCTCACCACTTTACTTTTTACCAGTCTCTGTCCCTAGTCTCAGTTCCTTACAGTCCATCTTTCTTACAGATTTATAATTGCTAGAATATTCATTTTAAAATGAAGATCCAGTTGTAACCTCTGTAACAAAAGAGTCCACAATCAACATCAAATGTATCTTTGTGACTGGGTGTTTCTATACACAGCTCTTTGCAACCTATTCTCTGGCCATAAACTCTCTGGAATGGTCCTGAAATTCTCCCATGAGTCTGTGGACTCTAGTGTCAGTTGCTCTGCCTATCACGTTCCCACTGTCCTCTTCCCCTAAGTCTGGCTTATTCATAGTCATTTTTTAGGAAAACTAGGACATGCCACTCCCTGGAAGGCTTCCTAGATCTTCCTCCTCCCCTGGAAGAACTAACTCCAGGCTGAATCAGTTGTGCTTCTGATGTGTCCTTATGGTGCTTACCTGTCCTTTCAGAGGAGGATATTCCTCTATCCCTCTACGGCCTCATGCACCCTCAGTTTTTACTGTAACACTAGTGCATGTCAATAAATACTGGTTGAAAGACTGGATGGACAGATGGATATATAAATCAATTAGTTCCCTTAGAATAGAAAAAACCTTACTCCAATGATATAATTTTGATTAAAACATTGGTTAAAAAAAAAAAAAAAAAAAAAAAACCAGACTAGCTTGCCTTCACAGTTTATCAGCTAAAGGGGACTTCTTTAAATCTGTCTTCCTTGTAAAATCTTTTGTTGTTGTTTAACAAGAAAAAAATACATGTGTGGCATTATCACCCAGCTTTATGAACAAGAAGCACACAGCCTTTTCCTAGAGACTGACAATGGCATAAAAACATGTGCCCTCAAAAATACCTTAAATAAGCTGGGCTTGCTGGTGCACACCTTTAATCCCAGCACTTGAGAGGCAGAGGCAAACAGGTCTCTAGGAGTTTGAAGCCAGTCTGGTCTACATACTGAGTTTCAGGCCAGCCAGGGCTACCCAGTGAGACCTGGCTCAAAAGACAGAAAAAGTGTGTTCCTAGTTAACAACCACAAAGGCAGTTTTAATGGAATGAGCATGTGACTTTCCAAGGTAATAGACTTAAAATGTTCAAAATTAAAAAAATTCTTACTACCTTATTTTGATTTAGTTATTATCAGTAAACCTGAATCACTAATTCATGATAGAAAAATAAGTTTTAAACATTAGCTAGATTTGCATGCATACTTCCTAAAATGTGGTTAAGACATTTCAACATCAGATTTAAAGTTTTTGGTTTTCTAGGAAAATCCTATTCCTTTATTCAGAGTCAAGGAACCCACAGTTTAATATTTAAACATTTCATTTAGGCATATCTTGTCTACTAGTTCTCAGAACATACTTTCATTGCCAAACTCTCTCCAAGTGATGCAATATTCTCAGACTTTTTATCCAAACATGCTTGCAGACATTCCTTTTCTTTAGCCAGATCATTGAGGGTTGCACCAAGAATGCTGATTTCTTCTCGCTGTGCAATACTTTGCCTCGTAAAATTATCTAAATAATCATAAAGGCATTGTTTTAATCAAGATAAAATCTTTTTTCCAGTTCATCAGACTGAAATATTTTCCAACTAGTTGTTTGTTACCCAATCACTTAAGAGTAACATAACCCAAATAAAAATATTTTGTTTGTGATTATAAATGATAGTGAACCACAAAGTTCTAAATGCCCATAAATGTAAAAGCACAATTTGAATTATAGCAAAAGAAAGTTCTATGTCAATATCTAATCAGACTGATCTATGTGGTAGGGAGCACAGAAAGGGAATGAATGAGACAGGTGGAATATCAAAACCACCAATGGATTTTCTCCATTAAATTCCTCTCCTATCTAGCCTAGCATGACTGTTGAATGTAAAGTTGACAATACATTTTAATAAAATATTCAATTAAATCAGCTTTAGAGTTAATTGTCTCCCAATTTTGATTTTTTATTTTTCTAAAATTCCTAAGTAGGAGAATCATTTATGGTATCCTATTTGTCGAAACTCTGACAAGCCAATGTCAGTACTGAAGGCATGAATAATTTCTTTCAAAGCAGGGGTTTTGTTTGTTTGTTTGTTTGTTTTGTTTTGTTTGTTTTTGTTTTTTCTCGGAGCTGAGGACCGAACCCAGGGCCTTGTGCTTGCTAGGCAAGCGTTCTACCACTGAGCTAAATCCTCAACCCCAAAAGCAGGATTTTTTAAACTGTGGTTTGTCACCCAACTCTGTCTGAACCACCTAGGAAACACCAACTTTTAGGCTTTCCACGGTCCTACTGAATCAAAATTTTTGATAATGGGCATAGCAACTTGTATTTTGACAAGCACACTGTGCCCCACACCCCACAGTGATAGAACTTTGGTCTAGAGGTAGATGCTCTAGGATCACAGAATTACCTGGCATAAACCTTCAACAAGTCTGGCTCCAATGAGCTTTGTTAGCTTCTAGGAGACTATGTCACATGCCAGAGTTTAAGAACCACTCTTCTCGTGCTCTGCAAGGAGAGCTCTGCAGACCAGACTTCTAGGATAATGCCTAGAGTTAATCCCTGTCAAGACCCATTCCAGTGCAGCGCTTAAGTGGTGATACCAGCCTATCACATCATACGGTACTTAACAATGTCATGGTCTTTCTCAGAGGCAGTAATGCCTCTCAGGCAACACACACGTTTTGGTGTTTTTATATCTGTGTATATTTCCACTGAAAACCAATCAATCCATTATCTAGCTATCATGGTGCTGTCAACCTAACAGAATCCAGTACCACTTAGGAGAAGGGTCTCTTGGCATGCCTATATGGGATTATCTTGATTACATTAATTGATGTGAGAGACATTTCTTAATTGGAGGTGGGAACATCCTCCAGGCAGTAGGTCCTAGGCTTATATAGAAGGTAGAGAAAGAAGCTGAGCACCATGCATGTGTCTGTTGCTTTCTTCTGTTGCAGACATAATGTGACCAGTTACTTTAAGCTCCTAGTCTTGACTTTCCTACCATTAGGAAGAACTGTACTTTGAACCATAAACTGAAATAAATCCTTCCTCCCTTAAGTTTTTTTTGACAGAGTACTTTAGCACAGCAACAAGAAAAGAAAGTACAAATATCTGCTTCTTTACAATTCTAATAAGTACAGTATTCTGTTTGTTTGGATTTTTTATTTTGTTCAGTTTTGGGACAGGGTCTCATGATATAGCCCTGACAGGCTTGGGACTTGCTATATAGCCCAGACTGGCCTGAAACTCATGTTCCTCCTACTTCAGTCTCCTAAGTGCTGGGATTTCAGGTATGGATTACCATGCTGGATTCTTGCTATCTTTTAATTGTTTGGGATTACAAAGAAAATCACTTGGATAAAATTTCCTATGTAAGTTGATGTGATCATATCTTCCTCTTCTTAGAAGTACCAGGTAAATTTTTCTTTTGGTTAGGCTTGTAGAAGAAGAACTTATTTCTAACATGTGAAATTCCTAGAAAAAATAGCCTTCTCCAGGGAAGAGCACACCAATTGGTTATCCAATACCAAATGTCTCAAGAGTCTAGCCCAACTCTTTATTTTGTAAATTCTCTAGTATGAGTTTATACTAATGAAAATATTAAAAATAAAACATATATAGGCATATGCATATATAAGTGCATGTATGTTCATATGCATAAGCATACGCACTCCCCAGCCCATCATAAAGGCTCAAATTGGTTTCACTTTCACAATGGCCATTACCACTGGTTGTCATCCCACAGTGCTGGCATCTCCAATACAAGTGGGTCTCCCTGCTTGCCTGGCCTTGCTTCAGGGATTCTGAATCTACCTCTTGGTACAAACGTGATAAATAAGTAAATAAATATATAATGTATATATAAAATACATACATATAATGTACCATATACAAAAATCTCGTGAGACATTTCTGTTCTTTCCCACTTCTACTTGACTTCTCATTCATTCCTAAACTCACTGCCCCATCCACAAATAATACTTCAAGCTTTTGAGGGTCACTGTTAGCCAAACTGCCAGTGTGCTACAGTTTATTGATAATTTTTAGCCCCATATTATTTTATTTTCCAATAATACCTGACAAGAGATTATACCCTTTCCTTAAAACACCTTTCTTTCCTGCCTTCCAAATAGATTAACTTCTGGGTTTTCTTCCTACTTCTTTGGTTTCTTCTTGCTGTCTTGAATTCTCTTCTCCTTATTCTCTGCCCCCCCCCCAGGTGACTTCATGGTTTTAAAATACCATTTATATATGGTATCTTATTATATTACCTTTCATATTTCTCTTTGAATATTTCCTGTCTCAATCAGTAGCAATTTCATCTACCTAGTTACTCATACTAACATTTACTGAACAATGGGGGGGGGTAAGTAATTTTTTATTTTTGAAATTATAATATAATTACATCATGCCCCCTTTTCCTTTCTTCCTCTCAACCCCTCCCATGTAGCTCTTTGCTCTGTTTCAAATTCATGGCTTCTTTTTCTTTAATTGTTGTTACATACATGCATGTGTATAAATATTTAAATACAACCGGCTCAGACCATATAGTGTTACTTGTATATATGTTTTCAGGGCTGTAGTACTGGATAACCAATTAGTGTGCTATTCTCTGGAAAAGACTATTTTTCCTGAGAATTACAAATACTAAAAAATTTCCTTATCTTTAGTCTTCCATAATCCTAACAAAAATTTGTCTGTTGCTTTGAAGAAGAATGAGATATGTTCACATCAACATAAATGGAAATTTTTTATCAAAGTGAACTTTTTTTTTTTTTTTTTGACTTTTTGAGACAGGGTTTCTCTGTGTAGCTTTGTGCCTTTCCTGGGACTCACTTGGTAGTCCAGGCTGGCCTCGAACTCACAGAGATCCGCCTGACTCTGCCTCCCGAGTGCTGGGATTAAAGGCGTGCGCCACCACCGCCCAGCCAAAGTGAACTTTTTTGTAAACTCAGACACTATTATAGATATAACTAAATGTGTGAATGTTTTCTACCCAAAGTGGAAATACATACACATTACAATTCCTTTCAATAACTCTGAGTAAGCTGCCATATTATATAAATAGTACCAGATTACAAGTAATTATAATAAAGAAAAGGGGGCTGCTGCTTTATCTCTTCACTGACAAATTCAAGTCGTAACTAAGTATTTGGGGTTCTAAATCTAAGCTTAAAAATGTTGCAGTCAAATAAAAATGCATTTCCCATTAATCATATTCATAAACTTAAGGCTAATGGCCTCTTCCTAAATTTATATATATTATAACTAAAGGAAAGAAAACTGTATTTTTCTACCAGACTTAAGGAAAATAAAAGGCAATAACAGAAAAAAACTTACCAATTTTTTCATCCAAGCACATAATTTTCTCCTGAGTAAGCTGTAGTTCATATTTTTTCTTAGCAAGGTGTCGCTGAGTATCAGAAAGATCTTTTTCTGTGTTTTCATATAAAAGTCTGAAAATATTTTAATAATAAAAACTAATTCTGGAATTTTTATGTTTTGTCAACTTTTAGTATATTTAAATCTAAAAGCTTTTAAGGACACTAATGTGTTTTCCCTTTTAATATTGCCATTATTCTAAAAACCGCACTGTAGAAAGTTTACAAAATAAGGAGTAGGGCTAGACAGACAGCTAGCTGAGTTGGGAAAATGCCTACAATGCACACATGAGGACCTGAGTTCAGATCCCCAGTACCCAAGTAAAAGGCTGGCCCAGAGCCCCGCGTGTGTTTTTTATCCCAGAACTGGGGCTGGAGAGGGCAGGGAAAGGCAGATTCCTGGAGCTCACTGGTCAGACAGCCTACCCAATCAGCGAACCCAAGATTCAGAAAGAGAAAGACTGGATCTCAAAATTGATGCAGAGCAACAGAACACTCCCAGTGTTGACCTTCACACATATTCATTCATTCATTCATTCATTCATTCATTCATTCATTCATTCATCCATCCATCCATTCTCTCCTCTCTCTCTCTCTCTCTCTCTCTCTCTCTCTCTCTCTCTCTCTCTCACTCACTCACTCACTCACTCACTCAGGCTTGTTTTATTGTGCAATGCACATTTTAGAATTATCATGCTTTAAAGTTAAACTGAATCGCATTTTACCAATACTTAATATTTAGTATCTTTAAATCTTATAATGCAGCTCTCTAGATCATGATTTTCTGGCTAAAAAATTATTACATGAGTAATAATCACTTACTTTTAAGCAGATACACCGATTCCTTGTTATTAGACTTTTAAGTTTATTCCAGTTTTCACTTTTACAATTAAATCTCTAGTGAACAGCATTTTCTTCACTCCACAAGCATTTATTGTTTGGTATGTATGAGCACTAGGTGCTGAGGAAGCAATGGTGAATTAAGTTGCACTGTTCATGCCCTCAGGAAGTTCACAGTCCACAAGTAAGTACACAGACTTCCATTTCTAGAAATACGACAGTCCTTTCACCAAAATCACACTTAGGCATACTGAACATAATGTGTGAAGTCACTATTTATTTATTTATTTATTTATTTATTTATTTATTTATTTATTTATTTTGTTTTTACAAGGCAGGGTTTCTCAGTGTAGTCTGGGCTGTATTAGAACTCACTCTTGTAGACCAGGCTGGCCTCAAACTAAGAGATCCACCTGCTTCTACCTCTCGAGTGTTGAGATAAAAGGTGTACACCACTATCACCTGGTAAAGCCACTTTAAATGTAAGACAAAATGTGCAATAATTTGTAAGGAATGTCTCCTAGTATATAATCAAAGCCTTGAGACTTACACTAGTCATGTTGTGTCTGTCTCAGTAGCTTAAAAAAGAAAAGGATGCCTCGTCTTTATCATGAAGAATAGACTAAAATAGCCCACCTAAGGCCACTGAGCCACTGTTGGAAGGTCAGCCTAGAGAAATTGTCAGTTGTTAAAAGGCTCATGGAATTCTTCCTTGTGGAATTCTTAGTATTATTAAAAGAAAATAAAAGTCAAAAGTTGATTCCAGGATGGACACATAAACGTGTGATACTGGCAAAACTTTTCTGGAGACAACACTCTCAACCCAGGCGAGAACTAAATCTCAGGAACAGTCCCTTTGAAAATGATCCCCCATTTCAAATCACAAATTATATTAAAAGCAATACTAATTTAATAAGAGGTTAAAAGTATAAAAACTAAATGAGATACCCCCAAATTTCCGAGTACAGCACTATTGAACAGAAGCTTTAAAACAGATATATTTAAATGCAGACATAAAATAAAACATAAAATCAAAAGAAAAACAACAGCTTTAAAAATATAATCACAAAATTAAATTAATATTATAATATTAATATTTAAAAACAACAAAACTCAATGTACAAGTTAAGATAAAACTAAAGAGAGAACTAGCAAAATGGAACAAACAGATCAGAAAAGAAATCATCTTTATCAAGAGCACAGATAAGGAGGTGGAAACCGAAAGAGGAAGCAGCATAAGATGGAAGTGAGAAGGTCTGTTATTTACCTAATCAAAATCAAAGGGTAAGAATAAAGGCAATACTCAAAGGAATGATGGCTAATCAAAGACGAAATCTTAGACTAAGGAAGCACTAATAGGCATCTACTATGGCAATTGTAAGTGGGTAAAAGTAAAAGAACTTCAAAGGATTGGAAGGAGGGACAGGGTAGATGAACTCAAACTAGTGAAGGACAATTATGAAATCCCACTGCAATGTGAGCTAATTAAGAATAACAACAGGGGCCATAGAGGTAGAGACACTTGTTGCTCTTGCATAGGACTCAAGTTCAGTTCACAGAATCCAGAAATGGTTCAAATGAATCCATAATTCCAGTTCCATTAATCTGATGCCTTCTTTTGAGTTCCATGGGAACCAGACACACATGTGGTATATATGCATACATGCAGCCAAAACACTCATAAACATAAAAGAATCTTAATTTTTTAAAAAGAATATCACAACAACAACAAAAAAAGAAACTTGAACAGAGGTATCCTGTATGAACAGACATGTTCCAGAAAACATAGGTTATTAAATGAAAAGTCTGTGTTAGGCATGGGATACCCAAAGACACCCAAAACAATACAGGCTATTGCCACCACTTTCAGTTGCCCACCATAACTAGGCAGTAAGACTCGACTGTTCAAGACACCAAGTACTTTGCAGGACACAGAGGAGTCAACTCGTCTCCCTGCTGGTTAACTTTCACAGTGCTGAAAGGACCTACACAGGCTTCTGGAGGAGAAATGACATCAATGGTCTTACCCAATCCTGGACTCTACATGCTACAAATGGGACCTACGAGGCAAGATGTACACAATGGCACAGTAGTGGCAAGGCTGTTTAGTGGGGTAACCAACTGTTGTCTCGATTGGATTTGAGATCTGCTTCACAGAAGGCAATTTCATGTTTGGAACTATAAACATAGTCAAAACCCATGGCTAGGAAAGTATTCTAAATGGTCATGTTGTCAAACTTCCTTCTAAATATTTGTTTGTATCCATAGATTTGCACTGTTCTCAACCTTGAGTAGAGAAACTTCTTACCACAGTAGGTAGTGGTTATGAAAAGACTCAATATCTGTTCAAAGTGCTGAAAATAAGTGACTTTGAGTGCTCAGGGAACATCATAAAGGAGAAGGCAAGAATGTATGAGTCAGAGGGTGAAGAGGAGTACTGAAAAATGCTATCCTCAGGATATAAGTGTTGAACACATGAACTCAACAACTAGGGTTACCTGCACAAGACCAAGCTAGTTAGAAATTCCAACATGGAGGTGAGAGGAACTCCCAAGGCCTTACTCCTAGCCAAAAATCTACTAGCAGATGCTTGCTGTTATGAGAGGGAGAGGCACTCTTTTTCAAAGGGTAGCCATGAGCAGGATGTCCATGCTCTCAGTGGATAACCCCATAGCCATGTGCAAATAGACAGCTCTTGGTTTAGTGGATATCTATACCTATACCTATACCTATACCTATACCTATACCTATACCTTTATCTATATATGTGGAGGACTTGAAACTTAAGGGAGATGTAATGAGGAGGGAACAGAAGAGTTAGCAGAAGGGAGTGGGGATTGGATAAGATTAATATGTATTATATACATCTATGAAATTTTCAAGAAAAAAAAGGATTCACAGGGAGCCAGATTTCTACACTTTATTCAAAGTATTAAATGTGACAAGTAATACCTAGAGAAATCACTGAAAATGATATACAAACAGTAAAAAAAAGCGTATACACACACCACACACACACACACACACACACACACACACACACACACACACACACACACACCAAAATGAAATTTTTAAGATGTCAAGTAACTTATTCAGAAGAAATGAAAACAGAGGGAAGAAATAAAAATAAGAGGTCGAACTATATCCATAATTACAGTAAATGTGTATGTTCTGCCTTTACTTTTATAGCACCAAACTGAAAGCAAACAAAATGTCCCTCCTAGCTTTCATGGTACCAGAAGGCATCAAGCAAGCTTCCAAAGGAGGGAAGCAACCAATAGTCCGACCCATCTATGATGCATATGAACCGCAACTACTATGGCACAATAATCCTAAGGGTCCAGGAGTGGCACACAGAATTTGGTGGTAACCATCAACTCTCTAATTGAACTTAAGACCCACTCAACAAGAGGGAGGCCATGTCTGGTGCTAGAAATCTGAATAACTACCAGTGCTAGTGAAGTCATGGTTATTGGAGGAGAATCTACAACCACTAATTTACTAAGTCAACATAATCACTAATAATCTATAAACATTTGTGATATTTTGCATTCACAAAATTTTGATCCACTGTATTTTTACATGTGTGCTAATTAAGACTTCATGTTTTCAAGAACATTCTCTCCATACTGTACTATCGTATCTCAGCTAAACTAACATTATTTGAGGCTTCCATATAATCTGAATGGAAACAAGTCCTTTCCATTCCATTCTTGTGTGTGCTAGAATTGTCGAGACTGTGTAGCTGTCCCACATGCTGTAGGTATGAGTCCTCTTATTCCAAGATAACTGAAGTCCTTGAGGCTTTCCTACACACATATGGTTTCTCTTCAATGTGAGCTTTTTTTGTGTGCATTTAAATAGTACTAGAATGATTGAAGGCTATCCCCACAGTGCTTATATGTATGTTTCTCTTCTTTGAGAATTCTTTTGTGTATCTGAAAGAAATAGAACACTGGAAGGTTTTCCTGCAGTTTTTGTTATTAATGGTGGGTTGGGTTTTTTGTTTGCTTGTTTTATTTTTGTTTTTTCATTCATGAAGTTTCTCTGCCATGTACATTCATGCATGTTTTTGATAGAAAATTGAATAACTGAAATTTCTCCCACTTACATGCTTACATGGAGGTTTCATTCCAGTGTGAGCACTTTCATGGAACTGAAGAGTACTTGAGTGGCTAAAGTCTTCCCTATATGGCTTATATTCATAAGGATTCTCCCCAGCATGGGCCCTTGTATGACTTCTAAGAGAATTGAGAAAACTGAAGACTTCATCACATGGCTTACCTTTACACAGTATCTCCAGTGTGTACTTTTTCTTTGCTTCTGGAAGCACTGGAAGTAAGTTAGTTTTCCAGAATTCTAGTTCGGTTTTGTTGCTATACTAAACATCAGGACCAAAAGCAACTTGGGGCGGAAAAGGTTTAATTGGCTTTATTTCCAGGTTACAATCCATCATTAAGGGAAGTCAGGGCAAGAATTCAAAGGAGGAACTTTAAGCAGAAACCAGGAGAACACTTGTCTACTGGCTTGCTTCTTGTGGTCTAGTCAGCAAGCTTTTCTATATAACCCAGGCTAACCTGTCAGAGATAGTGCCACCCACTATGGGCTGAGCCCTCCCTTACCAACCAGCAATCCTGACAATGCCCCACAGACATGCTCACAGACCAATGAAAGTAATTCAATTGAGGTGAGACACTCTTCCCAGGCGTCTCAAGTTGACAACCAAGATTTGCCATCATAGCATTTTGCTCCATTTTCCTTGTAATCATATTCTTTGTTGCATGAGTTCTGAAGGGAATGAATGACAAATGAGGGCGCACACGCACGTGCACACACACACACACACACACACACACACACACACACACACACAGGGTGAGGCTGGGGGTATGATTTCACATGCAGAAGTTTTCTTGTTCAAAACACAATCTAGTCTTCACAGATGGTTTCTTCACTTACGTTCACAGTATCTCTACTACTTGACTTCTGCTGGGACTTTGGTAGCCATCTTCAATGTTCTGGTTACCCATTTTTGTATCATAGAGGATATACTTCATAAGGTTTCTTCTACCACTTGACTTCTTACACATCACCTGGGACTTCTGTAGCCATCTTCAATATTCTGGTCTTCACATTTTTTTCCTACAGAGGCCATGCTCTAGAAGGGTTCCCACATCATATTTCTATAGAGGATCTTCTGGGAAAAATCCAGAAAAGCACACACCCCAGGATGAAGTTCACAACCATAGCTTCAAAGGTCAGTAACTCTATTTCCACTTTCTGGTGTCCCAGGTTCTCCCAAGGCTCTGAAAGCCTATGCAGGCCACAACACAACAGAGACAGAACCACCCAGAGTCTCTCTGAACAGCACATATGTGTCCCAATAAAGTCTTTTAGATGGGTTTACACAGTATTCTGAATTTTTAAATTTGTCTCAGAAACTGTATCCATATGATTAGATTGATACCATTCTTGAGATGGTATAAATTTATTCCATTTCAAAAATTTATTTAGCTTATAAATTTATTATTATAGGCCGGGCGGTGGTGGCGCACGCCTTTAATCCCAGCACTCGGGAGGCAGAGGCAGGCGGATCTCTGTGAGTTCAAGGCCAGCCTGGGCTACCAAGTGAGTTCCAGGAAAGGCGCAAAGCTACACAGAGAAACCCTGTCTCGGAAAAACCAAAAAAAAAAAAAAAAAAAAAATTTATTATTATAAAATAGACTAATGAGTGCCAGATGTAAGGTATTTGGAGGCAAGGAAGTGAGGTGTGACTACAAAGAAGTACCATAGAGAGGAACTTTGTAGGAATGTAATAATTCCTTATCTCAAATATAGTGACTGACATCAACTATTTATATTATACAATGACATAGAACTATACACAACTGTGCCAATGTAGATTTTCTGATTTTGACACTGTAGTGTAATTATGTAAAATGGGATATTGCTTTAAAAATGAACAAAGGATAAATGGCCTTTTCTATATTTTTGCAAATTGTGTTTTGTTTTTTATTTTTGAGACAGGGTTTCTCTGTGTAGCCTTAGCTGTTCTGAAACTCACTTTGTAAACCAGGCTGGCCTCAGACTCACAGAGATCCACCCGCCTCTGCCTCCCAAGTGCTGGGATTAAAGTCATGTGCCACCACCACCTGGAAATTTTGCAACTACTTACAAATTTTATTTTAAGATAATATAATAAATTCTGAGATCTAGGCCACACAAGTAAATTATTAAATAAGAATCTTTGGGAGCAGAAAGCAGATAACTTTATAAAGTTCTGCAAATTCTTTATAAAGTTTGGCTGGAGAGATGGTGTTCTGGCTAATTTTATGTTAACTTGACACAAACTAGAGTCATCTGAGAGAAAGAAGCTTCAGTTGAGAAAATGCTTCCACAAGATCGGCTGCAGGTAAGCCCGTAGGACACTTTCTTGATTAACAATTGATGTGGGAGTTTTCAGTCCATTGTGGATAAGGCCACCCCTAGGGTGGTGGTCCTGTGTTCTATAAGAAAGCAAGCTGAGCAAGCTAGTAAGCAGCACCCCTCCATGGTCTCTACATCAGCTCCTGCCCCCAGATTCCTGCCCTGTTGAGTTCTTTTCCTGACTTTTCTTCAATGATGGACTACAATGTGGAAGTGTAAGCCAAATAAATCCTTTCCTCCCCAACTTGTTTGGTTATGGTGTTTCATCACAGCAATAGAAACCCTAACTATGGCCGGGCGGTGGTGGCGCACGCCTTTAATCCCAGCACTCGGGAGGCAGAGCCAGGCGGATCTCTGTGAGTTCGAGGCCAGCCTGGGCTACCAAGTGAGCTCCAGGAAAGGCGCAAAGCTACACAGAGAAACCCTGTCTCGAAAAACCAAAAAAAAAAAAAAAAAAAAAAAAAGAAACCCTAACTATGACGTATGACTCAGTGGTTAAAAGCACTTGTTGATCTTTCAGAGGACCTAGGTTTGGTTCCCAGCACCCATACGGTAGTACACAACCATCTGTAACTCCATTTCTAGAGAGTTACATTCAGAGATCTGATACCCTCTTCTGACATCTACAGGCACCAGATGTGCACATACATACATGCAGGCAAAACACATAAGCATAAAACAAATATATTTTAAAGTTCTGAAAAGTTTCATTTACTTCACCAAGAAACACAAAGGTGAAAATCTGACAAAATAGATGTTATAAAAAGAAAAAGGTGTGCATTTCCCACACTTAAGCATATGTAGAACATTACTATGTGCATCAGCTATCCTGGAATTATTAAAGCTATACTACAACCATGTATTTTCTTTTTAAAACTATCACTTGGGACCTACATAAGAAAAGGAGTAGAAAACAGGAAACTATATGTAGTTATCAAAATAGTCAATTTAATAAACCACTAATAACTAAACCAAACTTTGACGTAGGCACTTAAAGATATGGAGGTAGTAAACTATAAGACCAGCCCTTGGGAGTCTATAGGCAGGAGCATCAGGAGTTCAAGATCATCCTCTGCTACACAGCAAGTACATGAGATACTCTCAAAAATAAATCTAACTATTCCAGAATCTTATGATTCAAGTGTCAGAAAATACTCCAGAAAAAAATCCCCCCAAGATATTTGGCTAAGCTACGTAATATGTTGTTTTCTCATCTGCTCATATTTGCATATGAAAAACAACTACTGAACTGGCAAAATTGCTCAGTAGATAAAGGCACTTACCACCTAGGCTCATGACCTATATTTGACCTCTAAACATACACTGTGGCACATGTACACACATGTACAGACACACACACACACACACACACACACACAAACCAATCATCATAATCAATGTCAAATATAATTTTTAAAAACCCTCATCTATGTGCACCTGGACAGAAGACTTCAATACCAAGGCCTTTCCAGAAGACTGAAAGGATCTCAGATATATCCACACACCCGGTTTATGTACAGCTACCAAGAGGTGGAAAACAACTGCCCAGTGATGAAGAAAATGTGCATACTTAGATAGCTAGCTGGCTCAGCAGATAAAAGCACTTGCTGCACAAGCTTAATGGCCTTAAGTGGATCACAGAACCTCCTGACTTTGAGGGTCCTACAAGGAGCGATCACAAATCAAAGAACTTGAGGGCAACTTGCTACAGCCTCATAGTGAAGACAACCAGAGGAGGCAGTCATGTGGAGGGGTAGGCCTATGGGGGTAGTCATGGAGAGGGAAGAGCTGGGATTGTTGATCTATCAAATATTTCAGACAGCAGGAGGTCAGCTGGGGCAGTGAATAGTATCGGGGGAGGGGTGGTTAGTAGCTTTAACTCTGTGGCTAGGAGCTGAGCCTATAGGAGGATAACTGTGGAATCTGACAGTCTCCAGCCTGAGGTCAGAAAGTGGATCAATCTCTAGAGCCATCTATCACTGCGGTAAAGCTGAGAATTTTGAAGCTCCATTGGTGTATTTGGCTTCCACAGCCTTATCTCTCCAGCAAGGGACTTAATTTTGAGTTTTGTCTGAAAACAAGAGACTGGTCTGCCTGAACAGCAATCATATACTATAATCAAATTGGCTTCATTCCAGGGATGCAGGGATAGTTCAGGTAAGATATGCCTTTAATTTCAACACCTGAGAGGCAATGGCAGGCAGATTTCTTCATCCTAGAGCAGCCAGGGGTATGTAGTGAGACCCTGTCTCAAATAATCAATTAATTAAACCAGTTAGTATAGGTATACAAGTGAACATATGTAAACATCAATTTAATATTTTGTGAGACTTAGAGAAATTAATCAAAGGAAAAGCATTTTTTAATTCATTGTTTATGTAGATATTTCTGACAGTTTCTAGAACTTTAAACTTTCTACTTCATGGGTTTTCCTTATTTTCTTTATATAGTCTTATTTTCAAAATCATTTAGTATTTAGTTCAGAAGTATTTTCCATTACTGCTCAGATGCAAATATTTTTACTCAATTCTAAGAGAACTTCACTCAAACCCACTGAATTGATGCTTTTTTTATACTTACATACAGGTGGTATCTCCAGAGAAATCCAACTAGGAAAACAGAAAATTCTAGAATAACAGGGAACTAATAGCCAACCTATAATATGTAATTATTTTTAATAGTTTCTACTAATCATTCAGGTTTTTGTTTGTTTGTTTATTTGTTTTTGTACTTGTTTTGTTTTTTTAGTTTTTCGAGACAGGGTTTCTCTGTGTAGCTTTGGAGCCTATACTGGAACTCACTCTGTAGTCCAGGCTGGCCTCGAACTCACAGAGATCCACTTGCCTCTGCCTCCCAAGTGCTAGGATTAAAGACATGTGCCACCACCACCTGGCTCATCAATATTTTTTAAAATGCCAGAAACAATTACTAGAAGAGACTGAAATTGATGGCATGTTACTTAAGAATTAGTCTAAAGTTTTAAATTGAAGATGAGCTTCAGTGCATAGGAGAGTATGCTTCCTTTACAAAGCAGCACATATTCAGACCCATGTGATAGATTTGTAAAGTAATACTGAAAAGTATACTACGAGGTATTTGTGGTAAGAAATCAGACAAGAAGGTTCCTCCATTTGACACAGTTATCATATGGTCTACCCAGAGTTCTAAAATAGATTTTTGTTTGTTTGTTTGTTTTTTTCGAGACAGGGTTTCTTTGTGTAGCTTTGCGCCTTTCCTGGAACTCACTTGGTAGACCAGGCTGGCCTCGAACTCACAGAGATCCGCCTGTCTCTGCCTCCCGAGTGCTGGGATTAAAGGCGTGCGCCACCACTGCCTGGCTTAAAATAGATTTTGATATTGAAATCTTTCTACTCTCAAGTAGCCTAACTCAAAAGGAACCAGCTAACTTTTTCCTTACAGATAGTTCTATCTAGTTTTCAATTGTATGAGAAATTCTAATTTCTTGGGCCATGTATTAATTAATTATAAAGTTAAATAACCAAATAAAATATCTACAAAGGAAATAAGTAGACATTCCACAAAGATGCTACAGATATGGCACAAAAAGGTACTAAACATCACTAGGAAGTCAGAGACTGACAATAGTAAATGTTGACAAGTGTGGTAGTTTGAAAGAAAAAGTACTATTAAAAGTGGCCTTGTTGGAGGAAGTGTGTCACTGTGGGGGTGGGCTTTGAGGCCTCTTTTGCTCAAACTTCCCTCATTGTGACTATCAGTTGACTTCCTGTTGTCTGCAAGATGTAGAACTCTCAGCTCTAGCACCACATCTGCCTGCATGCCACCATGTTCCCCATCATGATGATAATGGACTGAACCTCTGAAACTGTAAGCAAGCCACCCTGACTGTTTTCTTTATAGGAGGTGCCATGGTCATGATGTCTCTTCATAGCAATAGAAACCCTAAGATAACAAGGAAGCAGAACAACAATAATAAAACACTCATACAACCCTCTCAAGTAGGGTTCTAGAAGAAAATTAAGAATTAGGTAAAATTACAAGAGTGATATGTCTCAAGCATAGTACAAACTAGAACCTTATTAGATTTAAAGGAATCTATACTCAGAAGATGCTAGCTTACTACCTCTAATAGTTACCTTAGTGGTAAAGGGCTTAATTCTCTTTGCGAGCCATAAGAAGACAAGCATCATAAATTATTAGTTACATTATTGAATCAAAGAGCACTGCAGAAAACTATTTGGTCATTTCCTGTCAAGTTAAAGACATACTTATCACACAACCCAAAAATTCCACTATTGGCCCAAAAGAAAAAAATATGGCTATAAAACAACAACATGTACAAGGGCTGGAGAGGGAGCTCTGTGGTGATATTTTATCTGTGTACCCTAATAAAGTTTATCTGAGGATCAGAGGAGGATCTGTGAGTTCGAGGCCACACAGGGCACAGAACCAGGTGTAGAGGTACATACCGTTAATCCCAGCAATAACCATAAATGTCTGGAGATCTATACAGACAGACAGGAAATGACAAAGCTGGGCAGAAGAGGAAGTGATATATCTGGGCAGAAAGAGGAAATGAGATGGCAGAACAAAAAGGATATAGGCATGGGTATACAGGAAGTAGGTCTCTGGCGGAGGATCTCCAAGTGGTAAGAACGTGGCTGGCTTCTTTCTGCTTTTCTGATATCTCAGTTTTTTAACCCCAATATCTGGCTCCAGTTTTTTTTTTTTATTAGTAAGATTGTTTAGCAATTCGTCTTACATTTGATGCCCATAAAGGCAAGATCAGCAAGCACCCTTGGAGGACTGGGTCAGGGACACAATTAATATTGAATCTCATGACCACGATAATATGTGGATAGGAAAGGTTATTTTAAGGGGTTTAAAGAAAAATAATAACATCAGATGCTTTAATTGCAGTAAACAAGGCCACCTAAAAAGGGAATGTAAACAGGGTATTCCTAGAAACAATGTTTCTTCAAGGAACAATGACAACAGGAAGTAATCCAAACAGAATTCTGGATTATGCAGAAAGTGTGGTAAAGGTAAACATTGGACTAACAAATGTAGATCAACAAGGGACAGACAAGGTAATCTTTTGCCTTTATCATAGGGAAACTCCCTGAGGCACCCACGGCAAATTCAGTTCAATCCTTTCCTGCCATCATAGAAGAAACCCCTTCTCTTTTTTTTTTTTTTTTTTTTTTTTTTGTTTTGTTTTTCGAGACAGGGTTTCTCTGTGTAGCTTTGCGACTTACCTGGGACTCACTTGGTAGCCCAGGCTGGCCTCGAACTCACAGAGATCCACCTGGCTCTGCCTCCTGAGTGCTGGGATTAAAGGCGTGCGCCACCACCGCCTGGCTGAAGAAACCCCTTCTCAAAGCAACTAAATAGTCAAATGCCTATTGTAATAAACCATACTGCTCGGGGTAATAGAACAGCTATAGCAGAGAGAACAAGAAATTCAGGAGTAACCATAATGTGAATTTTTTGGCAAACTTCTATAAATGAACAAAGACCAAAATTAAAAATACAAAAAAAGCCGGGCGTGGTGGCGCACGCCTTTAATCCCAGCACTCGGGAGGCAGAGCCAGGCGGATCTTTGTGAGTTCGAGGCCAGCCTGGGCTACCAAGTGAGCTCCAGGAAAGGCACAAAGCTACGCAGAGAAACCCTGTCTCGAAAAAACCAAAAAAAAAAAAAAAAAAAAAAAAAATACAAAAAAAATGGCATTCTCATGGAGGGTCTTGTAGATACAGGTGTGGATGTCACAATAATTGCACCAGAATCTTAGCATCCAAATTGGACTCGTCAGGAGGTAAATGTTCAGCTGTTAGTGATTGGAACATTATCATAGGTGAAACAGAGTGCAAGATGGCTCAAATAAATTTATGAGGCCGTGATCTATTACAAAATGGAGTACCTAGATTAACATTCCTCCAACCTCAGAAACAAACCATAAACTAACGCATGTTTCTGGGAGAAATATTAGGAGGCATTATAAAGAACAGTCACTGGCCATCCAGATTGTACAAGAACAGAGCATAACAGTTGCTGATCTTTCAAAGACACCAACAACTCTACCTTTAAAATGGTTAACAGACAAGCCTGTACGGGTTCAGCAATGGCCTTTAACAACAGAGAAACTGCAGGCTTCAGAAGAGCTGGTACAAGAGCAGTTAAATTCTCAGCATATTAAGAGTCAACCAGCCCTTGGAATTCTCCTGTATTTGTTATTAAAAAGAAATCTCGCAAATGGAGAAAAGTAACAGACCTAAGAGCAATTAACAAGGTAATTCAGCCAAGGGGCTCTCTACAATCTGGGATTCCTTTGCCTACTCTGTTACCTAAAGGATGGCCTCTTAAAGTTATTGATTTAAAAGACTGTTTCTTCTCAATACCCTTACAAGAAAAAAAACAGAGAAAGATTTGCCTTCACAGTGCTTACTTATAATAATTCTCAGCTGGTTAAGAGATATCAATCAGGGGTTCTCCCACAGGGAATGTTAAATAGCCCATTCCTGTGCCAATATTTTGTATGACAGCCATTGGAAGTAATATGTAAACAATTTCCTAAATCTATAATTTATAATTACATTAATATTTTACTAGCTGATTCAAATGCAGATACTTTAGAAAGAATGTTTGAATAAGTAAAGAAAATTTTGCCTTGTTGAAGATTACAAATTGCTCCTAAAAGATACAAAGAGGAGATTCTATTAATTATTTAGGATATAAAATAAGTCTACAAAAAATTAGACCCAAAAGGTGCAAATTAGGAGGGATCAATTACGGGCTCTTAATGACTTTCAAAGATTATTCAGAGACATTTCCCCTCTACGGACTATTGTTGGGGTAAAAAATGATAAACTGAGTAATTGGTTCAAAACCTTAGAGGGTAACAAGGACTTAAATAGTCCAAGAGAATTCTCAACTGAAGCTGAGAGAGAATTGGCCTGTGGCAGGGCAGGATGGAGCCAGGTGGGAAAATCCAAGGGAGACAGTGAAAGGAGAAAAGAGAGGCAGGGGAGATGCCATCCCACCATCCAGGGAGCAGCATGTAATGGCACACAGGTAAAGCCATGGAACACGTGGCGATATACAGATTAATAGAAATGGGCTGAGTTTAGTTATAAGAGCAAGAAGCCTGAGCTAATAATGGCCAAGCATTTATAATTAATATAAGCCTCTGTGTGTTTACTTGGGGGACACAAGTGGGAGAGATTTGTCCTGACCACTGGCCAGGCCAGACACAGGAAAACTTCTGACTATAGAGCTCAGATTAAGAGTACTTGATGCTCATACAGAGGAGTCAGATTCAACTGGTTCAGCACCCGACATGGCAGCTAGCAACTGTCTCTAAGTTTAATTCCAGAGGCTCTGATGCCTTTGTCTGGCCTCCACTGTCACTGCACAAATAGGATGCACAGACATGCATGCTGGCAAAATACCCACATACATAAAACAAAATAAGATAAATATAGAAACAAAAGATTACACAAAAATTTATATCTGCCTTATTCCTTAAAGTTAAAAAAGTAATAAACCTAAACATTCATCAGCAAAATGAACATATGTAGTTTGAATTCCACAGGGAAGTACTTAACAACCAAAAAAAGATTAAATCACTTACATAAGCAGTGACACGGACAACTCTGAACATCATTATGTTGCAAAAATAAGACATTTTTAAAAGTGCGATATAGGACCACAAAGTGATGGCATAACAAGGTTGCTGGGCATGGTGGCACATGCCTTTAATCCCAGCACTCAGGAGGCAGAGGCAGGTGAATCTCTGTGAGTTTGAGGCCAGCCTGGTCTACAAGGTGAGTTCCAGAACAGCTAGGCTGTTGCACAAAGAAACTATGTTTTGAAATACTAATACCAAAACCAAACCCCCCAAAAATTTCATGAAGAGAAATCTTAATAATCAATAAAAAAAATTTCCATGGTCTTTAAAAGTTTTGACAAAATGTAACTTTCTTATTATTAGTCATAAACAAAGAATTAAAACATTAAGCAAGCATAATGAATATGTTACATTTTAAAACATCAGATACATTAAGGACTAATATGTGTAACTCAAAAGGTTTCTCTTGCCTGGCACTGGGGTTATTAAGAGTCTATGGCTCTTGGGGGAATATTGTCACCTCATATGGTATGACTTCATTTAAACACACACACACACACACACACACACACACACACACACACACACACACACACGATACATATTTTTTAAGTAAGCTTATAAAATATTATTTCCTTATGTCTCTTAAAAACATCTTTAGGGTTCTTTCTCCTTCTTTTTCTGTAATATCCTCCCTCCCTATTTAAGTCCCCCATTGTTTTTCCCTTTCATAGCTGTGTCCTACTATATCCCTATCAGGAATTCCTTTCCCCTTCCCCAAATGGGCCTTTTTTATTTTCCTGACTTCTGCAGTTACTTCAGGGTATATCCTCAAATCTAAAGATTCAGAGCTAAGATTCAAAAATAAGCGATATATATGGCCTGTCTTTCTGGGTCTGGGTTATTTCACTCAGTTTATTTTCTAGTTCCATCAATTTACCCACAAAGTTCATGTCATTTTTCTTCATAGCTGAACAGAATTCCATATATATATACATATAGCTGATATGTTTTATCAGTCATACAGCTGATCTATTTTAGCTGTTTGAGAATTCTGCACACTGATTTCATGGCTGCATCAACATGCAGTCCGCCAACAGTGAACAGAGTTCGCCCTTTCCCTGCACATCCATCAGCATTTGTTGTCAGTTGTTTTCTTGATGTTACCCATTCTGACTGAACTAAGATGAAACCTCAAAATAGTTTTAATTCACATTTCTCTGTTGTTAAAGGTATTTAACATTTTAAAGGTATTTCTTAGCCCAAAATAAACAAAAACCCCAGTAAAAATTCCCTCGGCAGAACTAAATTGAGAACCAAAGTGGGGGGGGGGGGCAAGCTGGCTGCCTGTAAAGACTGCTTTGTGGCAACCAAGGAAACCTTTCTTTCTTTCTTTTTAACAAGTTTCCTAACTCTTCAGAGGGAGACCTGATGACCTAACTGTAAACTTTTAGCAACTTTTGGCATTCTCAAGGTTCTTCCTCAGCCCCCAGATTTGAAAGTTCTCCCTTGATTGATCATATTCTACCTTATTTGCATACTCATATTCAGCCAATCTGAGCCCAGGAGGTATGTCTTAAATTTGGATGCTCTTGGACTACAGGAAACAACCAAGGAAAAGGAACAGACTGCCTTCCTTCAAGACTTGCTGTAGACAGACTCATTGGAGGCTCCCTGCAACCAGAGGTCTCTACCACAAAGCTTGCTCAAGCCAGCCCCTGGGACTTGACCAGTTGAAGGGCCATTGTACCTGCCTCTGCCTCCAAGACTCTGAACTCACCTGGGTGCCAAGGGAAACTTGTTCCGTAAGTTGCTTCCAACCTCCAAGGCCAGTGGCTCCAAACTTCCCACTTGAAGCTTTAGAAGCTGCTCTGGAGACCTAGAGCTGTAATGACTTTCTGCCAGCACCTACTGTTATTAAGGGTTAAACCTGCTTTGTTTCCATCCTATGTTTTATACTGCTTAAGGTTGTTAATCCCAAATTAGCATTAAATACTTCCTGTTTGTACTCTTCACTGCCCACTCCATTCTTAGAGGAGAATGGGACAGGAAACCAACTGGGGACAAGAGATGATCTCCACCAACTGCTTCAGTTTCATGGCACCAGTGAAAACAAGACAACTCCATTCAGAGACCAGGTTATAACCCTCAAGTCTTACTCCAATAGCAATCTACTTCCTACAGTGAGGCCCCAATTCCTGAAGGTTCCACAAACACTCAAATCAAGTGTTAAAGCATGCTAACCATTCTGCCTTCAGCACCTTCATGCTCATGAACATCTCATAATGCTAATTCATTCTGTCCAATTTCAAGTCACCATAATTTTTAACAGTATCAACACTGCAAAAGGCCAAAGTCTCTTCTGAGACTCAAGGCAAACACAACTGTGAGCCGCCATAAAATCAAAGAGAGGCTTAGTTACTGTAAATGCTCAGATCTAACAAGAACATTGATATCATGCCTCTTCCTCAAGTCTCATGGAACATCACAGAACACAAGGCAGAAAAACTATTAAGAGCCAGAGGTTGAGAAGGACTTCTAAGAAATAGTGTCTTTAGGACATGGCAGGGTGTTGCACTCATGAACTCAACCAACAGCTGTGGTTGCCTGCTCAAGCTACACAAGATGAAACCAGTCAACAGTCCAACACAGTCACATAAGAAAAAGGAATCCCTATACATAGCTAACAGAAACAAAAATTAGTCTAGCCATCATGGAAATCAGTAGTAGAAGTTTCTCAAAGGAAATTAAAGATAAGTCTACCACATTCTCCAGTTACACAATTTTTGTGTATTTAACAAAAAGACTCAAAGTCAACATATCACAGAGATACTTGTTATTGATGTTTATTGCAGCACTATTCACAATAGTTATGGGAAAAAGTATAGAGCCAACCAAGCACCCATCAACAGAGGAATGGATAAAGAAAATATGGTATATATACACAATGGAATTTTATGCATTCATAAAAAAGAATGAAACTATGTTATCTATAGAAAAATAGAATCAACTGGGGGTCATTACATTAAGTGAATTGTTAGACCCAGGAAGACAAATACCATATTCTCTGTCATCTGTAGCCCCTGGATTTTATATTTGTCTGTATACATGACATAAAAGTAGAAGCACAACTTTCTAGAGGAACATTGGGGGCTACTGAGCAGAGGGAGGAAAAGGAAAAGTAGGGTCGTATGTGGGGGAAGGAACATAGTTAAAGTATATTATGTATATTCAAACAAATACCCTTATGAAACTAATATTATGTGCAATGAATAAATGTCAATAAAGAGAAGGAAGGCAATGGACTTAATAAGATAATTCTCCAGAAGCCATACAAATAATCAAGATACAAAGAAATGATGCTCATTATCATTACTCATTAAGGAAATATAAATCCAAACCACAATGTGATGTCTCACACCCCTGAGAATGACCATCAAACATGACACAATAACAGATGTTGGCATGAATACATAAATATTGAACCTCTTGAACACTACTAGAGTGAAAGTAAGACAGAGCCCCTCTGAAAACCAGTGTGTTCGTTGGGTTTTGTTAACTTGATACAAACCTAGACATAGCTTGGAAGAGAGAATTTTTGTTTTGTTCTGTTTTTTCAAGACAGGGTTCCTCTATGTAGCCCCAGTTGTCCTGGAACTCACTCTGTAGACCAGGCTGGCCTTGAACTCACAAAGATCCGCCTGCCTCTGCCTCCCAAGTGCTTGGATTTAAAGGCATGCACCACCACCGCCTAGCTCAGAAGAGGGAATCCTCATTGTAAAAAATGCCTCCATAAGATTGGCCTGTAGGCAAATCTACATGCCATTTTCTTGATAAATAACTGATGTGGGAGGACCCACACCACTGTAGGTGGTGCCATTCCTAGCCAAGTGGTTATGGGATGTATAAGAAAGAAAACTGAATGGGTCACAAGGAACAAACCAGTAAACAGCTTTTCCCATGTACTCTGCTTAAGTCCCTGACTTTAGTTCCCTCAATAGACTGTGACCCAGGATATGTAAGCCAAATAGACCCTTTCTTTTCCAAGTCACTTTTGGTCATGGTGTTTATTACAGCAATAGAAAGCAAACTAAGGTAACCAGTATAGAGTTTCATTCTCAAAATAAAAAAAAAATTTACTTTTAACAACATGGCAGGTCAGGGTGATGGCCTAGGTCTATGATCCCAGAATTCAGAAGGAGGCAGAAAACAAAACAAAAACAAAAACAAAGGCAACATGGCAGAGAAGATCCCAACCTTCTTCATCTTTCTAACAGACACACACACACACACACACACACACACACACACACACACACGAAAGTGACTGTTTGGAAGGGTTTCTGGGGAAGAACAGCATGCCTAGGACATCTGGAGGTAACAAGAACAAGTATTGGCCTTCTGGTGGCTGCTACCTTGGTGCCCTGTGACCTACTCTGCATGAGACACTGGCAACTTTCCCCATGAAGGTAACCACCATCAATCCCACCACAGGCCAGCTAACTGGGGAGAAGCTGCTTTGGCCTTACCCTCGAAAAGGAGCCACTGTTGTGCTGCTGCTCTTGGACTGTGACCACTCCTCCAAAATCCACATGTGCTCCAAATCACAGAGCCGTAAGTGATCTGGGCATGCTTGCAGCTCTGGCACTAGAAACAGCACTTGCACAGGCTAACACTGCCCTGGGCCTGTCACCATGTGCTGTGCACATGCCTACACTGTGTGCTACAGCTCTACCACTGCTCCACAAACCCCCAGCCCAGACATCTTGTATACCACCAAAGTGAGCTAGCTGATGCCCTGAGTTCTAGAGTCACTGTCACTCCACATGTCTGACGTCTACACCAGGTCCCCCAGCCACCCCACAAAGATCACTACCATTGCTGCAGCAAACATCCGTGAATCCATTCCTGGAGCGAAAGCGCCCAAGCACAGTGATGCTCTAGACCTGGGCTCTGGGGCTAGTCCATGAGTGTCCTCATATACTGCACTAGAGTCAAGACAGATGCTCTCATTCATATTCTCTCCTTGGAGAAAAAGGAAACCAAACAGAACTGAAACAGCCCTCACCATCCCTCAGACACCCACAGCCATGGCTGCTGAGGACACTCACAGGCTGTGCTGACACCGACCCCAACTGACACACTGCATGGAGATTGAGCTGCTGAGCCTTCACCAGAGTGTGAACTGGATACTGGACCCATCACTATATGAAGATGCTTCCCTATTGAACCTTGGCTGTCAGATATACAGCCATCAACATAAAGCAAGAACCATGAAAAGCCACAGAAACTTGATACAATCCCTCAGAAAATATAAATCTAGGTGTATGACCAAAATTTTAAAATAAATGATTAAGGCAGTTAATCAAGTTATAAGAGAACATAAATAGACATGTTAATGAAATTAGGAAAATAATGTACAAATAAAATATTCAACAGATGGATTAAAATTATTAACAGGAAGCCGGGCGTTGGTGGCGCACGACTTTAATCCCAGCACTCGGGAGGCAGAGGCAGGTGGATCTCTGTGAGTTTGAGGCCAGCCTGGGCTACCAAGTGAGCTCCAGGAAAAGCGCAAAGCTACACAGAGAAACCCTGTCTCGAAAAACCAAAAAAAAAAAAATTATTAACAGGAACCCAACAGAAATTCTGGGCTTAAAAATAGAAATAATCAAGATTAAAAATGAAACAGCACTAGCAGCCAATGTGACAAGTCAGAAGAAATTAACAGTGAACTCAAAGACAGGCATTTAGAACTACTGTTAGAGAAGAAAAAAGTGAGGAGGAATGGAGGGCTGCAGGCCCCTCCGGAGAACTAACATTCACTCTGCAGGGGTGAGAGAAGAGGCAAACACTCAAGAAACACTGACTAAAACTCCCCACTTCTGGGGAGAATATAAACATCGAGATAGGAACTCTGCAGATCAAAACTGCAATACCACTTCACCCTGATAAGAAGAGCTACCATTTTATTTTATGTATGTATTAATTTTGTATTTTTTTATTTCTTGTTTTTGAACTCTTCCCTCTACTTTTCCCAGTTCCCCCCTTCCCTCCCCATCCAGACCCACTCTCTTTTTGTCTCTCATTAGAAAATAACAGGCTTCTAAGAGATAATATTAAAAATATGACAAAATAAAATATAAGATAAAACAAAAACTATCACATCAAAGTTGGACAAGGCAAACCAACAGAAGGAAAAAAGCCCAAGAGAAGGCACAAGAATCAGAGACCCACTGATTCACACACTCAGGAATCCCATAAAAAGACTAAACCAGAAGCCATAATATACACACAGAGGACCTGGTACAGATCCATGCAGGCCCTGTGCATGCTGCTTCAGTCTCTGTTGCGTTCATATGAGCTTTGCTTATGTTGGTTTAGAGGGCCTTGTTTTCTTTGGTGTCCTCCATCCCCTCTGGCTCTTAAATTCTCTCCACCTCCTCTTCTTGGGGTTCCCTGAGCTCTGAGGGGAAGTTTGATGGAGACATCCATTTAGGGCTGAGTGCTCCAAGGTCTCTCTCACTTTCTACATAATGTCTGGCTGTGGGTTTCTGTATTTGTTCCCATCTGCTGCAGGAGGAAGTTTCTCTGAAGATGGCTGAGCAAGGCACTGATCTATGAGTATACTATTTTTGTTAAGTGCTTCAAACACTGAAAGATACAGCTACCAAAATGATATAACAAAGCCACTTACATGCATATGCACCTGAAGTATATTTATCTCCAATAGATATCTGCACTTCCATGTCAATGATATTGTTATCAGTTTAAAAGACTGCCAGAACTATAAAATGTGGTAGTAAACCTCATGATAACCACAAAGAACCAAACGTAATACACAAAAGATAATGGAATTGTAGCCTCAATATAGAAAACCACTAACTCACAAAGACAACAAGGAACAAAGAGCCAGAAGAGAATTGCCAAAACGCCAACATTAAGTACTTACCTGCATAAACAGGAACTGTGAAGCAGTGATATAATACATCAGCTAAGTTCACCAAAGTATCGTTTCACAATGTCTATGTATCAAAAACATTATACTGTATTCTTTAAGTATAATTTTAGTCAACAATTATTCTACAATAAAGCTTAAAAAGTCTTTGTAAAACTTTAAAATAGAACTATACAACAAAATAATAGCTGGTGTTAAAAATGAGCTGCATACCAAATGTCAGTGAGGATATGTAAATACTGAAAAACTCAACACTGCTGGAGTACATGCACAGTACTACAGCCACACTGAAAAAAGACTTTAATGGTTTCCCAGAAAGGAAAATGCATCATATGACTCAGGCATTTATTCCTAGATATTGATCCAAGAAATAAAAACATATGTCCACACAAAGACTTATATAGGGAAGAGCTTAGTGGCTTTATTTATGATAGCCCCAAAGTGGAAACAGTGCAACTATCAATGTGCACACCCACACAAAGAATACAAGTCAGCAGTCAAAGAGTATAAATTACACACAACATGAATACATGAAGACCAAACCTCAAAGTAACTACGCTGAAGGAAAGGAGCCTGATTAACAACATATACAATACAATTTCATTGGTTTAAATGTTTAGACAATCCAAATACCTCTATGCCTGAAATAAAAATCAATGGTCAACTAGGAATCAGCAGCATGTGTGGGAAATTACAGAGGGGCAAGAGGAGACTTAGAAATGCAGAATAAGGCCAGAATCTTGACTGTGGTAATGGTTTTAAAGGTCAAAATTTTCCAACCTTAATATATAAAATATTGACATTTTAGTGTAGATGTTTCACTTATACATCAATAAAAGTTTCCAAATCAGCATACATCAGAAAAAAAATCCCCTAAAACTGCTGGGAGGGTGCACAATGCTACCCTACAGAAGGAGGGTACTGCAAAGCAGAACCACACAGCAAGATCCTACATCAAAAGGAACAAAACACACCCACTCTACTCCAGATTATTATACATCTCTCCACTAGAATATTATAAGACACTAAAACGTTTTCTAAGACAAATGTTTTCTAACAACACAGAAATTCTATGTGACAAAATTGAAAAGGCCAGATAGAAAGGCCACAGGCTGAACTCAGTTACACAGGACACTTCCATGCTACACATGGACTGATTTCTTGCTGGAAGCAGTTCTACACTAATCTTTTTCCATGGGTCATAGAGTTATAGGTGATTTTAACCTTTTATTACCTATTTTTACCTCCCCAGGTTTGCTTTCTTGTTTTTTTGTTTTGGTATTACTTTCATTTGTGTGTGTGTGTGTGTGTGTGTGTGTGTGTGTGTGTGTGTGTGTGTGCGTTTATAGTAATCTTATAAGGAAGAAAGTTTTCTAAGGAAAAGAAGGGAGTTTGAGTAATTATCTGTCCTGACAAGTGATTCCAACTCTGCACCACTAGTCCTAGGAAGATGAAGGGGAGAGTCTGGGAACCCATATGTGGCCCAATTATCATCTGTAGATTAGATAATAATGTTTCACATTCACACCAACTAACATTTTTCATGTTTATAGATAAAGAGAAATTCAACTCTACTAAAACTTGAGTAGCTTTGTTTCACATCAACAAACAGTAATGGAGAACCTCAAATGCAGAGGTTTCTTCCTGCCCACACACTGCTTTAGTGGCCTCTGCCACTATACCATTGAAATGGAAGAGCCAATCAATTTACTCCTATGCTGGAAACCCTCCTTTCCCTAAGTTTTCAAGTATGGGCTTTGTTAAATTGTTCAGACCTCAGAATAGAACTCAAAGTTATAAAAGTAAATTAAACAATAAAATACTGAGGTTCAATGCCTCAGTTCTCAGAGGGCTGTATAAAAACTGCTTGATTAAACTTGACGTGTTGCAAACTTAAGGTTAAAATGAGTATAAGCTTGTTTCCTGGCTGAGTGATTTGGGGGGCACCATTACATGCTGCTGAGGTTTCTACAACTGCTTCCTATGAGTTCTTTTCATAAACTGAAGATAACAGATAATTAAATTTTCATTATTAAATGTACTATAAAGCAGAGCAATTAAGTACAGCAAACTGTTGGTTGTCTAACGGCAATGTAGTTTTTACCTCAAGGAATTATTCTCTGCTTTTTGTCTGCCAAGTTCACTTTCGGTATCCATTGCCTTTCTTGCTAATGATTTCATTTCTTTTTCCACAGTGGTTATGGTTTCCTTCATCAAAGTCATATTTGACATTTGTTCCATGCGTTCATCATCAAGCTACACAAGCAGAATGGCAAAGTTAACTAGGATCACTAAGTAGCCTCATTGGTCTTAGCAGCGGAGACAGACTCCTACAAACTGCAGCTTATGGCAGAATCTGCACAACTAGACAATCAAGCAGGGCAGACTGGAACACTGTAGAAGGCTTTCTAGATAAAGTATTATAGAACAGGAATAACAGCAAGTCACTGCATAGCTTTTCTACAAGGCCCGTCTATCTCAGTATTATCAGTCTACCTTTCTCAATCTGGTTCAATTGGACTATTTACATACTAAATTTGCAAAAATATTTTGTTATCCAAGATTAATACATTACATATAGAGTAGGATTATGAAAATAAAATCCTTTTTCTCTTGTCTGTTTTTTACTTATTATAACAAAATACCTCAAATGAAGTATTTATCTGTACACTCAAACCTTAACTGTTTATGTACCTGGAACACTGCTAACATGTATCTGGAGCATCTCGAATGCTTGATATACTCATATTTGGCAAGATTATCTTTAACAGAACAGGGAGATGAGAAAAACTGAAATTTTAGACAAGTGTAGTGGTACATAATGCCAACACTTAGGAGGCTGGAGCAGCAGAATCACGGATTCAGAGCCAACCTGGGCTACACAGTGAGACCTTGTACCCCCCACCCTCCCAAAATAAGAGGCAATTAATGAATTAAAAATCCTGAGACTACATTCTAGCAATAAAAACAAAAAATGCTTTGCAACCAAACACAACAAAAATAAAAAGCCTCACTCATGTTTCTAGAGGGAAATAACTAAATGAAAAGGTAACATAGGATTATGAAAATAACACATCATACACACCACTGTAAGTATTTTAGGACTACAAACACAACCTTAGAAAAATAAGAGAATTCTTGCTAAGACAGCAAAAGAGAAAAGGGGAAACTATGGGGAGTAGAGCCAAAGAGGTTTTGTTTTACGTTATGAACTGTACACTCCAGCTCCTCTATCCTTTGTTCCAAGTGAGCCTTCTCATTAAATGCTGTCTCCTGAGCAATCTGTATAAAACACAAAGCACAACAAAGGACTTTCAGTGTCACCGCACTTGTGCTGTGCCTGTGAAACAGACAAACTCATTGCACACCTTTAGCCTTTCTCTCAGACTGTCTCGCTCTGTGGTCATTCTTCGTAAGTCAGTGAAGGCTACATCTCTTTCCGTCTCTACCCGACGAAGAATAGCATGTGCTGTAGTTGATTTAGGAGACTTACAGCTTTTCATCATTTCTCTTCGAAGTCGAGCAATTTCTTCCTGTGCCTATGATAAAAAATACACAGAATTTAAAAAAGAATACTTTAAATGACACGTGCAGTATCTTATATCCAGTCAGGTAAAATAGAAACCTGAAATAATATGTAAGCAGCAATAAAACAAAGAAATGGCAGAGCTTTTATTTTCAAGAGTTCACAAATAAGTGCAAGCAAATCTATATGTATGTATGCATTTGTGTGTGTGTGTGTGTGTGTGTCTAGCTAAGAAATAGATTTGATATATTCCACTTGCCCACTTTGAGATATAAATTTGAATTCAGCACAGCTCAGGTGGAATACTTGTCTAATGAAAATTCCACAGTGCTTATCTTTCTCTATATTTGCTATATCTCTATATATGCTATTGTCTTGGCTACATTTACTCTGACAGAAAGTTCCAACAGTCCTTACTCACAGCCCAACATAGTCTCTGAACACTTGTTAAACAGTACTGAGGCCCCAGACCTGTTGCACATCTACAAATGATTTCATATCCCACTTTGCTTCCTGACTCACAGTTTTGATCATTATCTACTCAGGGGTCTGCCAGGTTCAGAAAAAGATACAGTTTCTCAATACCTACAGCTTAGCCTTCACCACATTTCTCAGTGTTTTCTAAAATCTTCCTAACTCAATGATAACTATAGTCTCTCATGCTGTGTAGTGTCCCTTCCCCGGCTCTTTCTACTCTCGTTCCCAGCAAGCCCCCCTCACCTTCATCATGTATAGTTTTCCCTTAGCTTGACCATCTGTCATCTCGCCCTACTACGCCCATCTACCATGCTGTCTTCTCTCCTTTGTCAGGCTTTTTTTTTTTAAGGGCAATCTCTACACACTGCCAATTACATTCACACAGTCGCCCCAGGGTAACCCGCCCCTCTCCCTTTAGCCACCAACACTGCAAAACCTGAGCTGAGGAGCTCACCAACTGGAACGAACTTTTCTTAGTTCCTGTTCCCCATAATTTTCTGGCAGCATCCACACTGGTCCAGGACCTTTCTTCTTAGGCCCCTGTTCTCCCTTTGTGTCCTTGTTCTCTATCTTTCAAAGGTTCTTCCCTGCCTCTTGAAGATTATATCTTGACTTCTCTGCTCTGTAAATGCCTTCTCATTTACAGAACTCATTCATTCTGAAGGCTCAAGACTCACCTCTAAGTAGATGACTTCTAAAGCTGCATATTCAGTACCTGCCTCTCTCCCTAATCCAGTTCCAAATGTCTTGCTGCCAGGTAGCAGCTACTATCTGAATGTATACCATCTTATTCCACCTTCCTGAACCTTCCCCCCACCAGATTCTACAGGCTTTTATCTTGAACATAAATAAAGAGAAATGAGAGTCTCAAATGATATGGTTTTTGTCATTAATATGTTTCACTTTTATTGTTTTGTGACATGTTAAGGATCAAAACCTAGGGTCTGTGCATGCTAGCAAGCACTCCATCAGTGAGCTACAACTTCAGCCCTGACCTCATTTCTTATTCCAAAAATTAAACTTTTTATGCATGTATATACTCTTTTATGAGATATAAGGATGACATATAGGTGTGCTCGTACTTTTTTTTTACTAGAAATATGATACCTTTCATTATGAATATCTTGAGAACAGAGCTGTGGATATAGCTTAGTGGTAGAGTACTTGCCTAGAATGTACAAGTCCCAGTACCATAATGAAAGAAAAGGAAAAAAGAGTTTCTTAGGAAAAAAGGTAATTTCCAAGTGTTAGATTAATTTGATTGACATGTTTAATTAGGGTCATAAAACTTACAGAAGAATTGCAAAGCTCTAAAAGTGACTACTATTACTTATACAATCTTTGTACTTACACGCTTACCTGCTCATAAAGAAGGAAGGTCTTGTCTCTCTCAGATGTAAGAACCTTGACATTGCCCTGGATTTCTGCCAAATGACGTTCATATTTTTCCAGCATACATTTCAGTTCTTCACGGTCTCTTGTTGTTGACTTCAAAAGCTCTACATCACAGTTTGCACCCTAGAATTATTATTTAAGATATCTGAATTTCTTCTTGTTTTATTTCTTTCTTTCTTTTTCTTTTTCTTTTTTTTTTTTTTTAAGACAGTCTAATGTGGTCGAAGCTGGCCTTGAACTCACTATGAAGCCAGGACTAGCCTTAAATTCCTGATCCTCCTGCCTCTGCCTCCCAAGCGCTGAGAATAAAGGTGTGCATCAGCACTCCTGGCTTGGACCCCTTTCACTTATGCTCCTAGTGAAACACTACGGTAGTGGCAGTGCACAATCTCTACTTAAGGAAGCCTGACTACAGAATAAGAGAAAATAATATCAACAACAAAATTACCTCTTTTACAGCTTTATCTCAAATTGCACTAAATTGGTCTAATTATCTCCCAACCACAACTTATTCTGGGAATAAGGAACTAACTTTATTGTTCACTGTACCATCAAAGAGATCTGTCTCCCAACCTCTCTGATACTGTAATTTATACAAAAATCAAATTAATTATTTCCAAATAAGATAAATCAAAGAATAAAATTCAGTACTTGAGAAACAAACTAAAGGATTAAAAAATTTCCTCCAAACCTACCCGAGAAGTTGGAGATGGGCGTCTTGGACTCTTAGATCTATTTCTGATCATTTTTCTCAAATTCTGAGCTTCAGTTTTATAATAATCTCTGTCTGCTTCTAAAGTCTTGACAAAGGAATCAAGTCTAGAAGGAGATTTATTTTGTGCTTTTTCAGTCTCTAAAATTATCTTGTCAAGGAGGGAAAAATTAAGCAATTATTTCAAGCTAAATTATAGCACAATTTTCTAAATAAAAATACAAAGGAGTCTTCAAAATATTAAATTTGGCATCAAAAAAATAGAACATCTAAAAACTTATTCATTAATTATTTTTAAAAAGCAATATACCATTTTAAAAGCAATTTCACCATTTTGGTGCGCTTTATTTGAATAAAATATTACATTTACTTAAACATTTTGAGAAGAAAATAGAGATGTGTGTATATATACTAGGAATTTCAGACCTGAACATCCAGACCTGAAGCAAATCTTATAAACAGAATGCCTGAGTTTGGAAATCTTTACATGCTACTTTTAAAGCACACTCCAGTGTCTGCACTTGTGCAACGCTCATTCAATGAATGGATATGCTAATGAGTCCTGGGCACTCAGATGCTTCCCATGAACTCCCATTCACATGGATATATTTAGAAACGCTTCTTTTAAAATGTGTTTTTATATTTGGTTTATGAATACTGAGAAAAAGTTGACATGTTCCAGATAGTGTTTTATGTATTTTAAATGGAAGATTAAAATGTTTGAACAGAAAACTTTTCATTTCATAGAGTTAGTTAGAGAAATAAAACATCAAAGGTACTAGGTAACAATTTAAAACTTAAAAATATTATGAAAGGCATAAATTTTAAAGTATAGAAAACTGTACGTTATATATTGAAAATTAAAAATTAGGGAGGCACCATTGTAAACCTAGTAACAGCTAAAATGAACCAAAAGTTATTCTCAACCTCTAGGACAGCAGTTCTCAACCTGTGGGTAGTGATGATCTCTTTGAGGTTGAATGACTCTTTCACAGGGTCGCTTAAGACCATCAAAAAACACAGATATTTACATTATGATTCATAGGAATAGTAAAAGTACAGTTATGGAGTAGCAACGAAAATACTGTTATGGTTGGGGGTCAGCACAGCATGATTAACTGCGATACAGGGTCGCAGCACTGGGAAGGCTGAGAAGCACTGCTCTAGGAGAATGGAACGCTGATGAAAGGGAGGCAAAAAGGCACGCTCTTACGGTGAGGCTGCCTATAAACCTGCCAGTGGATGTTAACGTTAGAAAACAAAAATGCCTTAATTTTCCACAAAGGCATGAGTAAAGAGTATATTTAATTCTTTTAGTAGCTTACTAAGTAAAAAATGACTGCTTACCATGTATTTATGAAAAACATACTCACAGATTTAAGCCTTTTAATTGTATCTTCCAGTACTGTTATATTATTTTGCTGGCAAATGAGTTCAATCTGAAAAATTAGAAATTCTATTATTTATACTGAAGATGGCTAAACTGATTTAATTGGAAAGAGTATTAAAAACGAAGCCATTTAAAAATAAAGGCATACAGACAATATTTTAAGGACCTTCAATGGTAAAAGAACCCAGATGAAAAAAGTGGTTCCTTGACCCAATATTTTTCATAAAATATTAACTTACTATATTGTACCAAATTATTCTCCATTAACTGGGTCAAGATGTTGGCATTAATTACAATCCTGAAGATTATAACAGGAAAGCAATAAGACTGGAGTAACATGTTCTCAAATTGCCCATTCAGGCTCCTTTCTCTTCTCAACTATTTTATGCCTTCATTCCACCCAACCCCCAAAACACTTTGCATCAATTTTATGACACTGAACATTTACTCAGTTTTACCGTACAGTTGTCATCTGTAGCTATAAATGTAACACATCCATGTCATATGTTTCAAAACAAGTGACTGTTTTTATGACAGATAAAGCTCTGCTAAAAGTCAGTAAATAAGTTCAAAGAATACACTTATAATTCATTAACATCCTCTCATTATCCTAAACTAAAATACATGTGCTACATTTTAAATTTGAATTTTCTGGAACAATTACTTTTGCTAGGAATCAAGCCCAGGGTCTCATAAAATACTAGTTACGAGTAAAATTCAATACAATCCCAGTCCCATTTTTCTTAATTATCCTTCTAAGATTCCTCTAGAAGTCATACTGAAATTTATAAAATATTAAGGGGTCTTAATGTTTGGGACATAACTTATAGTTGTATATAAACTTATGTACAACTCTGAATCATTAATTTTCATTGTTTTATTTTATGTTACTGTGATGGCTATCCCTGGTTGTCAACTTAACTACCTCTGGAATTAACTAAAACCCAAGCAGATGGGCACACCTGTGAAGGATCTTTCTTAATTAAATCATTTGAAGTGGGAAACCAGCCCTAGATCCAGATCTTTGGAGATGGGAAGATACACCTTTAATCTGGTCCATACCTTCAAGAGGCAGCCTGTATAAAGGACACGGAAGAAACAGTGTTTGCTCTCTGCCTGCTTGCCCCCACTCTCACTGGAGAGTTCATCCCTACTTCTTCAGGATTCTGGCATATACTGAAGACCAGCAGAGGCATCCAGCATGGTGGACTGAACAGCTACTGGATTCTTGGACTTTGCACTGAAAGACAGCCACTGATGGACTAACTGGACCACAACCTATAAACGACTCTAATAAACTCCCTTTCTATATATAGGTCCATCCTATCGGGTCTGTTCCTCTAGAGAACCCTGACTAATGCAGCTACTATGCAGACACTAAACAGATATAAGCCTCGTATAAAGATGTGTAAAGATTTTTGTTCTTTGTTAAGTATAAAATCTCAGAAAAACAGGATACCCAGTATGATACTTCCTCAAAAAAAGTGTATGTATATATCATAGATAACAGATGAAACATAACCAATAGCATATAAACTGAAGAGTGAGTCCAGATATAATAGTGGTGAATATTATTTCCTTCACTATAGTTTTCTAAGTGAACTGAACTCTTGTTGTTTGTGGGGACAGGGTAGGGGTGTTGGAGATTGAACCTTTCTAGGAAAGCACTCTACCACTGATATATAACCATGAATTTGAAATTTTTACAATAAACATATATAACCTTTATGGTGACAAAAGTGATAATCCTACCCAGAAAATAATTGTACCCATCCCAAAGGAACAAGTGTTAATCCAGTGTTTTTCACCTTCCTAACAACTGGTTAATTGATGCTTATTGCGTACCTGACAATGTAATAACTATTCATGCTGGAAAACACAATGAATACAACAAAACACAAATTTCTGCCCTGGAGAGTTTACAATCTAGTCAAAAAGAGAAAGAAAAGAAAATAGTCAAAATATATATCAAATATGACACTCAAAAAATACACAATAACCACTCGAATTCTAAGGCCCTTGAGATTTTTTTCTTTAAGTGAACATAACAGGTAAAGATTTCTGTTTTTTTGTTTTTGTTTTTGTTTTTTGTTTTTTGGTTTTTTTGGTTTTTTCGAGACAGGGTTTCTCTGTGTAGCTTTGCGCCTTTCCTGGAATTCACTTGGTAGCCCAGGCTGGCCTCGAACTCACAGAGATCCACCTGGCTCTGCCTCCCGAGTGCTGGGATTAAAGGCGTGCGCCACCATTGCCCAGCTAAGATTTTTGTCTTTAGGGGCATAACATTGCAGCTAGGAGAGACGATCATGGTGGAGTAAGAATGGATCCTACAGGCTCATATATTTGAATGCTCAGTCACCAGGGAGAGGAACTGTTGGAAAACATTAGGAGATGCGGCCTTGTTGGAACAAGTGTGTCACTGAGGGAGAGCTTTGAGGTTTCAAAAGCCCATTCCATACCCAGTCAGTCTCCCCTCTCCCCTCCTTCTGCACATCAAAATGTAGCTCTCAAATGCTCCCCATCATGACGATAATGGACTAAGCCACTGAAACTGTAAGCAAGAACCCAGTTAAACACTTTGTTTTCTAACAGTTGCCTTGGTCATGGTGTCTTTTCGCAGCAATAGAACTAAGACAGGCAAAAGTGGCTACGACAGATGCTTTTTTCTTAAGTTAAAATAAGTTAGTTAAATAACAAGTTGTATACTATACTGACAAAGAAAAGCAGAGCTAAGCGTACTGCATTTATGGAAAACAAGACTGAAATTTGAAACAGAGCTATCAGGGAATCTCCATGGAAAGGCATCCTTTGAGCAAGGTTTGAAGAGGGCCCAGGAAAATCTGTGTGAATATCCAGGAAGAAAGTACTGTTACAGCAAATGTCCAAGCTCAAAAGAATAACTAGCTAGTTCCCAGGACCGGTAAGGTGGCCAGTGTTGCTGAGGCAGAGGAGAGGAGGAAGGACAGTGTGAAAAGAGCTACCTCAAAAAATAAGGCAAGGGGCTGGAGAGATTGCTCAGCAGTTAAGAGCATGTTTTGCTCTTATAGGGTTTCAATTTCCTGCACCCACATGATGGCTCATAACCATCAGTAACTCCAGTTCCAGGGGATCTGATGCCTTGTTCTAGCCTCCATATGTATAAGGAACACACATGATACACAGACATACATTCAGGCAAAACACTCATATACATGAAATAAAATAAATAGTTTTAAAATATATTTCTTAAAAAGCAGAATAAGGATATCCATATATCCAAAAGGATTTTACAAACTTAATATTAAGTTTTACATGTTTTCTATATAGTAGATTCAACTATCTTGGCTGATTGAATCATATACAAAGGTAATAATAATGAAAGGGATATCAGAGATCTAGTTCAATAATGGTCTCATGTCAATTAGGGAAAATCAGTTTCCCCCAGAGAGGAGCCTCCTAATTGGTTATCTAATACCAAATGTTCAGCCCTGATATACATAAACAAGCAACACTAAATGGACTCAGTAAGTTATATATTTATTCCTGTATGTGTGTATGTGTATATGTAAGACTACTAATTAAATAAAAAGAGGACATGAGTTTGAAAGGGAGTCGGATGGAGAGACAGACATATGAAAAGAGTTGGAGGGAGGAAAAGGAAGGGGGAAATGATATAAATATAGTACACATATATGGTATTCTAAAATAAACTAAAAAATTTTAAAGTACACATGCTGAGGCTTGAGAGATGATGGGTCAGGGGTTAACAGCATCCACTGCTCTTGCAAATGACCTGGATTCAGGTCTCAGCACCTCCATAGTGGTTCACAGCCATACTTAATTCCAATTCCTGGAGATTTGATACCCTCTTCTGTACTCAGCAGGCACTGGGTGGTACATATGTGGTACATACATATACGCAGGCAAAATACTTATAAAATAAATAATTGTAAAATAAAATTAAGAGTGCACATGCTGCAGAAAGGAGCTCCTATGTTAAATAACTCCAATATCTCATATAGAATGTATTAAATTTTAAACATGCGGGTGCCATCTTAGAAAATGTCTTTTAATTAAAGTCATAATTTAGTTGTATTTAATTGCAAATATCACTTAGCATAATAGCTAGTGAGTTATGGTTTAGGTTACTTTTCCTTAACATTACTACTGATGAGTTGTGTTTCAAAAAGATATATATAAACTAACATATATGGTCTAAGAAACTAACAATAGTAAAATTGCAATTCTGCTCTTCACATTACAGAAAATCATATCCAACTGTCTGGAAAATACTGTATTAAAGCACAAATGGTAACTGGAGATGTGAAGACAAACAAAGGCAAAAGTTGCCAATTTAATATGTGCTCCAACTCTAATACTGCCTGCTTTAGAAGATGCAGACCACTCCTTGAGTGTGAGTTCTATATAATAGTCCCTTTGTTTTTCCTCCAGACAGTCTTTCTATGCAATCCTGTCCTGCCATGAACTCACAATCTTCTTGTCTTAGCCCCTCCAGAGCTAAAATGACAGGTATGTGCCACCATGCCTGGCTTAGTGAGTCATTTTAAAAAGCAGAGATGGTGGAAATGCTGGAATATAGCTTGGATTAGCTTATAATACACATTGCAAGATTCTAATTTGTTACGACTCCCAAATCACTGGCTCAGAGAGTAGAGGGCAACTGTCATCTAGAATGTGGTCAACCTGGCATTGCACTGAAGACTTCTGCTGACAGTCAGTCTCTATCTGTAGGAAGCCATCTTAGAAGCAATTGTTCTAGTATCAAGGTATGACTGCAATCTGACTATCACTTTTATTTCATTTTCCTGAGAAACTGAACCAGAACCACTCCCTAATCTGAAATGTAAGTCAGAGTTTGTTGTTTGAAATCACTCGGCTTCAAGAGTAACTTGTTACATAAAAATAAAAAAACACTGGAGAGATGGCTCAGCGGTTAAGAACACTGGCTGTTCTTCCAGAGGATCTGAGTTCAATTCCCAGCAACCACATGGTGGCTCACAACCATGTGAGATCTGGTGCCCTCTTCTGGCCTGCAAGAATACATGCAGACATTACACTGTATAATAAATAAATAAATAAATCTTTAAAAAAATAAAAAAACAGCCGGGCGGCGGTGGCGCACGCCTTTAATCCCAGCACTCGGGAGGCAGAGGCAGGCGGATCTCTGTGAGTTCGAGGCCAGCCTGGGCTACCAAGTGAGTTCCAGGAAAGGCGCAAAGCTACACAGAGAAACCCTGTCTCGAAAAACCAAAAAAAAAAAAAATAAAAAAAATTAAAAAAAATAAAAAAATAAAAAAACACAATAGTAAATACTCAAAAACAGTTTAATAAAAGATGTTACTTTATGAATATTAAAAATGACTAACCAAAAGTAAATTCTTCTCAGTAAATAAATTTAATACTATCTTTAGCCTCAGACTCTACTTCTACATATTTAGAATATGTCAAAATACTGTAAGAACACAATCATTTTTGTTTTGCTTTGTTTTGTTTTGTTTGTTTTTTAACAGGGCTTCTCTGTAGTTTTGGGGGCCTATTCTGGAACTCTCTCTGTAGACCAGGCTGGCCTCAAACATACAGAGATCTGCCTATCTCTGCCTCCGAGTGCTGGGATTAAAGGCGTGTGCCCCCATTACCCAGCTCACAAGCATTCTTTTTCAGCAATCAAATTAGAAACTATTTCAAGTTCTATCCCAAAAGTTATACAAGAAATGTATCACTGATAATTATAAACCTACAATGCACACCTAATGCAAAGGATTTTGAAAACACGAGTTGGTGTCCACATCTCCAAATTGGTCTTGCCCTTTCTGCCCTACAACATCACTAAAGTTGCTGCTTTCCTTATTTCAAGGCACCAATCCTAAGCAACCATTCCTCTTTTGTCCTTGATTTACGATGGTTCCCAGGTTTCCTTTCCAACAATGGTATCCCAAAGATGCTGCCAACCTCATCCTCAAAAGCTCAAATAGCTTTCCAATTCTCCAGTGTAGCAGACATTCCACATCATATATGAATATCATTTTTTCTAGAAATATGCTTTTCTGAGCCAAGCAAAATTTCAACCTATGAATTTAGTATTTTTGTTTTTAGGTAAAACCTAGCTCATATAATTCAGATGCTTTCCATCCCTGGAGTTCTTCCTTTTAATACCAGAGAATTCACCCTGACACCTACCTACTCCCTATTCCAATCTGGTCAATAGGCCCTTAAACAAATCTTGAAAATAGATACTGTCTACAAAGGACACACTCAAGAGCTGGAATTCAGCCAATCATGTTTCCTCTTCAGTCTGGGAAGGAGAGAGTTAATTTTTAATATGAAGAGAGAAGGACAGTAAAACTCTTCAATTTGACAGTTTTCATAGCCAAGATGAAGACTGTACTCAACTAACCACTAAACCATGCATGAAAGGTTAAAGTGAACTGACACATTTATTGAGAAATACTGAAGACATACAAGCTACTTTGAAGTGCCCTTTAAATACTTTTGTAGCAACCATGTGAAGGTAAATTATTACAAGCTGAAAACAAGCCACTCTATCTACTTTCACAGGAAGTTCTAAGGGCCTTCTCCAGGAAATTACTTACAGATAAGTGTCCTCAAATGAAAGTAATAAACTGTATGTGTTGAAAAATATAAAGGCAAACTTCAGAAGATATGTTTATAGCTCTTGATGTAAGAACATCTTCCTAAACAAGAACCAAAACTCTCATGTCAACCAGGATGAACAAATTTAACAACATAAAAAGTTTCTCATTTTGGTACAAAGTAGAAGATAAACCATTGTTTGTAAAACTATAGAGTCAGGCATGACACCTGTAATTCTGTACTCAGAACACTGAGCAAGAAGAACCACAATTCAAGATAAGCCTGGGCTGGAGAGCAAGACCCTTTCTAAAAAGGGTAGGGATTTTATTTGTTTACAGATATATACAGAGAAGAATGGGGGAAGCAGAGCAATTTTGTATCCACAGACTATTTGTGTTGCTTTGAAATTTTCATAATAGGCTGATAAAACTTAGGGGAAAATATGAACAAAAAATTGTAATGAAATGAAGTGTGAGAAAAATACAATTTAATCCTTACAACAGACTTAAAATATGCCAAACTAAAAAGCTTCCAAATGATATGAAAATTTCACTTTTCCAACTTAATTTCATAATCACATGCTTAAAAGTACAATTGAAATACTATCAATGGTAAATTTAGTACCTTTGCTTCTTCAAGTTCCTTGTCGGCAGTGTCCACCACAAAATTTTTCTCTTTTTCTAATTGCTCTGCTAGTTGATCAATTTTTATCAATTCTTTACAAAGATGCTCATTGTGGTTGGTTAAATCGTCTACTTGACTGCTTACCACCTCCTTACTATCCAAGAGTTTCCTAACATATTCTTCCAAGTCATGATTTGTCTGTTTGAGATCTTCAATCTGTTTTAATCAGAAAAAAAAATAACATTAAAAGGGTCTCTTAGCTCATAAGTGAATATCAGCTATAAGAAGAAACATACTACAACTCACAAACCCAGAGAAACTGTGCCTAGCCCAACTGTCATCAGAGAGGCTTCATCCAGCAACTGATGGAAACAGATGCAGACCCACAGCCAAACATTAGGCAGATCTAGGGGATTCCTACACAAGAGGGGTTGAAAGGACTGTAGGACCTTTGGTATCAAGAACACAAGCAAACACACAGAATCAACTGACCTGGGCTCACAGAGGCTCACAGAGACTGAACTGACAACCAGGGAGCCTGAACTGACAACCAGGGCTGACTTAGGTCCTCCACATATATGTTCCAGTTGTATAACTTAATAGTCTTCATGTGAGACTCCTAACAGTGAGAACAGAGGCTGTCTCTGACTGAGTTGCCAGCTTTTGGGACCCATTCCTCCTACCAGATTGCCTCATCAGCCTTAATAGAGGAGGAGGCACCTAGCTCACTACAACTTGATATACCATGGCTGGCTGAGAGCCTTGGGAGGCCTGCCTCCATCTGAAGAGAAATAGTGGAGGAGAAGTGGGAGCAGGGGACTGTGAAGAAGGGAAGGAGGGGAAACTTTTGATTGGGATGCAAAAACAATAAATAAATAAATAAATAAATAAATAAATAAATAAATAAATAAATAAATAAGCGTCCCTTAGCTTCCTTCTGAGAAAAGCAACTAGGTGTTGGAATAAGAAAGGCACATTTGCTTCATTGGCAAAAACACCTAATTGTACAACTTTCTGTGTCTTCTTCATTTTGTAACATGTGAGTGCTACCAATCTGGAAAAGAACCCTAAATGAAAATATTAATTAAAATAACAATGTGGCTACTATGCATGCCAGTTAAAAAGCCTACTTTTTGGGGTGGAGGGGAGGATGGTTTGAAACAGGGTTTCTCTGTGTTACAGCCCTGGATGTCCTAAAACTCACTCTGTAGACTAGGCTGGCCTTGAACTCATAGAGATCCAATGGTCTCTGCCTCCCCAAGTGGTAGGACTAAAGGCGTGCACCACCACCACCCAGCTTAAGCAGCCTACTTCTAAGCCACATTCCCAGGCACCAAATTAATTTTTTTATAACTGCATCTTTCATGTCAAATTTCAGGATTTTTTAAAAATAAAAATGCTACTGCTTTTTTTAAATTTGTAATTTATTCTTTGAGAATTTCATACAAGCACACAATACATTCCAAGCATACTCACCTTCTCCCAGCTCCTCCTGGACTCTATTCCCACATTTAACCCTTACTACTATGTGGTGATATTTTATTTGTACTGAAATGTTATTTTAATTTTATGTTAATAAATAAAGTTGCCCTGGGGTCAGAGCTATTAGAGCCATAGTAAGAGCGTGGTGGTTAGATAAGCTAGGTAGATTTCTGTGTGTTCAGGGATACAGCCAGTATTGGAGACATACGCCTTTAAGACCTGGAGGGCGGTACTTACAGGCAGTGATGAGGCAGTCATGTGGTTGGGTTTACAACCAATGAGAAGGCAGAACAGAAAGATTATTTAAACAGGGACACAGGAAGTACCTCCCTCTCTCGGGGAAGCTAGGAGCACTGCAGGAGGTAAGATTTTATCTCTGAGCTCTGACCTCTCGGCTTTTCTCTTTTACCTTGGCTCTGTGTTTCTTATTTTAATAATACGATTGGTTACATCTACATCTGGCGCCCAACGTGACAAGAATCCATTAAAAACTGCTTGGGGCCGGCTCCCTAGCCCGAGCAGCCGGCTCCCTAGCCGGAGCAGCCAGCTCCCTAGCCCCGGCCCAGGTCTGCTTGGGCTCAGGCTGGACTGTGAGCTGCTTGCTTAAAGCCAGTGCTACAAACAGCTCAGGCCTGCCCTGCTAAACAGGGCCCCTGGCTGTAAAGCCAAGCCTTGACTGGGCTCAGAGGGAACAAGTGGCTGGCTTTAAGCTTTAGCCGGCTACCCCTTCGCTTTCACTTTCACTTTCACTTTCGCTTTCGCTTTCTCTCTTGCTTTCTCTCTGTTTCTCTCTCTCTCTCTCTCTCTCTCTCTCTCTCTCTCTCTCTCTCTCTCTCTCTCTCTCTCTGGATTTACACCTAGGACTCTAGGTGGCTGTTTTGAAATTCGCTCGGATTTCTACTGTTCTACGCAGATTTGGTAAGTCATAAAGGAAACTATTTAAAAGACAAATTTTTTCCACATTTAAAAAAAATGGGTTTCCTGTGTACATTGGAAGAAAATTGGGTTTTTGAAATTTTAGGCAGTCTGACGATGGAACAACTATATGAAAAGATTAGTATTATGGGAATTATGCAGTTTATCACCATGCTTATTCTCATTTTACTATTTAAAAAGATAGTCGATTTAAGTGCCAGGATAACAGCTTTAGAAAAACCTGTTAATTTTAACAGTGAAGTTGGTTCAAGTTTGGATCATAAGGTTACAGAAAGAAAGCCTGTTTTCACACAATCATCCTTAATTTATCCTGTAACCGTACAGCAGATGCCTGATCAAATGGCTACACAAAATATCTGGGCTCCAATTGAACTGATGGATTTTAAAAGGTTTAAGGAGGCAATAGTATCTTATGGCATGCATTCCCCATATGTAAAGCAAATGTTAAACTCTTGGTCAACATATAATAGGATTATACCACAGGACTGGCGGGACCTTGCACAAGCTGTTCTGGAACCCAGCCAGAGAATTCAATTTCTGACTTGGTTTAAGGAGGAAGCTAGAAACGTAGAAACACAATGGAGGGATAAAGGAATACAAGTTTGTCAGGATCAGCTTATTGGAGAAGGCCAATATGCTTCAATACAAACACAATGTTTATATGATGTTCAAACCGTAATTTTATGTCGAATGGCAGCCTTGAATGCATGGGACAGAGTTGATGAACCAGGAAAAAAACATGAGTCATTCACAAAGGTTATGCAAGGCCCTAAAGAATCTTTCACAGATTTTTTAGAAAGACTGGCTTCAGCAGTAAACAGAATGGTCTCAAGATCAGAAGCTAGTAAGGCAATAATTGAAGCTTTGGCATTTGAGAATGCGAATGCAGCATGCAAAAGAATAATCAGGCCGTTAAGGGCAAGATCTGCACCTTTGGAAGATTGGATTAGAGAAACAATTAATGTTGAGGTTGATGAGCATAATGATACGTGGGTAGGAGAAGTAATTTCAAAAGGTTTGAGGAGTGTTAGATGTTTTGGGTGTGGAAAGCAAGGACATTTTAAAAGGGACTGTAAACAGGTCATTCCTAGAAGCGATGTTTCTTCAAGGAACAATGGCAACAGAAGGCCCCTTCCTTCTGGAGTATGCAGAAGGTGTGGTAAGGGAAAACACTGGACCAACGAATGTAGATCAACAAAGGACAGACAGGGTAATCCTTTGCCTCAGTTTTCGGGAAACTCCCGGAGGGGCCTCATGCAGGCCCCAATAGCAAAACCAGTTCAAACCTTTCCTGCAGCTGTAGAGGAAATCCCTGCTCTGAGCGATTAAGTAACCAAATGACTATTGGAATAAATCATGCTGGTCAGGATAATGAAAAAGAGAGAATAGAAAATTCAGGAGAAAACATAAAGAAAATTTTTTGGCAAACTTCTATTAATGAACAGAGACCAAAATTAACGATAAAAATAAATGGTGTTTTGTTGTCTGGTCTGGTAGACACAGGTGCGGACATTACCATAATTGCACCAGAATTTTGGCATCCAGCTTGGCCTCTTCAAGAGGTAAACGTTCAACTGTTAGGAATTGGGACATTATCTGGAGTGAAACAGAGTGCAAGATGGCTGGAATGTATAGGTCCAGAAGGACAGAGAGGAAAATTAAAACCATATGTCGCTAACATAGCTATGAACCTGTGGGGTCGAGACTTGTTGCAACAATGGAATACTCAGATTAAAATCCCTCCAATCTCAGAAACAAATCATAAACTAGCACATGTTTCTGAGAGAAATATTAGAAGGCATTATTTTGAGTGGTCACCAGCCATCCATATTATACAGTAACAGGGCACAACAACTGATAATCCTCCAAAAATACCAACAGCTCTACCTTTAAAATGGTTAACAGACAAGCCTGTGTGGGTTCAGCAATGGCCTTTAACAACAGAGAAACTCCAGGCTTTAGAAGAGCTGGTAGAAGAACAGCTAAATGCTCAGCATATTGAACAGTCAACCAGCCCTTGGAATTCTCCTGTATTTGTTATTAAAAAGAAATCTGGTAAATGGAGAATGGTAACAGACCTTAGAGCAATTAACAAAGTAATTCAGCCGATGGGCTCTCTACAATCTGGAATTCCTTTGCCTACTCTGTTACCAAAAGGATGGCCTCTCATAGTTATTGATTTAAAAGACTGTTTCTTTTCAATACCCTTACAAGAAAAAGACAAAGAAAGATTTGCTTTCACAGTGCCTACTTATAATAATTCTCAACCCGTTAAAAGATTTCAATGGAGGGTCCTCCCACAGGGAATGTTAAATAGCCCAACTCTGTGCCAATATTTTGTACAACAGCCATTGGAAGTGATACGTAAAAAATTTCCTAAATCTATAATTTATCATTATATGGATGATATTTTATTAGCTGACTCAAATGCAGATACTTTAGAAAGAATGTTTGAAGAAGTAAAGAAAATTTTGCCTTGCTGGGGATTACAAATTGCTCCTGAAAAAATACAAAGAGGGGATTCTATTAATTATTTAGGATATAAAATAGAGCTACAAAAAATTAGACCCCAAAAGGTGCAAATTCGGAGAAATAGACTACAGACTCTTAATGACTTTCAAAGATTATTTGGAGATATTTCTCATCTACGAACTATTGTTGGGGTAAAAAATGATGAACTGACTAATTTGTTCAAAACCTTAGAAGGTGACAAGGACTTAAATAGTCCAAGAGAATTATCACCTGAAGCTGAGAAAGAATTGGCCTTGGTAGAAAAGAAAGTACATGAAGGGCACGTGGATCGTATTGATCCAAAGCTGGATTGCATTTTGGTTATTTTACCTTCTAGGCATTCCCCTACTGGAATATTAATGCAGAGGGAAGATATTATATTGGAATGGATATTTTTACCAAATAAACCAAATAAAAAATTAAAAACTTATGGGGAAAAAATCTCTGACTTGATTTGGAAAGGAAAATTGAGACTTCGTCAATTAGCAGGAATAGACCCAGCAGAAATTGTCGTACCTTTAACTAAGGAGGACATTGAAAAATTATGGACAGAAAGTGAACCTTGGCAAAGAGCTTGCAGTAATTTTTTGGGAGAAATTAACAGCAAATATCCCAAAAGCAACAGAATTGATTTTATAAAGAGAGCTGATTGGATCTTGCCTCGAATTGTACGGCAAAAACCCATATCTGGAGTTCGTACATTTTATACAGATGCCAACAAACAAGGAAAGGCAGGTTACAAATCAGAAAATTTAAGTAAAGTGGTACAAAGTCCTTATAATTCAGTGCAAAAATCAGAATTGTATGCTATTCTGTTGGTATTAATGGATTTTTCAGAACCTCTCAACATAGTAACTGACTCTCAGTATGCTGAAAGAGTGGTGTTACATATTGAGACTGCAGAATTTATCCCTGATGCTTCAGAATTAACTTCACTATTTATTCAATTACAAGATACAATCAGGAAAAGGAGTCATCCTTTATATATAACTCACATCCGATCTCATACTGGTCTGCCAGGCCCTTTAGCACAAGGCAATGACGAGATTGATAAATTATTGATAGGAAATGTGCTGGAGGCCTCAGACTTTCATAAAAAACATCATGTCAATAGTAAAGGTTTAAAAAAGGATTTTTCCATAACCTGGCAACAAGCCAAAGAAATAGTAAAGAAATGTCCTACTTGTTCTTTCTATAATCAAACGCCATTACCAGCAGGATGTAACCCAAAGGGTACTCAGAGGAATGAAATTTGGCAGATGGATGTGTTTCACTTTGCAGAATTTGGAAAATTGAAATATGTACACCACACCATTGATACTTATTCAGGATTTCAATGGGCAACTGCTTTGAGTTCTGAAAAAGCTGATTCTGTAATCACTCATTTGCTAGAAGTTATGGCCATCATGGGTATACCTGCACAAATTAAAACTGACAATGCTCCATCATATGTCTCTGTTAAAATGAAACAGTTTTTTGCTTATTACAATATAAAGCATATTACAGGTATACCACATAATCCTACAGGTCAAGCAGTTATAGAAAGGTCAAACAGAACTCTAAAGGATATGCTAAATAAACAGAAAGGAGTAACAAAAACCCCCAGAAATAGACTGCATAATGCTCTATTAACTTTGAATTTTCTGAATGCCAATGAGAAAGGAACAACAGCTGCAGAGAGACATTGGGTAATAGAAAAAACTACAGAATTAAATCAGCCTATATACTTTAAGGATGTGCTGACCTCAGAATGGAAACCAGGGTATGTATTACGTTGGGGACGAGGTTTTGCTTTTGTTTCTACAGGAGAAGATAAGCTGTGGATACCATCAAAATTGATAAAGGTTCGATTTGAACAAGAGAAACCTCTTAATTAGAGGAGATGATAGTTCATCAACCAGCATGAACATCCAATTTAAACTAACTTGTACAGTAACACATGCCTTTTCATTTAATCAGATAATAACTTGCCAAAAAGGAACATCCCCAAAATTAGTCTTGGGGAAAGGTTTTTGTTTTTGTCTTTTAGGAGGATGAAGGTTAAGGAATCTGAAGAACACAAGACAAATGAGACAACTGAAGAAAAGGGACAAATCATCTATCCCAGGAAACAGAGTATATGGGAGTATATGGCATATGGGTATATATTATCTAAAAAATTTTATGTCTTCTTAAATGTTTGTTTCTGCTTTTCTCTAAAGATTTAACACTATTGGTTTTCTAATAGTCCCAGTTCAATTAAAATTTAAAGCTGACTTTGGAGTTGGAGAATGGCTCTCTCCTTCTTCAAACTCAAGCATGTTGTTAAAAGGAAAATGCAAACTCCCTGTATCATGCCAGAAAGAGCCATTTTCTGCTATGGGACAGGACAAAAGCCAAATTAATTAAGGGACTATTCTATTACTAATCTCAACTCTTTGATTCTATTCTGATACATTTTAAACTTTGTTAAGATATGAATGGTCATATAGAGTACTAACTAATTCTAGAAAAAAGGCTTCAATTAGCTGCATATATATGTCTTTGTGTTCGAGTCTCTTATCAGTTTTCTGCAGGAAATCACGGCCAGGCCTAACATCAACTGAAGTCTCCGGAAAGAAGATGGGGCCCCACAACAACAACAACAACAACAATTCCACGTGGACAATAATAATATCACTGAACTGACAAACATCATCTACAGATCAGCTTTGAACTACAAGGTGCTCAGAGTAATTTTGAGATGACTAGCTGAGATGATCCAGTCTCAAAGACTACTTAAATAAGGACTTGAGATAAACCCTGAACTTTGGCTTTATACACAGACTGGATAATAATGAAGGATATAGTTACCTTTCCTAGAATTTGACAAGTAACCTAAATTTTTCTTTCAGGATAAAGATAACTTCGCCCATACCCAGCAGGAAGCAATTTTAAGAATGACGCCCACATTCCCAAAGAGGTGGTGTGGGGCGGGTGGTTTTTTTTTTTTTTTTGGTTCTTTTAATGGGTTTTGGGTCTGGGATAATTTTCAATCGTTTAGGGGGGTTGGTTACAAGTTGTTGTCAAGGGTTAGGAAAAAGGCTAAGCAAAGGAGATTAGATTTAAGGTTCTTGTTAAAAAAAAAAAAAAATATGGTATGTACTCACTCATAGGAAGATGCTAGATGTGGAACAAGGATGACTAGACTGCTACTCACATCACCAGTGAGGCTACCTGGAAAACGGGACCCCAAAAAAAGACACGGAGAAATGGACAAGATCTACATGAATAGCCTGGTCATGAGTGGGAACAATGAAGGGCGACAGTCGAGGGAAAGAGTGGGAGATCCTAGCTGGATCAAGAAAAGAGAGGGAGAACAAGGAATAGGAGACCATGGTAAATGAAGACCACATGAGAAGGTGAGAAGGGGAGGAAGCAGAGAGCTAGGGAGGCCCACGAAGATCCACAAAGATACCCCCTCAAAAGACTGCTGGCAATGGTCGCGAGACGGCAGGAACTGACCTACTCTGGTGATGGGATGGCCAGACACCCAAATAGTGGTGCCATAAACCCCATCCAAGGACTGAGGAATCTGAAGGCAGACATCCACGGCTGGTCCCCTGGTGGAGCACTGGGAGTCTAATTAGTGAGTAAGAAGAGGATTTATATGAGCGAGAATTGTTGAAGCCAAGGTTGGATAAAGCACCAGGACAAATAACCAAATGAATGGAAGCACAGGATCTATGAACCAAAGGCTGAGGGGCCCCCAACTGGATCAGGCCACCTGAACGGGTGAGACAGTCATTTGGCTTGATCTGTTTGGGAGGCAGCTGTGCATTGGTGCCAGGTCCTGGGCTCGTTGCATGAGTTGGCTGTTTGAATCCTGGGACTTATGCAGGGACACTTGGCTCGGTCTGGGAGGGGGGAATGGACCTGCCTGGACTGAGTCTACCAGGTCAACCCCGGTCCTCGGGGGAGACCTTGATCTGGAGGAGGTGGGAATGGGGGGTGGGCTGGGGGGAGGGGTGGGCGAGAGGGGGAGAACAGGGGATTCTGTGGCTATTATGTTGAACTGAATGGTGTTATAAAATAATAATAATAATAATAAAACCAAAAAAAAAAAAAAAAAAGAAAGAAAAGAAAAGAAAAAGACAATTACTAGTTTTAAATACTTTACATTATTACCAACTATTAGGATATAAAGAAATGAAAGTAGTTAGACATTACAATAGAAATTGTAGTCATATTAGATATGTTTTAAAAAATTGAGCAGATATATTTTAGACAGGTCATCTTCAAACCCTTCAGAGATCTACAGAATATGGCATTTAAAATGTTTTAATAACTTAGAAATTTTTCTTTTTTGAGACATGTCGGCTCCTGGCAGTACCAATCTACTTCAGAGAAAATATGGGCATTGAAGAAACTGCATATGGAGTTAATTTTCATTGTGGCAAAAGTTAGCCACTGGACAACAAAGTATCCTCAAATCAACAGAAAAAATGGACAGACAGAACATGAAACAAAGGACTACCAATTCCTGCCAAAACAAGTGTGGTTATGGCTTTATCAAAAGGCATCTTCTGAGGCCAGGACAATATGGCACCATCCCTGAAGTGGCCTTCACAATCTGGAAAAGGTACAGTGCCCTTTTCTTTGAAGGCAGCTGAACAGGCAGTGGGCCGATGGCTTCTGTTGTGCAATGGAACAGCAACTGAAAGCTCACGCCTCTCAATAGTAGACTGGCATTTAATAGAGGGATGTGGAGAAGGGGATGCTTAGATGAAGCCATATATACACAGCCAAGAAGAATGGACAGCTGAATTAAAAAACCATCAAAAATTTCCAGAATTTAAAATCCTGAATCATGACATGACACTAGTGGAATTCAGGTGTTTCTGGTACATGGACTGCTCTCACCCAATGTGAGGTTGAACTGTTGACCTTGTGTACAACCTACTTCACAAATGAGTCTGTCAGATACCATAAGCCTATAGGCTGAAGATGATGCCCCAACACTGTGGAGAAACCTCAGGTGACTGTCCAGGCAGCTGGCTGTTTCTGTCAACTCACAAAATTTTTGGAAGTTGCTTTTGTGCACTTCCTGTTTTTATTTTTGTTAGCTAATATTATTTCCTTCTTGGGTCTCTGAGGGAGTTGAAGATTAGTTAGTTATAGTTGAAGATTAATTAGGATAGAAAGTGAATTAGATACATTTTGGACTTACTAAAATAGGATAGATAAGGGAATTATTTTCTCTGATTTGTCAAATACAAATGGACTAGACATCGTTTAGGTATTTGTTACTTGTATATATTGTATATAGTTATTGTACTTTTGTATATAGTTTTTCTTTTGTTAGTTATAACCTTTTGCCTTTTTTCTTTTTATTAAAATAGAAAAGGGGAAATGTGGTGATATTTTATTTGTACTGAAATGTTATTTTAATTTTATGTTAATAAATAAAGTTGCCCTGGGGTCAGAGCTATTAGAGCCATAGTAAGAGCGTGGTGGTTAGATAAGCTAGGTAGATTTCTGTGTGTTCAGGGATACAGCCAGTATTGGAGACATACGCCTTTAAGACCTGGAGGGCAGTACTTACAGGCAGTGATGAGGCAGTCATGTGGTTGGGTTTACAACCAATGAGAAGGCAGAACAGAAAGATTATTTAAACAGGGACACAGGAAGTACCTCCCTCTCTCGGGGAAGCTAGGAGCACTGCAGGAGGTAAGATTTTATCTCTGAGCTCTGACCTCTCGGCTTTTCTCTTTTACCTTGGCTCTGTGTTTCTTATTTTAATAATACGATTGGTTACATCTACACTACTACTGTAAAATCAAACCATTTTTTAAAAAGCCAAACAGCCGGGCATGGTGGCATATGCACATAATCTTAGCACGCAGAAGGCTAAGGTAAGAGGATGAGTTCAAGGACTACCTGAACCTGAACTACATGGTGAGACCTTGTCTCAAAGAAGGAAAAGGAGGAGGAGGAAGAAAGCCAAATATTTACCTGCAATAAAGAAATTAAAATTAATTTGAATAATTAATGACATTTACTTTGCACGAATTAAATTTCTACTTGCTGTTTAAAAAAATCTGCCAGCTCTTTAGAAAAGCCTTTTGAATACAATAACTTACTTGCCTAAACCAAATGTCACATCAATCAAGTGTCTGCTGACTAATAATATGGAGGACAATACCTTTCCTTGCCAACCCAGCATCAAGCTATCAATGGGTGTAAAAGTCTGTATCTATGCTTTATTTATTTGTTTGTTTATTTATTTATTTATGTTTGTTTGTTTGTTTGTTTTTAGAGACAGGGTTTCCTGTGTAGTTTTGGTGCCTGTGCTGGAACTCACTCTGTAGCCCAGGCTGGCCTCAAACTCACAGAGATCCACCTGGTTCTGCCTCCAGAGTGCTGGGATTAAAGGCGTGCGCCACCACAGCCCTGCTGTATCTGTGCTTTAAAAGACACACACACACACACACACACACACACACACACACACACACACACACGAGAGAGAGAGAGAGAGAGAGAGAGAGAGAGAGAGAGAGAGAGAGAGAGAGAGAGAGACTGACTCAACTAAACAACAATAATATCAGAAAGTACATTAAATCCCAAGAACATACTAGGTATCTACTTTCAGGGAATTTTTGTTCACTTGAAGAGGCACATCATGTTAAGTGCAATAATAAGGATACTTGTGAGTTAAACATATTTAACTAATTATCTATAGAGTACATACTATATTCAAGATATTACACTGGTCTTCTTCAGACAATTAAGTCACCTTTAAAAAAAATACAATCAACCCTTACCTCCCCCAACCTTCCCAAACCCAGTCTAAGCCTTTAAGAAGTAGCTAAAATTGCCGGGCGGTGGTGGCGCATGCCTTTAATCCCAGCACTCGGGAGGCAGAGCCAGGCGGATCTCTGTGAGTTCGAGGCCAGCCTGGGCTACCAAGTGAGCTCCAGGAAAGGCGCAAAGCTACACAGAGAAACCCTGTCTCGAAAAACCAAAAAAAAAAAAAAAAAAAAAAAAAAAAAAAAAAAAAAGAAGTAGCTAAAATTGCTAAATGCCTAATCATAATTCTTAGTCAGTCCTGTCTTAATCTTGGTCAAGTAACTACAGAGGTAACTTCTTTCAAAATTGACAGTTTACTTTAAAAATATAAATTGTGTGTGTCCCTCTTTGAAGAATATCCTATAAGTCATGAGTTGATTTTTTTCTGGTTTTTTTTTTTCTGTTGTTATTTGTTTTGTTTTGTTGTTTTTGAGACACAGTCTAACTAGATAACTTTGGCTAGCCTCAAACTCAGAGATCATCTGCCCTATCTCCTGAATGCTGGGATTAAAGGTATGCATCACCATACCGAACAATTTGTTTTTGTTTTTATTTATTATTATTATTATTATTATTTTTGAGACAGGGTTTCTCCTTGTAGCCCTGGCTGTCCTATAACTCGCTCTGTAGACCAGACTGGCCTCAAACTCACATAGATCTGCCTACCTCTGCCTCCCAAATGCTGGGGTTAAAGGTGTTCACCATCACTGCCCAGCCAACAATGAATTATTTTAACTAAATATGTTACAATGCCATTTATTATTTTTAATAGATCACATTAAGAAGCATAAGAAGTCATTATGGTTATAGTAATCCAACTTTTGCTGTGGCACTTTGTAAAGCATACTAACTTGTAAGATTTAAAATCTGAATTATCGGGCTGGAGAGATGGCTCAGAGGTTAAGAGCACCAACTGCTCTTCCAGAGGTCCTGAGTTCAATTCCCAGCACCCACATGGTGGCTTACAACCATCTGTAATGAGATCTGGCACCCTCTTCTGTATACATAATAAATAAATAAATCTAAAAAAATAAATAAATAAAATAAAATCTGAATTATCAAAACCAGGAAACAGCCGGGCAGTGGTGGCACATGCCTTTAATCCCAGCATTCAGGAGGCACAGGCAGGCAGATCTCTGTGAGTTCCAGGCCAGCCTGGTCTCCAAAGCGAGTTCCAGGAAAGGCTCAAAGCTACACAGAGAAACCCTGTATCAAAAAAACAAAAACAAAACAAAACAAAAGCAGGAAACAAACAACAATGAATTTTTTAACAAAAAGGAAAGGAATCTATAAATGTACAAAATATTTCCCTAGTTCAATCTTTTATCATGACTGGCCTGAATTTCAGAAGTATCTCCTATTCTTTTCTTTTGCCTACTACCATACACCAATTAAAGAAAGTTCTCTGAATGTCTGAGTGTACATATGAAATTAGAATATATTAAGTTGCTTTAAAATAGTGCTTATAGCTATAAAAATTGAGTTATTTTAATTTCAAAAGAAATTCTCTGAAAATGTAAAGTGAAAGTCACTCATGTCACTGAGAATGTGATGCCAAGGTGTCATTTGTGATGCCAGCCCTTCTCTCTGTCCCGCCTGGTTTCCACATCACCAGTGTATGCACCCCTGCTGCAGACACACTAGAAGACTCTTCCAGGACTGCTTTAGAACATTTTAGGGGAACTGTTGCAGTGTTATATTTTGTGTGTCACAAAATCCTCCTCAGAAAGATTCCTTAGGCCTCAACTGTAGGAAAACATACTTTTCCTTTGGTAAGCTGGTTTGTTCTTGGCCCACTAGCCAAAGAGTAGTTAACACTTTCTTTCTGCTTTCTTTAAAGCAAATGTGCAGTCCACCTTGCAGCAACCTGAACATAAATCTTGTGCTAAACTATCTGTTGTTCATCATTCTCATACCAGGTTTTCCGGTCACTGACAAAATACCTGAGAGAAGCAACTTAAGGGTGGAAACGAAGATTTGGACCACAGTTTCTGAGGATCTAGGAAGGGTGTGGCAGAGTTCTTCACATTAAGGCCATCCCAAGAAGCAGAGCACTCAGGTGGGTTTAACCCTAGTCACTCACTTTCAAAACCCAATCCCATCTCTCAAAGGTTTCACAACTTCCCAAACAAGGCCACCAGCTAGGGACCAGGTGCCCAAATACTTCCAGCCTGTGGAAGACATTTCACATTCAAATTGCCATACCAAATTTCTTTATTTTCCCTACCTTTCTTCTCTCAGCTACTTTGATCAACAGTATGCCATTTTGAAATAAACCAGAGGATTCGTCTGTCTTCACAGTTGTGTTGTGTGGGTTTTCTGGCGTGTGTGTGTGTGTGTGTGTGTGTGTGTGTGTGTGTGTGTGTGTGTGTGTACATGTTCACGTGTATAGACTGACAGGAGTGGAAGGGTAAATGTGCACATGTGTATGCCTGTGAAGGACAGGACAGGCGTTAATAAAGAGTGTTTTCTTTGATCGCTCCCCACCTTATATATTGAGGCTGGGTCCTTCAATTTAACTCAGTGCTCCCAGATCTGCCTCATCTAGCTAGTTAGCTGACTCCTGAGATCCTGTCTGTCCCTCCTGAGTACCACAGCTGCTGGAAAGCAGCCAGCCTACCCAGGATTTACATGAGTGCTGGGAATCTGAATTTCATTTCTCACACTTGAACAGCAAACCCTCTGCCTACCAAGCTATCTCCTCAGCAATCCCCCTTCAGGCTGTGAGTATGTGTGCTGTGCATGTGTTCACGTGTGTGCAGGCTGAAGACAACCTCAAGTGTCATTCCTTAGGCACTATACCCTTTGGCTTTTTTCTTTTTAGGTTTTTCAGGACAGGGTTTCTCTGTGTAGCCCTGGCCTTCCTGGAACTCAATCATAGACCAGGCTGGCCTCAAACTCAGAGATTCATCTGCCTATGCCTCCTGAGTGATGGGATTAAAGGTGTGCACCACCAGGGCCCTGACACTTTAGCTTTTTAAAGACAGGGTCTCTCAATGGCCAGAGAAACCCAAGGATATGCCTGTGCCCACCTCCTTAGAGCTGGAATTACAAGCAAACCTTACCATACCTGGCTTTTTTTTTAACACAGGTCCTGTGGTTTAAAATCAGTTTTTTGTATAAGCAATTCATTGACTGAGTTAACTTCTCAGCCCTATCTTAGTATTTTATAAAATGCACAAAAATAATTTATTTACTTGTCCTTTCCATTGATTTCTAAGCAACATAAAGAACTCCTTTATGCATCATGAATTGTGTATTCTGTACATAGTGTTCAATTTATTGTTAAGTGGAAGTAAAACGAATGGATCACCAATAAATACGTGAATACCCTGCTTGCCCAATAGGAAACTCTGCTTTTACTCAATTCATGATATAAGTACTTTAGAAGAGGAAGGTTAGGGTCCTCCATGCCTGGAATCTGGTATATGTGTAACACGCTGCAAGCTCCAATGGGCTTAGGTAGCTCTGCTCCTATGCCCTGCTGCCTGTAGTGCACAAGGACTCTCTTTGGGCAAAATCTACTTGGTGCTGCAGCTTTCCTCAGCAGGTATCACATGTCTTCACATCTCCAACATCCTGAGTTCTCTACCACAGCTTGGTTTTATCCTTAAAGCTTTGTGCAAAGTCCACTGAAGGACTCCCTGTGGGGAATCTGATCCTGCTCTACACTGCCTGGCTTCCTAGGCTTTTGTTAAAAATATTGGTGCAAGCCTCCAAGTTAACTAGAACTCCTTCATTCTGCATGCCTGCAAAATTAGTATTATGTAGATGATGTCATGTTCTGTCGAAAGCTCAAGAACTGGCACCCAATGGACCACAGCTTGAGTAGCCTTTGAGTGCTTGTGCACTGAAAACCCTCCCCAGGTTGCCTCGTTTAAAAGGGCACCCTGAGACTCTGTTCAAGAAAATTCTCTCAGTCTGACGTCCCGCAGCCTTTCATGAGTTGGGTCTCGCCCTCAAGGCACCTTTCCCATTGTCCCAGGGCAATGTGGAAGGGTTCTCCTCAATCATGCTACTCTCTTTCACAATCACAGCCACATGGTCCACCCTTGCTCTTGCTGCAGCTTTAATCACATTGCATGCCCCCAAACGGCATGTTTTCTACATCTTTCTGTTCTACTTCCTGGGCATCTCTACAAAGCAGCCTGAGTGCAGCCTGGTGGTGGTAGTGCACGCCTTTAACCCCAAAACTCGTGAGGTAGAGGCAGGCAGATCTCTGTGAGTTGAGGCTAGCTGGTCTACAGAGGGAATTCCAGGACAGCCAGGGCAGTTACATAGAGAAGAAAGAAACCCTGTCTCAAAAAACTAAAACTGAAGAGAAAAAACAAAAAAGCTATCTGAGCATAGTAATACCATAGCCTGGTTATTATGCAGTCTTGAAATTTCCTCTTCTAAGATCTGGAACTATGGCTTAAGGAACAGAGTGCTTGCCTACCTGTGCAAGGCCCTGGTTTGATTCCCACCACCACAAAAACAAGAACCTTTGGAATCTCCTCCACCAAATAGATTAGTTCATTACCTTTTAATTCAGTCTTACTCAATTGTTCTGACACAAGCAGAATGGGCTGGTTCACATATTGGTGGACCAGGAAGCAGCGTGCAGACTGGAACCATGGGCCGGCAGATCCTTCAAAGGCCAGTCCCCAGTGAGCTACTTCCACTAGCCAAGCCCCACCTCCTAAAGTCTCCACCTCCTAAAACAGCACCACAAGCTGAAGACTGACCACTAAAAAAAGAGCCCGTGGGGAACAATTCAGACTCAAATCAGAAGAGAGGCCTTGTTAGCAGAAGTAAAGTCCTGACTCTGCTCTGTCTCCTCTGATACTCCACTAGCATTAAGGGTGCTTCTTACTGTAGGGTAAGAGCAGATGTCTGTGTGCCCATTGTGGTCTCTATTGACATCAGAAGACTATGTACCTCCCTACTACCTGATGGGGAGTAAAGTCTTGGTTCCCTACTCAGTTTTCTTCGATACTACTCTTGTTAGGGGCAGAGGTAGGAAATGAGGTCAAGAAGAGGCAGAACTGAGGCTCCCTGTCACAGCCTGGCAAGGATTATAGTCTAGACTATTTCTGGTTTATGCTCGCAGGGAAGGTCTGTAGTTTTCTTTTAATCTGCTTGTTTTGGAGCAGGCAGTCACTATCTTAAAGTCGTCTGCCTTGTGCTTTTCTGGGATCCTTTTTTGCATGTTCCTACTGTCACTTCAAGTTGCTAGCCTACAAGTCTTTCTGGACTATACTGAGGAAGAGAAAATATAAGAACTACAACATGATGTTCTTTGTATGTTGAGGTTCTTTTACCAGTCTTTATTCTTGTCTCTATACTTTACATATTTGCTTATATCTAAATATTAGCCATTAAACAAATAATAATTAAGCTATAATCCACAGAACCAGAAAGGATAGGCATAAAGGAAGGGACTGGGGGGACACATGGATCTCCCTGGGAAGGAGAAATAGAACAGATTTTATGGGTGGAATGGAAGCAGGAAAGGGGGATATGGGAGAAGAGCATGAGAACAGGAGGATCTGGTGAGGAGGAAGAGGAGAGACGAGATTGAGGGAGTGAATGAGGGGAGAGATAGCTAGAACTGAAGGGCATTTGAGGGGTGGTATGGAAACCTAGTACAGTGGAAAGTCACAATAAAATGACTTCAAATGATATTCTGCTATACTCAGATTGGTATCTTATTCAACTATCATCAGAGAGGCTTCCTATGGTTCCTGTAGCAGATGGGAACAAATACATAGACCCATAGCCAGACATTACACACACAGAGAGAGACCTTGAAACACACAGCTCTAAACAAGATGTCTCCATCAAATCCCTCCCCTCAGAACTCAGGAACCCCAAAGAAGAGGAGGAGGCAGAATAAGTAGGGAAGACAACGGGGATGGAGGACACCAGGAGAAAAAGGCCCTCTTAAAAAAAACAAAAAACAAAAAACAAAACAAAAAAAAACTGAGTAAAGCTCCTATGAGCTCACAGAGACTGAAGCAGCAGTCACAGGGCCTGCCTGCATGGGTCTTCACCAGGTCCCCTGCACATATACTGTAGCTTTCAGGTTAGCACTTCTAGGGGATTCCTGTATGTGTGAATGAATAGGTCTCTGATTCTTGTACCTGCTCTTGGAGCTCTTTTATTTTTCTGTTAGTTTGTCTTATCCAACAAGATAAAGATGGTTTTTGTTTTATCTTATTATATTTTATTTTGTTATGTTTTGTTGTTACCTCTTAGAAGTTTGTTCTTTTCTAATGAGACAGAAAGGGGGTAGATCTGGATGGGAGAGGAGGTGGGGAGGTACTGGGATGAGTAGAGGGAGGGGAAACTATATGTAGATTATATTGTATGAGAAAAGAATCTATGTTTAATAAAAGAAAAAAATGTTATACTGTTTTATATCTAATGTTCACAGTTTGAAACTGTATCTAATAGAAGGAAAAAGGAAACGAAATGTTAAGTCTACTTTATCTTCCCCTAAAGTCCCTGCTTTCCTAACCCCAGACAGATTCTCATGTAGCCCTGGCTGGCCTCAAACTCACTGTGAAGCCTGAGGATTACCTTGAATGTCTGATCCTCCTGCCTCTACCTCCTGAGTGCTAAGATAACAGATATGTTCTCTGTGCCCAGTTTATGTCATGCTGGGGATCAAATCCAGAGCTTTGTGCATGTTAGGCAAGTACTCTACCAACTGGACTACATCTCCAGCCCCTAGAAGGTCTGTTTTAAGAGCCTTTATTGAACCATGTGCCAGGTACCATGAGAACAGATGATCTCAAACCTGCAGTGCAGAGTACTATATTCAAATCCCTGCTAACTTGAAGTTCAGAGAAATCCTAATTGTCATGTGCTAGCTAAGTGTCATAATTATTTAACCACTTGTTATTTTAACAGCAATGGAAATGCTATTTCACATGGTTGGAAATAGCTAAGTAAGATTTTGCATTAAAAAATAGCTGATCTGCCTGGCATGGCCTCATACCTGTAACCCCAGAATTTGCAGGGCTGACACAAAAGTATTGCTGAGTTGGAAGCCAATCTGGTCTCCATAGCAAGAGCCTGTCTTAAAATAAACAAACAAGCCTGGCGGTGGTGGCACACGCCTTTAATCCCAGCATTCGGGAGGCAGAGGCAGGCGGATCTCTCTGAGTTCGAGGCCAGCCTGGACTACAGAGTGAGTTCCAGGAAAGGCACAAAGCTACACAGAGAAACCCTGTCTCGAAAAACAAAAAAATAAAAAATAAACAAACAACAAAAAAACAATACCACATAGTTTTCTCACTAACTCTGAATCTATTATATCAAAGTGGTAATAAAAACTGAATTTTAGAATCTTTAGATTTAAGCAAGCTCTGAATTAGTAATTATTTGCCCTCAATTTTCTTATTTTAAAATACATCCACATCCAAAATTAATTAATAGAAGTATTTATTAATACATAAACTAGGACTAACCTGTAATTTCAGTGTAGAGATGAATCTATCTTGGGTTCTCACTTCTTGTTCTAGTTGGAGAGTATTCTGGTTTTTTCCAGCTTCAGAAACTGGAGCCCCGAGACCAAACTGATGTTCTTTGGTGGTAACCTAGTAGGAAGTATGAAAAATAATGGAGAGGCATTCCATTTAAAACAGAGCTGTGACTTTTTACATCAGTAAGCTTTGAAATTTACTGACATTCTATTTCATTCACATTTTCTATTGTTTTTAACTTCCCATCAGTAAAGCAGAGGATACCAAGCTATGTTTCTTAAGAATCTATAGTATAAAGCCTAGGGCTAGTGAGATGTTCAGCAGTTAAGAGTGCTTAATCAGAGGACTGGAGCTCAGATCCCAGCATTCACATTGAGGGGAGAAGCTCACAGATGCCTCCAGCTCCAAGGGATCTGATCTGATGTCTCCTTCTAGCTTCTGTGTGTACCCATGCATACATGTACTCATGCTCTCTCTCTCTCTCTCTCTCTCTCTCTCTCTCTCTCTCTCTCTCTCTCTCTCTCTCTCACACACACACACACACACACACACACACACACACACACACACACACACACACCTTTAAAAACAAAACAAAAAACCTGGTCAACAAGAGAGATACCATCCCTACATCCCTGATACTGGAAACCTAGATAACTAATCTATGCTAGTGAAATCATGTTTATTGGAGGAGAATCTGTTCATTCTACTAATCTACTACTAATTTACTAAACCAACATAAACCCTCACAACAATCTGTAAATATTTCTCCCTATAGCTACAGATATGTGTAGTCCTTACCCCTCATCAGGGAAACTTCTCTTTACAGCAGATGGAGATACTACAGAAAACCACAACCAATCAATATGCAGAGTTGTGGAGCCCAGTCCCAATGGATACATCTTCAAAACACTCCCACACATTGCAGAGGGACAGAAAGACTGTAAGAGCCAGAGGATCAGCAGTTTGCTGAGATTGTGTCTCCTAGTAACATCAGAAGTCACACCCATAAAGTCTCACCAACATGACCACCCAAGTGTGAGCTGAACAAGGATGACACCAACAAACATGTCAAATTGGACAGGGAAAAGCCCATGCGGTCTCAACCCTACACAGGACTATAGGCAACTGAGTAAAGCTGGGAGCAGGAGAGGTGGTATTCCCTAGAGAAGTGCCAACAATAGTTGTCCAGTGCCAAACTGTCAGCCCTGAAGAAATATATACAAGTAACATTATATGGACTCAACAGGTTATAGTTAGGAATATACATATATATACATATATATATACATATATAATAGCAATTGATGAAAAAAGAGACTATGAATTTGAAGGAGAGCTGGGCAGGAAATAGGGAGATTTTGGAGGGAGGAAAGGTAAGGATCGTGATTTAAATACAATCCCAAAAATTAAAAAAGGAAAAGAAAAGAAATTTATCTATGTTTTCCAAATAAAACGATGATAGTGAGTATGCTTTTTAAAGATGCATGAGAGTCTACCTCCAAACCTCTGTCAAATATGGTGGCCGTTAGTCACATGTTAGCTATTGCCATGGTATCGTAACACAGTTTGCTAGCCATCCATAAGGGGATACTTTCTCTAAAACATTTACAATTTCTATAAGTAAAAAGGCAAAAGAAATATTCTAACAGAAAAATTAGAAAAAGAATATGAATATTTACAGAAACATTCAACAATACCTTTTAGAGCAGTGGTTCTCAACCTGCATATCAGACATTTACATTATGATTCATAACAGTAGCAAAATTATGGTTATGAAGCAGTAACAAAACAATTTTGTGCTTGGGGATCACCACAACATGTGGAAGAGGATTAAATGGTTGCAGCATTAGGAAGGTTGAAAACCACTGCTTTAGTGAAATGTGACATGAATTAAAATAATACTGAGGACCCACTTTTAACCACCACCTTGACAAAAGCCAATAAGTTGGATATGTGTGTGTGTGTGTGTGTGTGTGTGTGTGTGTGTGTTATATACATAAGTGTATAAATGCAGAGACCAGAGCAAGATATTGAGATCACTCTCCACCTTATTATCTTGAGACAGGGGTCTCTCGCTGAACTGGAAGCCAACATTTCAGCTAGATTGGTCTGGTCAGAGAACCACTGAGATCACTTGTCTCCATTCTCCTATGGCAGGGTTCCGGCATGTGCATTCATGCCTGGTTTCTGGCATTGCACTAGGGATTCAAACTCTAGCCCTCATGCATGCACAGCAAGTACTCTTATCCACTGATCCATCTCCCCAGACTCAAATGTTAAATATCTAACTTATTATACCTATACATCATTTGTGGTAGTATAAGATGATTATTTATGGAAAGCAATTATGCAAAATGTATTAACACTAAAATATACATATAGCTTCTATCCAAATAGTTTCATTTCTAGGAATTTATCATACAGATGTACTTGTACATCTAATGTACAAGTGTATATTAATTAGTGTACATCTAATGTACATCTAACTTAGAACCAATGTTCTAAGTTTTCCAGGTTAGCATAGTAGCCCCACTACTCCACTGTGTTTTTACTTAGCAATCAATATATCTAAGAAATTATGTCATTTAGAAAAGTAGTATTCTCTTCCTGAATCAAGTCAATCATCGTGTTATAAGTGAGAATTTTCTAAGAACATCCTAGACCTTTCCTTCAACACAGCTGCTGTTCTCCAACATCACTCTCAGGAAATTATAAAATCAAGATATCCCCACTGACTAGCTTGAGTATACCCTGTGCAGCCTGGCATCGAAGTAGGTTGGTGAATCTAATTCCTTTTCCTTCCCTAAATAAGATAGAGAGTGCATTTCTATGCCCACCTGGAATGTCAGCATAAATCTCACAGACTACTTAAAACTTTAGGAGCTATATAAAAATCCTACCACTTCTCACACAGTTTCTATTGAGAAGTGTGCTCCTAGTTACAAACATTTGACTCAGGAAAGCAGAATAAATAACTTCTCATTTGGGCAATTAATTTTTAAATTTTGGTGAACATATGAATCACAAAGGAGTGTTGTTTACATGCAGAATCTCATTTGCAGTACACCTGAGATCCTGCAATTCGAAAAAGCTTCCCTGCAGTCCTTATTGGCTTCCCACCACACTTCAGATTGCCAAGATCTATTTTTGCCCAACATGCAAAGTTCTTCATAATTTGGTCCCTTCCACTTTGACAACTTTATCACCTAATTAACACCTCCAAGAACTATTCTACAAATTCTTAATACATACACCTAGAAACACTCTTCTTCACAAACATTTTAAGGCTCAGTTTGAACTCCATATTCTCAAGATCAATTCTGTTTTTTATGCTATAAGGATGATGTCATCAACGAGATATATATATATATACATGTACATATACTGATTATACACAATTTAGGTAAGTAGTCATGTTTTCTAGATGTCTTCCTTACACATTTACTTCAACCTTAAAAATAAGCAATATCTAAAAGCTGTCTCCACCAGTCTTCCGAGAGTCAGTCTCCTCCCTGCCACCACCGTGTGTGTGTGTGTGTGTGTGTGTGTGTGTGTGTGTGTGTGTGTGTGTGTGTGTGTGTAGGGCAGAGGACAATCTCAAGTGTCAGCACTAGCCTTTTCATTTTCATCTTTAGACTAGGTCTATTGTCTGTTGCTGCATATGCCAGGCTAGCTGGCCCATAAGCTTCCGGGGTTCTCCTGTCTCCACCACCCATCCTTGCACAGGACCTCTGCAATTACAGATGCTTGCTACCATCTGGCTTTACATGGCATGCTGGTTAGTTTTTGTCCAACTTGACGCAAACCAAGGTCATACTGAGAAGAGGGGACTTCAATTGAGAAAATGCTTCCATCAGACTGGCTTGTAGGCAAGTCTGTAGAGCATTTTCTGGATTAATGGTTGACATGGGAGGACCCAGACCATGTGGGTGGTACTACCCTTGGGCAGGAAATCTTAGGTGGTATAAGAAAGTGGCCTGAGTAAGCCCTGAGGAGCAAGCCAGTAAGCAACATGCTCCATGGTCTCTGCATCAGTTTCTGCCTCCAGGTTGCTGCTCTGAGTTCCTACCCCAATTTCTCTTCAAGACTACAACTGTGTGGTGGTTTGAATGAGATGTCCCCCATAAGTCTCAGGCATTTGAATACTAGGTTCCCAGTTGGTAGCTATTTGACATTAGGAAGGGTGGCCTTGTTAAAGGAGATGTGTCACTGGGGGTGGGCTTAAGGTTTCCAGGCCTCTGCCATGCACTCTCTGTTTCCTGCTTATGGATCAGGATATGAGCTATCAGATGCTTCATGCTTGTCTGCAGCCATGCTTCCCACCATGGTGGTCATCCACTCTAACCCTCTGGAACTTCAAGCCCCAAATACACCCTTTTTTCTATAAGTTGCCTTGGTTGTGGGTTTTTTTTGGGGGGGGGGCATAATTAATTTATTTGTACATTGTGGTTTTTATTTACAAGGAGAAAAGAGAAAATATTTAGGAAACAGTTTGGAATATAGAATTAATATTAAGAAAGATGTACAGCAGGAGTTGATTTGGAAGTCTCCTTTTTAATTTTTTTTTTTCACTTTACATGCCAAGTACAGTTCTCCCTTCCCTCCTCCCGCTCCCTCGCACCTCCCCACCAAACCATCCCCTCAAAGAGGGTAAGGCCTCCTGTGGGGAGTCAACAAAGCCTGGCATATCAAATTGAGGCACAACCAAGCCATTCCCTCCTGCATCAGAGCTGAGCAATGTATCCCGCCATAGGGAATGGGCTCCAAAAAGCCAGTTCATGCACCAGGGATAAATCCTGATCCCACTGCCAGGGGACCCACAAACAGACTTTGTCACCCACGTTCAGAGGGCCTAGTTCAGTCCCATACCGGCTTCTCAGCTGTCAGTCCAGAGCTCATGAGCTCCCACTAGCTCGGGTCAGCTGTCTCTTGTTCCCCATCATGATCTTGTGGTATTTTACCACAGCAACAGAAAAGTAACTAATACAAGCTGTAAGCAGAAATAAGCCCTTTTCTCCCCAAGTTCCTTTTGGTCATGGTATTTTATCACAGCAATAGAAAACATGAGTTCTGAGGATCAAAATTCAAGTCCTTATCATATCCACTGAGCCATCTCTCCAGCCTCTAGAGTTCTTTATATAACAGGAAGGTGTCTTAGAGCAGTGTGCTAAACAAACTAAACTTTTCTTTATTCTTCTTAGTAAAACGACTAGTCAAGTGTGGATTCTACGAAATTAGATATTAGGCTAGTCTAAATAACTAGGAAAAGCCTGTCTGGCACTTCATGCCAGAGTTGCTACCGTCCCTCCCCTAGCTTTCAAGGCAACACTGTGGGTAGTGAAGAGAGCTGTATATCCAAAACTTCAGTTTCTGGCCTGCTAGCTTCCACTCCAATACCATATGAGTACTTTCCACATTCCAGTGATCTCTAATATCAATATCCATCAGAATGGCATTTGATGTTTGTACAGACCTCAGAGAATACACATGAAATTTTCATTCTCAATTGGGAAGTAACACAACACACACAGTAAGAGCATTTTAATATGAGACTTCCTCCTAGTTCCACATTTATTTTTTATTTATTTATTTATGGTTTTTCAAGAGAGGGTTTCTAAGAGTAGCCTTGTCTGTCCTGGACCTTGATCTGTAGACCAGGCTGGACTTGAACTCATAGAGATCCACCCGCCTCTGCCTAAGTGCTGGGATTAAAGGGGTGCACCACCACCTCCCAGCCCATTACATCTTAATTGTATAACCTTAAGCACACTATTTCTCTGGAGATGGCTTCTTCATCTATTAGCTATTAACCCCACCAGATATGAAATCTTTTATTGCCATGATCTTAGAATTCCCAGCCTCCAGAGCTATTAGGATTAAATATTTGTTGTTCACAATCTACCCAGCATACAGCGTTTTGTTACAGCAAAGCAAATGAACTAAAGTGTGTTCCATTCCCATTTGACTTCATGCTTTCTTCCCATTTTCCCTACCAGGCACATTCTCTCCTCAGCTTTTTAAAAACCTGGCTGACATCTTCTCAACCTCAGCTCTTTGTTTTGGATGACGAAAGTCTTTCCTTCCCCAACTTCCTTAACTACTTTCTCTCTTAATTACTTCTCTCTTGGTCACTCTCCACTTAGGCTAGCTGCACTTGTCACTTCTTGAAATCATATTCTTTATTTGTTCATCTGTCTACTGTCTATTTCCTTCCATGGGAATATAAATTCCAACATGTCTAGGCTGGTGTCTGGTTGCTATGTTTGAAAAATGTCTGCCACAAAGTTGCTTTATGAAACATTTGTATTTACCCAATAAAATATTTAGTTAATAAAACACTTTCAAAATAATGAATTTTGATTAAACAAAGCTGTTTCTGTAGTGAGGTGAAAGCAATTCTGAAGAGAACTAAAAAAATGAATAAGTATTAAAAATCAAAATATAAAATGTAAGCTTTTAGTCATCATAATTGCAAGAGTCAAAGAGGCAGAATAAAAGAGGAAGACTAAGGTTGTAGCCAGTACACTGCCAAAAGGAAAAAAGCATACTTCATTCTTTTGAAGAGACTCCTTTCAGAATCAAACAAATACTGGGTCTCTCAAGAAATGCAAGTAATAGCTGAGCATCCTTAATCTAAAAATTCAAAATTGAAATCCTCCCGATTCCAAAATTTTCTGAGAAACAACACGATGATCCAAATGGAAAATTCCATTCCTGACCTCACTAGAGTGGCCAAAGTAAAAACCCAGTGCCCCAAAAGTTACATAAAATGACCTTCAAGCTTTGTACTTAAGGTTCATATGAAACACAAACGCATTTCCTGTTTATATTTGTCTCCCATCCCTGGGGTGTATCATGTACATGCAATATCCTAAGTCCTCAAACTCTGAAATGGCAACACTTCTGATCTTAAGCATTCCTGATGAGTGATGCCTAACCTGCATACACAAACCACTTCAATATTTGCCTAAAAGCCAGGGCCAGTAAGAAGACTTAACTGATAAAGGCATGTGTGCCTGAGCCTGATGACTGAGTTTGATCCCCAGAACTCATATAGTGAAAGGACAGAACCAGCTCTCACAAGTTGTCCTCTGGCTCCCACATGTGCACTGTGGCATGTGCATGCCCTAGCAAGCAAGTAGACAGGCGGGCGCGCGCACATGCACACGCACACGCACACGCACACACACACACACACACACACACACACACAAAATGATTTTTTTTTTAAGAAAAGGAATTCCCTAAAGTCTTTGCAAGTGATGATGCCTTATAGAAAAAGAAAAAATTAAGATGTAAATTAATGTTGACTAGTGAAGGGGGAAAAGGGTGAAGAACATGAGATCCAGGTAAAGAATATGTTCTATACTCTGACACAAGAGTAAGGAAAGCAAAAATAAGTGAAATTTTAAACAAGGGGTAAAAAAATCTGAGAAATTTCATATCTAGTGGGACTTGAATTTTTTTCAGTGAAATAGAAGTTAACATTATGTTTAAAAATATCATCAAATGGGGGCTGGAGAGATGGCTCAGAGGTTAAGAACACTGGCTGATCTTCCAGAGGTCCCGAGTTCAAGTCCCAGCAACCACATGGTGGCTCACAACCATCTCTAATGAGATCTGGCCCTCTTCTGGCATGCAGGCATACATGCAAGCAGAACACTGTATACATAATAAACAAATAAACCTTTAGAAAAAATGTATCATCAAATGGTTGGCAAGGAAAAGGAGACATATAGGATCAAGACACAACAAGGTATGTGTGTGAAATGTCATCATGAGACAGACTATTTTGTATCTAACTTTAAAAAATTAGTTAAAAATGATTCATCAGGGTCAAAAAAGTACTTACAAGTATGAGGGCCAGAGTTCAGATCATAGAAGTCATATAAAAAAGACTAGGCACAGCAGTGTCTGCAATCCTAGTACTGGAGAAGCAATGGACAAGAGGCTCACTGGGACTTGCTGTTCAGCCAGACCACTAAATTGACCAGCTCCAGGCGCAGTGAAAGGCATTACCTCAACAACTGGGTAGAGAGGGATTAGGGAAAAAAACCCTTGTCAACTGTGACCTCCACACACATGTATATACATGCATATTACAAACACACAAGCACACACATAACACACAAAGTATCAATACTCTTAAGCAAACTGAGGTACATACTATGCATTTTGCAAATGTCTATTTATTATAAGTATACAATAATTGAAAATACTGGAATGTTTTCTATTCAATTCTGAAAACTGCTTCTGCAAAAGCTAAGCTAGAGTTAAGTTTTTGCTTTCTTTTATTACGATTCTCTCCAGAAGTTTAGATTTACACACTCTTCAAGGTAGGCTTGAATTACCTAGCAGAAGATGTGGTAACTGTACAAAAATATTATGAATGTTGTGTTTCTATTTATGACAAAAATAAATGAGTATGTTTCAAGAATTTACTTCAAACAAAATATTAAAGCCACAAACTTTTCTTAAGGTTAAAAAAAAGAAAAAGAAAAACAAAACTTTTCAGTCATTCCAATCGAACCTCTAAGCTCATCTCCTTTCTACAATGCAGTCTCTAAAGTAAAGAAACAACTTATCTCTTCAATGAGCATGAAACAATGGCCTTAGGAGAGGGAGTGTTTATCAGACCTCTTAGAAACACAAGAAAGGGGTTGGTTGTTTTCTGAAGGCCTTTCTGGACCAAAGGGGTTTAGTAATATAAGACTTAGACTAACAGTGTAACTAAAACAAAAAGAACTACCTTTCAAACTGCCTCCCTTCAAAACATGAGATGCATATATTTTAGTAACCATAACCCCATCAAAGAGTATTGCCAGAAACAATTTTAAAACTCTACTATCCACCAACAGTAAATTGTGGTATACTTTTACAACTGGTTACTAACCAGCAAACTAACCAGAAGCAATAAGGATAAATTTTTAAGTGTTGAGTAAAGAATACCTGTTCCAATTCCCTTTATATAAAGTCCCATAACAAGCAGACTGTAAGGCGTGTGTTTGCATAAGACGATGATGAAACTATTAGGAAAAGCAAGGGAATGGCTAACATTGTCAAACTGGAAAATGAAGAGCATGTGATCCGTGAGGGACTAAATAACACCTGTTCTAATGGCCTCTACTTGTGGAGGACCTTAAAATCAAATTATTTTCAAACAAACTAAGGCAGAAGACAGAAAACAGAATCCAGAGACTTTCTTTGCCTGGTTATATTCTGGACTACAACAGTGATTCTTCTTTGGAAAGTTAAAAAAAAAAACAACAAACAAACCAGTTTTTGAAACTGCCATTAAATAATATCAAGGTTTAGGGTTGAAAGGAATATTGATTGATGTAATATTTATCTCCGTATCTCTTTCTCAATAATTAAGATGGAAGGATTTAATTCATTGCTCAACTAAAATCAAACAATTATGTTTTGTTCCTGAAGCAGAGTTAAATGCGATAACTTCCCTTTATACTAGCAAATAACCTCTTCTACTTTGAAATTACTGTGACTTTATTTCCTGAAAGTGAACAAAATGTACTCGAAATCCTGAAAACTAGAATAAATTTAAAACGACGAATATCGTGACACGCAGAACTGCGATGGGGGGGGGTAGTAAGAAAACACAGAACACTGTCACTTGTGCAAACTTTTCTTAAAGTCTAAATCCTTGACTGCAGGATATTTACAAATACATATTTATTTACATATACTTCGGCGTTCTTAGGTATCAAGTGCACAACAGCCGCCTATTTGAGACTTAAAAAGCTGTTCAAACAAAGGCCCTGCCTTTCCTCTAAACAAAGCTCTAAAAGAAATTCTGAGATTTCCATGCAAAAACCTCCATCTCTGCCTTCCCCTGCCTCCCAGGCTATAAAGAGACTGAGGAAACCAGAGGGTCAGGAAAAGCCAGGTCGAGCTTCCAAGTGCCTCGGCTTCCCTCCACAGTGTCTCCAAGCCAAACAGTCTCCCAACAACCCAGCTGAGGCAGGAAGCGAAGCGGTCACCATAGGAACTGGGCTCCGATCCTCAGCTCCCCAGAAACTGGAGTAAGGTTTGCTCCTGGAAGCCGTCCCACCCGGCATGCCCACCCCGGGGGCCGCCGTCAGACCCCAACACCTCTCCCCACCCTCTTGCAGCCGCCCCGGAGTGGCTCTCCTCGAGCCCGGCGCACCTCCGTGCCTTCTACCTGGAGCTCTGGAGCCCTCCCCCGGCCTCCCGGGCCATCGTCCTCCCCGGAGCTCATCCCGGCTACTGACGGGCCTCCCGCCGTGCGGGAGATCCAGGCCCGGCCCCCCGGCCTCCATCCCCCGCCCCTGTCTCCTCCTTCCCATCCCGTGGGCCCCGCCCCGGCGGAGGCGGAGACTCGGTAGGTCGCAGCGGGAAGAGGGCGGGAGCGGTTAGCTCCCCGGCTGGCCGACGCCCCGCCCGCACGCTCTGTACCTGAAGGGGGCTCTCCTTCCACCTCCCCGGCGCCTCCGCTCCACTTCCGTCCGGCGCGCCCCCAGCCCCCGTGCGCACGCGTACCTGGCTCGACACGCCCTCTCGCGGGGGACTACCACCAATCGTGCGCGCGCACCCGAGCACGTAGCGACGTGGCCAGCCGCCGGCCCGCCTGTCCGGGCTGCGACCAGAGAGGCCTTTTCCTGGCCCATCCGCGCCGCGCAGGCGCACGCCCACGCAGCGCCTAGATGGCCGACCCGAGCGTCCTGTCTCCTAGTAACCATCCTCCAGCCGGCGCCTTCACCGAAGCCGCCAGACGGCGCATGCGCGGTGGCCGCCGCCCCCTCCGCGCTAGAACACACCTGATGCTTCGAGGCTCCCAGCCGGTCCCTGGAGCCCGAGGTGTTCCTGGCAGAGGGAAACGGTTACTTCCTAGCAGCTGCTCCGGTGCGCAGCTCCTGCCACACGGTCAGGAGGCTGTTCCGTGTTAGCCTTCAGGTGGGGTTCCCTGTGGCAGCCTCCCGGAGGGCGCTGGTCTGTCCTGGTGAGCGTGGCAGCTCAGGGCCACCCCTCGGCCTGGCGTCTGCCCACCCAGTCAAGATGGAACTGGGAAGTGCCAGACCCAGCAATAAAACTCACACTCCAGGCTGGCGTTTCTTCTTCTTCTTCTGCCAGCCCTCCTCCAAGTTTCCCTCTTTAGGAAGACAAGAAAGGATATATAAAACCTCGCGAGATGTTAAATACTGTCCCTTAAGTTTTCACCCCAAGTTTGGCTTCTATCAGTGGGCAGACTTCGGCCTTCTTTTGGCTTTACCGGTGTGGTAATTGTGGCTGTCCAGCTGCGTTAAAATTGCATCTTGAAATCAAAAAGTGGGAAGAAATGAGCGCTGGTGTATGCTGCCGATTTTTAAAGTTTAGCGTCTATCCTGCTAACTCAGAAGCTTGCTTTACTCCCTCTGTTTTTACTTACATGTATTAGAATACAAAGGAAATGGGTTTCATTGCGGCATGTGTTCCTGCTGATCCTTCTGCCCTTTTTCTCCCCATCCCCTCCCCGACTTTTTTTGCCTTTCTACCCCAGTGGTCCCTTGCCCATCTGCCCTCACGTCGCAAGTGTTCTCTGACTCCCTAAACCACTTTCTTGTTCCTCACCTTGCAGTTTCATGACTTATACCCGCACTCACACCCTTCAATACCCCCTACTTATGTATCTAAAGCTGGCCTCTGCATGCAAGAAAGAGCATGTGGTATCCGACTTTGCAAGTCTGGGTTATCTCATTTAAAATAACTTCCAAATCCATCTATTTTCCTGCCAATTGCATGACTTCATTTTTCTTTATAATTAAGTGAAATTCTATTGTATATGTATCGTGTTTCCCATATTGACTTATCTCTTCGGGACATCTAGGGTGGATCCATTCCCTGGCTATTGTGAATAGAACAGCCGGAAACATGGATGTGCAGGTGTCCCTGTGGTTGGATATGGAGACCTTTGGGCATGTGCCGGAAGCAGTGTAGCTGAGTCCTAAGACTCTGGTTTTAGGTTTTTTGAGAAGTCTTCACACTGATTTCCAGGGTGTTGAGTTTGCACTCCCACCAACACTCTATGGGAACTCCCCTTCTCCACATCCTTGCCATACATTGTTTCCTCGATAATAGCTAGCTATTCTGATTGGGGTGAGGTAGACTCTCAAAGTAGTTTTAATTTGCATTTCTCTGACGCTGTTGAACACTTTTTAAAACATCTGTTAGTCATGTATGTTTTTTTCTTTTGAGAATGGCCCATTTCATTAGCCCGTTTATTGATGGACATCTTTATCTTTTGGGGGTTTAATTTTTTTCAGGTCTTTGTAAAGTTTAGGTTTAATTTTTTTAATTATTATTTTATGTGTACTGGTGTTTTGTCTGCATGTATGTCTGTGCACCACATACATGCCTAGTGCGTACAGAGGCCAGAAGAGGGAGTTGGATCTCCTGGAACTGGAGTTACAGGTGGTTGTGAACCACCGTGTGGATACTAGGAATTGAATCAGTGTTCTCTGGAAGAGCAGCTACTGATCTTTACCACTGAGCCATCTCTCCAGGCTGTAAATTTTAGCTTTTAGCCTGCTGTCTGAAGTACAGCTAGCAAATATTGCACACACACATACACACACACTGTAGTGACCATGCCTATTCACTAGGCTGCTAATTTCCTTTCTTTACTGTTCAGAAACTTTTAAAATTTACATGATGAATCTGAGAGTATCTGTGATCCCATCTTCCTGTCTTTTTCTACAAATAACTGTATAAGATTTTTGCATCTGTCTTCTGATGCTATAGTTTAAACTTGTGCTTTTGGAAAGTAAAGTCATGTTGGAGGAGACATAAGAATTATTTTGCCAGGTGGTGGTGGTGACACCTTTAATCCCAGCACTCAGGAGACAGAGCCAGGCGGATCTCTGTGAGTTCAAGGCCAGCCTGGTCTACAGAGTGAGTTCCAGGACAGGCTCCAAAGCTACACAGAGAAACCCTGTCTTAAAAAAAAAAAAAATTGTTTCTCCTACATGAGTACTCAGGAATCACAAGCAAGCAAATTTGTTAATTTTTTTCAGGGAAGTGCACTTAAATATAACTGTCTTATTTTTCAGTATCTATATTTTTCATAAAGTATTTTTGTCTTTACTTAATATATTTATACCATTTATTTTTATAAATTATTATTTATTCTTTGTAAGCATAATAGATGTTATAAAATTAATTTTAGTGTCCTAATTATTTTAGATAAAATGGACAGAAGACCCTAGGGAGCATGTTTTTTTCTGAAATAATAGTAATTGGTTAAAAAATAAATAAAAGTAATGTAGAAGCATGGGCTCTCAAAGACCATCCTGAAAAGTTGGGGGGGGGGGATAATATGTAATCTGTAAATTGAATTCAAGAATCTGGAATAGGATTATTGAAAACAAATAAGAAAGAATGTACCAATTTCAAAACTTACCAGTTGAGCTGGGAGTGCATCTCAGTGATAGAACACACACTTAAGGAGAGCCTGCTTCGATCCTCTCATACAACTCTTGTTCGGAGCTGAAGATTTGAGGACAAGAATGAAGATTATTAATAGTAGACAGAGGTAGAAGCATAATTCCCCAGGTGCCACAGTTTGCATTCTATTGCTATGATAAACACTGTGACCAAAAGCAACCTGGAAAGGAAAGGGCTTCTTTGGCTTATACATCCTGATCACAGTCAAGCATGAGGGGAAGTCAAGGCAGGAACTCAAACAGGAGCAGAGGCAGGAACCTTAGCCACCTACTGGCTTGCTCAGCCCACTTTCTTATACAACTCAGAACTATCTGCCCAGAAATGGCACCGCCACAGCAGACTGGGCCCTCCCACATTCATCTTTAATCGAGGAAATGCCCCCACAGGCTCACCTACAGGCTCGTCTGTTACAGGCAGTTCCACAATCAAGATTCCCTTCCTTCCAGAGAGTTTCCATTCTTTCCATTGGTCATGCTAACCTCAGCCACAACTCTTTTCAACTGAAAACTGTTTTCTGGTGCCAAGATTTGTGTGCATGTTTGTGATCCTGGCACTTGGGAGGTAGAAGCAGATGGGTAAGGAATTAAAGCCAGTATTACCTCCAGTGAGTTCAAGGCCAGCCTGGGCTACATGAGATCCAGTTTCAAAAAATAAAAATGTATGGAGCTGGAAAGGGTGGACCAGTGGTTAAGAACACTGGCTGCTTCTAGAGGACCCAGGTTCAATTCCCACCATCCACAAGGTGACTCATAACCATCTGTAACTCCAGTTCCAGGATGTGATGTCCTCTTTTGGTCCCCACAGGCACTATAGGCACATGGTGCACACATAAATGCAGGCACAACACCCATACACATAAAAACAAATTTCTACAATAAAGTTATATTTTCATTGTTGAAAGTTTGATTTCTTTTTTTTTTTTTTTTTTTTTTCCGAGACAGGGTTTCTCTGTGTAGCTTTGCACCTTTTCCCGGAACTCACTTGGTAGTCCAGGCTGGCCTCGAACTCACAGAGATCCGCCTGACTCTGCCTCCCGAGTGCTGGGATAAAAGGCGTGCACCACCACCACCGCCCGGCTGAAAGTTTGATTTTTTTTTTTACATTTTTTTTTTTTTTTTTTTTTTTGGTTTTTCGAGACAGGGTTTCTCTGTGTAGCTTTGCACCTTTCCTGGAGCTCACTTGGTAGACCAGGCTGGCCTCGAACTCACAGAGATCCGCCTGGCTCTGCCTCCCAAGTGCTGGGATTAAAGGCGTGCGCCACCACCGCCCGGCTGATTTTTTTTTTAAAGAAATCTTTCATTATTAGACACACCCTATCTCAGTTGGACTTTGGTGGTGCACGCCTTTAATCTCAGCACTCAGGAGGCAGAGGCAAACAGATCTTTGAATTCAAGCCCAGCCTGGTCTACAGAGCAAGCTCCAAGACATCTAGAGCTACACAGAAAAACCCTGTCTCAAAAAACCAAAAGGAGACAGATGTGGTGTCACACGCCTTTCATCCCAGGGCTAGGGAGGAAGAGGCAGGCAGATCTCTGTGAGTTCGAAGCCAGCCTAGTCTACAAAGCGAGTTCCAGGACAGCCCTGTCTTGAAAAACAAGCAAACAAACCAAAAATTAAGAAAAACATATCCTGTGTGTACTTTGCTCTACCAATGTCTTGGGAATCTAAAAATAGTTTAAATAACTGTGTTAAAGTGCTTGCATACTAAATTCTTTAATTCATGACATTTCTAGGTTTGTTTCTATTAGCTTCTTTGGGCTCTTGGTTATAGGTTATAATTTTTCCTGCTTGTTTTCATGCCTAAAAAGTTCATTTTCAGTTTTCAGATTAATTTAGTTAGCATGCAAAATAATAGGTTTATATGACATTTACACACATATATATTTAGATAGATAAAATTGCAAAATCCTATTTTGCATTTTTCCTCACATTTGCCCCCACACTACCCCACTTGTTCCTTTCCCTCTCTCCCCAAGACTCCCCCTTCTACTTTCATGTCATATAGGGGTTTTTTATTATTATTTTTTGCTTGTATGTGTGGTTTATGTGTGCATGTGTCTACATGGGTATGGGATCACATTCACATATGTGTGTAGGCATGGGTGTCCTGAAATTGATGGTGTCCTTGATAACTAACTTTTAGTGAGGCAGGATCTCTCCAAGGTCCTGGAGCTGTCTAATTCTAGCTAGTCTAACTAGCCAGCCTGCCTCAAGGATGCTCTGTCTCTGTCTCCCAGACGCTGGAATTGCTGACAGCCGTCATGTCTGCCTGACTTTTCTGTGAATTTAAATTCTGGTCCTCATACTTGATGACAAGTGCTTTATACACTGAACCATCTCCATAAGTCATATGTGTATTTTTTTAAATCTATGTCATGCATATGAAAGAAAGTGTTGTGTCTCTCTTTCTGAGCCTCGCTTATTTTGCTTAACATAATGTTCTACAGTTCCATCCATTTTCCTGAAAGTGACAGAACTCCATTTTTTATGTCTGAAGAAAACCCAGTTGTGGACATATACCACTTTTCCTGTATACATTCAACTGTTGTTAGGCATCCAAGCTGGATCTCTACCTTGGTTGTTATGAATGGTGTAGAGATGTGCAAGTATCTCTCTAGAGTGATGATGTATATTCCTTTGGAAATATACACAAAAGTGATGTAACTGGATCCTGTTGTGTTTCGATCTTTGGTTTTTTGAGGACCGTCTATACTGCTTTCCATAGTGTCTGCTCCAGTTTTCATTACAACCAGCAGTGAATAAGGATTCTTCCTGTCCTCTCCTCTTCTACCTCATTTGTTGCTATTTGTTTTCTTGACAATAGACTGGGGCAAGATAGATCACAATGCAATTTGAATTTGAATTTTCCTCATAGCTAAGGATGTTTGGTGATTATATATGTAACACATTAGTAATGAATTAAAAGTTTTTATTAGCAAGAATGATAGATAGGACTGAGAGAAATTGAGAAGTTCTATTACTTTTTTTGAAAAGGAATAAACATAAAATCAAAAAAATCTTTTTTTTTAAAACCCTTCAGGGACTGAGTTCAGCAGTTAAGAGCACTTGTTGCTCTTTTAAGAGGACCTGGCTTTGGTTTCTAGCACCAACATGGTGGTCCACAAACATCTGTAACTCCAGTTCCAGGGGAACCAATGCCCTCTTCTGGTCTCCACGGGCACTAGATATGCACATTGTATACATATATACATGTAGGAAAAGCATCACATATACACCAAATAAAACAAATTAATTAACTTAAAGTAACACTTTAAAGAAGGCGGACAAGATGGCAGAGCAGGTAAAGGCACTTGTCACTAAGCCTGGGAATCTGAGTTCAATCCCAGGACCCACATGGTGGAAGGTGAGAACTGACATTCACAAGTTGTTCTACATTGTTCTCTGACTTACACACACACACACACACACACACACACACACACACACACACACAAATAAATGTAATTTTTAGAAGACCTTCAAGAAAATCAATAGGCCCTACATATCTTCCCCAAAAGAAAATGTAAATAAATATAAATGGAGGCTGAAGAGATGACTCATCTTGTAAGTACTGCCCTTGCAGAGGATCCACATAGGATGGTTTACAATCTGTAACTATCTTTAGGGGGATCTAGCACCCCTTCTGGTCTCCCTAGGCACTGCACCTGCATGCATAAACCCACACATAGGCACATAATTAAAAATAAAATCTTTTCCTAAAAATAAATAAATAAATAAATAAGAACTGGAAGGAGAAGGTGGTTTTGTGTTTTCATCACCAGTAGAGCATTCCACTTACAGAAAGATTGCCATGAAGTGGTTGATGTTCCTATTGCATTCACTTACTACCTGGTTTTCTTTTCAGTCATCAAACTGAAGAAACGTTTCCACCACTTACAAGGGGCCCTCACACTCCCTTGATGGTTGACCAGCTGTCCCAATGGGATTTTTGCTAAGTAAAGCTGCCACTCATCCATCTGCTCTGCTGGCGGATTCAGAAGTGAACCATCACTTAATGCAAGGAGCTGAGAAGCGTGGATTGGAACCAGTAACTCGGTTATTTCAAAACACCAAGAAAATAAAGTTAGAAGACACAAACCAAGAAAACTTCACGAGGAAGGAAGGGATTGACAGAGGATGGAATGGCATGGGCTACGTGAAGGAAAACGATGGCCTAGTAATAACAGATTTGGAATGAAGACACCTGGACATATTGCCAAAGAAATCAAAAATTGCTTTTGATTAGAAGATGTATTCAATGTAGCTGAAGTCCATTAGGAAGTGTAACAAAATGAAGAAATGGCTAAAAGATCCTCCTAAATCCAAGGCAGATGTCTGCAGGGTATATCCTATCTCTGTCAAACACCACACTTATTTTTACTAAGAGTATTTGGTACTAATGCACTTTACTGTAATTATAATAAACATTATAGCAAGTAGTATAAAAAGTGGATCTAAGCAAAACATGACTATTTCACATCTGTTCTGGTGAAGTTACTTTTATATGCTGCACTTCCAGTTCAAGGGTTTGCTTTGGAGTCCTTTACCTTTTTAAATGTTCAGGGTGCTGTGGGATGGTCTGTATGTCAAATTGCTCTGATTGGTCAATAAATAAAACACTGATTGGCCAGTGGCCAGGCAGGAAGTAGGTGGGACAAGGAGAGAGGAGAATTCTGGGAAGCGGAAAGCTGAGGCAGAGAGACACTGCCAGCCACTCCATGACCAGCAGCATGTGAAGACGCCGGTTAGCCACCAGCCACATGGCAAGGTATAGATTTATGGAAATGGATTAATTTAAGCTATAAGAACAGTTAGCAAGAAGCCTGCCATGGCCATACAGTTTGTATGCAATATAAGTCTGTGTTTACTTGGTTGGGTCTGAGCGGCTGTGGGACTGGCGGGTGACAAAGATTTGTCCTGACTGTGGGCAAGGCAGGAAAACTCTAGCTACAAATCAGGGAGTCTTTCTGCTCTGTGAGATAGCATGGTTGATGGCCCCTTAGAAAAGAACAGTGACCCATCTCTCTTCAGAAGCAGTTCACACTCTTCTGTCTGTTTCTGCCATGCTGTCTTCATTTCAGCGTTAGGACTTACTTCTTTCCAAATTAAATGTGTTTGTCTTGCAGTAACTACCATTTTATAACAATATGTCATATAATAAAAGCAAAAACTTCTTTTATATCTGTTGTTAAGATATATGTACTCTGAAACAATAGTACTGTCCCAAGTAATGGTAGATGAAATGAAAACTATTTTGTATCTAGATATATGGTGAATTGTAGTTATTTATATTGTATATGGGGTTTTTTGTTTGTTTGCTTGGTTGGTTTATTGTTTTGTTGGTTTATTGGTTTGTTGTTTGGTTTTGGCTTTGGTTTTGGTTTGATGCTGGGTATTGAATTTAAGGTGTTGAACATGGTAAACATGCAACTCTGCTACTGAGTTCTACCCCATGTTTTGAACATGTTCTTGTATGCTAATACTTAATAACTATCTATTGTTTAATTGCATTATCTCTTTAATATTATTAAAAGATAGAAGGCATCTTGGGATGGGAGGAGAACAGTATTTTATGAGGCAGGCCAATTCTAAAGAAATGAATTGACGCCTTTAATCCCAGCACTGGGGAGGCAGAGGCAGGCTGATCTCTGTGAATTCGAGGCCAGCCTGGACTATCAAGTGAGTTCCAGGAAAGGCGCAAAGCTACACAGAGAAACCCTGTCTCAAAAAAAAAATAGGAATCAAGCTTAATGTTAAAAACATAGTTAAATGGAACATACTTCTTTTTATTCTTCACAAAGCATAATTCTCTTTTTTCTTCTCTTATTTTTAATTTTATTATGTGTGTGGATTCTGTTTTGCCTGTATTTATACCTTTGGCCTATGTGCCAGAAGAGTGCATCAGATACTCTCAGAGTGGAGTTACAGTTGTGAACTTCCACGTGAGTGTTGGAAATTGAACTTGGTTCCTCTGGAAGAGTTGCTCTTAACCGCTAATCCATCTCTCCAGCCCCCAGAATATATAATTCTTTAAGAAAGAAAAAAATTGCAGAAATAGGTCACTGGGCAGGATCTAGGATCACCAAGGAGACAAATTCTGAGTATGTCTATAAGGAAGCTTCTAGAGAGGGCTAATTGACTTGAGGTGGGAAGATCCATTCTGAATGTGGCATCATCCCATGTGCTGGGATCCTAGACTGAATGAACAAGACTGTAAGAGCTAGCACTCATTGTTTTCTGCTTCCTGACTGCTAATGCAACATGACCAGCTGCCTCGTACTCTGCTGTACCTTATGCCCTCAAACTATAACCCCCAATAAACAGTTCCTTTTGAATTACGTTGCTTTCGTCAGATATTTTGTCAAAGCAACAAATAATGAATTCATCTTATCTAAGATCATTCTTGGTGCTGGAGATAGAGCAAAATAGCTACTGCCTTCATAGTGATGCCAGAGAAGACTTGTTATACCGCAATTATATTAAGTACAAAGTGTGTTTTGCCATGAAAAAAGCAAAGCATTCAGAAAGCCACAACAACAGCTATAACATAAACTTGATTGTAGCAACTAGGAAGACCTCTCTGAAGGCAACGTAACTTAGAGTTAAGTGGTTATCCAAATGGATGATGGCAGTGGTAATCCAGGTAAAGTGTAGCAGGATATAGTTATGGGGTGGAGTGAGATGTGACCAAGGAAGAGAGGTGGGGGCAGATGCAGTGAGGTTTCGTGGAGGAATGAGGGAACTCGGGACTGCAGATTCTGGATAGATCAAGCTTTCAAAGTATGGAACTATAAAATGGAGCTATTTTTTTTTATTTAGATGCTCTTATGCCCTGCATTACACCATGTTATGTAAAACTGTGTTGTTGGTTTTTTCCTCAAGACTGATTTGTCCTGAGAGAGTCCATTTTACAAGCAGCTTTGACTCCATTTTGAAGATGGAGGGTGACTGTGTACTTGGGTGAACATATAATTATCACCATCTGCCTCGCACCCTCACGAAGCACAGACTAATACATGACTTATTCTTGGGCATAGACAGGGAGCTACTCCATAAGTGTATCAAGGTGAATTGGTACTACATGAGCACATGGGTGTATTAAAATCATATCAGGACTGTCAGATTGGCTCAGCAGGTAAGGCACATGCCACCAAAGCCTGACAACTTGAGTTTGATCCCCAGAACCCATTTGGTGGAAGAAGAGAGCATGTTTTCCTCTGACCTCCATAGCATACACACATACAAAATAGATCAGCTCTCTCCCTTGGACCTCATGAGGAGGCAGAGACCTATAACTGGGATTGTGAGGGCCCCACTAACCGGTAATCTGACAACTCCCAGCTTTCCCAGGGGCTTCAGCTCTGCTTTGTCCCAGCTGTTGACATAGGCTACTCAAATTGCCATCTGCCTGCCAGTCCGCTTGTCTGGACCTGTTGTCTGTCTGTCCACCCATTTGTTCTTATGGACCAGTTCCTGCCCTTTCACCACTGTGGCTAGACTCAACTGTACAGCTCAGCTCTGACCCTGACTCTATAGCGGCAGCCACACCCCTTTCCAAAACTGTCAGTTGATTCGGTATCTGACAGCCATAGGCTCCTTTGCATTTCCATCTGTTTCCCAGCTTTAGCCTCTCAGGCCTCTTTGAAATTACTTAAAATTCCTTATTTCTTTAACCCTTTGCAGTCATTCTGTAACCTACATATATGCATACAGATAGATTGGTTGATTTGCTGTATACTGTGTGTAACCTCAGAGTTAATATAGTAAATACAATTTAAATGAAAGAATCTGGACTGAGTACCATGGCTAATGCCTTTAATCCCAGCCCTTGGGAGGCAGAGGCAGGAAATCTCTGTGAGGCCATCCTGGTCTATGTACTTAGTTCCAGGCAAGTCTGGTTTACAGGATGAGACCCTATCTCACCCACAAAAAGAAGTTTTAAGAAGAGCAGACAGAATAAAAAGCAGAAGGGGAAATTCTGTCACCAGGGGACTAGGAAGCATGTTTGAGTGTCTTTGGAAATTCCAAAGGGTCCACATTATCCTGCTCCTTAACTCTAGTCTGGCTTTGTTGTTCCTCTTCTTGTGGCCACAAGAACTTGGATGAAAGACAGACGTGGTGGCACACGCCTTTAATCCCAGCACTCAGGAGGCAGAGGCAGGTAGATCTCTGAGTTCAAGGCCAGCCTGGTCTACAGAGGGAGTTCCAGGATAGCCAGAGCTACCTAGAGAAGCCCTGTCTGGAAAAACACCAACAAAACAAAACCGACCAAACAAACTGTGGTTGAAATGCTGCTTCCAACTGCTTTGAATCAAACTGCCGCACTAGCTAATCAGCACATGCCTGAGTGTGAATAGAGACCACTTTGAATTGCACAGTTTAGACAGCTCTTACTAAAAGAGACCAGCAGAGGAATCGCCCAGTTTGCCCTTGTTATTAGTAAGTCACTCATATCTGAGAGACAGCGTGCTACCCTGCAATAGCTAGCAGAAAATAGTGCATTGCTACCTTGCTGCTGGGGAATTTCCCATGTACTTGATCCGCAGAGGTTCTGTTTCTTTTCAGCAGGGGTTTTCTAGCCCACAGCAATATGGAGCACCTCATACCCCATATGTAAACACCATTACCCCCTGATCTGCTCAGGCCAGGTTATTATTTGGCCTGTATTGCAGCTAACAATTATCCCTTCGAATTCAGTTTGCCTTTCAACACTGACCTTGAATTTCTTCACATTCACTATGAAGAGATAATGGAAAGGCCCAGGGCAATGCCTACTACATGTTAGCAGAGTAATTGCTGGCAGTCATGCCTGGTATGTGACCTGCCTGCCCTGGATTTCTGAGACTACCTCAAAATTCGCTCCAAGAAAAGCTCCTCTCTTCCCTTCGCCCTTGACAGCCTTCATCTCACTGTCATTCGAGGAACCCCATCTGTACTAGGGCTTTACATCTTTCGGTAGTTACTTGAAAGTGGCTTGCATTCTTTCCGCGAATCTAGTTTTGGATTCGTAAGACACCATTAAAAACCAAGCAGGGACAGGAAAGACGCTGGAGCTCCTCCTTCAGGCTTGGCCACGCCCTTTCTAAGACCTGGGGGAGCGGTACGTCCAGGGGGCGGGCCTTCCAGGGGGCGGGACTCTGTGGGCGTGTCCTCCTGGGAGCTGTCCCTCGCTAAGGCAAACCTCCATGGGAGTGGCTGGAGGGGAAGAACTGGGTCACGCGTGCTGAGTGCTCCGGGTCCCGAGTGTGCTGTTTGAGCTTTAGTTTGCAGAACAAAAGCGCCGAGCGAGACCGGAAGAGGCAGGTGGGTGAAGCCGGAAGCAGATCTAGCAGATTTATTTGCTGGCTGTCGCAGCTCTCGCTGAGCGGTAGCGGGCACTGCGTGTACCACGTGTCCGTCACTTGGGCCCCTCGGACCAGTACTGAAAGTTCTGCAGGTTACCCCCGGTGCTCCGGACGTCGTAATTTCACTATTATGAACAGTTGATTCTATTAGGGTATTGGATAAACTAAGCAAGACATTGAATGCTAGTCGCGTGCCTTCTCACGAAGGGTACAACTTGCTTAAGTCCGCAATGAGATTCCGGGCTTGGATCGCATTGTCAGGGAGCTAGCAAAGTCTTGGTAAGGCCTTGTGAGGAAGGTGGGCCTGTGGTTTGGTTTTACGTTGCTCTCTGTTCGTGGAGAAGCATGTCTGGCCGTGCAAAGTGTCTCCCGTAACGTGGGAACTGCCTTCTGAGGATATATATATATATATATATATATATATATATATATATATATATCACTAATAATGAAGATGAAAACGGAGACCTGGGGGTTGCTCAGAGGTACAGCTCAAACCTAGATTGAGCAAGTTCCTGGGTTCAATCCCTTGCATAGCTAAACTTTTAAAATACGAGTATAGATGATTGTATCAACCACACTCCAGCGCAGGCACCATGCCCAGGGGTAGCTGTCCAACACAAAACTAACTCCATAGGCTTTTTGTGTGGACTTTTTGTTTCGTGGGGAGGGGGAAATTTTTCTGTCTTATTGGTCTTTTGCTTATTTTTATTTTAGTTTTTGTGGATTTTACTTGTTTGTTTGTTTGTTTGTTTGTTTTTTGATTTTTCAAGACAGGGTTTCTCTTGTGTAGCTTTGCGCCTTTCCTGGAACTCACTCGGTAGCCCAGGCTGGCCTCGAACTCACAGAGATCCGCCTGCCTCTGCCTCCCGAGTGCTGGGATTAAAGGCGTGCGCCACCACCGCCCGGCGGATTTTACTTGTTTTTTTAAAGAAAACATATAGTGGGGTGGGTAGGGAGGTGGCAAGGTCTGGCAAAGCGGGGAGGGGAAGGAACATGATCAAAATACATGAAAAATTTTTAACTAAAAAAACGTGAGTGTAGAGAGAGGTGCAAAATAACTTTGTAGAAGCAAAATTCTACCAGGCTTTCAAAGGATGGAGTATTTCACTTAGTCAGGAGTCAGCTACAGGAGAACAGAATAAAAGAGAAACATTAGTCTCAGGGTGTGGGCATGCCTTCAACCCTGAAGCAGAGTCTCCAGCACTAGTTCCAGGACAGCCTGGGCTACATAAAGAAACCCTTGTCTGGGGTGGGGGCATAATGTGTTCTGATATCTAAAATACTTTGTGGCACTTACTTCTCATTCCATCTAACACCTCAATCTTGACTCACACATCACCATTTTAATGAGGCCTAGATTAACGATCCTCCTTAAATTTGACTCACGTACAGATTTCCAGCCCTCCCTAATCTGGCCCTGCTCTTTCTTTTCCTTCTACCTCTTTTCACCTTTATGTGGTTCATTGATGAATCTCAGAATTTGACAAATTGATACCTTGGTTGTAGTTAATTCACACTGTATGTATATTTATGCCTGGGTAAATGGAGTTCTTTTAAAATATGATTAAAATTCATTAATTAAACAAATATGCAACCCATGCATTGGACTAACTCATGAATTAGATCAGTTCTAGAATCCTTATCAAGATCTCAGTTTTCCCTGGTTAATCTCAGACTATAGTTAATCTATTAAGGTAAATTCCAGTTTGACACATCTTTTAGGAATCCTGTACACTTGGAAGAATATGTGTTAAATGAGAAACAAAGATCGGAAGAGAAGACCCTATAATCATAATTGCTTAAGTCCATCTCATATTAGTCTGGTATGAATGGTTTATACATAATACATTTAACTCAGTCATCCTATGTGCTCTCGAATTGAATTCAAATGAAGGCAATTGAATCAGATGAGATTAAACTTCTTACCTAAAACTATTAGTAAGTTGCAAAGCTAAAAATTTAAAAGCAACTCTTCTACCTTAACCTCTATCCATTCACAAGAGTGGCAATCTTAACCTTAGGAAAGGATGTCACAAGGTCTTTTTCATAACTGCATTTTTTTTCCAGACAGGGTTTCTCTGTGTTCCTTTGGAGCCTTTCCTGGAACTCACTTGGTAGCCCAGGCTGGCCTGGAACTCACAGAGATCCACCTGGCTCTGCCTCCCAAGTGCTGGGATTAAAGGCGTGCGCCACCACCGCCCGGCCAAGGTCCTTTTCAAATCCCAACTTCCGTGAACACGTTCTAGTTTATTAGTCTCCAGCACACCATGGCACCTATTCTTCACTATTTCTCCCTTGGATCGCCATAGAAGAGGATATCTGGCCAGTGAGCCTAGACAATCACTGGGCTCCAGGTTCAGTGCCCTGTCTCAGAGAATATAGTAAAGAATGATAGAAGAAGACTAACATTGACCTCTGACCTGCGCGTGCACAAATGTGTATGTACACACACACACACACACACACACACACACACACACACACACGCACACACACACACACACACACACAAAACCTGATAGAAAAATAAACTTAATGGTAAGTGAAAGCCAGGAGTGGTATGTCCATGCTCAAGTTGAAGCTAGGGCACAGGACTATTTGAACCCAGGGGTTCAAGGTAAGATGGGCAACACAGGGATGTCCCATCTCAGGGTCGGGGAAGTTGCTCGAAGTAACAGTACCATACACTTTTAGGGGAAAACTTGTATGTGTGAAGGATATACACAAGAACAGAAGTAAAACCGGTTGTTTATACCAAAATGTTGATTATCTCCTGATGATAGGATTCTGGATTCTTTCACTTTCTTCTTTTTGCTAATCTATTATTTTTCTCAATGAAAATGTATTGTGAATTCAAAAATAATTTGACTTTGCTGTACATTACTTAATGTATTTATTTCATACTTACTATATGAAAACTGTCCACTTATTTCATTTTAGTTGACATTTATCCTCATTGATTTCCTTTGAGCACTCTATGATGGAGCTGCTCAGGACTAAGGGGAAAGCTGAAAAGGGAGAGAAAAGCAACTGGTCTGGACCCTGTGATACGTTTTGAATAATTAACAAATATCTAAAGACTAGATTTTTTTCTCATTGAATTAACTTTTCTTCTTTTGCCTTGTTTCTAAAAGCATGCTAATCCCATTTTCCATGAAGAGCTGCTTCCGGTTTCTACGTCACCACAAGGTCCCAACAGCAGGCTTTAGGAACCCAGCCACACATGGGCTCATTTTACAGTCGATCTCCAATGACGTGTATCAAAACCTGGCTATAGAAGACTGGATCCATGACCACGTCCATCTAGAAGGCAAGCCAATTCTCTTCCTTTGGAGGAATTCTCCCTGTGTTGTCATTGGGAGGCACCAGAACCCATGGCAGGAGTGCAATCTCCACCTGATGAGACGGGAAGGTGTAAAGCTGGCTCGGAGAAGGAGCGGAGGAGGAACAGTGTACCACGATATGGGGAACATCAACCTGACCTTCTTTACCACCAAGAGCAAGTACGACAGAATGGAAAACTTGAAATTAATCGTGAGAGCTCTGAATACTGTCCAACCTCAGCTGGATGTGCAGCCTACCAAAAAGCTTGACCTGTTACTCGACGGGCAGTTTAAAATCTCAGGAACCGCGTCGAAGATTGGCCGGATCGCCGCCTATCACCACTGCACCTTGTTATGCAGTACCGACAGGACAGCTTTATCCTCTCTGCTGAAGAGCCCATACCAAGGCATAAAGAGCAACGCCACTCCCAGCATCCCTTCCGTCGTCAAAAACCTTCTGGAAAAAGATCCCACGCTGACCTGTGAAGTTCTGATGAATGCTATTGCTGCAGAGTATGCTGCTGATCATCAAATTGATAATCACATTAACCTGATCAACCCAGCAGATGAGACACAGTTTCCTGGAATAAACAGCCAAGTCAAAGAACTGCAAAGCTGGGAGTGGATATATGGCCGGACTCCTAAGTTTAGTGTGAACACCACATTTCATGTACCGTATGAACAGGCACATTTGGAAATTCAAGTGTCCATCGATGTAAAGAATGGACGAATCGAAACCTGTGATATAAAAGCACCTGATCATTGGTTGCCACTGGAAATAGGTAACAAATTAAACTCAAGTTTTATTGGCAGCAAATTCTGCCCCATTGAAACCACCCTGCTAACAAATATATTATTGAGAACATGTCCAGATGACCAGCACTTACACAGTAAATGGAATATTCTGTGTGAAAAAATCAGGGCAATAATGTGACTGAGTAACTTTCTTTATACTGGCAATTTCAATGGTATTTGGAACATGATATTTGGACCAGACTGGCCTCAAACTCAGAGATCTGCCTGCTTCTGACCCTTAAGTTCTGGGATTAAAGATATGTACCACCATGACCAATGATTCATAAATTTATTACCTTGTATCTGGGCCTTGTTGTTTTGTTCTTTGTTTTTTGAGACAGGGTTTCTCTGTGTAACCCTGGTTGTCCTGGAACTCATTATGTAGACCAGGCTGACCTTGAACTCTGCTCCCAAGGTCTAGGATTAAAGGCGTGTGCCACCACCACCTGGCAACCTTTTTATTGGGTTTTTAACCAGAGTGAATCAGCATAGTCTCTCCCCAAATTTTCCTGCTAAGATCCCTTTCCTTTACTTTTCCAACTTTTTCATACTCCAAACTTTTTCAGAGAGTAACATCACTGTTGGCTGCTTCTTAACTCTACAGCTAACCCATCCCTACAATTTTGCTCCCACAGCACTGTGTATTTATTGAGTGTCCACACACCAAGCACTGTGTTAGCTGCTGTTCACAGTATGTGAAATACACGTCCTCTGACCTCAGGAACTGACAAGTTTAGTCAAGAGATGTTTGACATATCAGACTAAAGTCAGATTAAAAAACCAGTTTTTACATGGAGCACACATACACTTAGCTTTAAGCTGTAATTTTTCATGGAAAGTGTCCACATTCTCAGTTGGTAGCTCTCATGTTGGTCTGCTCCCTCCCTATGATAAATCCCTTCATTTCGCTCACCTCAAGTAATAGCAGTTTTTTGATGATCTTTACTGAGAATTCCTCCTGGTGCAATCATTTAGGAACAGAGTACAGTTTGAAGTTTAGGAGAATTGGGAGAACTAAGTTTGGTTTTGTTCTGAGGCCTGACCAGACTTTCATGCATGCTAAGCACATGCATTACTCAACTGCATCCCCCAGCCGCACTCAACTCTTGTATTTAAAAGGAAAGATGGAGATGTGTGCTTGAGGAAAACTGAGTTTCAAGACAGGAGTGGCCAACTGGGTCAAACATTCCTGAAATGACAACTATTACAGAGTTCAAAAGTTCTCTTTAGAAAAGGATGGGGATTATGGATGAGAAAAGAATAGAGTAGTGGGTATGATTCTGTAATATACATGTATGAAAATGCCACAGTGCAACCCATTCTATTGTATAACTAATATATGCTGATAACTTAAATACAATGTGTGCATTAGGAGCTGGACATGATAGCACACACCGGTGTCTCAGCATTCGGGGGCTGAAGCAGGAAAACCACCGTTGTGAGACCAATCTTTGCTACAGAGTGAAAATCCAGTCTAAAGAAGGAAAGTGCCTGTGGAGTAAGTGGTAGAAAGGTCACTCCGGACCTTAATGACCTCACTGCAGTGAGGTCACTGCAGTGAGGTCGAGGCAGCAGCCACGAGTGAATGAAGTGAGTAGAGCCCTTGGTGAGGAAATGCAAAAACAACTTTTCCAAAGGAGTTCCATGTTTCATGGGGGAAAAAAAAAATAGGGCAGCTGCTTGCTGGGCATGTGTGTGTCACTGGCCCCTCATTGTCGGTGGAGACAGGTGGAAGTGGTGTTGACTGAATAATCAGAACTATGTGAAAGAGATTTCTTCCTGGGTGACAAGTTCCTCCTCTGGCTGGTACGACACCTCAAGTTGTTGGGGTTTTTTTTTGTTTGTTTGTTTATGGATAGACCATTATGTTTATTTGCCAAACTTGTTTCTGACAAATGAGGCTCTATGTGCCAAGACGGGAAGCAACAGTCCTTGAAGCTTTTAGACAGAGAAATAAGCTCAAGATGCAGAATGATTTGCTTAGTGTTTGAACAGTAGCAAAACACATTAGAAAGACAGGATGTGGGGAGGAGAAATGGAAAATAGCCTCTCTGCCTGTGTCCACAGGCTCTGTTCTAAGTTTATTAATGGAACACTAACAATGAGGCATGCCAGCATGTTGAGCTGCACAGTTTATAAGTATTGTAAAGGTGTCCAACCCAGGGAACGAGAGGCAGCTGCAATTCAGAAGTTACCACACCCCAAGTCTTCTCCCAGCATGAGATTCCCCGGGAAAATGTCAATTTATGGGGGACCATTTTTTCAGCAGTCTGATATCCACAGGGAGGGGTACAACATTCCCTCTTTAGAGTATCCCTAGGCTCTGCCAGGACTGTTACATGAGGACACCTAAACAGGTAACGTTGACTTTATGGAGCGCTGTAATGCTGGACATCTGAGAGCCAGGGAACATCTCCCATAGGTGATCACTCATTTGTTTCTGGGGGTAGGTTATCATGTAGTCCAGGTTGGCCTCAAGCTCTCCTTAGAGCCTAGGATGACCTTGAATTCTGGATCCACCAGCCTCTGCCTCCCAGGTGCTGGGTTACAACCCTGCCCATCAAGCCTGGCTGACATCTTAACTGTCACCTCCGGGCGTTGTGGTACCAGAGATAGGAGCCAGGAGCGGCACACACTGGGGTGTGCTGGCCTCTGAGCTACATCTTCAGCCACACATACTTTTTTCCCCTTACTAGGCCCTCAGCCTACCTGTCTCTTTTTTGTTTGTTTGTTGTTTTTTTCGAGACAGGGTTTCTCTGTGTAGCTTTGCGCCTTTCCTGGAACTCACTTGGTAGCCCAGGCTGACCTCAAACTCACAGAGATCCGCCTGCCTCTGCCTCCCGAGTGCTGGGATAAAAGGCGTGCGCCACCACTGCCCGGCTAGCCTACCCGTCTCTTATAGCACTGTAATCTGTGGTTTTCTTTTGGAACTCTAAATTCCCAGGAGCAAGGTTAACATCCAGTTGTCATAACATCTGTGCAATACTTGCTGACCTACTCTCCAACAACCAAACAGAAGTTGGTAAAATCTGTCAGTTAACTCCATGACTTAAAAGGAAACAGCATATTTACAGATCCAGAAATTTGTAGAAATGTAAACATTTATTGTTAAATTCATACATTATAAAAATACATTCAAAGTTTAAAAAAAAAAAAAAGGAAAAAGGAACAAGGCCCAGTATTTGCTTGCTATGGTTTAAATATATCCCTCACAGTTCGTAAGTTGAATCTTGGTCCCTAGTATAGCAGTGTTGAGAGGGGAGGAGACCTCTGAGGTGGCTGGCTCTGCCTCACAAGCTTTATTACAAGCCTGTTCCATCTTGTTGCATTCTGCTATGTGGGATGCAGAAAGAGGATCCTCCCCAGATGCCAAAGCCTAAGCCTCTATTCTTTACACATTACCCAGTGTGTGGTATTCAGTTATAGCAACAGAAAATGGGCTGAAACCACCCAAAGCAGAAACGTATAGTTAGGTTATTACACGTCAGATTTTTTGTGTGTGCTTGTTATGAAAAATGTCCACCGTTGTCTCATGACACGGTCTCAGATCTAAATCACAATATCCAAGGGAAAAACGACCCTATGAAGAGAAGAAGAATACTGTTAAAAATGACACTCACACACAAAGCCAGGCGTGATGTTCTGTCTAGGGTGCCAGCCACTCTGGAGGCTGAGAGCCCAGAGTTCATCAAAACGAACAAGAAAATAGTGCTCACCATTAATCACAAAATGACATCCTTGAAGGGAAAGGAGGAAGGGTGGATTTGGAGGAAGGGGGTGTGTGGGAGGAGGGACTGGCAGGAGAGGAGGGAGGGGAAATCAGTCAGGATGTAACATATAAGAAAAGAATACAAACAAACAAATAAAATCATATCCTACCTGTGGTTTCTTAAAATAATCAAGTCCTCTTCCAATTTTAAACATCCATCCATTGTTGAACCTATTGAAATTAGTGTAGAGTATTACATTCAAGACATTTGAGTTAGTTTTTAAAGCCAGAGTTGGTTAAGAATCATCAAGATTTCTCCCTAAACAAAGAAAAGCATGAGCTGAATCAAACCTGGGGTTAGTCCCAAGCTCAGTCTATAAGGAAAACAAAAATAGCCTTAAACACCATCAGCTAACCTGACTGGCGGTGGTGGCGGCCGCGGCGCACGCCTTTAATACCAGCACTCGGGAGGCAGAGGCAGGTGAATCTCTGTGAGTTCGAGGCCAGCCTGGTCTACAGAGTGAGATCCAGGACAGGCTCCAAAAAAGTTACACAAAGAATCCCTGTCTTGAGAAACAAACAAACAAACAAACAAAAAAAACAAAACCAAACAAAACAAAAAACCTATTTGAAGTGGGAGCCAGGAGTGGTGGCACATGATCTACCCACCTTTAATCTGGGCCACACCTTTTGGTAGCAGCCTATATAAAGGACACGGAAGAAGGAAGCTTGCTCTCTCTCTTTGCCTGCTTGCTCTCTCTTTCACTAGCAAGTCCATTCCTTCACTGATGTTAGAGCCTACTTCTTCGGGATTCTGGTGTATACTGGAGACCAGCTGAGACTTCCAGCCTCATGGACGGAACAACTACTGGGTTCTCAGACCTTCCCTTCCATTGGTAGACAGCCATTGTTGGATTAGCAGGACCACAGCCTGTAGGCCACTCTAAAAAATCCCGTGTGTGTGTGTGTGTGTGTGTGTGTGTGTGTGTGTGTGTGTGTGTGTGTGTTCATTCTTTAAGTTCTGTTCCTCTAAAGAACCCTGACTAACATAGTGTCACTATTCAGAGATGGGGATGGGGATCCCAAAGGCAGCCCAGCCCCTGACCTCCACTTCAACAATGGAGCACTGCCATCCATTTTGCATCTTCAGCTTCTGATTAACTTTGTATTAAAAACAAGGGTCCCTTTGCTGTATCATCTGAAAAGCACTGTGCTAAAGGGAAGGAAGGATATGAGTGTGATTCCTAAGATGCTGTATATACGTTTTCTGATTAACAGCACACTACCAGAACATACCATCAAAGCCACAGCAGGTAAACAGTAATTTCAGTAGGAAATTAATTGCCTCCTACCATAATAACACTAGCTATGGTCTACACAAAAGAACTCCTTCCCATATGACACAGAACCCATACATATTATTTGACTAGGATTACCTAAACTCACTCTACCGAGGTAAGCCAAGGTCCAAAGTGCAAAGTTATTAAGTTTGAGACTGATTTAAAGTTTTAATATTTAAATATGTGTATATAATTATATTACATTGGAATTTTTAAAGTGTGTCTGAGCTATTAAAAAATAAAATATTACACACTAACCTAATTTCTCGGTCATGTATAGATGAAGAATAGTTTACTTCCAACAGCACGCCATGACTCCCGAGGGATTGTTTTATTTCTTCCAGGCCACTACTTTGCTGCACGTTCCCAAGCCCCTATTGGTGGTATAAAACATAATTTACTGCCTCAGTTATTAATAACTTAAATTATCCATGAGCTACACAATGAATACCATAGAGAGATTAAACTGAAAGGATTACATTAATTTCAATATTACCATCTCAAAGAAGCAAGTAAAGAATGGGTAATTATTTTCTTTTTACATACTGTTTTTATACAAACAATTGTTTTCCTCATGTGAATACCACACAACTCCCCCCTGCCTCAGCCTCTCTGTTGCTAGGAGCACAGGCATGGGGCACCACACTCAGCATCCTTAAATGCATTTTAGTAATGACATTCAGTCATCCTGCCTACTTCTTAGACTAATCTTAGATATTGTAATTATTTGGATACACGCATACTTAAGACAAAATCAAAAGGGACAAAGTGACAATCTAAGTCCAGGTGAGGGACAGAACTGTAACTGGGACAGACTGCATGATCGCTGACACCCGTGACCAAACTGACAAACTATTCAAACTCAACCAAATGGCTGAATACAAGGTCAACACTCTCAAGTCAATAGCCTTTCTCTTAAGATACGCTCTACTTGGTACGTGATGAATTAGTCCCAAGGAAATACATCTAGCTGACGTACTGGACCAGGTAACTTGTAACTGAACACAGTTAAGTCAAGAAAGAATGAGGTTTTTCAGATACCTACATCCATAGAGGTGAGAAGGTGAATAGTTCTTACTTTACATGGCTTCTTAATCAGCATCTCACAAAACCGAAGGAAGTTATACAGCTGAAAGGTATCAGGATGGATTAGCACTAACTTGTACAGTTTTCCCTCCGTGTCCAGCAAGAATTGATTCTAGAACACAATCCCCAAGCCAGATACTGTCCATAGATGCTTCCATTATTTTATTTTATTTTTTTAGATTTATTTATTTATTATGTATACAGTGTTCTGCCTACATGTATGCTTACAGGCCAGAAGAGGGTACCAGATCTCATTATAGATGGTTGTGAGCCACCATTGGTTGCTAGGAATTGAACTCAGGACCTTTGGAAGAGCAACCTTAAACTCTTAACCTCTGAGCCACCTCTCCAGCACCCCCATCCATTATTTTAAATGATGCTCTATCAGCCCAGAACCTACACATACACTCCCAAGAACTTTAAATCATTTCTAGACTACTTACGCTATCCAACACAACATAAACACTATGCATTACCATTATACTGACATGTTTGTGTATGTTCAATACAGGTGGAATTTTTAATAGTATTTTTGATCCTCTACCAAATCCATAGATAGGGAACCCATAAACACAGACAGCTGACTATACATTTAAAGTTACATTTCATCATACTTTAGTACATTCCACTTACCTGATGAGTTTGTCTAATGTAAGGGTCTTCGATCCAGACCTCCGTAACTGTCTCATGAAGGTATTCTTTAAAAAGCGACTCGTAACTGAAACCAGTTGCATTCTCTTCTATTTTAATTTGCTTGTGATATTTTCCATCTACAAAACACAAGCTACAGCAATGTGACCAGTGACCACTTTTTTAAAAAAAAAAAATCACATCTTTATTCCTTTATGTGCGTGTGGGCGGGCAGGCGGGCGGGCATGCAAGTGGGTGTAAGCATGCCATGAAGAATGTGTAGAGGTCAGAACACAACTTGTGGGGGTTGGTTCTCTCCTTCTACTATGTGGGTCCATCTCTGGGGATTTAACTCAGGTCCTTAGGTTTGTTGGCAAGTGGTTTTACCCATTGAACCACCTCACGAGTGCCTGTGAACATCTTCTTTTTACACAGCTGATTTGTTGCACCCAGTGATTAATCTGGACACGTTACAATCTTTTCAACTCATTTACTCGGTAGCTATCACATGCCTTCTCTATGTCATGCACCTGCAAAATATTTCTTACACACAGGGAAAGACAGAATACTATTCCAAAAGAGATCCCTGCCTTCATGGAGGATAGGCAAAGGGGGCCATCCAGATGTTTCCTTTTTTTTAATTAAAAAAAAAAAATGTTTTATTTTACGTATATGAATGTCTTTCCTGCCTGTATGCATTTGCACCACATACTTGCGGAGTCCTCAGAGGTCAGAACAGGGCCTTAGATTCCCCAGAAGTTAAGGATGGTTGTGAGCTGCCATGTGGGTGCTGGGGACTGAACCTGGGGTCCTCTGCAAGAGCAGCCAGTGCTCTGCTGAGCCAGCCCACAAGGTTACTGGAGAATGGTTTCTTCGCTGTCTCCAACAGGCCGGGAAATATATACCAGAGAGGAGTGACTGCGCACAGGGGTCGCCAAGACCCTGTCACCGTGAGCAGAACACGAGATGAACTCAGTTGACTTGCCATTTCCTGTCTTGCAACCGCATGGCGAAAGTGAGCGTTACATACGTAATAGTGCAACGGGGTTTAGAAGCCACTCGTAGTACTTTAGGAGTGTTTCTGTAAGGCTTTGTTTTCAAACATGTAGCCCAGGCTGGCCACAGAACCCTTATGTAGCTGAGGGTAACCCTGAATGCCTTTTCCTTTTGCCTCTACCTCCCAAGTGCTGGGACTACCAGTGTGCACCGCTACAGCCTCGCTGTATTTTTTTTTCTTCTGGTTTTAAGGCTTTTGTTAGTTCACCTGTTTATCTGCTTGCTTTTTGGTGCTGTGGATTGAATGCAGGGCTTTGCACGTGCTAAGCATGCTACAACATGTTTTTAAGCAGACTTTCTGTGGTTCATGCTATGACAGCTAAAGTTTTTATGAGACTGTGTAAAAGGAAAAAACAACAACAAAAAGTAAAAAAGAAAGAAACAAACAAACAAACACGTAGCAGGTTCCACGTGTGCTCAGTGTGCCTTCCAGAATCCCGGAATGAGCAAAAGCATAAGTGCAAAGTCAGAAAGCTAAATTCAAAACGTGAAGCCTCTCCTGCATTCTGGAGACAGTTGAAGGTGGATCTCCAAGAGTCTCTGGTCTACATAGAGAGTTGCAGGAGAGCCAGGGCCACATAGGAAGACCCCCATGGGAAGAAAAACAAAAACGAACAAACAAAAAACAGCAATAAAAAACCCAAACAAAAAACAAATAAACGAAAAAAAAGAAACAAAAAATGTGAAGGTTTTTTGAGTATTCAAAAAAAAATCTGGATTACAGTTAAAGTTTAGCAGTAGAATACTCACCTAGTAAGCAAAAGACACTGAGTTTAATGCCCAGCACCACCAAAAACAACAAAATAAAAACAAAAAACAAACACTGCCATAGAGGTAGCACTACAAACCATGCATCAGTTTTTAAGCCAAACTAGTCACATAGGCTAATTTAACTGTTCTCTCAACCATCACAACCTGGGTATAATTAGTACAGAACCCTAGGAAGAAGTGGGGAGAGAGTTTCGGTAAGGACAGAAGGAGAAGAGCTGAGGCCTGGGGGCCTGAGCTTTTGAGGGCACCAGCACCTCTGGCTATAAAAACACCAGTATGCTCCAGGTGAGGTAGCCACACCCACTCACACAGATGCTCATGAGCTGGGAACTGTAACAGATCCAGAGGAGTACCTACCTCACCTCTTAATCATCAGGAATTTATAACTTGTGAAATGCTTTGGTTCACAGCCATCTGAGAAGCCCCTGGAGTTTTCTTTAGCTATTCTAATGATTTTCATCTTTTCATAAAAGAAAATACAAACATAGGATCCATGTTAAGTTTTCTTCTGCAATATTCTTAAATTGAGGTCCACCCATATGCTTCATAGTGATCTGCAAATGCCCTAAAAATGGCCAAGTTTTTGTCAGGTAGTCAAAGGATGTCTGAATCCCCAGGTCCCAAACTGACAACCAGACACTGTTAAGAAAAACTTCCGCATAAGGGGAAAGGAAACAGAACAAATCTGTTAGGCTCCCAGGTACAAGTGGCCCAGACCACACCATGCTCCAACAAGCAGGAGCTTTGAACCCAGGGCCTCAAGTTGCCCTCTGCCTCTGAAGCCCAACCCCAGACATGTTCTCAAAAATAGACTTTTACCTTCTTTTTCTTGGTCCAAGTATTCCTTTATGTTTTCTGCTCTATCCATGTAGTTGGAGATTCTCGTTCTGAGAATACTCTTCTTACTGGAATCTTTGGTGCCTACAAATTGAAAAAAAGAACAGGGATTCTGTCCAGTTTCCCACCAACTCCCTACCATTTCACAATGTGCTGAAATTAAGCGAGCTACAGTGTCCTTCTGCAGTTTTCTGAACAAATAAACATCGTGTCTCTCCTCTTGGATATGATTTAAGTGTACTTCCTCCCTCAAAGGTTCATGAATGGGAAGCTTAGTCCTGTGTAACAATGTTACAAAGCAGTGGAGCCTCCAATTAGCAGAGCCTAGTAGGAGGTCACTGAGGTACTGCCCTTGCAAGGGATTAATGCAGTTCTCCTCTTATGGTGCTACTTTGCTTGTGTGCTAACAAATAAAGCTTGCCTGGAGATCAGAGGGCAGAGCTGGCCACTAGCTAACCGTAAAGGCCAGGTAGTGGTAGCACACACCTTTAATCCCAGCACTTGTGAGGAGGAAACAGGAAGTGATATGGCTGGGTGGAGAGAGGAAATGATAAGGTGGGGTGGAGACAGAAGTTGGAGAGGGGATGCCTTTCAGGCTGAGAAGTTGGCGAAGTAAGAGGTGGCTGTGACTTGCTCCTTTGTCTCTCTGATCTTTCAGCATTTACCCCAATATTTGGCTCCGGGTTTTTATTATCAAGACCAGTTAGCATTCACATCTTACGATGCCAATTATTTACCACAAACAGTTGTTATAGAAGAGCAAGGGGAGTACCAGCAAGATGTTTCAGCAGGTAAAGGTACTTGCCACTAAGTCTGAAATTCTGAATTCCATCCCTGGGACCCAAATGGTGGTGAGAAATGACTGCCAAGTTGTTCTCTCGCCTCCAGATGTACTTTGTGGCATTTCAGAGCAGGTACACACACACACACACACACACACACACACACACACACACACACACACACGCTCATAAACATAAAAAAAAACAAAAAAAAACAAGACAAGCCCTTCCCCGCCCTGGCTTCTGGGCTTGAAGGGTGACAATGAGTTCTATCTTCCATGCCTCCTGCCACTGAGATGTCCCTGGCCTGTTAAGACAGCAGCATGCTTCCAAGCACTACTTAATAGCTCACCAAGCATTGAACACTCAATTGCTTTTCTTGTATAAAGTTCCAAAGTCCTTCCACAACCCTCCCCAAGACAACATGGTCAGGTCTGTCACAGCAATGTCCACTATCCTGGTACCAACTTGTCTTAGGGTTTCTACTGCTTCGACAAGACACCATGACCTAAAAGAGGAAAGGGTTTATTTATCTGGCTTCTACTGTGTGTGTGTGTGTGGGGGGGGGGGGGGGGTTCAAGACAGGGTTGCTCTTTCTAGTCCCGGCTGTCCTGGAAATCATTCTGTAGACCAGCCTGGCCTTGAACTCAGAGATCTGCCTGCCTGTGCAGGGATCACACACAGGCTGGGCTTACACTTCTATGGCACTGTTTATCATCGAAGGAAATCAGGACAGGAACTCACACAGGGAAGGAACCTGGAGGCAAGAGCTGATGCAGAAGCCATGGAGGAATGCTGCTTAGTGGCTTTCTCTTCATGGCTTGCTCAGCTGGCTTTCCTATAGAACCCAGGATCACCAGCCTAGGGATGTGATCACCCACAGTGGGCTAGGTCCTCCCTCATCAACCACTAAGAGGATTTTTTCAATAGAGGTTCCCTTCTTTCAGATAAATCTAGCTTGTGTCAAGTTGACACAAAACTAGCCACCACACTTGAGAGAGAGAGAGAGAGAGAGAGAGAGAGAGAGAGAGAGAGAGAGAGAGAGAACCACCACACACTTGGGGGAGAGGGTTAGCCCAAACTAACAATGCTGATATTTGGTAAGTGTGCTGGATAAGTTTATGTCAACTTGACACAAGCTAAAGCCATTTGAGAGGAAGGAACCTCAATTAATAAGAAAATGCTTTGCTGGGCATGATGGCACATGCCTTTAATCCCAGCACTTGGGAAGCAGAGGTAGATGAATCTCTGAGTTTGAAGTCACCCTGGTCTACAGAGGGAGTTCCAGGACAGCCAGGGTTACGCAGAGAAACCCCGTCTGGGGACTGGGGGTGGGGAGAAAATGCCTCATAAGTTTTGGCTGCAGGCAGGCCTGTAGGGCATTTTCTTTATTAGTGATTGGTGGGGAGGGCCCAGCCCATTGTGGGTGGTGCCATGCCTGGGCTGGTGGCCCTGGGTTCTCTAAGAAAGCAGGCTGAGCAAGCCATGAAGAGCAAGCCAGTAAGCAGCACCCCTCCATGGCCTCTGTATCAGCTTCTGCCTTCATGTTCCTGCTTTCCTTGAGCTCCTATCCGGACTTCCTTCAATGATGGACTACAATAACAAAAGTGTAAGCCAAATAAACCCTTTCCTCCCCAACTTGTTTTTGGTTATGATGTTTCATCATAGCAATAGTAATCCTAACTAGGACAGTGAGGTAATCAAAAATAAATAAAAAGGTTTGAAAAGTTATAAGCGGGGGTATTCTCTGTGGAAAGATAAAGCTGCTTCTAGAAACATTAGTTTCCAAAAGTAAACCCCAGTGCTGGGATGGGCAACCTCCCTAGGTGTTGTTGGCCAAGGAGGCCTGTGAGACCCCCAAAACAATACAGGAATTGCCACTGCTTTTGGATGCCCACCAAAACTAGCTCGTAAGACTCCATTTCTGAACACACCACATGCCTTGGTCACAGGACACAGAGACATCAAACTGGTGCAGCAGTGGCATGGGATCATATGTTATGGCATCTACGGCATACGTTATGGGGTACCAAACTGCTTTCGGATTGGATCTGATGCCTGCTTGACAGGAGAGAATTCACATCTGATTAACAGTACAAGACTGTGGAGGGTCATAGGTCTTGGGTAGGGGTTGGGGGGGGGGTGAGCTACTGCTATTGTTTTATTAAATAGGCATGGTGTATCTGTCAAACCATCTTCTACATGATTATGTTTATAGGCACAGAACAGTGCTATTGTCAGCATGGTCAGAGAAGCCTCTTCCACCAGTACTCGGAATGACTGCAGAGACTGGTCAAAGCACACAGAATAAATGGCTGTTGAATGCCAGTCATAAATGAGGCATCTATTACCCTCACCCCCAGGCTCCGGGACCACCTCGGAAGAAAGAGCAGAAGGAATAAGGGCCAGTGGAAAGGAAGGAGTGGGGTGGACTCAAGATTCTCCAGCATGACATGTCTGTTTCACTCTAACTCACAGCAGCTGTAATTCCCTGCACAGGATCACCACAAATTGGGCCTCTTAACACTGTCATGAAAGGGGGACAGGTTCAAGACCCCCATCTCTCTCTCTCTCTCTCTCTCTCTCTCTCTCTCTCTCTCTCTCTCTCTCTCTCTCTCTGTGTGTGTGTGTGTGTGTGTGTGTGTGTGTGTGTGTGTATTTATAAACTATTAATGGGAAGGAGAGACAGTTTATTCAGTGGTGTTGTCACCGGTAAGGTGCACATATAGGAATAAACAAACTTCCACCCTAATGAAACTCATTGGGTCATAGTGGGGCCGGGGGCGGGAAGGAGCGACAGAGACAGTTACAGAGAGGAGGAAAATCCTGTCGTAAACTGACGACAACAACAACAAAAAAAATCATTCAAAAGCCGGGCGTTGGTGGCGCACGCCTTTAATCCCAGCACTCGGGAGGCAGAGCCAGGCGGATCTCTGTGAGTTCGAGGCCAGCCTGGGCTACCAAGTGAGCTCCAGGAAAGGCGCAAAGCTACACAGAGAAACCCTGTCTCGAAAAAACCAAAAAAAAAAAAATCATTCAAACACAAGACCTAGCAAGGCTTTTGTCTTATATTTGGTTCTGTCGCTTACGTTTCAGAATAGAGATCTATGCTCCTTCATGACAACATCAGTCTATTACAAAGGCCACCACCTCCGTGGTCCCTCAGAATATCAGACTACATCTCTTGAATTGGAATGCTTCCTGGTAGTTAGGAAGTTTCGTTTTACTTAAGTTTCGCTCTGTCCCAGACAGAGCGGAAACCGAAACTAGCTCACCTTTCATAACCTGCAGGAGCATGTCAATCCCCTCCTGGTAACACACCAGAGCCTGCTGGTACCGGGACTCCGCATCCAGCTCCACTGCCCGCTTTAGCACCGCCACTGCAGCGGTGCTGTCCGAGTCCAGCCCCAGGCTGGACTTAGCCATCACAGCCAGAACCCCGGAGCTCCGCCAGGTCTTCCCAGGGTTTGTCTCTTCCCCAGGAAGCGCCCACGTGACACCACTGCGCCTGCGCTGTCTTCTAGGGTGCTTTGTGAATGGGAGTCATTGGGCCGGAACGAAAATACCATTCGCGGAACCAAAGACCTGTTCGCACTGTGATGGCAACGGCGTGGTGTGAGTGTCGCACTGGGTCCGCTTGCCTCCGTTCCGCCCCTTCCGGTCGCAGGGACGTTCAGACTGGACGGAGCGGTCGCCGGTGAGTGGGACTGCGGGAGCTAGAGGCCTTGCGTGTTTTCACTTGGGCTCTCTGCAGATGCTGACTTCCTTTCCCGTTCCGAGTTGGAGGTCCCGGCGACGTAAATAGGTCTGTGCCCAGGACCCGTTTCTTGGACCTCTGAAAGCGGCCGAATTGTCACTTTATCCGGGGGTTGCTGCGTCGCCCGGCTCTCTGAGAGCCTCACTCTTGCAGCTCTAGGTGTGAGCCATCTGTTATTCTGAGGGACCTCGGAGGTGGTGGCCTTTGTAATAGACTGATGTTGTCATGAAGGAGCATAGATCACTATTCTGAAACGTAATGCGGAGTCCCGGTACCAGCAGGCTCTGGTGTGTTACCATGGGAATGCCTGTAGCTTTTTCAGTGCTTCTGGTTTATAACTCTGGGACGCTCATTGAGCATCAGTAGAAAAAAGAACACTTAAAGAAGGCAGAACTTAATTTTAAGTTATTGCGACTTTAGAATGCAGTTTCTAGAGTTGCTGTTTCCTAAAGACAGTGATTTTGCAAGCTGCTGATCGTCACCTATCCTGGCTCCTCTTTTGGCTGAGAGACCATTATGACGGCTGTCTATTACTTTTTGGCCCAGGGAATTCAGGGAAGAGAGACAGTTGTTGATTTCAGAGATCTCGGTTGATTGCACGGGGAATTCTATGTTCTACATTTTCAGGAATGTCCTTTCCCCATTATAGATATATACCTTTTTTCTTTAGAAAGAAAAAATAAATAAATAAATAAAAACCCAACAGCTTAAGAGCTGGTGTTGTAGTTTGGGAGTAAAGACAATTTACATTCAAAGTCATTGTAAGAAGCAAAACAAAACAAAAACCCCAACAAAACAAAAACTAAGAACAAAACTATGAGATGTTGGGGGTGAGGGAGAAGAAAAATGATTTTGTCAACCTTCAGATTTTTCTATATATACACGTATATTCACATATTAGAAAATAGAGATAAGTTATATATCTCATGTGCTAAATGGTATTTTCCAGTTTGTTTTTTATGTGTGTGGGTGTTTTGCCTTTCATATATGTGCACCATGTGCATGCAATGTTCAAGGAGACCAGAAGATTGCCAGAGCCCCTGGAACTAGAGTTATAACATGTGGTCACTGGGAATCAAACTTGGATCCTCTGGAAGAGCAGCCAGTCTCTTAACTGCCGAGCCATCATCTCTCCAGCCCCATTTTCTCTGGTTTTTGCAGCGGTACGGAGGAAAGCTGCTGTACAGTAGATGGCAGTATAATTGCTTTAAAGTCCGCAAGTTACATGCCTAATAATAATAACCTGCCCTGTGTTTCGAATGGAGACAGCCGCTAAATGGTAAACTAGCAGATTACAATAGAGCACAGTATTCAAGTAAGATAGGGCACTGAGAGTGTTAGCAGTAGTATGACTGAAAATGGTGAACAGTTTGGGGAAGGTAGACCTCACTCAATAGAAGGTAATGGTGAAACTGAAACAATGTGATCCAGGTAGACCTTGTTGCTAAGGTAAGGTTTGAGTCAAAAATTGAAAAAGAAAGACATGTCAGGGTCATTCCAGGCAGTCAGAGGGAGGAAGCACTCTCCGCCTGGCTGCTTCCAGGTCATGCAGAAAGCCAGCTATTCTGACGAAGCAAGAAAGTAATAGGAGATGAAGGAGAATATGGGGAAGATGGATGGAGGTTGGTAGTGATATGTAGTAGCTTGCTATGTGAGGGTCAAGATTGGATTTTCATCCTGGTAAAGTGAGAGGCACTGGAGGCAGGACTAACTCTTGAGCCCAGGAACTCATGCATGCCCAGCAAACGTTCTACCCCTGAAACATTCCTAGTCCCAGCTTTTTTGGTGAAGCTAATGCAGGGTTCCTATACCTTCCGTGCTCAGTTTCCTCTTTTAATGTCAACTATTAGTGTAGGGTAGTCATTACAACTGCTGAACCAAATTGATACATTATTAATGTTATTTGCTCTATTCAGACAGGTTTTTTTAGTTTTGCCCAGTGTCCTTTTATATTCCAGGATCCCACCCATGTGCCAATGTGGTGTACACTATGAATAAACATTGTAACTCTTAGGGTCCTCTTGGCCAGTTTCTCAGTCTCTAGTTTGTGATGACCTTGATAGTTTTGAGAAGTGAGGTATTTGAGAATGCACTAGTGAAGTGTTTTCCACAGTGTGGAAAGTTAGGGTCACTATTGCCATGGTGAAACACCATGAACAAAAAATGCAAGTTGAGGAGGAAAGGGCTTATTTGGCTTATGCTTTCATAGTCCGCCTTTGAAGGAAGTCAGGACAGGAACAGAAATAAGCAGGGCTTATTTCAGGTTGACATAAAACTAGCCAGCACACACAGTGACCCTCAGTTAGGGTGGCTTTTCTCTTCAGTGGGATATGTATGGACTTTGGGGTGGAAGACATCGCATTACATGTCCTTGTGTCAAGTGTATTGACATTTTTGTTTTATTTTGTGATAGGTTTCTACTATGTAGTACTGGCTGGAATTCTGTCAGCTTCTATCACTGTTGGTGTCACGTGTCCCTGATCACCTGGTGGAGGTAGTGTTTGTTTTCTATAAAGGTGATTTTTCTCCTTTTCTATAGTGCACCCCTAAGAAGCAAGTTACTCATCATAGCACACATTGAAGTGAATAGTTTTCTCTGCCTCCCTGAGGAGAAGTAGCCCCATAAAAAACAGAATTCTTGTACAGGGAGCTCTGTTTCTCTTCTCCAGTTAATTTACCTATGTATATAAGTGTGGACTTTCCCACATTTTTTTTTTTTTTGTTGTTGTTGTTGTTCCAGTTATAAGCGGATACTTTGTTGTGTATTTGTGTAAATCACTTGGGCCATTGGGAATTCTCTCAGTTGTGTCTGTCCCTTTAATACATTACCGTGGGTTTGCGTTTTTGAGTAGCCTTTCTGATGCTAGAGGGTGCAGCAGACTGTCAGTTATTTCTTGAAACCTAACTTCAAAGTTAAGTGGCACTAAATGAGTTGGATTTGCAGATGATACTTAACTTGGAAGAAATGTGAGAAAATAGTTCAACATTCGATTAAGTTAGCTGCTGAGCAGTTTTTCTGAGCTCCAGCTCTTCTTGGGTGACACCTTGGACCTCCAGCTGTTACTTAGTTCACATCACAGAAGAGGGTTACAAAACTGGGGGGCGAGAATCCGGTTGGGAAGTAGTACAACACTTACCCTATTTGGGGTCTAGAGCTAATATTTCTGATGTTATATAGAATAGATCATTTGTAAGGTAGGTACTGTTTTCCTTAGAGGGAAAAGCGGTACACACAAGTAATCTGCCCAAGGCATACATAGAGTTCATGAATCTCATCTGTCTATTCCCAGTTTGCATTAGGCTACACCTGTTTCATGCCTGTCTGAATAAGTAGGACTCTCTGAGGTTACAGAAGCAATGCAGAAGAATCTTTTTTTGTTTTGTTTTGTTTTGTTTTTCGAGACAGAGTTTCTCTGTGTAGCTTTGCACCTTTTCCTGGAACTCACTTGGTAGCCCAGGCTGGCCTCGAACTCACAGAGATCCGCCTGGCTCTGCCTCCCAAGTGCTGGGATTAAAGGTGTGCGCCACCACCGCCCGGTAAAGAATCATTTTTAAAAATATAAATAGGCCAAAAAGTGGCCTGTTTTTGTGTGTATGCATAGTGGTGCACATGCATTTGTGTGCGCATGTATATGGAGGCCAGAGATGTATGCCTTGGACATTCTCCATCTTATTTTTAAGACAGGGTCTCACAACCTGGAGCTTTCCAATTTGGGTAGGCTGGCTCCAGGAATGTCTGTACTCCAGCTCTGGGGCTACAGACATGGGCCACCATACCTAGCTTCTCCATAGTCCTGGTTATTTGAACTCAAGTCCTCAAGCTTGCACAAAACGTACTTAGCAACTGGGCCATCTTTTCAGCCCCAGACGCTCATCTTTTTTGTAATAGAAAAGTGTTAATGATCTAGTGAAAATGCACTGGGCTGCTAGCTAGGAGAGTCGGGGTGGAGCACATGTGCTTTTTGTTTTTTATTTGTTTGTTTGTTTGTTTGTTTTTCTTTTTTGCTTGTTTGAAACTAGATCTTGCTGTGTAATCCAGAATGGCCTGGAACTCAAGAGTCTTCCTGCCCCCCGGGCTCCCCAAGTATAGGATAATAGGCATGTGTCACCAGTGCCCATTTGTACATAGTCTCTTAATGGCTAGATACTCTTGGGTAAATGATAGCTTTCTGGAAATTATTTTCCTCATATGTAAAATAAAAGGGTACTTGGTTCTGATTCGAAGAGGTGGAATTTTTTCAGTCCTGTCTAGTTTCGTATTTTCTGTGATTTCTTTGACAAAGAAAAATGACCAAGTATTTTTTATACTGGCTGTGAAGAATTTCAGGTGATAGAAACTCCCATTTCCCAGTTTTGTGGAATTGACATAGACTCTATACTCACTAGGTGGAGTTAGGATTGCTTAGTGTATAATGACTACCTATGTTTTACTCCTACAGAAGGGGGAAATCTGTCTATTTTTAATGTATTTGACCAGCAATCTGTTTCCTACTTCTCAGCTTCTAAAGAGAATTACTATACTTATGGCTGGCATTTTGCGCTCAGTATTTCAGAGGCCTCCAGGTAGACTGCAGGTAAGTTTTCTGTGTTTCTCATAGAGCTCAGGCTGACTTCAAACTCACTGTGTAACTGAGGATAACCTTGAACTTCTGCCTGCCTCCACTTCCCAAGTGCCCAATTTCATGCAGTGCTGAGGATTGAACCCAGAGCTTTGTGCATGCTGGGCAAGCACTCTGCCAACTGAGCTAACTCCTTAGCCTAAAAGTTTGGGTTTTTCCCCCTCTCTTTTTGATTATAGAACACACAAGCAAGTTAGTCTATTTTAAAGCTCCTTTTTGCTATCAATTAATTGGTTTGATTTTGTTTTATTTATCTCATGGTACCAGAGATCAAGCTCAGAGCCTTATGAACACTGGGCAAATGCTCTGGCTGAGCTACATACTGGCCTTTATTTATTTCTGTTTTATATGCTATTTTTCCCTAAATATTTTTAACCACAAAACATCTTTTACTGTAGATCAAGCCAATAAAAAGGCTACTGCTGAGTCCCCTCTTTTAATGTTAAAAGTTTTAGGAGAAACCCTTCAATTATGGCAAGAATACATTTTCAATCACAGAAAGTCAGATAGACATAAAAAAAGCAGAAGATAATCTCCCAAAGGTAGGAAGTGTAGCCAGGCGGTGGTGGTGCACACCTTTAATCGCAGCACTAGAGAGGCAGAGGCAGGTGTATCTCTCAGTTCAAGGCTAGCCTGGTCTCCAGAGTGAGTTCTAGGACAGCCAGGGCTACACAGAGAAGCTCTGTCTTCTGAACACAAACAGACAAAAAGAATTGGTGAATCATGACCTCCAGGGCAAATTTGAGGATCATCACTTATAAAAATGATTTCGAAGCAGCCCTCCCATTGGTTTGCATAGCACCTCTTACTGCAGTCAGTGTTGAGTGTTAGTGTACTGGCAGAGGCAAGTCTTGGTGATAGAGACTGGGTAGCTCAGAGGTGAAAATATTTGCCTCTGGCCCCTTAGAGAAGGAAGTTACCAGCTCTCGGACAGGAAGTCTATGTGTGTGTGCTTTATACCTTGCCGTCCCTTAGTGCTTAAATGAGATGGATCCATCCAGTGCGGGAGCCAAGTTAAATCAGCTATTTACTGTATTTACTATAGATCACATTAGAGTACACATTTGTTACCTAAACACTAATAGATACAGATTTTCACACTACACAGAGTTCTAAATAACAAATATTTTCTGTTTCAGACTGTGAAAAAAGATGTGGAATCTCTCATTGGTACAGATTGGATTCGTCACAAATTTACCAGATCAAGGATTCCAGATAAAGTAAGACCTGTTTCTTTTTAAAGAGTATTTTTAAAAGTACCTAACTTTATAAAATTGCACCTTTAAAAAATGTATTCATTTTGTGTGTGTGTGTGTGTGTGTGTGTGTGTGTGTGTGTGTGTGTGTGTACGTACATGCCCTGCCTTTGTGTTTGGAGGTCTAGAAGACAATTCTGTGGAGTCAGTTCTCTCCTACCATCATCTGGCTACTGGGGAGTGGAACTCGGATCTCAGTTGTTAGGGATGGTAACGAGCACACTGACTCTCTCTGCCAGGTCCCAGCCCCACTAGTGCTAGTTTCCTGTTAAGTTGCATGTGCGTGTAACGTAGATGGTGACTTTCTGCTCCTGGTCCCACTGGCTTTCGTAGGAATGGGCTCTTACTACTTCCTAGTCTGTGTATTCCTGCTTATGGTTTTCCTTTATATAGTGTGGTTTTTATCACCATTGTCCTGAGACAACAGTGAATCTTCCTGTTGAGACCATTACTGTGTGACTTCCTGCATGAACCATTACTGCTTGACTCTGAGCGTTTTTTTATTATTTTTGAAGTTTAGATAACACTGACTAAGCCCTCCATTGACTTTTTTGTTTTGTTTTCATTTTGTTTGGGTTTTGCTTGCTTTCTTGCTCTCTGATTAATTAAACTTTATTTTGTAAGACAGTTTGACTATACAGAAGAAAAGGATCAGAAAATCACGAGGCTTCCTCTATGTTTCCTCTTTCCAACACAGTTTCCCCTGATACGGAACATTTTGTGTTGATAGAGAACAATTGTTAAAATGGACGGAGCAAAGCAGACATTAACTACAGGCCGTCATTTGCACTAGGGGTCACTCTCTCTATGCTGTGTATCCTATGGATTTTAACAAATGTATCATATCATGTATTCACTGTTTCAGTGTCACACAGAAACCACGCATTGCCCTAAATGTCACTTGTGTGCCCCCTGTTCGCTTCCACCCATAACTTCTAAACCCTAGCAACCTGTGCCCCTTTCACCCCCTTTCCAGTTTTACCTTTCCCTGAATCTCACATAGTTAGAATCATACAGCCTGTACATAGTTTTTTCCAAACCCTTTCATGGCTTAATCATTTATTTCTTCTTATAGCTGGATAGCAGTCAATTTTAAGTGTTTATATAATTTACTTATGTACTTGCCTACTGATGGACATCCTGCTTGCTTCCGGTTTGGGGCAATAATGAAGCTGTATAGGTACTTGTGTGCAGTTGGAATGGCTGTTAGTTTTTTGATGTATTGGGTAGATATTTGGGAGCACAGTTACATAGTAAAGACCATTTAGCCTTAGCCTTATGTTTTTCCCTCTGCTGTACATTAATTTTATTTTTAGTTTAAAATGTATTTATGTGTGTAAGTTCTCTGGCTGCCTGTATGTGTGAGTACCACGTGAGTGCCTGGTGCCTGTGGAGGTCAGCAGACAGCAGCAGGTCCTGGAAACCAGAGCTATGGACAGCTGTGAGCACCATGTAGGTGCTGGGGACTGAACCCTGGTCGTCTGCAAACGCAATGATTGCTCTAACTGCTGAGCCTCCTCTGCGGCACCACCCCTAACTTTTTTGGTGTGATAGAATATACAGGACAGAATTGACTGCTCAGCCCTCAGTTTCTGATTCTGAGTCTTCAGCTCTGGGGAGACTCATTTCTACCGACTGCACTGGTCGAGAGCCCCCTTCTAAAAGCCGAAGCCTGTGGTGCTCCTCATTCACCCCCAGACAGGGTCTCTCCGTGTGGCCCTGGCTGTCCTGGAACTCCCTCTGTAGACCAGCCTGGCCTCGAACTCACAAGAGATCTACCTGCCTCTGCCTCCCAAGTGCTGGGATTCAAGGTGTGTGCCACCACTGCCCAACTGGTATTTTTCTTGAAATATGTAATTCTTAAACTTTGGACTACTCAGGCTGAGGTTGAGGATTACATAAAGATTAGGGATGGGATCATTATGTAATTTTGTTTGTAGGTTGGTGTGTTCGTTTTTTTAAGAGAAGGAAAGCTGTAAGTTGGAAGAGTTACCATTTATAATTCTCCCTTTCTAGGTGTTTCAGCCTAAACCTGAAGATCATGAAAAATACGGTGGGGACCCCCAGCACCCTCATAAACTGCACGTTGTTACAAGAATAAAAAGTACAAAAAGGCGTCCATACTGGGAAAAAGATACGATCAAGATGCTTGGACTTCAGAAGGTATGCGGTGATTCCGATAGTCATGTCAGTCTCCTTGTGCTTCGGTGTCAGACTCTGAAACCCACACTACATGTATGTGTTATGTCTTAAGTTTAATGTGTTACTTAGCGTGACCAACTTACAAATTAATTTAGAAAGGATGTGCCTTCAATTTAATGTTTTTCTGAAATGGTACCACTGCCTTTTAAATTGATCTGTGATATTGCTCCTCTTGTTCATAGGCACATACCCCTCAAATTCACAAGAACATCCCCTCGGTGAATGCAAAGTTGAAAGTGGTTAAACACTTGATACGCATCCAGCCCCTGAAGCTGCCACAAGGACTTCCCACAGAAGAGACCATGTCTAGCACATGCCTCAAGAGCACTGGGGAGCTGGTAGTGCAGTGGCATCTGAAGCCTGTGGAGCAGGAAGCAAAGTCCTGATGCCACACAGCTGAAATTACAGATCGCAGTTACTGAGGAAATGGTTCTCATTAAAGTGTATTTCAATCCAGTCGTTTCCACTGACAAAAGCTGCTTGATTCTTTCTCGAGGTATAGACTTGATTAAATTTTCTCCCTTTGTCCCTTAAGAATTTTACTCCATTGTGGGCAAGAATGGCATTGTCTGAACATCTAACTTTAGGCCCCTAACCCTTTAACAATGTGTTATCTCTTTGTAGAAACTGCTTTATTCTTTAATTGCTTTCTCATTGAATTTTACAAACATTGTGAGTGGCTGTGTTGTAGGCAGTCCTATGTTTCTGCAAGGAAGCACCCAAAGCTTATCGGGCAAGGGAGTTTATTTTTGTTCTCAGTACTGAAAAGTTTGAGCTAGGGCAGCATATCTCATGAGGACCTCCTGCAGGATCAAAGCATGAGAGGTGACATTATACAGTTTTTATGTCAGTGGTAGAAGAGATCGCAAGCAAGATAGGAAGCAAGAGCCAGGTGTGATGCACACACCCTTAATCCTAGCACTCAGAAGGAAGAGGCAGATGCATCTCTTAGGGGTTCAAGGCGGCCTGGTCTACATCTTGAGTTCTAGGCCAGCTGAGACTATGTAGTGGAACCCTGTCTCAAAACAGACAAAACTCAAGAGACCAGACATGATTTTCTGTAATGGTTTCCATTTGCTGCAAAGAGAAGTTTCTTTGATTCTGAGTGAGAGCTACACTTAGCTACAGGCAGGGATACCTTCTAGACTGCAGGTAGAAATTACAGTGATCTACTAATGTGGTAATAGAAGGTTCTCCTCTAAGACCCATGACCTCACCAGCTGTAGGTGGTTGGTAGGATCTCTAGTACTGGGCATGATTTCCCTCCAGTGAGGAGATCACTGACTGAGAGTTCAGCCCCAGTCAATACATCCATCCTCAGCACAACTCCTGCACATAGGCTCAGGGAACATCTTGGAAGTGGGGGCAGAAAGATTGTAAGAGCCCGAAAAGCAGAAGTTTGCTGTGAGATTTTATCTCTTAGAAATGACAGGAAAGCTACACCCACAGTACCTCAACAGTGTATGGCTAGCTAAAATTCCTGGACAATAACAACACCAATAGACAGGCTAACATGGAAGGGGGAAATCTCATGGGTGGGCAGGTGTCGCACCCCTAGACATCCACAGCAGTTAGTGACTGCTGAGATGGAGAGTAGTTCTCTCCCAAAATCTGTCCTCTGATTGGCTATCCAATACAAAGTTGTCAGCCCTAAAAAATGCTCACAAGCAATACCGAATAGACTCAGCAGGTTATAGGT